>NC_140993.1:88283371-89017480 GCF_052327205.1 Somniosus microcephalus | reverse complement strand
GAGAGGGAGAGAGAGGAGAGGGGGAGAGCAGGGAGAGAGAGGGGAGAGAGAGGGGCAGGGAAGAAAGGGGGGAGAGAGAGGGGCAGGGAGAGAGAGGGGTGCGCGAGAGGGGCAGGGAGAGGGGGGGAGAGAGAGAGGGGGAGAGAGAGGGGCAGGGAGAGAGAGGGGGAGGGAGAGAGAGAGGGTGAGGGAGGGAAGGAGTGAAGGGGTGGGAGAGGGAGGGAGAGCTCGCCTTCTTCCTCCAGGCTAATCCCAAACTAAATCCAGCAGTCTCTCTCTCTCTCATCCCCCCAGTCTCTCTCTCTCTCTCTTCCTCCAGTCTCTCTCTCTCTTCCTCCCAGTCTCTCTCTCTCTTCCCCCCAGTCTCCCTCTCCCCCCAGTCTCTCTCTCTCTTCCCCCCAGTCCCTCTCTCCCCCCCAGTCTCTCTCTCCCCCCGTGTCCTCTCTTCTCTCCCCAGTCTCTCTCTCTCTCTTCCCGCCAGTCGCTCTCTCCCCCCCAGCCTCTCCCCGTCTCTCTCTTCTCCCCCCGTCTCTCTCTCCCCCCCAGTCTCTCTCTCTCTTCCCCCAGTCCCTCTCTCCCCCCCAGTCTCTCTCTCCCCATCTCTCTCTTCTCCCCCCAGTCTCTCTCTCTCTCTCTCTCTTCCCCCCCAGTCGCTCTCTCCCCCCAGTCTCTCCCCCCGTCTCTCTCTTCTCTCCCCAGTCTCTCCCTCTCTCTCTCTCTTCCCACCAGTCGCTCTCTCCCTCCCAGTCTCTCCCCGTCTCTCTCTTCTCCCCCCAGTCTCTCTCTCCCCCCAGTCTCTCTCTCTCTTCCCCCAGTCCCTCTCTCCCCCCCAGTCTCTCTCTCCCCCTGTCTCTCTCTTCTCCCCCCAGTCTCTCTCTCTCTCTCTCTCTCTCTCTCTCCCCCCCAGTCTCTCCCCCCATCTCTCTCTTCTCCCCCAGTCTCTATCTCGATCCTCGGGCCTCTCTCCCCCCCAAGTCTCTCTCTCTCTCTTTCCCTCTCTCTCTCTCTCTCTCCTTCCACACAGACAGACAGACAGACAGACAAACTCTTTTATATATATATAAAAATTATTTCTACTTTTTTCATAACAACATGCCCTCAAAAAACCCTCGCACCGCCGGGCACTCCAGCTAGTTCCTAATATAATATTGTTTGGCAGTAGGTGCTGTATTCCAATGCAAAATGCTTGCAGTTACTTCTTTTCAGATCTTAATCAACTTCAACATAATTCATCATAGACTTTATTTTAACATAGGCAGTTTTTGGATGCGTTTAGAATTAGCTTTTGATTGAACTGTGTTTTTTTGTTTAGTGACTTTAGCTGCTTCATGACACAATGGAATATAATGAAATCACCTTCACCTTATTAATCAACTCTTGAATTCAACCAAGTAATGAGTAACCCCTTCACTGACATAAACATATATGTAAGTACAGACTAAAGTCCTACAGAGCCCCACAACACTTTTACATTGATATTTTTGTTGAATTGTTGTGTTTTTCAAGGTGAAGGATATAAATGAAACACTTCCTTTTGCTTTTGGTTAATGTTAGCATCATATTCTCTCAAGCTAGCTATAGCCTGGTTAGGTACAGAATGAACCCCATCTACTCAGCCTCTAAACTAGCCTGGATTTTCACTGGGTGTGGGCAAGAAATGATACATCAGATACCATTCCTTATTACAGCCATCCAATTTTCTCCCATCCTTTCCCGTTAGCATCAGAAGTGCCTGCCCTAAAATGGACAGGCCTTTTTAAATGAGGTAATGAAGATGTGATGGCATCAGACATGCCATTTTCATTGGCTGTAAAGCACTATGGGACATCAAGGCACTATATGAATGCAAATCTTTCCTTCTTTCTTTCTTTCCTCAATAATGTTGAATGTCAGTCATGCCCATATTTCTTCTATATTTCTTAAGGCTAAAGGGATCAAGGGATATGGGGAGAAAGCAGGGACAGGGTACTGAATTTGGATGATCAGCCATGATCTCATTAAATGGCGGAACAGGCTCGAGGGGCCGAATGGTCGACTCCTGCACCTATCTTCTATGTTTCTATGTTTCTATATAAAATGGGTGTCTAGTATTGCCATACGAGAAGAGTACAGGCTTTTATACATATGCCTGTTGGATCCCGATTATATCATGGGGGATCCACCTGCAATTTTAACTTGGTGGCCTAAGCTGGAAGGTGCAGTGAGTTTCCTGCCAATCCAACCTAGCGGGAAAGTGGATCAGGGCTAGAAGACGCCCAAAAATGTAGGTTTTAAAACTTTGTTTTAACTTTCATTGTGGGGCCAGGCGGAGCACAAATCTTCCTCCGGGCCCCACAAGAAAAGCTTAGGCCACTCTTGCCGTGGACTCACCCCCCCGCCTTTCTGATCACGAGGCCCCCCATGAAATGTCCCTGGTAACCGATCCAACCTGATCTTGGGGCCACATGATTGGGTGCTTTGCCCCGACTTTCTGGCTGGAACAGTTGGGAAGCCTGCCATTCGGACGTAAATGAAGCTCGGGAGTGGAGTACCCCGGGGCTCATTTCTGGAACTGCGGGGGAGTTTCTAACTCACACCATTGCCCAAATGCCCAAAACTTACCCAAAGTTAAAATCAAGGCCATACGTTGCTAATGAATGGAATGCCTTTTGACCTGTTAGAAAGGCTCTAATAATTTTTTACCTCTAATGCTGCCTCCTACCTTTAAGTATCCATATCCCTTAAAATTTTAACTGGTGCAATTTTCTCTTCCCCCTACCGCCCCCCCCCCCCCCCGCCGACACCCCTCTTAAATGAGGCTACCTCCCTACACAAGGCCCAAGCAGCACTTGGAGCTATGAATACTTATGCTCATTAATTGTCCACAGAAGTTGCATATAAACGGCACACTACATATCAGGTCAGCTTTGCACTCAGGTCGTAAAAATCATCAATTCTAGCCATTTGGGACTGAACTTCACCAGGAAAGGAAAATCTAGGCTAGACTGTCCCAACACTCACTTAACTGAGATATCAGAGAATTGTCACTTAACTGAGATATCAGAGGCCTGCCACTGCTTGTATGCTGCAACAGGAGTTGGTGCCTTCAGAGATGAGAGATAAGGAAGCAAATCTGGAAAATATTTAACCTAGCGTGACTACTGTCAGGAGTTCCTAGCTCAGAAGTTGAACATTCCTTCTAGGAATGATAATGATACTAATCTTTTCATCTCATCAATTAAAGAGAGCCATTAAGCCAAGGAAGACTAAATATACATTAAGCCTATTGCCAGAGTCCCACTGGCATTTTAAGCTTGCAAATAAGAGAAGTGTGTGTGATAGGAAAGGCAAAGCATATTATGAACTATTTGACTTTTGAAAAAGTGGAAAGACAGCAAAGCTACAGTTTCAGAAGGCAGAGGGAAAGCCAAGGTTAATCCAATCCTGTTATCTTGTGTGAAGTATACAGATGGCAAAAATCATCAATCTCCAGAGCTAATAAAGACCAGATGGAATGATGACTTTCAAAAGCTGCTGCATAAATGGAACCTGATAGATATCAGCCTGCAGGACCCACTGAGAGTTAGGCAGGAAGTGTCACTGACGATCCGATGAAGCAGAAGGTGGCAAAAGTGTCAACAACATGAACAGTGGCAAGGTACTCGGTCCCAATGAACTCACACTGGACCGTGTTCAAGCTGCAGGCCATCAGCATTAATTAGCTGCACTACTCTGCTGACAACACGGAGAGAAAATCACGTGGAAAGAAATATGCTTTTGCTCTCATCTCCAGGAGAAAGTGCAATGTCCAAACATGCAGCTATTACTATTGTTCTTGACACATATTCTGTAGCAAATTGTAAATGAATAGTTAACCAACTCTAGTACAAGAACAGCATAATTATGTAATTAACAGAAAGCTGGACTACAGTATTTTTAGTGTTCTATAACTTAGAGAAAGCATACAACAAGGTTTGAGAGGTTTACTGTGGAAAGTATCCAGCATTATTAGATCTCTGAGTTCCTGGTCGAGTTAATTCAGACAGGATAGCAGGGAACATGTTCAGACTAACTAATGGTTTCAGGTTAATGTATGCTGCAAGACATCAGCAGGAAGGGCTGCTATTTTTCATATCTTTGGCTACAAGTGAAAAATAGCAAACCAATACATCTATGAAGATGATATAATGATGACTGAAATTGATTAGAATTTGTACCAGGACCTTTTGATCCATCAGGAGTTGTTATAAGCGTATGCAATAAAGCTGTATTAGAAATAAAATGTTGCAAATGGGCAAAGGGATGACAAGGTAAGCAGAGGCATTACACTCAGTGCATGAATACCTATAATAAACATGAAAACTTGGAGTGCAATCTGGCAGAAAGATAAAGTGGTAGAACTAAGTGTCACATTGTTATTGTATGAATGCTTAACACACTCACAAAATTATTCTCTGCTGTTATAAAGGAAATACTAACCCCAATAAACTAATGCCTCCATTATTATCATAATAAACAGAGGATTTTTATGAGAAGTACTATAGTTTCTATCCTAAAGAAGAGTTAGGAGCTTGTTTCATTTATGATTGTAGATTAGGTTTGTGTTTGGTGCATCAGCTGAGGGTTTATTTGTCACTGTGAACTATGATAACTGTTAATCTTTAAGATTAGAGCCTAGAAATTATGGCCGATACAAAGATTTATACCAGTTGCAGTTGAACGTTAATGGCTAGCAATTTGGTGAGTCTGTTATATTGTGTGGTTTCCGCCCATTTTACACCTGCTGTAAAATTGTATGAGCATTAAACTGTGGGGCAGTATTGCACCTAAATCATGCATTAACCTTGTGTTCATTATTTGGAAAATTATTGGTTATTCAGGGGCTGCCCACAAACTTGCAGTTTTTATGCATTATCAAAGGAATTTGCTCATTGCATCCATTTAAAATGGGCATTACAGCTGAGACTGGCTCTCTCATTTCAGGATTCAGAAAGGAAGAGCTGCCAGAGATATTAGATGGCACCAGACCTTCCCAAATACCACTCCGCTATCGGCCCAGGTACAGCTATTTGGTATTGACTGAAGAGCATTACCTTCAGAGGCTGAAATTTAGCATAGAGGCAAATCCAGAGCTGTGGCATCTGCTACAGAAATAAATACAGACAAGCTGAAACATTGGAAGAGAAGGAGGATGAGGAGGAAGAGGAGTGAGGGAGGAGGAAGCCACCCAATCAGCCTTCCAGAAGGGCAGTCTATGACTGCCTCATCAGACTGCCGTTCCAATAAATTAAACCCCAGATTCCCATTGCTCACCACATCCACATCATTCCACCCCTGTCACAGGCCATATCACAGCACAAAGCTGAAATGAGACACGCCACAAAATAATCCAAACTGATTTAATAAATTTATCAATAATCAGTTAACACACATTTACAACAACAATATTAACTATTCACCTTTGTGCAATCCCTTAGTGCCTCTCGTTACTGTGCCTTTGCCTACTCTAATGCTCCTACAAAGTATTGGCCCAGTGTCTGCAGCACGGCTGGTGGAAGGCTGCTGAATGTCCGTGTGGGAGACTTCAGATGACCTTGCAGGACGCCCTCGACCAGCTCTGGGCCGGGAAGGCCTGGCTGTAGATTGCACCACCTTAGCATGGATGGCAGCAGTCTGGGATGGCTGGATGACAGGCAGCAACAAGGGCAATGGCGGTGTGCCAGTGGTGGGAACGGGAGTGCTGTCATCCTGAGAGAGGACAGCAGGTTTCTGCTCCACTGACATACTGCCACTCCGCCGGGGCAGCACCTCAACATCCCTAGCAATCTGTTACAGCACAGATTGCTGGCCTGCTGTGACACCACGAAAGCCCTGGTTGATGGTGGTATACCCAGCCATGATGGCAGCAGTCAGAGCTTGTGTGGCATCAAGCTGAGACTGCATGAGATCAGTCTGAGATTGAATGGCACCAACCATAGATTGCATTACAGTACTAAGACATTGCGTCACTTCCGCCTGTGCTGCAAAGAAAGCTGCCAGATCGCCCAGCGCATGCGACATCAGGTCTGGGAGTCGACCATCATTTCCAGACTGGAAGTGATGGGCTCCATGGTGTGCGCAGAGCTTTGTACAATGTTGGAGGCAGACTCCTCCACACTCCTTACCATTGCCGACAGGCTCTCGGGCACCCTTGCCATTGCACCTATCAACTCCATGTGCCTGCCCATCACCCTTCTTCTAAAGGCCTCCCCATGGCACTTATGACTGCAGAGCAAGTAAGAACATGGACAGGTACTGTCTAGAGTTCGAGAATATGTGGTGAGGGGATGGCCACAACATCCGGAAGGGGCTGACTTCACACCCTACAGTGTCAGGAAAACAGAGCTGAGTGTGCAGGATGGTTGCGTGTTGTGGGGAGCACGAGTGATTATTCCACAGCCAGCACGACAGTCTATCCTGGAGCAACTACATCAGTGTCACCCTGGGCTCTCGCGTGTGAAAGCCTTGGCGAGGAGTTACTTGTGGTGGCCAAAGCTAGATGAGGAGATAGAAAATCTAGTCAAGACATGCAGCACTTGTCAGGAACACCGGAAGGCACCAGCAGCAGCTCCTCTCCACCCCTGGGAGTGGCCGGATAAACCATGGAGAAGATTGCACTTAGATTATGCAGGTCCATTCATGGGAAGATGTTCCTCATAATCATTGATGCACATTCCAAATGGATGGATGTTTATCCTGTAAATTCTGCTTCCGCCACTACTACTATAGACTGCCTGCATCGGAGCTTCAGTAATCAAGGGCTACCAGAGATCGTGTTAAGTGACAATGCCACTTCTTTTTTGAGTACAGAGACAAAAGAGTTCTTGAGAAAAAATGGCATAGTGCAGGTGACCTCGGCTCCATATCATCCATCCTCGAATGGACTTGCGGAGAGAGCTGTACAAACATTTAAGGAGATGATGAAAAAAAGTGCAGAAGGGAGTTTAGCAGCCAAAGTGTTACGGGTTCTGTTCAGCTACAGAATAACACCTCAATCCACCACAGGACTCTCTCCTGCTGAGATGTTATTAGGTCATAGACTACGCTCCACTCTTGACCTTGTCCACCCAGACCTATAAAGGAAAATGGAAAACAGACAAAACAAACAAAAAGAGAACCATGACAAAAGAACAAAGAGCTGAAGTTTTGGAGAAGGAGATGTTGTCCTTACCAGGAATTTCAGTTATGGACCAAAGTGGATTCCTGGCTTCATAGATTCAATGACAGGTCCAGTATCATATAAAGTCATGTTGGGAGATGGTCGGGTAGTATGCAGACATGTAGATCAGATACTTCCCAGACAAGGGGAAATTGAAATGAAGGTTCCAGATGCAATGACTGAAGACAGGGTTGCCCCCAGTTATCCAAGTGCATCTGTGGTGCCACCCCCAGGGACAGAGACAATTCCGCAGGAGCCTATTCGTCAAGAGGAAACCATCATTGCAGAGTCAGATATTCTGAGCACTGCTCGGGAGCAGCTGGTGGCTTCACCACAAACAAGCAGGGACTTTACTGTTAGACATTCACAAAGGCCTCGCAAGCCACCAGGGAGATTGATACTGAACTGTTAGATTCGTCAAGTATGGAACATGATGAATGGAGACTCCTTATGTGACCCTCAGGAACAGTTGTCTGTTAAGAAATTCATACTGAAATCTTAAGGGTGGAGGGATATAGTAATCTGGGATGTGATCATTAAGGTTATCCACCAGGTGGTGCTGTAGCCAATTCTGCTGCTAAGGTCAGAGGTTTGCTTCCTGTTAAGGTCAGAGGTTTGCTTCCTGTCAAGGTCAGCAAAGGTGGAATGCCAGGATGCAGGCATGATGTTTGTTACTCTGTTTGTTTAATAAAATACTTGTACTAGTTCCAAGATATCGCCTCTTCAAGTTCTTGTTCCACTACATGGATTTATCACAGTGCGCTAACCCCTAATGATTTCTTTTGAGTGTGAAAGGAGTGTGATATTTGCTGGGTTCAGTGAGAACTGGTTGAAATTCATATGGCCCTGTACCTCCTTGTGCTGGTTCATGAGATGGTTCCACAACTGATTCGGCATGTTGCCACTGTGGCTGGATGGTCCTACCTGCTTTCTGGCACATCTACTGTCACTTGCGTGGGAATGTTGGATGGGTTGGATGTAGCATTGTTCTGAGGGACCTTAATTTCATTCATGCCTACTTCAGTTATCTTACTGCTGCAGAGCACTCCTTCAGCTAATCCACGAGCCAATTTCCTAGTATATTGAAGCAGTACAAGAGAGCCTCTTCTACATTGGAGCCCAGAGAGTATAAAGGAACAATCTATGTATCCATGAGAGGTACTCCCACTGTACTTAGGATCAATGCCACTGAGGGCTCTGCCTCAGATGCCCCTGGAGTTACCATGGTAGACTGCAGTACAAACACACATTCATCTATAACTGTACAGATCTGGGTGGAGGACTCTTCTATACTTCCAGTCGGAGCCTGAAGGGTACTTCACACTGATTCAAGTGGTTTCTGTAGATGTACCTGCTCAGCCTGCAATCTTTATTTATATGCAGGTTCTGTGAGATTAGAATCACTAGGCACTGCAATAAAGGCATGAACCATGCTGGACCTCTGGGCACCCAGTGATTGATCTTATTGCCAACATCACTTGTTCTTCCTCACCAGTGAACTGTGACTTGCTCAGTGCTACCTTATCAGGATTGTTATCTACATCCTCTGGGGCATGTGTAGCTGTGCTGACGCTTGGCAAAGTTGGTGAAAGTGATGCAAGGTGCTGTGAAACAAAACAGAAAAGGAACATGTCAATCTAATTCAATCAAATTCCAAAGGTTGCTGGACCAGTCGCTTTTGGAGAAGAAGCCCTAATATACCAAAAATTCAGCCCTAATTCCCTCATTTCTTGAAAAAGTGCTTCTATTATTTGGTCATCAGAAGGTTGTGGGTTCAAGTCCCACTCCAGAGACTTGAACACAAAAATCTGGCCTGACACTCCAGTGCAGTACTGAGGGAGTGCTGCACTGTCAGAGGTGCCGTCATTTGGATGAGACGTTAAACCAACGTTAAACGTCTGCCCTCTTAGGTGGATGTAAAAGATCCCATGGAATTATTTCGAAGAACAGCAGGGGAGTTACCTCCGGTGTCCTGGCCAATATTTATCCCTCAATCAACATAACATAAACAAATTATCTGGTTATTATCACATTGCTGTTTGTGGGAGCTTGCTAAGCACAAAATTGGCTGCCACATTTCCTACATTACAACAATTGACTACACTTCAAAGTACTTAATTGGCTGTAAAGCGCTTTGGGACGTCTGATGGTCGTGAAAGGCGCTATATAAATGCAAGTCTTTCTTTTATCAAATCTTTTCAGGGTCTGCTGCCCATATTAATCTGGAATTTAAATGCTTTCTAAGCTATGTACCTGCTGCTATACATTGTAATTAGCTATCCTGTTGTAGAGGCCGCCCAATTTACTTGCAGCAACAACAGGAATATTGGGAGTTAATAAGCAGGTGTGAATTCTCCTAACACTTGTAGCAAATTGCAATGAACTAATTACCACACCAACAGAAATTTCTAGCTTTAAATGTTCAAGATTCAAGCACAGCACAGTGTCATCATCACTCATGCACATCACGGGTGTCGTACCAGTGCAAGCTGTCTTGATAATTAATGTCATTGTTAATTATGTCGATCGGCAATCTGTGGCTGCCCTCAAACATTAACAGTTTGTTCCACAGAAGAGTTCATTACTTCATAGATCACCTGAATCCTGCCTTCAACCTCTTTACTGTGCTGCTGTATTTTCAGTGTAATTTCAGAAAACATGTGATGGCAGTGCAAACTTCTGTCTTCGTTTTATGTGATTTGAGTTCATGATGGTAAATGCAGCTTAATAAATTATTTCAAACAGGGATGTCTCATGGAGTGCCCAAATCTGCGCACGTTACTTCAAATGCGGCCTAAGTACCAATTTAACATACTCTCTTTATTTTTATATTCTATGGGGGAGAAATTTGGTATCGCCCTGTTTCTTCTTCTTCTTCTTCTTAGGCAGTCCCTCGGAACCGAGGATGACTTGCTTCCAAATTAAAAATGAGTTCTCAGGTGACTGATGAGTCCAATGCAGGACCTACAGTCTCTGTCACAGGTGGGGCAGACAGTGGTTGAAGGGGCGGGTGGGTGGGGTGCTTGGGTTGACGTGTGCTCTTTGCGCTGCCTGTGCTTGGCTTCAGCTTGATCCTGGCGAAGAGACTCGAGGTGTTCGGCGCCTTCCCGGATGCTTCTCCTCCACTTTGCGCGGTCTTGGGCCAGGGATTCCCAGGTGTTGGTGGGGATGTTACACTTTTTCAAGGAGGCTTTGAGGGTGTCCTTGAAGCATTTCTTCTGCCAACCTGTGGCTCTCTTGCCGTGCCGGAGCTCCGAGTAGAGCGCTTGTTTTGGGAGTCTTGTACCGGGAATACGGACAATGTGACCCGTCCATCGGAGTTGATTGAACATGGTCAAAGCTTCGATACTGGGGATGTTGGCCTGAGCAAGAACACTGATGTTGGTGCGCCTATCCTGCCAATGGATTTGCAGGATCTTGCGGAGGCAGCGTTGGTGGTAGCTCTCCAGTGCTTTGAGGTGCCTGCTGTACATGGTCCATGTCTCTGAGGCATACAGCAGGGCAGGTATCACTGCTGCCCTGTAGACCATGAGCTTAGTGCTGGGTTTGAGGTCCTGGTCTTCAAACACTCTCTTCCTCAGGTGACCGAAGGCTGCACTGACACACTGAAGGCGGTGTTGGACTTCATCATCGACGTCTGCCCTTGTTGACAGTAGGCTCCTGAGGCATGGAAAGTGGTCCACGTTGTCCAAGGCCTTGTCATGGATTTTGATAATCGGGGGGCAGTACTGTGTGGCAGGGGCAGGTTGGTAGAGAACCTTTGTCTTACGGATGTTTAGTGTAAGGCCCATGCTCTTGTACGCTTCGGTGAAGGTGTTGACAATGGTTTGAAGTTCGACCTCCGAGTGAGCGCAGTCACAAGCGTCGTCTGTATACTGTAATTTGACGACAGAGGATGGGATGACCTTGGATCTGGACTGGAGGCGACGGAGGTTGAACAGTTTCCCGTTTGTTCTGTGAATTAGCTCCACTCCAGCGGGGAGCTTACTGAGGGTGAGATGGAGCATTGCAGCATGGAAGATCGAGAAGAGCGTTGGTGCGATGACACAGCCTTGCTTGACCCTGGATCGTACATGAATTGGGTCTGTTGTGGATCCATTGGTCAGGATCACAGCTTGCATGTTGTCGTGAAGCAGGCGGAGAATGGTGACAAACTTTTGAAGGCAGCCTAATTTGAGGAGGACACTCCATAATCCCTCATGTTTGACAGTGTCGAAGGCCTTTGTGAGATCAAAGAAAGGCCATGCACAGCTATTGGTGTTGTTCCCTGCATTTCTCTTGCAATTGACATGCGGTGAATATCATGTCCATTGTGCCGCTTAGTGGGCGGAATCCACATTGCGACTCTGGGAGGAGCCCTTCGGCCACTGGAAGAAGGCGATTGAGGAGGATTCTTGCGATGACTTTCCCTGTGACAGACAGCAGGGAAACTCTTCTGTAATTGCAGGTAGGGGGTGGTGTGTTGAGTCAGCTTTGCCCCTGACTGTTTTGGGCAGTTCAAATCGCTCCCACACCCCTGGGTCCTAGACTCTGGACTTAGGTACAGGCTGCGATACAAAATTGGAGTAGACAACTGATTTGGTACAAGAAAACTGTGTTTTATTGGAGTCACAATAAAATTATACACTTAGATTACTGGAGTAGTCACAGACATTCAAGAGCACACTTAGTTAAGAATGGGGAACACACGGCACAACAAGGGAAAATCACATTAATAATCCCCCTACCCTTGTCCCTCCCCCAATATCTAACTAAATTGTACTAAAAGGAGCCAGGGATCATGCTCACCAATCGGGGTTTCTTGACAGTTCGAATCCTGTCAGTTAAGCCGGTTGCGTTTTTGGGGTTCACTCTTTGTGTCCTTTGGGGGGCTGCCGTCCCCACGTGGTGCTAGTCTTAGAATCTGCGAAGGTTCTTCAGTTGGGTGGAGTCCGCTGATGCGGTTTGGGCGTGGTTGTCGATTTGTCTGGTAAGTACCCACTTTTCTTAGTTTAGAAGTAGGGAATAAAGTCTTTGTTGGGTACTTTAGCTTGTAGAGTGGAAAACTTCAGGTTTTGTTCTTCCGGTGGTGGTCTGGTTGTCGAGTTTGTTGCGGTTGGGGTTCGGTTGGCGGTCTTCGATGTCGGCTCGGTCGCGGTGGCCTAGATCATTACCTGTGTAGTGGTAATGATCTGAAGGTATGGTTTACCTGGCCCCTGTGATACTGAAACTCGCTTCAAGTATCATACTTACAAAGGTGAGCAAAATTTCTGACCCTCCATAGCCAATTCTCCCCTGTAATTACCTATCTAAAATCCCATGACACACACATTCCCCATTCTTTAAGAATGTAGTGTACATAAGTATACATAGGCAAAAATACAGTTATTTACATACATCCAAGCATGGAGGGGTCCAACACCCCTGCACCACTTGGTACGCTTACACCTTTATTAAAAAATAACACGTCAAAGTCTTTATCAAAAATAACAAAACACACAAAAACAGCAATCTTTATTCAGAAACACAAGAAATTAAAAAATTCAAACAGGTGTATCTCTCTCCACCATAACATAATGCCTCTTCCAAGTCCTTTTGTTTTGGAATTCTAGTATTTGGCCTTTTCCCTTGCACTGAGTGCACACTAGGTACAATACTATTCCCAGCTGGCAAACCACGAGGATGAGGGAAGCCATTCTAACCCATGAAGGGACCTCTATGTTTTCGAAAATGTCCCACCAGGGTGGGACTACAATATCCAATATCTTGGCCCCTATCTCAATTGTTTTCTGTTCTAAAGTGTAGAAATGCTTGTGTGATATCTCTACAGCTTTTAGTAACTTGGTAAGATGTTCTGGTAGAGGGGGGATCTCATAGCCGAAATGCGCTACATATTTTTGCAGGTTGGTAAAATTTTCTGCTACAGTGAGGTGAACAGTGGAGGGTTTAGGAATGGGGACAATCCGTTCCTGGGCCACTTGAACTTCTGCCTCGGGTTTAAAACAGAAACTGCTGTCACTTACTGGACACCAATTATGCTGTCCAAGCTGGTAGTGGGGCGCACTGGTGGTGAAACAGTATGTCCCACCTCCTATATATGCTACCTGTGGGGGAACATGGTCTTGTGCCATTACCTCCATGGTACAGTTTATAGGTCGTGCACCAGCAGCTTTAAACCCGCACTGTGGTTTAGAATAGGCGTTCAAATGCTGGGGACACAGTATTATGTGTGCTCCCTGGCTCTGGCACCCCGAGAGGTCAGTACCTGTCATAGCGTGCTCCTACTTTATGACATAAGGTGGGACCACTGTGAAACGGATGTGTGCACCCCCTTGAATGACTCCAATGTTCTCCACCCTGTATACCATTGCGGGTCGGTCTGTCCCACCCATGACCAGCATCCTCACTACTATCCCCATGATAGTGTGGTTAGAGTGCCCACAATCTACTGGGACAGGGTAGGCCTCAGAAGCTAGCCGGAGTTGACACGGGCTCAAGGAATTCTCAAATGGGTGGAGGGCTGCGAAGTGCTTGTTGCTGATCCAGGAGGGGACTAAACCTTGCTTTAAATCCTCCAGGTTACTCCGGCCCTCGCCTAGCAACCATGCCCCATACAGTACGCACACCTCGTTCTGTGCAGCCTGATCTGAAGCATTCCTGTCCTCTCTTAAGAGGGTATTTACAGTTTTTGCGTGCTTCTCCAGCTCAGCAATGATCTCTTTTAAATGGACCGTCATAGCTTGGTCCTCGTGTAGCTCTGAGCCTACTACTGTATTTTCATCCATTAAGATTTTTCGTAATTGTGTTTTTAAACCGTTTATCTGTGTCTGCAATTCTATGTCATCCAGGCTGTTTATAACAGAGGATCCCATGTTATATGCAGTAAAAACATTATTCCAGGTTCCCCTTCTTTGTCTCCCCGTGGTGCTAAAGTACTCAGTGTGTGTAGTGTACCGTTCGGTGTTGGCTACGTTGGCAAAATTGAACACGAGAATTTCCTGAACGTTTCTCCTAACAGGGCCTGGTACAGCTGTTCTGCCTCTGTGGGGCACCATTCAGGTAAGTGTACCTCTGTGAGGTTTAGAATCACGGAAGCTACCGCGTAGTGTACCCGCTGGTATAGCACCCTTTCCGTCAGCACTAGTACCAGCCCATTCCCTGGTCCCTTGGTGGTGGCAGGGCACCCCTCTATGTATGTCCTTTCTGTCTGGGTCGTGGGCAGGGGCTTTCGGGCGCATGCCACGAGTTCAGCGGCTTTCACTGGGGCTGGGGAGTTTGGGACTATGCAAGTGTGTAGGTGGGAATCCCATTTCATCCCCTTCCCCTTATCCTGCCATGATGCGGAGAAGATGATAGATATGCCTGTGGGGCAGGCCCTTTGTGACCCCCACATGCAGACATAAATTCCCTGTTCCGACTCCCACCACTTATCCCAGCACACGCAAGCTCCCCCTTGGGTCCCTGTGACCGTCCAGTAGGTGTCGTTCCCCAGTTGTTCCCAGTCAGCTGTATGGTCCCCCATGTCTCTGCTCAGCTTCCTGAGCCACCACCACCTTCCCAGGGGAATCTGTCCTCTGCAGGTCAGGCACACGCGTTTCCCCCCAGTAACCCCGACCCGTGTGGCCACAACCTGTATGCTGGGGCAGAGGAGGGAGGCCTCCCCGTAGATGAACCCAGTCTGGCTGGAGTACCGGGTGGAGTTAGATCCCAGCCACCCTGGCCATCTTCCCTCATGGGAATAGATAGCGAGCTCCTCCACGCCTTGTTTGCCGCCCCCAGCAGTCACAATCGGTGCTCTCTCTCCTGAGCACCCATAAATGTGGGAGTCCTCCACGTCACCTCACTTCCCAGTGCTCATTCCTATCAGGGCGAGTAGAAGTATGCCCCCCTTCATTTCAAAATTCCTTCTGTAAGGAGACACACAAGCATATAGCCAGGTCCCGAGAAGATTCTGTGGCCTAGAAATTCAGTGGCCTGCGCCACCAGTTTGCCCCCAAAGAGGGCTTTTGCGCCACTGGCCAGACCTACCGCGATATTTAGCGGGGCGCTAATGGCGGCGTTAGCCTGTAGCGCTGCACCGCCACCGATGACATCATCGGTGCGCGCAGCACCCCGCTAGCGCCCCGCTGGCCATATTTGGTCGCGCCCGCCTCCTCCGCGCCGGCCACAAATAGCGACCGGTACACAGGGGCCTACCTGTGGCGGTAGTGGGGCGAGTTAAGGTGGAGGTGCGGCCGGCCGCTTTTTCGGCGGCCGCCTGCCCGCACCTCCGTCCCCGGCCTCCTACATCCCCCCCCCGCGGCATTGCCGGCTGTTTCCCGAGAGCCCGGCACTTCTCCTTGGTGCCGGGCTCATTTGCCGGCACTCGCGAGCGGGGATCGCGCTGTTGCAGGCACCTCCCCCTTAACAGTGGGAGGAAGGCCTGCAGTACTGCAGCCTGCCGTGCCGCAGCGGGTGGCGCTGCGGCACTTTGCGCGCCGATATTCAGTTTCAGCGCCCCAAGCGGGGCGCCGAAACCCTTGTTTAGCGGCCGGCTTCCACTTGGGGCGCTGAAACTGAATATCCCGATGGCGCAAGTGGCTCCGCGCGCAGCGGTAATTCCGGCGCCCAGGCGAGCTGGGCGCCCCAAGCTGAATTTTTAGCCCTCTGGCTTGGGTAAAGCATAGTCGAGTCTTGCGGCCTCGACTCAATACAAACATTCTTAAAACAATAACACTTAAACTACCAATCACCTTATTTAAAATTAAACTAAAACACCCAAACTTAACAATCCCAAAATTAAATAACAGAAGCTATGTACATCCGCTGCCCGTCTCCGGGCAGCCAGACTAATCCCTGTTCGGGCTACAGCACACTCCCTTCGGTGCGGCTGCCTTTTGGTCCCTCGCAGCCTGCAGCTACTGGCTGGGAACCTCTGTCCTCAGATCGATCCCTGACTTGAGAGGTTGCCCGTTTAAACTGGGGAGCCGGTGACCACGGTTCCTTCGGCCGTGGCGTTCGTGGGGACCTTCTAGGGACTTTGGCAGGTGGGGGTTTTCTGGCTGGTGGGTCTTTAACACAAGCCACTGCCCCCTCCTGTGCGGTCTGTGAACTTTCCACTACCGCTAGCTGGGGATTTTTATCCTCAGGTTTTTCCTCTCCTTAACCTGTGCTAGGGGCAGGCAACTCTACGCAGCCTGTTGCTGCCGGCTGCGGGTCCTCGCCCTCACATCCCACCTCTCCTAAACCTGTGTTAGGAGCGGGTAACGCTCTGCAGCCTAATACTGCAGGCTGGGGGTCTCCGCTAAGTCCCAGATGAGTGGGGGCGTGTCCCAAACGGTGGGTGGGATGGCCCTTCCCTTAAAACAGGCCACCGCGCCTGCCTGTGCAATCTGTGAGTTTGCTCCTGCTGCAGACTGAGGATTTCTATCCTCAGACCTTGTCCTAACTGGCTGTTCCCTTCTCTCGGGCTTAAACAATTTACATTGGTTAATGTGGAACCATTTGACACACTGAGGCATCTTTATGGCGTATATCATGGGGCTTGCCTTGTCTACAATGCTGTAGGGCCCCATGTATAACAGTTCTAGACTTCCTACCCGAGCAAAATTCCTAACCATAACCTGATCCCCTATCTCCCACTCGTGGTGTGTTCGGGGTTCTAACAGCAATCGGTTACTCTGATGCTGCCTTCCCATGTTCCCAGCCGCCTGCCCGTGGACCTGTTTAAGGTGCTCAAATAGGTTCCTGGCGAAACTGTCCCGGTTCACCTCCCTGAGCTGACCTTCTGTGAGCACCGGGGCCAGTACATGGGTGGGGGTCCGCATAACTCTGCCAGTCATCAGCTCGTGTGGGGAATACCCCGTGCTTTTTGACTGGCTGGCTCGGATCCCCATCAGGACCAACGGTAGGACCTCTGCCCATTTTCTAGGTGAGTCTACCGTCTCTTTCCTCAGCCTTTCCTTCAAGGTCCTGTTCATCCTCTCCACAATCCCTGAGTACTGTGGGTTGTGTGCAACGTGCCATTTTCCCTCAATGCCGAGTACCATAAGGGTATTCTGCATGACCTGCCCGGTAAAATGACTCCCTTGGTCGGACTCCACATACTGTGGTAGCCCCCATCGCGAGAACACCTCCCTGACCAGGATCCTGACTGTACCCAGAGCTGTGGCTGTTTGGCAGGGGAAGGCTTCTACCCACTTGGTGAACACGTCCACCAGGACTAGGCAGTGCTTATAGCCTCCCTGGGCGGTGGGTAGGGGCCCAATGTAATCGACCTGGATTGACTGCCATGGTCCCTCTACCCTCCTGATGCCCTTTAGACTGTTTGCCATGCATTGGTGGAAAATGCTAGGGCTATTGTGGAAGCCCTGAGGCAAACAGTTCCAGGTGTACTGTTGCCCTTTAAAAGTAAAGGCAAACTTGTACTGATCCTCTCTCCTTAAAGGGATGGACCAAAACCCGTTGGAAATATCCAGCACCGTGAAAGTGGTCGCGGATGCTGGGATACTTCCTATCAGGTCGGCAACTGCTGCTACCATGGGTGCACAGGCTGGGATGTTACTGTTGAGCACCCGATAGTCCACTGTGGCCCTCCAGGAGTTGTCTGGTTTTCTAACCGGCCACAGTGGAGAGTTTACGTGGGTGGCTATCGGTCTCAGGACCCCCTGTTGCACTAAGGAGGACATGGCTGCTTCCATGCCTGGCTCCGCTTCCCTGGGGAAGTTGTACTGTTTTTGTGGTCGGGCCATAGGGTCCCCGTCTACACTAACCTCGAACCCGTTGACCCTCCCACAGTCGTGCTTGTGTGTGGCAAATGTGGCTAGTTGGGCTCGCACAAATGCCTGGAACTCCCTTGGGGTATTACTGACCATGAGTTCGAGGTTATAACCCTCTTTAGGCTTCATGGTGCACAGGGTCCCCTTCCCCTCTTTCCCTGGGATGACTACTACTCCGCTTTCCTTTCCTGTACTTGCCCCCCATAGGCAATGATTCCTTAAATCCACTAGGATCCCGTGGCCTACAATAAAGTCGGCTCCCAGGATCCCTTTTCCACCCTCCACTTCCCACTTCATCAGGACACAGGTCCACTTAGAGCGGAGTGTTCCTAAACGAATGGACAGCGGGATGGAAAATGAGCCAGCCTGTTCTTTACCTGTGAATCCCGACAGACTGTATGGAACCCCATTAGATAGAGGTGAGGTGGTGGGGTTAGCTGAATGGATCACGGTGCATGATGCTCCCGTGTCCAACAGATAGGTCCCCTTTACCTCTTCTACCTCCATCTCAACGAGGGGTCTCTTCCATAAGTCGTACTGAGCAAACACAGGTAAACAGGCTGCGCTGGCTCTAGTCAGGGCTGTGGGTTGGATGGGGCAGATGGGGTCAGAGCACCAGTGGTGGCTGCTACCTTCCCTGGGCCAGTCAATAGGGTCCTCATTGCGTCCAAAAATGACTCGACCGTGGCGGGAGGGATTCCTGTCTCTGTCTTTTGGGCTGGGGCTGAGGAATTCTTTCCCTTGTTATCCTTCCAAGGATTTCTACACTCCTTCCTCCAGTGTCCATCCTTCCCACACCCATAACAGTTAAGCTTTGTGCTGGAAGGGTTATTCCCTTCCTGATGCCACTCCTTCCTACCCTGGCTGGGTTTTATTTCATGCACCTTCCACTTAGGGGGATGTGCATCGGTCCCCTTACCATTCCGGTAAGCTAGGGTCAATTGTCTGATCACCGTCAGTTCGGTAGTCAGGGGATGCTTTGGGTCAAATCACATTCCTGCCTTGGCCCAGGCAACGGAGCCAGTGGGCCAGCTGATCCTGGTCCAGGTTAGCCCGGTTAGGTGCCCCAGTACAGGCACTCCTATACACCGGCCACAACCTATCCGCGAAAGCCTGCGGGGTTTCCCCTGCAAGCTGCACTGTTTTCTCCACCCGGGAGAAAGGACTTCCCTCATTCATCCCCCATGGCCTCATGAACTTCCTCCTTGAGCTCCCCATACTCGCACTGTCCCTTCTTACACTGGTCGGAGAGGGACTGGAAGAGCTTACTCTTCAGGGAGAATAACAGCATTTTGGCCTGTTCAGCATCATCGCACTTGTTGATGCTTGCTGTCTGTTCCACTTCTCTGAAGTGAACCGAGGGGTCCCCATTTTTTGTGAGTTTTGTTATATGGCTTACCATAGCCCTAAGCTGTTGGGTGCTGTGGAGAACTACGAACTGGTTTTGGAGGGGCCCTTCCTCCCCATCATCAGCGGGTGGGCCAAATCTTTGCTGCCGGGCCGGGCACATCGGCCCCGGTCCCAGCCTCTCTTGCTGGGGTTTTTCCACCTCAGCTTCTACCCCTAATTCCACCCCCCTTGCTGCCAGACCTTGCTGAAACCTGGCGCTACGGGTGGTGGTCGTGGGACCTCCTGCTCCTCAACCGCGTCATCCCTTGGCACTACCCGTGGTGTATGAACCGTTCTCCCCTGGTTTCCTGTAAAGTCGACCTGGGCTGCATTCGGGCTTATGAGGCACACCATGCCTTTTGCCTTCCTTAAGGCAAGGTTCAGATTCTCTATCTGTTCCTGGCAGGGGCCATGATCTGCATCCTCAAACCTCTGTGTGCTCGCTATCTTATAGGCTGCCCGTAAGTCTCTTATTTTCTCCTCCTGCTCTCTTACTTGTCTTGCTAGGTGGGCATTCTTTTCCCGCAACCTCAGCTCATTGTTCTTGGCCTCGGTGTCTTGACACTGTAAATATTCCTGCCTGATCTTATGCTTCTGCGGTAACTGCACCCTTTCCTGGTTCAGAGCCTGCAATCCTACTAGTAACTTCTCCCCTGCTAGAGCCCTTGCTTGGGCTTCCAGGGCTGACTCCCGTATCTCGACTGCCTGTGCTTCAACGAGCCTGTCAAAAAGCTGGATCTGTTTCTTGAAGCACGTCAGCCAGACTGCCTTTTCTATGGATTTCTTATGATCCTTCCCTTCTGTCCACTTGGCTGCAGCATCTACTGGACGCTCAGCCTTCAACAGATTGGTGATCCACTTCTTAGTGATATTCACTTTACTGAAAACATAATTTCAAATCCTCTCTTCCATTACAGTTTGCTCTTCCAAATCAGTGTCTACTGTATCGCACCTGTAGGGGGTTGGCGTGTGTCCAGTCAGCTTCACCTCTGACTGTCTTTGAGCGGTTCAAATCGCTCCCACACCCCTGGGTTCTAGACACCAGACTTAGGTACAGGCGGCGATACAGAAAATGGAGTAGACAAGTGGTTTGGTGCAAGAAAACCAAAATTTTTATTAAAAGCAGAACAAAGCACAATCTTATTGAGAATTACTGATATGAATACAGGCATAAACAATTACACTTATGGGAATGGGGAACACACGGCACATCGAGGGAAACAAATACATTAAAAATCCCCTTATCCTCATCCCACCCCCTATACCTAACTAGATTAAGCTATGAGGGGCCAGGAATTCATGCTCACCAATCCGAAACCTGTTGCTTTAACTGGGTTGGTTTTTGAGGTCCACTCTTTCTGTCCGTTGGGGTATCCCGTCACCACGTGGTCACAGGGCGCGGCGCTGAAGTTGTTTATGCGGTGCACCCTCCTTTTTCCTCAGCTAACGTCGTCGTCGAGTTGCGATGGGTCTTCTTCTTCTTCTTCCTCGGGCGGTCGTCAATGATATTGCTGCGGTTGGGGGTCGGTTGGCGGTCTTTACTGTCTAATGATTTTGCTACCCAAGCTTCGAACACCAGTTTATTCTTCAACCTGAGCTATGACTCTGGGGTTTTACTGTCCATGCATGTAACGCCAACTTATTCTTCGAACGCCAGATTATAACTAGGCGTTTGTCCCCCAACGTGTCTTCCCGCTGCCCGTCTCTGCTCTTATTGGTTTGCTGTATTCTTCGTCTCATCACATCCCGTCTGCCCGTTTGTGGCCTGTGTGTCCTGTGTGCTTTTGAATCGGGTCCGTTCTCCTCCCGCGTTTGGCCCCGGTGTAATGGGCGTCCTTGGTGTTGAGCGGCGCGGGGAGCGAGAAGGGAGCCCGCCACGAGGCCAGGGCACGAGAATGAGAGGCAGGAGCAAGAGCTAAGGGCAAGAGCCAAGAGCCAAGAGAGCGATCGCCACTGATGGGCCTACAATTATACCCGGTTCATCATTCCTTATCTGCGCGCCAAATCAGGTCAGTCCTTTGTCTAACTTTTGGCGGGCTCGTTTAAAATGATTACAGCCATTTACTTTAACGACTTCTGGAGTGGTTGTCTCCAGGTCTATTGGCCTCGATGTCCTGGTTGTTTGTCATGGATGAAACATAATTGTCCCCATCCTGACTTGATGGCTACTGTGAGCTGTTACCGATTAAATATGCAGAAACCTAATGGCCTCGATTTAGGCCCATTCTAACTTGGTCCATTTCAAGGCGAATGAATGCATATTCCGTGTTTGCTTTGGCTGTCTGGCCCCACAGAGTCTTTTCACAGATTCTTGCATTTTATGTTTCGCTTCAGGGCCTGCCTGTCTGCAGGGCCTTGCTTTAAAAAAAAATCCTGTCGGTTTTTGTCACGAGGTTACAGAAGCCATTTTGGGCAACCTGTTTTTAATAACTTGTCCAAACAGGGTCCCTTGATCCATAATTTTGGGGAATGCGGGAATTTTGAGAACCCTACACTCCCCCCTGTTGATACTAAACTCGCTTTAAGTACCATCCTGATAAGGTGAGCAAAATTTCCGACCCTCCATAGTCAATCTTCCCCTGCAATTACCTATCTAAGATATCACGACACATGCATTTCCCATTCTCTAAAATGTAGTGTACATAAGTATACATAGAATAAATTACAGTCGTTTACACACACATCCAAGCATGTAGGGGGTCCAGCACCCCGCACCACTTGGTACACATACATCTTTATTAAAACAACACATCGAAAATCTTTATTAAAAACAACAAAACACAAAAAAAACAACAATCTTTAATCAGAAATACAAGAAACTTCAAACAGGTGTATCTCCCTCCACTTTAACATAATGTTCCTTCCAGGTCCTTTGGTTTCGGAATTCTAGTATTTGACCTTTTCCCTTGCACTGAGTGCACACTAGGTACAATACTATCCCCAGCTGGCAAACCATGAGAATGTGGGAAGCCAGTCTAATCCACAGAGGGACCTCTATATTATTGAGAATGTCCCACCAGGGTGGGATCACAATGTCCAATAT
Organism: Somniosus microcephalus; assembly: GCF_052327205.1. Taxonomy (NCBI): domain Eukaryota; kingdom Metazoa; phylum Chordata; class Chondrichthyes; order Squaliformes; family Somniosidae; genus Somniosus; species Somniosus microcephalus. Next base: position 88,995,135 of record NC_140993.1, on the reverse strand, counting down.
CTTAGCCCCTATTTCTACCATTTTCTGCTCTAACATGTAGAAATGTTTCTGCGAGACTATAACTGCTTTGAGTATTTTGGTAAGGTGTTCTGGGAGAGGGGGAATTTCGTAGCTGAAATGCGCTACATACTTTTGCAGGTTGGTAAAATTCTCCTTTACAGTGAGGTGAACAGTGCAGGGTTCAGGAATGGGGACAATTCGTTCCTGGGCCACTTGAACTTCTGCCTCGGGTTTAAAGCAGAAACTGCTGTCACTTACTGGACACCAGCTATGCTGTCCATGCTGATAGTGGGGCGCACCTGTGGTGACACAATATATCCCACCTCCTATATATGCTACCTGTGGAGGAACATGGCCTTGTGCCATTGCCACCATGGTACAATTTATAGGTTTTGCACCATCAGCTTTAAACCCACATTGTGGTTTTGAATAGGCGTTCAAGTGCTGGGGACACAGTATTATGTATGCTCCCCGGCTCCGGCACCCTGAGAGGTCATAGCGTGCTCCCACTTTATGACGTAAGGTGGGACTGCTGTGAAACGAATGTGTGCACCCCCTTGAATGACTCCAATGTTCTCTACCCTGTATACCGGTGCAGGTTGGGCTATCCTACCCATGACCGGCATTGTCACTACTACCCCCATGATGGTGTGGTTGGGCTGCCCACAATCCACTGGGACTGGGTAGGCCTTGGAAGCTAGCCGGAGTTGACACGGGATTAATGCATTCTCAAACATGTTTGTTGCTGATCCAGGAGGGGACTAAACCCTGTTTTAAATCCTCCAGATTACTGCGGCCCTCACCTAGCAACCACGCCCCGTACAGCACGCACACCTCGTGCTGCGCAGCCTGGTCAGAAGTATTTCTGTCCTCTCTTATGAGGGCATTTACAGTCTTTGCGTGCTTCTCCAGCTCGGCTATTATTTCTTTTAAATGGACCGACATGGCCTGGTCCTCATGTAACTCCGAGCCTACTACCTTGTTCTCATCCATTAATATCTTCCTTAATTGTGTTTTTAAACCATTTACCTGGGTCTGTAACTCTATGTCATCCAGACTGTTGATGACAGAGGACCCTGTGTTAAACGCAGTAAAAACATCATTCCATGCTCCCCTTCTTTGTCTCCCTGTATTACCAAAGTATTTGCGGTGTGTTGTACAGTTTGGTTTTGTCTACATTGGCGAAATCGAACTCGTAAAACTTTCTAAACATGTCCTTTAACAGGGCCTGGTACAGCTGCCCTGTCTCTTTGGGACACCACTTCGGTAAGTGTACCTCGGTGATGTTTAAAATCACGGAGGCTACCGTGTAGTGTACCCCCTGGTACAGTACCTGATCCGTAGGCACTAGTACCAGCCCATTCCCTGGTCTCTTGCTGGTGGTGGGCCACCCCTCTCTGTGTGTTCTTGCTGCCTGAGTCGTGGGCAAGGGCTTCCGGGCACGTACCACTAGCTCAGTGGCTTTAACTGGGGCTGGGTAACGTGGGACTATGCAAGTGTGTAGGTGGGAATCTCATTCCACCCCCTTCCCCTTATCCTGCCATGATGCGGAGAAGCTGATGGGGGTGCCTGTGGGGCAGGCCCTTTTTGACCCCCACATACAGACATAGATTCCCTGTTCCGACTCCCACCACTTATCCCAACATACACTAGTCCCATCTTGGGTCCCGGTGACCGTCCGGTGGGTGTCGTTCCCCATTCGTTCCCAGTCAGCTGTACAGTCCCCCATGTCTGTGCTCAGCTTCCTGAGCCACCACCACCTTCCCAGGGGAATCTGTCCTTTGCAAGTCAGGCACACGCGTTTTCCCTCAGTGACCCCGACCCGTGAGGCCACAACATGTACGCTGGGGCAGGGGAGGGAGGCCTCCCCGTAGGTGAACCCAGTCTGGCTGGAGTACTGGGTGGAGTTGGATCCCAACCACCCGGGCCATCTTCCCTCATGGGCGTGGATGGCGGCCTCCTCCGCGCCTTGTTCGCTGCTCGCAGCAGTCACCACTGGAGCCTTTTCTCCCGAGCACCCATAGATGTCTTCCACGTCACCTCGCTTTCTGATGCTCATTCCTAGCAGGGCGAGTAGGAGTACGCCCCCTTCATTCTGAAATCCTCTTTCTGCAGAGACACAAGAGCATATAGTCAGGTCCCGAGGAGACTCTTCGGCTTGAGTGAAGCATAGTCAAGTCTCGCGACCTCGACTTAATACAAACATCCTTAAAATATTACTACAGTATAAAACTACCCATCATCGTATTTAAACTTAAACTAAACACCCAAACTTAGCAATATAAACTTACGTAAAACTATACACATCCGCCGCCCATCTCCGGGCGGCCAGGCTAATCTCTGTGTGGACTGCGGCATACTGCTCCCTTCAGCGTGGCCGCACTGTCCTGTACTTTTGGTCCAGCTGGGGACCTCTGTCCTTGGACTTCCCCCTAACTCGGGAGGCTGCCCCTTTAAAATGGGGAGCTGGTGACCATTGTTTCCTTGGCTGGGGCGTCCGTGAGGACCTTCTGAGGACTTTGGCGTGTGGTGTTTTCACAGAATCACAGAAACCCCACAGTGCAGATAGAGGCCATTTCGGCCCATCGAGCCTGCACCGACACATATCCCACCCAATCCCCGTAACCCCTACACCAACACATATCCCACCCTATCCCCGTAACCCCACGTATTTAATCCCCCTAACACTAAGGGTCAATTTATCATAGCCAATCAACCTAACCCGCACATCTTTGGACTGTGGGAGGAAACCGGAGCACCCGGAGGAAACCCACGCAAACACGGGGAGAATGTGCAAACTCCACACAGACAGTCACCCGAGGCCGGATTCGAACCCGGGTCCCTGGCGCTGTGAGGCAACAGTGCTAACCACTATGCCACAGTGCTGCCCTTGGCTGGTAGGCCTTTAACCCGAACCACTGCCCCCTCCGGTGCGGTCTGTGGGCTCACCACTGCCGCTGACTGGGATTCCTCGCCCTCAGGTCCCAAACCTGGGTCTGGGGTGGGGTTTTCGACCTCAGGTCCCTCCTTCTCTAAACCTGGGTTAGGGGCAGGGTCTTTGCCTTCAGGTCCCTTCTCATCTGGAGCCCAGAAGAGCGGGGGAGTGCCCCAATCGGTGGGCGGGATGGCCCCTCCCCTTAAGCAAGCCACTGCGCCTGTCTGTGCAGTCTGTGAACTCGCTCCCGCTGCAGGCTGAGGATTTCTATCCTCAGACCCTACCCCAACTGGCTGTTTTCTCTTTTCGGGTTTAAACAGTTTACATTGATTAATATGGAACCATTTGGTATGCCGAGGCATCTTAACAGCGTATACCATGGGGCTGGCCTTGTCTACAATGCTGTAGGGCCCAATGTATAATGGTTCCAGACTCCCTATCCGAGCATAGTTCCTCACCATAACCTGATCCCCTATCTCCCACTCGTGGTGTTTTCTGGGTTCTAACAGCAATCGGTTACTCCGATGCTGCTTTCCCATGTTCCCAGCCGCCTGCTCGTGGACTTGTTTAAGGTGCTCGAAGAGGTTTCGGGTGAACCTGTCCCGGTTTCCCTCCCTGAGCTGACCTCCTGTGAGCACCGGGGCTAGTACATGGGTGGGGGTCCGCATAACCCTGCCAGTCATCAGCTCGTACGGGGAGTACCCCGTGCTTTTTGACTGGCTGGCCCGGATCCCCATCAGAACTAATGGTAGGACCTCGGTCCATTTTCGAGGCGAGTCCCCCGTCTCCTTCCTCAACCTTTCCTTTAGGGTCTTATTCATTCTTTCCACAATCCCTGATGACTGTGGGTTGTGGGCCAAGTGCCACTTCCCCTCGATGCCTAGCAGCCTAAGGGTATTCTGCATCATCTGTCCGGTGAAGTGACTCCCTTGGTCGGACTGCACATACTGTGGTAGCCCCCACCGCAAGAACACTTCCCGGACCAGGATCCTGGCAGTACCTAGAGCTGTGGCTGTTCTGCAGGGGAAGGCTTCTACCCATTTCGTGAACACATCTACCAGGACTAGGCAGTACTTATAGCCTCCCTGGGCGGTGGGCAGGGGCCCGATGTAGTTGACCTGTATCGACTGTCATGGTCCCTCTACCCTCCTGATGTGTCCCATAGGCACCTTCCTTTTGTGGGGGTCAGGGCTGTTAGCAGCGCACACCAGACAGCCGGCGCAGAACTCGCGGATCTCTTCCCTGAGTCCTGGCCACCATCCCGCCTGTTCCACCCGCTGCCAGGTGGTCTCAGGCCCGGGATGCCCCACTCCTGGACCCTCATGGGCCAGTTGAAGGAATTCCCTCTGGTGTTGCTGCGGCACAACCCATTGTTCCCCCTGGAACAGTATGCCCTCTTTCATGGAGAGTGTTGCTGTGCCGTATGGACCCTCTACCCTTTTTCCCTCAGTCACTGCACTGAGGACTGCTTTGAGGACGGGGTCTTGGGCTTGGACCATCTTAAGTTCCGGCGCTAAAGCTACCCCTGCACTCACTTGTGTCCCATCCCTACCTCTGACTGCTGCCATGGGTCTGGACCCATATGGGTCCCAGAAAATGCCTGTGCGGGCACCCTCCTTGGCGAGCATGTCAGCCTGCTGGTTGCCTTGGCTACGGGGTTCTGTGGAGGAATGGGCTTTCACCTTGTGGATGAAAACCTCCCCTTCCTCCCCCACTGCTGCCAGGATCTTTTCCAGCAGGGGTTTCACTGTGAGGTGTCTCCCGTCGGCGGAGGTGTATCTGCGGCGGGACCAGGTGGCCAGGTACTCCGTACACGAATTGCACGTAAACTTGCTGTCCGAGCAAATCGTGCATGGGGTGGGGGAGATTTCGGGGTGTGTAACGACGTACACTATCGCGGACCGTTCAGCCTGCTGGGTGCTCATGGTGCTGGGGAGCTTAATTGCCAGGGCAATGTTTGTCGCTGGGTCATAAACTCCACACCCCGTGAGTCGCTCGCCAGCAGATACCGTGCTGGAGCCGTCCACATAGATCTCGCAGCCTGTGGGGTGTATCCCGGCCCGTAAACCTATGTCCACTTCCCAAACCCCTTCAATGGAACACCGGTTGGCTGTTCCAGGATATACCAGGTTGGCTGCGAGCTTTGGCTCACAGAGACCCTTCACCTTGAGGTCCATTTGTGAGAGGAGCAGGGTCCAGCGAGCAATGCGGGCACTGCTCACGGTTCCATCCTTGATCCTCCCATCCAGGAGCATCTGGGTGGGTGTGTGATGGGTGAGGAGGGTGATGGGAGAGGTGCCTATGAAGATCAGTGATCTTTTCACAGCCCAATGTGTGGCCAAGAGGTGCCTCTCACAGTTTGAAATAAAGAATAGATTTGCCTTTCTAATCTAGGCTTTATTAACTTAAAAACCCTGTAGCACATCTTCAACACCCAGTCCCAACTAAAGGCTGGAAAGAACTGAATTTAAGATGGCCACCACAAATCACATGACATCAACTACCAATGAGATTACAGCATATATCCCAAGGCAGGAAACAAACAACCAATCACAATACTTCTTACTAACAAAGAATAATCACCACATTCACCCCTCCTTTTAAAATATACTCCAACCTAAATAACCTTTACAATTTATAATTAATTATTTACAACTAAAACTATGCACAGACAAAATTAAACTATTCAACATGACACAATACTAAGTGAGCAGCAACAAATAGTAACATTGCACATAAGTATTAAGTATCTCTCAACTAAAACAATATAACATAATATTTCAACAATTTTAAAACATTACTATCAATTTAAGAGTCCATTTTCAATCGGTCGACCGGATATCTTGTTCGTGTCGACCTTCTTAACCTTGGTGAAATTCCTTGCCCTCCCACACCAGGAGACACAGAAGTATCTTCTGCAGGAAGGCTATCCATATCCCGGTTTTCAACGGTTTCTGGATTAGAAATCACATCAGGAGGTAAACTGGGACGGTCATGAACATCCATCGAGGGCTGACTAATAGAAGTATAATTATCTGCAGTCGGATTGGAAATATTCGTAGTATCTGTAACAGCATCCACATTATCTGAATCATGACTATTGTTAATATCCTCAGAAGAGGGCTGGCCACCACAAGGAGCCAAGTCTTTAATTGAAACGGTACTTTCTTTCCCATCTTGGAATCGAATATGAGCATATTGGGAATTTGCCTCCAACAGCTCCACCTCCTCCACTAAAGGATCATATTTTGACAATCTAACATGGCGTCGAAGCAGCACAGGTCCCTGCATAGTAAGCCATGAAGGTACCGAATATCCCGTAGTAGATCTCCGCGGATAGTTGAAGAGCCTTTCATGGGGGGTCAAATTAGTAGCCGTTGAAAGCAATGATCTAATGGAATGCAGGGCATCAGGCAGTACCATTTCCCGCTGTGTATTCTTAAGGTTCCGGGATGTCAAAGCCAACATAACTGCCTTCCAGATCACCCCATTGTATCGTTCGCACTGTCCATTACCCTGGGGATTATACGGGGTAGTTCTGCTAGTAGAAATTCCCCGACTCTGAAGGTATTCTTTCAACTGGGAAGACATAAAAGAACTTCCCTGATCCGAATGGATATACGCAGGCATCCCAAAGATGACAAAAAGTTGAGTCAGACATTTGATAACTGTAGCAGCTGATACATCTGCGCAAGGAAAAGCAAAAGGGAACCTTGAAAACTCATCCACAACAGTAAATATATATCGGTTTTGAGTAGTTGAAGGAAGAGGCCCCTTGAAATCGACGCTCAAACGTTCAAAAGGAGAAGTAGCCTTTATAAGATGAGCTCATTGAGGCTTAAAGAAATTCGGTTTACACCGAGCACAGATAGAACATGATGAAGTCATCCGCTTGAAGTCTTCAACTGAAAAGGACAAATTCTTACTGCGTACGAAGTGTATCATCCTCGTAACCCCAGGATGGCATAAGGCATTGTGAAGATTAATAAGCGTATCTCCGTGAATCACAGAACAATAAGCCCTCGACAGCGCATCAGCATCAACATTATCCTTTCCCCGGACGATAAACTATATCAAAATGGTAACATGCCAACTCAATCCTTCACCTCATTATTTTATCATTCTTAATCTTTCCAAAATGTTTGACATCAAACATAAAGGACACAGACTTTTGATCAGTTACCAACGTAAAATGTCACCCCGATAAATAATGTCTCCATTTACGCAGTGCTTCTACTATTGCATACGCCTCTTTCTCTATTGAAGAATGCCTTTTTTCACTATTGTTCAAGGTATGTGAGAAAAAGGCCACAGGTCTTCCATTTTGGTTCAGAGTAGCCCCAATTGCAAAATCAGAAGCGTCCGTCTCAATCACAAAAGGAACCTGCTCATCAATAGAATGCACAACTGCTCCAAGGATATCCTTTTTAAAATTATCAAAACACGTCCTGGCCTCCCATGATAGAGGATATGTCGTAACCCGAATAAGAGGCCAGATCTTCTGTGAAAAATTTGCAATCCAATTAGAATAGTAAGAAAACAGTCCAACAACTCGTTGCAAAGCCTTAGAATTAGTAGGACAAGGTAAATCAATCAATGGTCGCAGACGTTCTGGGTCTGGTTTAATCTTGTTTACCGAGATAATGTACCCCAGTAGATTTACCTCAGCGGTCGAAAAGCTACACTTCTCTTTATTGAAAGTTAAACCAACTTTTTCCGCAGCTTGAAGGAATCTTTCTAAATTAGAATCATGCTCCACCCTTGATTTGCCACACACCGTGATGTCATCTAAGTATGAAAAGGTGTCAGAGAGAGAGTTATCACTTATAAAAGCATCCATTGCCCGTTGAAAACAAGCAACACCATTAGTAACACCAAATGGTATTCGGCAAAACTGATACAGCTTTCCACCAGCCTCAAAGGCCGTATATGGTTGATCCTTCTTAACAATAGGAATCTGATGATAAGCACTCTTTAGGTCAATAGTGCTAAAAACCTTATACTGAGATACTTTATTGATAGGCTCATCAATCTTAGGCAAAGGGTACGCATCTAATTGAGTATACCTATTAATAGTTTGGGAATAGTCTATCACCATTCGTTTCTTATGTCTCTCGTTAGTTGTGACAACTACCTGTGCCCGCCAAGGCGAACAACTAGGTTCAATGATTCCTTCCAATAAGAGACGTTGAACTTCAGAATTAATAAATTCTCTATCCTGACTGCTATACCTTCTTGACTTGGTAGCAATTGGCTTACAATCCGGCATCAAATTGGAAAAAAGTGATAATGGAGAAATGGATAAAGAGGTTAATCCACAAATAGATAAAGGTGGCTTAGTCCCGCCAAATGAAAGACTGAGAGACTCGTGTAACTGAAGCACATCATGACCAATCAAAATATCCGCACAGAGATTAGGCAAAACAGATAGGCGTATATCAGTATACGTACTACCTGGAAGAATCAATTTCACAAGGCAACAACCAGCTACTTGTGAAGTGAGAGTCGTCTGAGCCATACACACCTGATAGGAAACAGGCAAAATTTTCAAATGCTTCTCCTTTGCAAACTGAAGACTTATAAAACTCTCGGTACTGCCCGTATCTATAAGGGCCTTCACTTCCAACCCATTAACTTGGGCCGTAACTATAGCTTTGTTTAGGCCATGAGCAAATGTAGCAGAAATTGATGCAATAAACGCCCTATCTAAAGGCTGAATAGTCACAGAGGAGGTAATTGAACCTGATGATTTACACACACGTGCGTAATGACCTCTCTTGCCGCATTTACTACACACAGCCTCCCGAGCAGGACACTTCAGACGAGGGTGCCGGACGTTCGCACAAAAATAACACTTCTGAATCCTAGAGGCAACAGCCGCTGAAGTAGAAACTGTTTCAGAATCTAGTAAACCACTCCTATTAAGTCCACATAATTCCTTTACATCCGGAACTGCCGAAACCACAGTCACAGGCCGATTAAAAAGAGCATAAGAATCCGAACTTCTCTGAGCCATATCCAATGTAGAAGCTTGCTCAAAAGCACTCTTAAGATCCAAAGTCTTATTTTCTAACAACCGCTGACGAATTGATCTAGACAGTAATCCATTAATAAAAGCATCCCGTACCGATTCTTCCTTATATTCTTCAGCAGTCACGGCCTTATAATTACAGTTAACACTAAGGCACCGAAGTGCTTGTAAATAAGTATCCAAAGATTCTCCCACCTGCTGCCTATGGGCAGATAGAAGGTGACGTGCAAATACCTCATTCTTTGGTTTAACAAAAATCTTTTCCAATGTAGAAATAGCCACTTCGTAAGTTTTACAGTCCAAAATGTACTTATACACATCCGGAGCAATGTCGTTGATCAGCATATTCAGCTTATTTAGAGACTCTTGATCCAACACGCCCAAAAAGTTTTGAAATGTACAATACCAATGTTTCCATTTATCATCCACTCCTGCAGAATTAGGGTCAGCATTGAATCGTTCTGGTTGAAGATATCGCTCCATTCTGACATAAAGTTAATAAATTGAAATAAAGAATAGATTTGCCTTTCTAATCTAGGCTTTATTAACTTAAAAATCCTGTAGCACATCTTCAACACCCAGTCCCAACTAAAGGCTGGAAAGAACTGAATTTAAGATGGCCACCACAAATCACATGACATCAACTACCAATGAGATTACAGCATATATCCCAAGGCAGGAAACAAACAATCACAATACTTCTTACTAACAAAGAATAATCACCACACAGTTGGAGTAGCTCCTCTCCACATCCGTGAGTATCCTGGAGGAGTAGACCACCGGCCTCAGCCTGCCATGCCGCTCTTGGAGCAGCACAGCACTCAGGCTGTCCCCACTGGCTGCTACCTCCATGAAAAACTCTTTCCCCCCATCTATGGCCGCTAGAGCTGGTGCAGTCTGCAATTCCTTCTTGAGCCTGACAAATGCTGCCTGGCAACCCTCATCCCAAGCCCATTCCGCTCCCTTGTGTAGGAGTCGGAGCAGGGGGGCTGCTGTGGCTGCATAGTCTTCAATGAAGTCTCTGCAGTACCCGGTTAGCCCTAGAAACGACCTCACACCCGTGACTGTGTTGGGGACTGGTACCTCTTGTACCGCTTCTCTCCTAGCCTTATCTATGTCCCTTGCCCCAGCGCATACGGTCAGGCCCAGAAATGTCACCTCCTGCTGGCCGATCTGAGCTTTCTTGGAGTTTATTTTAAAACCGTTTTGCCCGAGCAGCTCCAGCAGTTCGACCAGTAGTGGGCCATGCTCCTCTCTCGAATCAGTGAACAGGAGCAGGTCATCCACATATTGTACCAACTGCCTGGGCTGGCTGAAATCCTTTAAATTGTTCGCCATGCACTGATGGAAAATGCTGGGGCTGCTGTGGAAACCCTGAGGCAAACAGTTCCAGGTGTACTGTTGCCCTTTAAACGTAAAGGCAAACTTGTACTGATCCTCCCTCCTGAAAGGGATGGACCAAAGCCCGTTGGAAATATCCAGCACCGTGAAAGTGGTCGCGGATGCTGGGATACTTCCTAGCAGGTCGGCAACTGCTGCTACCGTGGGTGCACAGGCTGGGATGCTACTGTTGAGCACCCGATAGTCCACCGTGGCCCTTCAGGAATTGTCCGGCTTTCTAACTGGCCACAGTGGAGAGTTCACGTGGGTAGCTATCGGTCTCAGGACCCCCTGCTGTACTAAGGAGGACATGGCTGCTTCCATGTCTGGCTCCGCTTCCCTGGGGAAGTTATACTGTTTCTGTGGTCGGGCCATGGGGTCCCTGTCTATGCTGACCTCAAACCCGTTGACCCTCCCGCAGTCGTGTTTGTGTGTGGCAAATGTGGCTAGCTGGGCCTGTACAAATGCCTGGAACTCCTTTGGGGTGTTACTGACCATGAGCTCGAGGTTATAACCCTCCTTGGGCTTCTTGGTGCGTAGGGTCCCCTTCCCTTCTTTCCCTGGGTTTACAACTACCTCACCGTCCTTTCCTGTGCTTGCCCCCCATAGTCAATGATTTCTCAAATCGACCAGGATCCCGTGGCCTACAATAAAGTCGACTCCCAGGACACCTCTTCCACCCTCCACTTCCCACTTCATTAGGACACAGGTCCACTTAGAGTGGAGTGGTCCTAAACGAATGGCGAGCGGGATGGAAAACGAGCCGGCCTGTTCTTTGTCTGTGAATCCCGACAGACTGTATGGGACCCCATTAGATAGAGGTGAGGTGGTGGGGTTAGCTGAATGGACCATGGTGCATGATGCCCCCATATCCAACAGATAGGTCCCCGTCACCTTTTCTACCTCCATCTCCACGAGGGGTCTTTTCTGTAGTGTATGTGCCTTTAAGTCAGAACTACTTTTTACAGCTCCTGTATACTGTAGTACTGGCAGTGACCACACCGGTATATAAGCTGTGCGCATGCCTTTGTACCCCAGTCTAGGGATTACCCTCCTCCAGTAAAGACCTGTTATTTGTTAATGTACAGCATCCGTGTGATTATTTATCCACTGAACCACGGATCTAACAGTGGCGACGAGTGTCGATTCGAATCTACCTGCAACATAAACATTTTTTAAAAAAAATAGTCGAGTCCAGGAACACAGGCGTTGACCGCGAGCAACCGCCCAGCAGTCAGGCAGAGATCCAACTTCACTGGGGAGGCTGTGGAGAGCCGGGCTTGGTTCCCCAGCCACAACGAGCAGTAAGAGACCGACGACAGGTCCAGAGCAGACCCTTCCCGAACAGCGGTGGCTGGAACCGACCGACGGCAGAGAGAGAGAGCCGAGCAGCGTCGACGGGGTAAGAAAGAGGGTGAAGAGAGCAGGGCGCAGCCGAGGGTTGATCACTGAGCGGCGTCGAGGAAAATTACTGCAAACCGGAGAGAGAGAGTGTAAGAAACAGCCGGGTTCTAGACTGAGCGGCGTAGACAACTATCAAGAGAAGAACGTGCAGAGCACAGCCAGGGATCACGGGCTGAGCAGGGTCCGCGGGGCGAAGCAAGGGGAGACGCCATTGAGCCGCGGAGAAGCAGGGAGAGCGCGGGAGATGCCATTGAGCCGCGGAGAAGCAGGGAGAGCGCGGGAGGCGCCGTTGAGCCGCGGAGAAGGAAAAGCACGGGAGACGCCATTTTGCGAAGCCGCAGCGGAGAAGACGGGCGAGCGCGGGAAGGAAGGAAAGCGCGGGAGATGCCATTTTGTGCCAGCGGAGAAGAAGGGGAAGCGCGGGAAGCGCCATTGGTGATAGTTAACGCACAAACAAGGATGCCGAAGAGTGGCAGTATCTCTACGTTCGACAATGAAGTCGAACATTGGGCAACATATGTGGAACGTATTGAGGTGTACTGCAGGGCGAATGAAGTGCCAGATGCTAATAAAGCACTGGTTCTGTTAAATTCCATGGGTGCAAAAACTTATGGGTTACTGCGAAATCTAATAACCCCAGAGAAGCCGGTAAACAAGAACTTTGAAAGCATAGTAGAAATCCTACAGGGCCACTTAAACCCCACACCGCTGCTGATAGCAGAACGATTTAAGTTCCATAAAAGGAACCAACACAAAGACGAAAGCAATGCTGAGTACCTAACGGAACTGCGCAAGCTATCGAAATACTGCCAGTTTGGAGCGGGACTAGCAGACACGTTAAGGGACAAGTTTGTGTGTGGGCTACAAAGTGAAGGAACCCAGAAACGGCTTCTATCAGAAAAGGACCTTATGCTGGACAAAGCTTTCAGTATGGCAGTATCACATGAAGCAGCCGCAAGGGGCGCTGCAGAGATACAATGGACACCGCAAGAATATGGCACCAACGAAATGACCTATGGAACAGGGAAGTGCTATCGCTGCGGCAGAACAACACATGACCAGAAAGATTGTTGGTTCAAGGACCAAGTGTGCAGACAGTGTGGGAAAGCAGGACACATAGTAAGAGTCTGCAGGTCTGGGAAGAAAACCAACAGTAAGAAATCTCCACAGCAAAAGTACAAAAAGGTTCACCAGGTGATGGACAGTGGTTCAGACGAACAGAAAAGTGACACAGACTCCGGAAGCAAGGAGCTGGGTTGTCTGAAACTACATAATGTAACCGAAATGGAGGATCACTAGACTATCTGGGTTACACTCAAGATAGATGGAGTCCAAGTGGAAATGGAATTGGACACAGGGTCAGCTCTAACAGTCATAAATCAAAGAGACTACAAGCGGCTATTTTCACACATACCCTTGAAAGCTACAGAGATTGTCTTGAAGACGTATACAGGGCAAAAAGTCTACCCCAAAAGGAAAATAAGGGTGAAAGTGACATATAAAGGCCAGGAAATACCTAAAATGGATATATATGTATTGCCAAATGGAGGACCACCACTGCTAGGACGTGAATGGATCCGAAAGATACAATTAGATTGGCATTCCATACAGGCACTGAAGGTTGAGGCCAAAAAGGATGACGACGTCACACCTGGACGACTGTCAAAAATGCTAACTGACGCAAAAGAAGTGTTCCAGGAGGGACTAGGAACACTAAAAGGAATAACAGCAACAATTAAAATAGAGGAAAATGCAAGCCCAAAGTTTCTGAAGGCCAGACCAGTGCCTTATGCGATCAGACCAGCGGTTGAAGCAGAGCTGGAAGGGTTGGAATGTTCAGGAGTACTGTCCAAAGTGGACTGGAGCGAGTGGGCTACACGCATCGTTCCTGTAATGAAGAGGTCGTTGAGTAATACGCCTGGGGAACCAAAGAAGGTCCGCATCTGTGGGGATTTTAAAGTGACAGTGAACCCAATCCTTCTCACGGTGCAATATCCGCTTCCACGAATTGAGGATATTTTCGCCTCGCTATCTGGTGGTAAACGCTTCACCAAAATTGATCTAGCCCAGGCGTACTTGCAAATGGAGGTAGAAGAAGCTTTGAAACAGTACCTTACGATCAACACCCATAAAGGTCTCTATCAATACAACCGGCTGGTGTTTGGAGTAGCCTCGGCTCCGGCTATCTGGCAAAGGGCGATGGATCAGGTCCTGCAAGGGATTCCAGGGACCCAGTGTTATTTGGACGACATCTTGGTCATGGGCGAAAATGACGGTGATCACCTCGCTAACTTGGAGAAGGTGCTCGCCAGATTAAAGGAATATGGGCTACGAGCTAATCACCACAAGTGCGAGTTTTTCCAGAAACATATCTCGTATTGCGGCCACGTCATCGATGAAGAGGGGTTACATAAGTCCCCTGACAAGATTGAGGCAGTAGTCAAGGCTCCAGCACCGGAAAATGTGTCACAACTGAGGTCGTTCCTCAGGCTGGTAAACTATTACCACAAGTTCTTACCAAATTTGTCTACGGTATTACACCCGCTGAAAACCCTACTGCAAACAGGGGTACCATGGAAGTGGGATGACGAACGTAGACGAGCTTTCCAGAAGTGTGAAGAATTGATCACATCAAAAGAGGTGTTGGCCCATTTCAACCCAGCACTACCAATTCGTTTGGCATGTGATGCATCACCCTACGGCATTGGAGCGGTGCTGTCGCACAAATTCCCAGACGGGTTGGAGAGGCCAGTAGCCTTTGCGTCTCGGTCACTAACCTCAGCCGAGCGCAACTACGCCCAGATTGACAGGGAGGCTCTCAGCCTTGTATGGGGAGTAAAAAAATTCAACCATTATCTGCATGGGCAGAAGTTCACCTTGCTGACTGACTACCAATCACATGTCTCCATCTTTAATCCTAAGAAGGGCGTGCCAGTAATGACTGCACAGCGGTTACAAAGATGGTCCCTGTTTCTAGAGGCGAATCAATATGAAATAGAATATAAAGGCACGAAACAGCATGGGAACGCTGATGGGCTATCGCGCCTGCCAGTGCCTATGGTGGAGGAAGCACCAGCAGTGGACCCTATCGAGATATTTTATTCGTCGATAATTGAACGATTGCCAGTAACAAACGCGGATATAGAGAAGGAGACCCACAATGATCCGACGCTGTCACGGGTATATGAATTGACGGTGAGGGGATGGCCAACACATGGCGACTCACTGTTGCCAGCATTCTCATCCAGAAGAGAACAGCTGCCAGTATGCCAGGGGACAGTGATGTGTGGATCCAGAGTGGTGATTCCACCCAAGTTAAGGGAGAGAATGCTAAATGAGCTACATGAAGGTCATCTGGGGGGAGTGAAAATGAAAAGCCTTGCTAGGGCTTATGTGTGGTGGCCGGGAATCGATCAACAAATCGAAGACCTACCTAAGAGCTGCTTAGGATGCCAGAAGTTCCAAAATGCACCACCACATGCCCCTCTACACCCATGGGAGTGGCCCTCCACTCCATGGCAACGGGCGCACATTGATTTTGCTGGTCCATTCATGGACTCAATGTTCTTAATAGCAGTGGATGCTCATTCAAAGTGGCCTGAGGTGATAAAGATGTCTTCAACCACTGCAGAGATAACGATTGCAGTCCTACGAACCATATTTGCCAGAAACGGGTTGCCAGAGCAGATCTGCTCTGATAATAGATGACAGTTTGTGTCCGACGAGTTCCAAAAATTCATGAAAAGGAATGGGGTAAGGCATTACACATCCGCCCCGTATCATCCAGCCACCAATGGGTTGGCTGAGAGGTTCGTACAAACCTTTAAGAAGGCGATAAAGGCCATGTGCGACGAGGAAATTCCACTACAGCATAAGCTGGACAATTTCTTATTAGCCTACCGAAACACGACACATGCAGTTACCAACCAGACCCCGGCCATGATGTTCTTTAACCGAAGGTTGAGATCTCGTCTGGACTTGCTCAGACCAAATGTGCGAAGAAATGTTGAGGACAAACAATTCCAGCACATCAACAAGAAGCCGACAAGGAGCTTCAATGTAGGGCAACCAGTCTTGGCCCGGGACTATCGAACAGAGAAGTGGCAACCCAGAACGATATGTACAAGGCAGGGTCCATTAATGTACACAGTGGATGTCGGGGAGAACATTGTGAGACGCCACGTCGATCAGATCTTAGCATCACAGGAATGCGTCAACCCCATGTCTCGAGTACCTGGGAATGAACCCAACATACCGGTAGCATCTACTTCAGACCCAGTAGCAGTGGAACCCGATGAACTACCCGATGAAAAGGGGTCCGAATCGCCTCTGCACCAAGAACAAGAACCTTTGGAAAGGCGCTATCCCGAAAGGGTCAGGAAGCCGCCCCAAAGACTGAATCTATAAATGTACTTTTGTTATTGAATGTACATGTAAAAATGTAATTGTTATTTGAATATTAAGGGGGTATTATTAATCTAAAAGGGGAGGAATTGTAGTGTATGTGCCTTTAAGTCAGAACTACTTTTTACAGCTCCTGTATACTGTAGTACCGGCAGTGACCACACCGGTATATAAGCTGTGCGCATGCCTCTGTACTCCAGTCTAGAGATTACCCTCCTCCAGTAAAGACCTGTTATTTGTTCATGTACAGCATCCGTGTGATTATTTATCCACTGAACCATGGAACTAACATTTTCCATAAATTGTACCGAAGGGAACACAGGTAAACAGGCTGTGCTGGCTCTAGTCAGGGCTGTGGGTTGGTTGGGGCTGATGGGGTCAGAGCACCGGTAGCGGCTGGTACTCTCCCGTGGCCAGTCAATAAGGACCTCATGGTGTCCAAAAATGACTCGACTGCGGCGGGAGGGATTCCTGCCTCTGCCTTTTGGGCTGGGGCTGTGGAATTCTTTCCCTTGTTATCTTTCCAAGGGTTTTTGCACTCCTTCCGCCAATGTCCGTCCTTCCCACATCCATAGCAATTCATCTTTGTGTTGGGGGTGTTATTCCCTTCCTGATGCCACTCCTTCCTACCCTGTCCGGGTTTTAACTCATGCACCTTCCCCTTAGGTGGGTGTGCATCGGTTCCCCTACCGTTCTTATAGGCTAGGGTCAACTGTCTGATCACCGTAAGTTCGGTAGTCTGGGGATTCTTGGGGTCGAACCAGACTTCCGCCTTGGCCCGGAACTGCGGCAAGCTGTTTGCCACCAGGCAACGGATCCGATGGGCCAGCTGACCCTGGTTCAGGAATGCCCGGTTAGGTGCCCCAGGACAGGCGCTCCTATAAACTGTCCATAACCTGTCCGCGAAAGCCTGCGGGGTTTCCCCTCTGAGCTGGACGGTCTTCTCCACACTGGAGAAAGGACTTCCCTCATTCATCCCCATGGCCTCCAGAACTTCATCCCTGAGCTCCTCATACCCGCACTGCCCCTTCTTACACTCGTCAGAGGGGGGTTGGAGGAGCCTACTCTCCAGGGAGAATAGCAGCATTTTGGCCTGCTCAGCACCATCGCAATCGTTGACGCTGGCTGCCTGCTCTACTTCCCTGGAGTGGATCGAGGGGTCCCCTTTTTCAGAGAGCTTTGGGATATGGCTCACCATAGCCCTAAGCTGTTGGGAGCTATAGGGTAATACGAATTGGTTTTGGAGGGGTCCCACGTTGTCGCCATTAACGGGTGGGCTGGACCTCCGATGCCGGGCTGGGCACATCGGTCCCGGATCCGGTCTCTCTTGCGGGGGCTGTTCCACCCCCACTCCCACCCCTGACTCCACCCCTCCTTGCTGCCAGACATCACTAAAACCTGGCGCTATGGGTGGTGGTTGTGAGACCTCCTGTTCCTCGACCGGGTCATCCCTGGGCACTACCGGTGATGTTTGAACTGTTCTCTCCTCGTTCCCTATAAAATCCGCCTGGCCTGCCTTTGGGCTTATGAGGCACACCATGCCTTTTGCCTTCCTCAGGGCCAGGCTCAGATTCTCTATCTGTTCCTTGCAGGGGCCATGATCTGCATCCTCAAACCCCTGTTCGCTGCCTTTACCTCTTTTATTTTCTCCTCCAGTTCTCTTATTTGTCTCGCTAGGCGGGCATTCTTTTCCTGCAACCGCAACTCATTACCCTTGGCTTCGGTGACCTGGCACTGTAGATATTCCAACTTGGCCTTATATTCTCCCATTAAATGTACCCTTTCCTGATTCAGGGCCTGCAATGCTACCAGTAACTTTTCCCCTGCTAGAGCCTTATCCTGGATCTCCAGGGCTGACTCCTTTAACTCGGCTGCCTGTGCTGCAACGAGCCTGTCCAGAAGCTGGACCTGCTTTTTGAAACGCATCAGCCAGTCTGCCTTCTCTAGGGATTTCTTGTGCTCCCTCCCTTCTGTCCACTTAGCTGCTGCATCTACCGGACGCCTAGCCCTTAACAGAGTGGTGATCCACTTCTTCGTGATATTCACCTTACTAAACACATAATCAGAAATCCTTTACTCCATCATGGTTAGCTCATCCGAACCATTGTTTACTGTATCGCACCCCTGTTGCCGGAGTCCTGCCACGGTCGTCATTTCTGTAGGGGGTGGCGTGTGCCCAGTCAGCTTCACCTCTGACTGTCTTTGAGTGGTTCGAATCGCTCCCACACCCCTGGGTTCCAGACACTGGACTTAGGTACAGGCGGCGATACAGAAAATCGAGTAGGCAAGTGGTTTGGTGCAAGGAAACCAATATTTTATTAAAAGCAGAACAAAGCACAATCTTATTGAGAATTACTGATATGAATACAGGCATAAACAATTACACTTATGGGAATGGGGAACACACAGCACATCGAGGGAAACAAATACATTAAAAATCCCCTTATCCTCATCCCACCCCCTATACCTAACTAGATTAAGCTATGAGGGGCCAGGAATTCATGCTCACCAATCCGAAAGCTGTTGCTTTAACTGGGTTGGTTTTTGAGGTCCACCCATTCTGTCCGTTGGGGTATCCCGTCGCCATGTGGTCACAGGGCGCGGCGCTGAAGTTGTTTATGCGGAGCACCCTCCTTTTTCCTCAGCTAACGTCGTCGTCGAGTCGCGATGGGTCTTCTTCTTCTTCCTCGGGCGGTCGTCAACGGTATTGCTGCGGGTGGGGGTCAGTTGGCGGTCTTTACCGTCTAATGATTTGGCTACCCAAGCTTCGAACACCAGTTTATTCTTCAACCTGGGCTATGACTCTGGGGTTTTACTGTCCATGCATGTAACGCCAACTTATTCTTCGAACGCCAGCTTATAACTAGGCGTTTGTCCCCCAACGCGTCTTCCCGCTGCCCTTCTCTGCTCTTATCGGTTTACCGTATTCTTCCTCTCGTCTCATCTTGTCTCGTCTGCCCGTTTGTGGTCTGTGTGTCCTGTGTGCATTCGAATCGGGTCCGTTCTCCTCCCGCATTTGGCCCCAGTGTAATGGGCGTCCTTGGTGTTGAGCGGCGCAGGGAGCGAGAAGGGAGCCCGCCATAAGGCCAGGGCACGAGAACGAGAGGCAGGAGCAAGAGCTAATGGAAGAGCCAAGAGCCAAGAGAGCGATCGCCACTGATGGGCCTACAATTATACCCGGTTCTTCATTCCTTATCTGCGCGCCAAATCAGGTCAGTCCTTTGTCTAACTTTTGGCGGGCTCATTTAAAATGATTAAAGCCATTTACTTTAACGACTTCTGGAGTGGTTGTCTCCGGGTCTAATGGCCTCGATGTCCTGGTTGTTTGTCATGGATGAAACTTAATTTTCCCCATCCTGACTTGATGGCTACTGTGAGCTGTTACCGATTAAATATGCAGAAACCTAATGGCCTCGATTTAGGCCCATTCTAACTTGATCCGTTTCAAAGCGAATGAATGCATATTCTGTGTTTGCTTTGGCTGTCTGGCCCCACAGAGTCTTTTCACAGATTCCTGCATTTTAAGTTTCACTTCAGAGCCTGCCTGTCTGCAGGGCCTTGCTTTAAAAAAAAATCCTGTCGGTTTTGGTCACGAGGTTACAGAAGCCATTTTGGGTACCCTGTTTTTAATAACTTGTCCAAACAGGGTCCCTTGATCCATAATTTTGGGGAATGCGGAATTTTGAGACCCCTACCCACCCCTTTTGCCAGAGTCCTGCTGCGGTCATCATTCTGTAGGGGGTGGTGTGTTGAGTCAGCTTTGCCCCTGACTGTTTTGGGCGGTTTGAATCACTCCCACACTCCTGTGTTCTAGACTCTGGACTTAGGTACAGGCTGCGATACAAAATTGGAGTAGACAACTGATTTGGTGCAAGAAAACTGTGTTTTATTGGAGTCACAATAAAATTATACACTTAGATTACTGGAGTAGTTACAGACATTCAAGAGTACACTTAGTTAAGAATGGGGAACACAAGGCACAACAAGGGAAAATCACATTATTAATCCCCCTACCTTTGGCCCACCCCCAATATCTAACTAAATTGTACTAAAAGGAGCCAGGGATCATACTCACCAATAGGGGTTTCTTGACAGTTCAAATCCTGTCAGTTAAGCTGGTTGCGTTTTTGGGGTTCGCTCTTTGTGTCCTTTGGGGTGCTGCCGTCCCCACGTGGTGCTAGCCTTAGAATCTGCGAAGGTTCTTCAGTTGGGTGGAGTCCGCTGATGCGGCTTGGGCGTGGTTGTCGATTTGTCTGGTAAGTACCCACTTTTCTTAGTTTAGAAGTAAGGAATAAAGTTTTTGTTGGGTAATTTAGCTTGTAGAGTGGAAAACTTCAGGTTTTGTTCTTCCGGTGGTGGTCTGGTCGTCGAGTTGGTTGCGGTTGGGGTTCGGTTGGCGGTCTTCGGTGTCGTCTCAGTTGCGGTGGCCTAGATCATTACCTGTGTAGTGGTAATGATCTGAAGATATGGTTTACCCGGCCCTTTTGTTACCGCGGTGCTCGTGGTCGTTCCTCATGTCGGGCTGCGGTTGCGGCCTTGTTGTCTTCGGTCGAGCCTGCCCCACCGTGTCCCCTCGCCGTGATTTTCCATGAGCCTTCCTGTCTGCTTCCGAATGAAGATGCAGGGTGGTATCTGCTGCCCCCTGTATCCTTGGTTACCGGTGGGTCTACAGTTATACTGTTTTTGAGTTTGTTATCTGCGCGCCAAATCAGGGTTAATTCTTTGTCCGATTTTTGGCGGGCTCGTTAAGGTGATTATAACTATTCACCTTAACTGGTTTTTGGGCGGTTGTCTTGTTGCTAAATGGCTTTAATGTTTTGGGTGTTTGTTGTGCATAATGTAAATCGGTGTCTTCCTGGCTTGGTAGCTAGTTCGAACTGTAAGCGATTATATATACATAGTCTTGATGGGCTTTAGGTTTGTGCAAGATTAAGTCTTTTCCTGAGTTGATTTGTTTAAAGGGAAGAATGCGTGTTCTGTCTCCTCCAAATAATTGGGTTTGAAATAACAAATCAAAGCTGTCTCCCACAGGCCCAGGCATGTCACATTTTGAGGTTTTGAACTTGACATAAGAACATAAGAACATAAGAAATAGGAGCAGGAGTAGGCCAATCGGCCCCTCGAGCCTGCTCCGCCATTCAATAAAATCATGGCTGATCTGATCCAAACCACCAATCTACTATCACAGAACCATCTCCTGAATCTAACAGAATTAGACACACGAAATAGGAGCAGGATTAGGCTACACAACCCCTGGGCCCGCTCCGCTACCCACAGGGCCATGTCTGATCTGAACCTAGACTCATGTCCAAATTCCTGCCCGCTCCCCATAACCCTTTATTCCCTTTACTTCTAGGAAACTGTCTATTTCTGTTTTAAATTTATGTAATGATGTAGCTTCTACAGCTTTTTGGGGCAGCATATTCCATGGACCTACCACCCTCTGAGTGAAGTAGTTCCTCCTCATCTCAGTTTTGAAAGAGCAGCCCCTTATTCTAAGACTATGCCCCCTAGTTCTAGTTTCACCCATCATCGGGAACATCCTCCCCGCATCCACCCGATCCAACCCCTTCACAATCTTATATGTTTCAATAAGATCGCCTCTCATTCTTCTGAACTCCAATGAGTAGAGTCCCAATCTACTCAACCTCTCCTCATATGTCCATCCCCTCATCCCCGGGATTAACCGAGTGAACCTTCTTTGTACTGACTCGAGAGCAAGTATGTCTTTTGTTAAGTATGGACACCAAAACTGTATGCAGTATTCCAGGTGCGGTCTCATCAATACCTTGTACAACTGAAGCAATACCTCCCTATTTTTATATTCTATCCCCCTAGCAATGAAAGCCAACATTCCATTGGCCTTCTTAATCACTTGCTGCACCTGCATACTAACCTTTTGAGTTTCGTGCACCAGGACCCCCAGATCCCTTTGTACTTCAGTACTTTCCAGTTTCTTGCCATTAAGATAATAACTTGCTCTACGATTTTTCCTGCCAAAGTGCATAACCTCACACTTTCCAGTATTGTATTCCATCTGCCAAATCTCTGCCCACTTACTTAGCCTGTCTATGCCCCCTTGCAGGTTTTTTATGTCCTCCTCATTCACTACTCTCCCTCCCATCTTAGTATCATCTGCAAACTTTGATATGTTACACTTGGTCCCCTCCTCCAAATCGTTAATATAGATTGTAAAGAGTTGGGGACCCAGCACTGACCCCTGTGGAACACCACTAGTTACTGATTGCCAGTCCGAGAATGAACCATTTATCCCAACTCTCTGCCTTCTGTTAGATAGCCAATCCTCCATCCATGCCAGAATATTACCCCCAATCCCGTGATTTTTTATCTTAAGCAATAATCTTTTGTGTGGCACCTTGTCAAATGCCTTTTGGAAGTCTAAATACACTACGTCCACTGGTTCCCCTTTATCCACCCTATATGTTACTTCCTTAAAGAACTCCAGCAAATTTGTCAAACATGACTTCCCCTTCATAAAACCATGCTGACTTTGTCCTATTAAATTATGATTATCCAAATGTCCTGTTACTGTCTCCTTAATAATGGACTCCAATATTTAACCTACCACAGATGTTAGGCTAACCGGTCTATAGTTTCCAGCCTTCTATCTACTGCCCTTTTTAAATAAGGGCATTACATTAGCAGTTTTCCAGTCTGCCGAGACCTTTGCTGAGTCCAGGGAGTTTTGGAAAATTATTACCAATGCATCCACAATCCCTACCGTCACTTCCCTCAAGACCCTAGGATGTAAGCCATCAGGTCCAGGTGATTTATTCGCCTTGAGTCCCATTATTTTACCGAGTACCACTTCCTTAGTGATTTTGATTGTGTTTAGCTCCTCCCCCCCATAGCCCCATGTTTGTCCAGTGTTGGGATATTCTTAGTGTCTTCTACTGTAATGACTGATACAAAATATTCATTCAATGTTTTTGCCATCTCCATATTTCCCACCTATAATTTCCCGGTCTCATCCTCCAAGGGACCAACATTTACTTTAGCCACCCTTTTTCTTTTGATATAACTATAAAAACTCTTACTATCTGTTTTTATATTTTTTGCTAATTTACTTTCATAATCTATCTTCCCTTTCTTAATCAATCTTATTGTTATTTTTTGCTGTCTTTTAAAGTTTTCCCAATCCTCTATCCTCCCACAAGATTTGGCTACCTTATATGCCCTTGTTTTTAGTCAAATACTATCCTTAATTTCTTTACTTAGCCACAGATGGCTGTCTTTTCTTTTACACCCTTTTCTTCTCAATGGAATATATATTTTTTGGAAGTTGTAAAATAACTCCTTAATTGTACACCACTGATCATGTATCGTCTTACCCTTTAATTTATTTTCCCAATCCACTCTACTCAATTCTGCTCTCATACCTTCATAGTCTCCTTTATTCAAGCTTAGCATGCTTGTTTGAGATCCAACCTTCTCACCCTCTAATTGAATATGGAATTCAACCATGTTATGGTCACTCATTCCAAGGGGATCCTTTACTAGGACATTTTTAATTAATCCTGTCTCGTTACACAGGACTAGATCTAAGGTTGCTTGCCCCCTGGTCGGTTCAGTTACATACTGCTCAAGAAACCCATCCCCAATACACTCAATGAACTCATCCTCAAGGCAGCCCTGCCCAATTTGATTTGTCCAATTAAGATGATAGTTAAAATCCCCCATAATTATAGATGCTCCCTTATTACAAGCCTCAACTATTTCCTGATTGATACTCCGTCCAACAGAGTTGCAACTGTTCGGAGGCCTATAGACTATGCCCATTAATGTTTTTTTCCCCTTATTATTCCTTACCTCCACCCAAACTGTTTCATTTTCCTGATCTTTTGACCCAATATAATTTCTCTGTATTACAGTGATTCCTTCCTTTATTAACATAGCCACCCCACCTCCCCTTCCTTCCTGCCTGTCCTTCCTGATCGTTAAATAACCTGGTATGTTTAATTCCCAGGCATTGTCACCCTGCAGCCATGTTTCTGTAATGGCCACAAGATCATACCCATATGTAGTTATTTGTGCCATTAACTCGTCTATTTTGTTACGAATGCTACGTGCATTCAGATAGAGAACTTTCAAATATGTTTTGTGACACTTAGTGTAGTGATCAATAACATGTCATTCTGTGGTGGACACTAGGTGGAGCAGTAGAGCTGTATATAGCTGTATGTATAAGACTACACTACCCAGCTATATATTATATTAAGACTACATTACCCATGAGGCTAGGCTACCCACAAGGCAACAGTCAAGATGGAAGCCTCTACAGATACTGGACCTAGTCTACATGTGCTCAATAAAAGTAACTAGCAAAAGCTAGCTGTGTTCATAATAAGAATGTCTATTTATTAATGAACATAACATGGTACCAGGGTGGTGAAGATCTGCTGAAAATTGTGAAAAGCGACATGGAGAATTTGAAGCCACCAGAGCGTTTGAATCTCACAGAAAAAATCAACTACAACTGGTAGACTTTTAAACAGCAATTCGAACTGTACATTGCAGCCATCGGATTCGGTACGAAGCCAGATGCAAGGAAGATAGCGTTGCTGCTTATGGTTGCAGGCCCACAGGCGACAGAGGTATTTAATACATTTGTATTTAATCCAGTGGAGAACAGAGAAAAATTAGAAGATGTGCTAAAAAAATTTGATGCACATTGCTCTCCCAAAAAGAATGAGACCTATGAAAGATACATCTTCTGTTCTCGGACACAGCAGCAAAAATTAGACTTTTGATAGCTTTATAACTGATCTGAAACTGAAAGCACAGACATGTAATTTCTCCGAGCTCAAAGCATCCATGATTCGTGACCAGATTGTGTTTGGTATTCATGATAAAAAAGTCAGGGAACGTCTGTTGAGAGAAACCGAACTAAATTTGGAAAATGCGGTGAAAATATGCCAAGCCAGCGAGCTAGCTCGAAATCACACGAAGACTTTCAGTGAAATCAATAATGATGCGAATGTAATGAGTGATAATGCTGCTGTCGGTGCTGTGTCCTACAAGGAGAAGAAACGTGGGCAGAACAGAAATGAAAAGCAATCGGAGGATGAAATTTTTAATTGTAAATGCTGTGGTTACAAACACCAGTTAAGACAATGCCCAGCGTTTGGAAAAATGTGCACAAAGTGTAATGGAAAGAATCACTTTGCCAAACAATGCTTTTCAAAAGTAAAAACAACGAAAGGGCAACAAGTTAATGTGATTGAGGACACTGATTTAAGTGAGACATTTTTTGTAGGAATGGTGTCATGTGACGATATCAAAAAAGATACAGAAAATGTGCAGCCCTCAGAAATAGACAATGCTGAACATAAAGTTAATGCAGTAAAAGAGGACAAATGGATGATCCCACTGCAGATAAATGGACCATTAGTTACATTGAAACTGGACACTGGGGTAAAAGCAAACTTAATCAGTATGAGTGACATTAACAATATGAAAGAAAAGCCCAAAATACAGAAAAAGTCAGTACTACTGAAGGACTATAATGGACAGAAAACAGATAGCTTAGGTGTATGCAGACTTAAAGTGACAGTCAAAGACAAAGTGCATCATCTCATGTTTTCTGTTGTGGCTGAAAGGCTTGATTCACTATTGGGTGACAAAGCTTGTGAGGACTTAGAACTGGTCAAAAGAGTTTACCGTATAAACTGTGCCATAAGCAGACCAGATGACTCAGGTGATGAAGCAGAGAGCCCATCAAGGATGAAAAGGCCAAAGGGTATCCATGTCTTCAAAAAGCCTAGTTTCTCCAAGAAGAAAGAAAAAGACTTTAAGGTCAAAGAGAAGCCAAAGGAAGAAAAGCACAAAGAGGAAAAACACAAGGAGAAAAAGTCCAAAGATATAACCGCAGCAGATGTTGTTAAGCAGTGGAAAGAGAAAAAGAAAAAGAAGAAGCCTGCACCAGAGCAGAAAGCAGTTCCGGTGGATACTCCTTCTTTCCTCAGGCCAATCTTTGGTGTTGCATTTGCCGAGGCTGCTGAGAAGACCATGCTGTATGATGGGATCCAGCTGCCAGCAGTTTTTCGAGAGTGCATTGACTACATTGAGAGTTATGGCATGAAGAGTGAAGGAAACACTGAAACCCTCTCCAAGCAAAGATCGCAAGGAGACCTCGATCTATACAAGAGCAGATTGATGACAATGCCGCAACTACATCTTGTCATTCACCGCCAGAACAATCTCATGAAGACACATCAGACTTACCCGTGTTGAGAAGATCCACACGTGAAGTAAAAGAGCCTGATAGACTTAATCTTTGAGTAAAATGTAAAGCTTTGAAAATGTGTTGACTGTTTTGAAGATGTTTATGTGTATAGAGCACTAACAAAAGTGTTACTGATATTATCTTTATTGTTTTCTTGAAAGTTGATTGATATTGATTTTGTTAAACCTCAAAGAAAGGAGGATGTAGTGATCAATAACATGTCATTCTGTGGTGGACACTAGGTGGAGCAGTAGAGCTGTATATAGCTGTATGTATAAGACTACACTACCCAGCTATATATTATATTAAGACTACATTACCCATGAGGCTAGGCTACCCACAAGGCAACAGTCAAGATGGAAGCCTCTACAGATACTGGACCTAGTCTACATGTGCTCAATAAAAGTAACCAGCAAAAGCTAGCTGTGTTCATAATAAGAATGTCTATTTATTAATGAACATAACACTTAGTTCCTGCTTTTGCCCCTTTTATTACTTTACCTTTTACTCCATACCTTCTGCCCCTTCCTGACACGCTCTGGTTTTTAATTTCCCCACTGCTACCTAAATCTATGACCTTCTCTGTTGTCACTTTTATTATTTGCTCTCTAGGAACCTCCCCCCCACTAGTTAGTTTAAAGCCCTCTCTACAGTTCTAGTTATATGATCCGCCAGGACTCTAGTCCCAGCACTGGCCAAGTGAAGCCCGTCCCAACGGAACAGCTCCCTCCTGCCCCAGTACTGGTGCCAGTGTCCCAGGAAGCAAAACCCATTTCTCCCACACTAGTATTTGAGCCATACATTTAATTCTCTAATTTTATTTGTCCTAGCCAAATTCACTCGTGGCTCAGGTAATAATCCAGAGATTATTACCCTTGAGGTTCTGTTTTTTAATTTGACCCCTAGCTGCTCATACTCCTTTAACAGAACCAGCTTCCTAGTTCTATCTACATCGTTTGCACCAACATGGACCACGACAACTGGATCCACCCCCTCCCACTGCAAGTTTCTTTCCAGTCCAGAGGAGATGTCCTTAACCCTGGCACCGGGTAGGCAACACAGCCTTCGGGACTCTTGCTCTCGGCTGCCGAGAACTCTATCTATCCCCCTAATAATACTATCCCCTACCACTACAACATTTCTATTTACTCCCCCCTCTTGAATGGCCCCCCATTTCACGGTGCTGTGGCCAGGTTGCTCATCCTCCCTGCAGTCCCTGCTCCTGTCCCCACAGGGAGTAAGAACCTCGAACCTGTTGGTCAAGAGCAAGGGCTGCGGCTCCTCCAGCTCTACCTCCTGGATCCCCGCACCTGCCTCACTCGTAGTCACACCGTCCTGTCCCTGACCATGGGCTACATCTGAATTACTTAACTTCATAGCTGTGACCACCTCCTGATACACAGAGCCCAGTTACTTCTCCCCCTCCCTGATGTGTCGCAGTGTCTGAAGCTCAGACTCCAGCTCATCAACACAGAGCTGGAGTTCCTGTAGCAGCAGACACTTGCCACAGATGTAATCACCGTGAGCCTCAATGGGGTTCACCGGCTCCCACATCTCGCAACAGTAACACATCACCTGCTCCATTCTATGTAATTAATTACATTTGTTATTGTTAGTTATGGACACCCTCTGTCCGATTTTAGATGCTAGTATCCCCTTTAATTCATTGGATTTAAATTAAATCAATCCCTCTAGTTGCCTGCAGGGCCCTGCTTTAACCTTGCAGTTTTTGCCATAAAGTCCAAAAGCCATTTCCTTCAGGGTTCCCTTATTAATAGCTTGTCCTTCAGGGTCCCTTATTAATAACTTGGGAAATGTGGGAATTTTGAGAATCCTACATACCGCAATCGGACTTGTCACCTTTCTTGAAGAAGGTCACAATTACGGCATCTCTGAGATCCCCTGGCATGCTCTCCTCCTTCCAGATAAGTGAAATTAGTTCATGAATTCATGCCAGTAGTGCTTCTCCGCCATGCTTTAGTGCCTCGGCGAGGATTCCATCTGCTCCTGAGGCCTTGTTGTTCTTCAGTTGTCAGCTAGCCTTTTCAACCTCATGCTGGGCTGGGGTTGTGCTGAGATGGTGGTGGGTAGCATGCTGCGGGATGGAGTTGAGGGCACTCACATCGAAGACAGAGTCTCGGTTAAGGAGATCTTCGAAGTGCTCCTTCCAGCGGGCACTGACTGCCTCTCTGTCCTTGATGAGTACCTCTCCGTTCTTGGCCCACAGTGGGGTAGGGCCTTGGGTGCTTGGGCCATAGGTGTTCTTGACTGCGCTAAAGAATCCACGCACGTCGTGGTTGTCGGCTAGCTTCTGGATCTCCTGCGCTTTCTCCACCCACCATCTGTTCTTTAGGTCGCAAGTTTTTTGTTGGACCTTGGCCTTCTGGTGTCTGTAGAGCTGCTTTCTTGCTCTTGAGTTCTGTTGCTGTTTCCAGATCAGGAATGCCTTGCGCTTGCGGCTTATTAGCTCCTGGATCTCCTGGTCATTCTCGTCGAACCAGTCTTGGTGTTTCCTGGTTGAGTGACCAAGCGTCTCTTCACAGGTGCTGATTATGGAGGCCTTGAGTGCAGACCAGGTGCTGTGGGCACTCTGTGACTCTGCATCACTGGGAGTCGTCAGGTTGTTTGTGAGGCGCAGCCTGAATAGGGCTTTCTTAGCAGGGTCTTTGAGTGTTCCAGCGTTGATTTTCCTGCAGCATTGTTTCTGTTGCTGCTGCTGTTTTGGGGCTACATTGATGGAGATGACAGAGTGGATTAGGCGGTGGGCTGTCCAGCAGTCGTCAGCTCCTTGTCACGGCGCGGGTGATGCGCACGTCCTTGCGGTCCCTCACTCGGACGATGACGTAGTCCAGCAGATGCCAGTGCTTGGAGCGAGGGTGCTGCCATGAAGCCTTGTACTTGTCTCTCTGACGGAACAAGGTGTTGGTTATGACAAGGCCATGTTCTAAGCATTTCATCAGGAGGAGGGTACCGTTGGAGTTGGCTTTCCCTAACCCCTCTCTGCCGATCACACCTCCCCAGAGGTCTGTATCCTTTCCAACTCTGGCTTTAAAGTCGCCAAGGAGGATCAGCTTGTCGCCCGTTGGGACTCGGTGTAAGGGGTTTTCCTTGAGAAATTTCCCTGAGGTTTCTCTCTCTAGAGGCCTCTCTCTCTTGCACAGTAAAACCTTGAGTGGTTCGACCCACTTGCCCCTTAGATTCTATACTCTGGACTTAGGGGCAGGAACTACAATGTAGAGAAAACTCTTGTAGACCAAGTTTGATGAAACAAAATGAAATTTTATTGCATAAGGAAAATTATCAAATCAAATGCAAGCAGATAAGGGAGTACATGGGAGGGAAAAACACACAAACAAATCATAACGACACAGTACTAACTAAAGCAAATACAGGCATCTTATACTCTACAAAGATCATCATGAAATAAGGAAACACACAGAACATCGAGGGACAACAACTCATGTTAATTACACCCTTAAATCCACCCCCTTATTAAACCTATATTGATCTGATTGTGAAGGGCCAGAAACATGCTCACCAATCCCACTAGGAAGTGCAAGGTTTTGAAATTGAGTCTGTGTTTGGTCCTTTCAGGCGTTTCGTCTCCACGTGGATCGTGGAGCCCCTGCGAGCTGCGCCACACCTCTCTCCTGAGGTGAGGGTCGGGGGCGGCTGGACACCGGCGGGCCTGGATGTTGACGGGGTCGGGGATTGTCGGCTCGACCCTGGTTAGAGGAGCCTTGGGCTGGCTCCCATCGCTTCTTCAGTTTCCTTTTCTCTCTTCTCCCGAGCCGGGGTGGCTGGAAGGTTTCTTCTCTTGGGACTTTTATTTTTTTGTCTCTTCTCCCAAGTTGGGTCGATGGCCTCTCGTTCCGGCAACGGCCCGGGGATGGTCGATGATCTCCCGATGTGTTTCCCCGGGGTGGGACGCCGGCTTTGACACGGCCTTCTCGATGTTGGCTTTCTTCTTCCTCCTGCGAGTGCCTCTTTCTTCTTCTGGCTGTCCGGATTCAAATTCGACACAAGCTGCAACTGTCTCCAAGCTTGCAACTGTGTTCCAGCTCGCCACTGTGTTCCAGCTCTCCCACTCTCACCCCCTCCAACTGTAACTCCAGTTATACCTTTTCTTCAGAGGCTTCACTCCCCGCCCAAAATCAGGTTAGTCTTTGTTTAACTTTTGGCGGGCTGGGAGCACAGCGGGGTAGTTATTATATTTTAAAATGTCTTAAACGGCTGGTAAAGGCCCATCTCTGGTCTGGAATTACCTTCATTGTTTTTAATGTCCTGCTGATCTCGTTATCTAGTCCTGGGTGCTGTTCTCATGAATATGAAATTGTCCCCTTTTGTCTGGGTCAACATTCTGATGGCCTCTGTCTCCAGGCCGATCTCGACTAGATCTGCATCTAATCCATATGCATACGTGTGGGTCTGGTTTCGTTCTCTCAGAAACGGCTTCCAGAACTTGCTGTAGGTTGAATCCACAAAGCTGTCTGAGGTTGCGCAGGAACCATTTTAAAGTGTCCCAATAAGCTGGTCACATGGTATGGCGGCCATTTTGTATGCCCCTTTTTCTGGGCTTCTTTTAAAACCGTCTTTAAAATCATGGCCTCTTCTGCCATTTGACCCTTATTAATACAAAGTCCAATTTTGCAAATCCTACATCGGGGCAGGGATTGTTCGAGGCTGGAGTAGAATTCCTCTTTGGTCTCGTCTGTGGCTTCCAGTGTTGGGGCGTACGCACTGATGACAGTAGCGCACTGGTTCCGGGCTAGGGTGAGCCGAAGAGTCATGAGGCGCTCGTTTATACCACTAGGGGAGTCTCTGAGATGCCCAACTAGTTCATTTTTTATGGCGAAGCCTACCCCATGGAGGCAGCGTTCTTCTTCAGGTTTGCCTTTCCAGAAGAAGGTGTAGCCACCACCTTGCTCTGTTTGGGGCGCTATTATCGGCCGAGCGCAAAGTTTAGCGCCTGACGCTAATTATCGCCTCTGACTGCAAACTTGGCCTCTGTCGCCCCTGGAGGTGATTGGAGCTCTAAATCAGGCACAACACATCACTCTTAAGGTGCTAATGCTGAGGTGCGAGGCACTACTTCAGAACGCTGGCGAAGCTCATGTGATGTCAGTCAGCAATGGAACACAGACACACTGGCACCAGCCAGTTCTTAAAGGGGAGGGTCGATCTCGCTCTCCAACTACACCCTACTCATTGCAGTCTTGAATCTCGGCCTGGAGAGACCTGTACATCAAATCTGCTGGAAAGAACAATGGAGAGGCCCTGGGAAAGAGCTCAGAGTGCAGCCCCCACATTCTCTTCTAAATTGATGCAAGGAAGGTCAAATCAAAATGAGCCTGCAAAGCGCTGCTCAGTACCCAAAACTCTTTCACACAGCATTGAATCTCGCCATAAGACTCTCTCTCTCTCAGAATGCGAGGTGCAAAAATGTCGCTGACAAAAAAAGGCAGGAAATGGTCGCCTTTAAATAGCGCTCCCCCAGTCCCTCCCCGACTGCTAAATGGTTCCCTCAACCTGTCGTTGCTAGCAGCAGGCGGAAAGGCAGGGGGCACCACTCAATAGCTGGTCCGGGGCGCTACTGGGGCTTTGCACGCTCGACTGACGTCACAATCTGCGGGCGCAGGAGATCGTGGCGGTAGTGTTTAGTGCCGCCGCAAAATGTCTGGTCAATTTCGCGAGCGGCACAAACATCGCCATGCCCGGGCGCTAGTTGCTTTGCGTCCCATTAGCGCCCTCTTAGGGTGCTAACGGGAGGCACAAAGCAACCAAATTTTCCCCCCAATGCCTCTAAATACAAAGCAAGAAACCTGTTTGCCTTTTTTATGATTTTATCTATCTGTGGTGCCACCTTTAATGACCAATGCATCTGCAAACCCTGATCCCACTACCCATCAACTCCATTTAAAATCACCATTTAAGATACATTTCCTTTTCCCTGTTTTTCCTTCCAAATGTATTACTTCACACTTTTCTACAAATGAGCTGACCCATACAGTCAAGCATAGTTATCATATTCAATGTGAAACATCGATCCTAAATGTTTTTTGTAGTTGTTTCAATCCATGCTAAGCTACACAAGATACAATTCACTGTTTGTGCTCAGGTCAGGTTGCAGCAGAGATGCTACATGCCTACCAGCCAGCAGCCAGGAACCGCACAGCGACATCTGCAGACAGAGGTGAATATGCCTCACTTTGACAGACAATTATGGCAGCTGGAGGTTCATCTTCTTAAAGGGAGCTGGGATGGTAAACCAGATGGCAACACTAAAATATGTCAATACCTGACTAACCATAATGTTGGATGGTTCTTCCCCGATCACTCCATAAAAGAAGGCATGGCAGCCCCAATGTACACCCCAAATAGCCACACCTGCCAAGAGGACAACAACCATTTCTGCAGGGCTGTCACGTCTACTAATCAATGGCCATGGGAACTGTCTCCTCAGGGTCTGGATCAGCAAAGACAGGAAGGCAGGGCTGATTTGCCATCTGATACAAAAAGCTGCTACCATGCACAGTAATGGTCAGCTGTGGCCTGAATCTTAGCTCCACCCCTTTCAACATGCTGTTAACCAGTGGAACTCGAGAAGGAACTTCTCCCTTTGTTCTGCTTGTGTCGACTGCCAACTGTGCATATTCTAAAAGCATGAGCTTACTGCCCACAATATTCTGTCCATTAAAATTAATGTTGCAGCTTCACGATATCTGTGCCTTACAGGCGATTCCCCCCGTCTCCAGCATGAACACGGGCAATTGACCCAAAAACGAATATTGTACATCATAGCTATACAATACATTAACCACAATATTTAACTGCTACTTTAATGTTTCTGTGATTGTCGGTAAAATCTTTTAGATGTATTGCACACTCCAGTGACAACTGTTTCAGCATTGGAGTTGCTTTTTTTGTAATGCTCCTTTGGTAATAATAGAGTAAATTACTTTTTAAGAGCTTAGACTTTCATCCAATATCTGATTAAAATTACAGCACTGGAGCTTTGCATAATTTATTAAGTACTTGTAACTCATCAGACGGCAACTTTAATAATAATGAGACAACCATCATGGTAAAGCACCACTCTCAGATGTATGAAAGTCTGCAGTGACCTGATAAGAGTTAGTTATCATCTTTCTTATATCCCTTGGTAACATATGTGCGCTGGGGCAATCCAGAGTCTACCAGTACCTCTGCATTCTTAACCTGAGCAAGTGATAAAAATTAACTGTGGATGCAACGCAAACATCTGTACAGCATGAAAACTGCCAGTGCGTGACGCATATTAACTAATTCAGTGCTTTGTCTAAACTCTTGGGATATTTGATAAAAATGTTGCAGATGACATCAAGGCCTAGAAATTCATTGACACCACTTTTGGGGCGCTAAAGTGGGGCGTCCGCTAAAGTTTGCTGCCGCCGCCAAATCGATGCCACTTCTCCGATATTCATTAGCTTCGCCCTAGGAGTTCGGGCGAGCGCTAAAACTGCTGCTGGACGCCTCTCTTTGGGCGCTAAGCCGGAGGTGGTGATCGATAGCGCCGAGGCCGGGCGCAGCGCAGGTGCGGCCATCTCGTGATTGACAGCAGACACCCTGGCGCCGGCCAGCTCTTAAGGGGGAAGGGTCGACTGTGTCTGCTGCCACGCCCTGGATAGTGGAGCCCTCCAGCTAGGCCTGAACACTGCTGCTGGACCCAAATAGCGCCTGAAGACATGGAGAAGGCCCGTGAACGTGCGCAGCGCTTCTCAGAGCGTGATCTGAGTGTGCTGATTGCTGCTGTGGAGAAGAGGCGCCATGTTTTGTACCCGGACAATGGCAAGAAGGCGACGGTCCGCGTCTACAGGAGAGCCTGGAGGCATGTCGCCAGCAAGCTGTCAGCCAACAGCGACGTCCCCAGGAGCGGTGCCCAATGCCGCAAAAAGTTAAATGACCTCACACGCATTGTCAGGGTGAGTACCCTTTCCAGTGATCTCCTCATCCTTGCATGTGCAGCTCACATTATGGGCAAAGGGACCTGAAAGCTCTAATGGCCAGCCTTCATCCAGCAGCTATGGGACAGGCATGAGCATCAATTGCACATTCTGCACTTAACACACTGGCCAAGCTATTCCACCATGGGAGGCATTGCACACCAGATCATGGCGACACACTGGCCAGGCTATTCCACCATGGGAGGCAGTGCACACCAGATCATGGCGACACACTGGCCAGGCTATTCCACCATGGGAGGCAGTGCACACCAGATCATGGCGACACACTGGCCAGGCTATTCCACCATGGGAGGCAGTGCACACCAGATCATGGCGACACACTGGCCAAGCTATTCCACCATGGGAGGCAGTGCACACAAGATCACGGCGACACACAGTACTTCGAGGCCGTCCTTTCTCTTGCAGGCCAAGCTGGCGAATAATCGCAAGAGCCGGACTGCGACCGGGGGAGGCCGACCCCATATCCAGCCACTCACCGACCTGCAACATCGCGTGGAGCGCCTCATGGGTGGCCGGGTGATTGGGCCCGTTGCATTTGGAGATGCCGACCCTGTTCTGGGCAGCAATGGTAAGGACATCACCTTTTGCACCTCTCTCGTCCCACTTGCGCATCAGATCTACATCCTTTGCCACTGTCCGACCAATGCGCTGAATGCCAACACTCATGCATCCCGCACTGATGCCCTCTCCTCACTCTAAAGCTACTCTTGTGCCTTCCTGCTTTCAGATGGTGAAGAGGAGGTCCCTGAACTTGCCAGAGACAGACCCTCCGAAGAGGAGCAGGAGGAGGAGCAAGAGGAAGGCGGCCCATCAGGGGAACCCTCAGCCGCGGCCACCCAGGCCAATGTAGGGGACACGTCTTCCCTGGAGGGCAGCGTGGCGGAAGTGTCGAAGGGGAGGGGAGCTCCTGGGACCTGCGGGCTGCAGAAAGGCGGGAGGGGGTGGAAGCTTGGCGGCCTTCTCCCCAGAGGGGGGAAGCGTCGGAGGGGAGTCCAATTGCTGGGCCCAGCGGCCTCCAGCAACGCAGGAAGGGTCGGCCAGCTCGGCGGCCTTCTCCCCAGAGGGAGAGTCCGGCCTCCAGTCAGGAGATGCTCTTTGCCGAGGAGATGGAACGCCTCGAAGACTTGTCCGCGGACTCGGAGCGCCGGCACACGGAGCTCATGGCGGCAGTGGCACGGTTGCCTGAGTCCATCGATTCCCTCTCTCGGAGTGTGGCCGAGTTCGGGCCCTCAGAGGCCACCAGTCGGGCGGAATACCGGGCAGATCAGGCAGCGAGTCGGGCGGAATTCTGGGCAGCTCTGTCAGCGACTGGCCAGGTGATCAGTGGTGCCGTCCAGTCACTGGCTGCTCTGATGCGGTCAGTGAACAGGTCAACACGGGCACTCACTGCTGCCACACTCGCTGTGTCAGCCAGGCATCGCCAGGGCACCCGGCGCGCTGCAGCAGCACAGCGGTCTGTCCCTCGGCAGATTGGTACGCATGCTGCAGTGCTGGCCCGGGCAAGTGCCAGTGTCTCAGGTGACCAGCGAGCGCCTGTCATCCGCCAGCTTGCCGCCATTCCTCCAGCCGCCACTGCCAGTCCCCCAGTGGAGCTGCCAGGAGCTGCTGCAGCGACTGATGCTGGCCAGCCACAGCTGCAGCATTCAACAGCCGCCCGCTCGATGGCCAGACCTCGACTAGGCCGACCCCCAAGGGCATCTGCCGTCACGACATGTGCCCCTCAGGAGCCTGCCCCCAGCCTTGCAGCAGCCAATGGCCTTACTTTGAGGCGGAGCAGCAGGGCGGGCAGGGGCCACCCAAATATGGCCAAGGCATCGCCCTAGCGGGCCAAATAGTCGAATGTGTGGCCATTTGTGTTTGTTTCTTGAGGCCGAGAATTGGATGTTTGTTATTTGAAGGCTGATGATGTGATGTTTATTTTTGACGAAGGCCGAGAATGACGGCCATTTTAGTTGCCCTATTTTGTTAATCCTCTCCAGGTTGTGGGAGCGAGTAATGTGTTTGAGTGTTTTTTGGGGGTTTCGTCTATTTTTGGTTTTCATGTGGGAAGGGCCCAGAGTTTGTACAATAAACCATTTTATTTATTCACATTGTCCATGTTTGATCTTTGAAGTGTTTGTTGCCTTAACCGGCTGAGGGCTTGCGGAGCGGCTGCAATCATGTTCTATCATTGGCACAAGCCATTCCCTGACAGGGGGCCTAGAAGTGACGTTCAATAAGCCGCCGACGGGCGGCCCTTGGACCTTGTGCGTCCCTCCTGGGCTGGTACTCCTCGTCCTCGTCGTCCTCATGCTCCTCCTGCTCCTCCCCCTGAGGTGGTGGTCCAACGTGAGGTGGCAGTGCCTGAGTCCTGCGGATAGCCAGGTTGTGCAGCATGCAGCAAACGACGACGAATTGGGAGACTCGATCCTGCGAATACTGGAGGGCTCCCCCGGAGCGATCGAGACAGCGGAACCATTGCTTGAGCATGCCGATTGTTTGTTCTATGAGGTTCCTCGTCGCTTGATGGCTCTCGTTGTATGCCTCTTCAGCAGGGGTCGTGGGCGCACGGAGCGGGGTCATGAGCCAGATACATAAAGGATAGCCTTTGTCCCCGATAAGCCATCCTCTTGGGGGAGGCTGTGCCTGGAACATGTCAGCCACAGTTGTCTGTCGCAGGATAAAGGCATCGTGGCTGCTGCCTGGAAAGCGGGCATTGACAGCTAGGATGCGCTGCCTGTGGTCACACACCAGCTGTACATTGAGGGAATGGTAGCCCTTCTGGTTGCGGTAATCCTCGGCATGCTCACGAGGTGCCCGCAAAGCCACATGCGTGCAGTCAATGGCGCCCTGCACCATGGGGAAGCCCGCTATTCTTGCAAACCCCACTGCACGCTGCTGCTGCTTGTCCAGGGTCATGGGGAAGGAGATGAATTGATGTCTCCTTCTGAAAAGGGCTTCGGTCACCTGGCGGATGCAGCAATGCACGGCGAACTGGGAGATGTTAGCGATGTCCCCAGTAGCGGATTGGAAGGAGCCGGAGGCATAGAAGTTGAGAGCCACCGTCACCTTCACTGCCACCAACAGAGACGTCCTGCGCATCAGCTGTGGCTGCAGATCTCTCTGAAGCAGCCGGCAGATGTCTGCAACCACCTCCCTTCGGAATCGAAGCCTCCTAACACACATCGCGGCAGACATGGTCTGATAGGAGGTCTGCTGGCGGTATACCCTGCATGGTAAGGCCTCAGTTGGCGACGCCTGTTGCTCCCTCTGCGTCTAGCCAGGGCTGCCACTCTCTCACGGCGTCTGTAAGCCCTTCTGGCATAAGGCTGAAAATCAGCGTTGCCACCCAATGCAGCTCCCATTATATGCTGGCAAACACTGAGCTCTGAATGAAGGCAAAGATAATTGGTAAGCTCTGGCCTGAGCCAAAAATACCTGTCCAAGTATTGGTCCAAACCAGTAAACTCTCCTCCTTGGTCTCTATCCAAAAAACCGTTGCACAAGAGTGAATGCTGCAAAATGGCTGGCCTTTATACTGCTGGGTAAGTGCCCTTTAATTTGCGCTCCCCGCGGCCCGTCTGGGCTGTGTACCGTTCCACTTCACAGTCGCTCGGGCCGCCCGGCGCACAATGGGCCGGCGCGAGTGAAGTTCCGGTTCGGGGCGCACAAAAGGCGTTGCACTAGCAAATGACGTCATGATGTGCGCGCGCAGCAGGGCGCGCGCTAAGACTTTGCGCCGGCGCTAAATGTGTACTGAAGTTGGGGCGAGGCGCAGATCGCGCTGCGCCCAGGCGCTAAGCGCCTAGCGCTCGAAATCTTCTCCTCCTAAGGCGCTAACAGCTGCCGCGCCCAACTGAATTTCTAGGCCCAAGAGTGATATATTTATTACATTGCCAAAGTTATTGAGTAAAGAACAATCAAGGCTCTTTCTTCCACCATATATACACACAGACAGAGGCTTTGCTGTAGAAAGCCTGGTAACGTCACATAATTACATAGATATTACAACATACAAACAGGGTGTTTGGCCCAACCAGTTCATGTTGGTGTTTATTCTCCACACAAACTTTAGTCCTAATCCCATTTGCCTGCCCTGTTCCCATATCTCTTTAGTTTCCTCTCCTTCAATCATCTATTTAACCTGCTCTTAAATATTGATATGGACTCTGCTTCAATCATTATCTCCACTAGTGCATTCCACAGCCTTGCAACCCTTTGAATAAAAAAGTTTCTTCTGCTCTCTGTCCTAAGTCTATCTTATATTTATATCCCTTCATTCTAGAACCCTCAACTACTGGAAACAGTCTGGGGCAATTTTCAATGGCTGGCTGCCTGTTTCTCACCTAAGAATCAGCAGTTAAAAATTGTTGTGGGGGGTGGGGGAAGGGGGCAATCGGCCGCCCCATTGATGCCCAAGGCCCGCCTAATGTACTCT
Source organism: Somniosus microcephalus (assembly GCF_052327205.1). NCBI lineage: Eukaryota > Metazoa > Chordata > Chondrichthyes > Squaliformes > Somniosidae > Somniosus > Somniosus microcephalus. The sequence goes on along the minus strand of NC_140993.1, from coordinate 88,956,315 downwards.
ACAGGCAGGCCTGTAAAAGGGCACACAGCAGGCCAGCGTGTTTCAGGTATAAGGCGGCTTAAATATGCAAATCTGGTTTTAGGACATATTAAGATTCTGAGGAGGATTGACAGGGTAGATGCTAAGATGTTGTTTCCCCTGGCTGGAGAGTCTAGGACCAGGGGGCATTGTCTCAGGATAAGGGATCGGCCATTTAAGACTGAGATGATGTAGGGGGTTTCTCTTGCTCGTTCTGGTCTTCTGCCAGGCTTCGTGCAATAATTACCCTTGAGTGGTTCGACCCACTCCCCCTACGGTTCTAGACCTTGGACTTAGGTGCAGAGAGCAGTAGTGCAGAGAAAGAACTCAATAGATCAGGTTGAATAGCACGAAATGGATGCTTTTATTTTTAAACAGTTTGAAGCATTACAAAATACATGTCATAGGCACAGATTAAAGTTACTACAATCATGCACAAATTTATGAACTTGACTCTATGGAAATGGGGAACACACGGCACATCGTAAAAGGGGAAACACATTACGATTACCCTTAACTCCCTCCCCTATACCTAAACTAAGTTTCGACCTGGGGAACTTGGGATCATGCTCACCACTCTCGAAATCGCGAAAAAGGGGGTTCGCAGTCTTTTGGCACCGCTTTCCGTCATCACGTGGATTTGGAAACTTCTGGCGCAGTCGATATTCTCTCTCCCTCAAGGCGGTGGGGTAGACACAGCCTCGATGAGCGCTCGTCAAGGTTGAGATCCACTATTGTGGATTTGGGTTCATGGAGCAGACCTTCAGCTGCAGGCTGTTGAAGAAGTGCCTGCACATGGGAGAATCTTTCCAGCCTGGATCGTCGGTTCTCCAGAGGGTTTCTTCTCCGTCAGCCTGGGTCGTCGATGATCTCCCGACCCCAGTACCCGGGCCACCCTCGGCGTCTTCTCGTCGTGGCCGAGCCTTGTTTGGCTGAACACCGACCACGTTGTCTTTTCACCGAAATCGTCCGTCTTTAAAAAGACGAAACGTCTTCATCGATTCCGCATCTACCGAAGTGGAAGAGGCGCTGATCCTGGCACCGTCTGTCCTTCGTTCGTTCCTTGTAGAAGAAGTTCTTGAAGAAGTAGAAGTCTGAAGTCGCCCAGCAAGAAGCAGCAGTGAAGTGAAGTTCGAAGTAACTTAGATGGACTTTCAATCCATAGTTATACTCTTTTGGGACAGTCTTATCTCCCGCCAAATCATAGTCCTGTCTTTGTATTAATTTTGGCAGGCAGAAATCTCTGCAGGGGCGCTTTGTCTTGTAACGGGAGCCGGTGATAACTTAACTGGCCTTCCTGGCCGATAATGTCTTTTAATGTGATAGCAAAATACTGCAGATGTTGGAAATCCGAAATAACAACAGAAAATGCTGGAAAAACTCAGCAGGTCAGGCAACATCCTGCCCTGCCTTCGATCTAGTTCCTTTTCTCTCCAGTTTTGAAGAAGGGTCAAACCCAAAACGTCAACTCAAATTTCTCTCCACGGATGTTGCCTGACCTGCTGAGTTTTCCCAGCATTTTCTGTTGTTATGTCTTTTAATGTCTTTTACATTGTCATCACGACTTGGTTCGCATATTGATCGGTCCGGAGATTTTCCTTGATGGCTGTTAAACGGTTTCTCCTTTGTACAATAAATGGGTATAAGTGTTTTTGCATTGTCCGCCCATATCTTGATGGGCCCCATCCTGTACTTAGAATCCATTGAATATTTATGCTGTTTTCCTGAGTTTCAGTTCCCAGATACTGGCTTTCGCGGGCTTACTGTCTTCAATCCACAAGCCTGTCTGGCTTGCAGTAACAGAAATAAAATGGTTCAGAAACTGATCACGGGGCCCGGCGGCCATTTTGTATGCCCTTTTATCAAAGGTTTTTCTGTGCAAGCTTACTTTGGTCAATAAACAGTCTTATTTTATCCGGTTTTCTTGCGTGATTTTTGCTGAAAACTTCGAATCTTACAGGCCCCCCTGTGATACTGATAGCTTGCTTAAAGTATCAATAATCCTTGGTGAGCAAATTTTCCCTGATTCCCCACATCCAAACATTCCTGGCACTTAACTATCTATGACTCTCACGACACATGCAGTTCCCATTTCCGAAGAAAACGAAAATTACCTTTTTCACATTTGGACAATCATAGACAGCATACCTTAAACTATAACACATTCATCTGTCAGATGTGCCGGGGTTGATACCCCCTTGCACCATCTGCATACACCTTTTATTAATCTCAAAAACTTAAGAACGACTAATAACATAACAATACTCATTTCCTTAAAACCCAAAAACAAAAAAAAACGCAAATAGCCAAAATTTAAAAATGGAGGGACGCTTAACCTTCAATACAAGCAGCTTAAAGTGGGGTGTCTTCTTCCCCCATTCGCACGTAGCGTTCTCTCCATTCTCCTGCGTTCTCGTGCCTCTGGAGGCGTTTGCCTCTTTTGCAATGCACGAAGAGCAAAAATATCACAATTAAAAACCTGACATACTACTAGGATGTGGGATGCTATTCTAATCCAGGCCGGGACCTCTATGTTAGTGAACAAGTCCCACCATGGTGGGATGGTTATGTCCAATATGTCTTTTCCTATCTCTAAAGTCTTCTGCTCCAGTGTGTAGAAATGTTTCTGTGAAACTATAACGGCTTTTAAAATCTTTGTGAGGTGTTCGGGAAGAGGGGGAATGACATAACCAAAATGCGCGACAAATCGTTGTAAGTCTGTGAAATTCTCTTTGATAGTGATGTGAACTGTGGAGGGCGCAGGAATGGGAACAATTCGTTGTTGCGCCACTTGAACCTCGGCCCTGGGTTTGAAACAGGAACTGCTATCACCGATCGAACACCACTCGTGTTGTCCGTAGCGGTAGTGAGGCACTGCAGTGGTGACGCAGTATGTCCCACCCCCGATATATGCTACCTGCGGGGGCACATGGTCCTCTGCCATTGCCTCCATGGTGCAATTTATCGGCTTCGCGCTAGCGGTCCTGAACCCGCACTGTGGTTTCAAAAAGGCATTCAAGTGCTGGGGACACAGGATGATGTGTGCTCCCTGGCTCCGACACCCCGAGAGGTCGGTGCCTGTCATCGTACGCTCCCATCTGATGACGTAAGGCGGGACCACTGCGTAACGAATGTGTGCGCCCCCCTGAATGACTCCAACGTTCTCTACCCTGTATACCGGGGCGGGCTTTGCTGCGGGACCCAACACCGGCATTCTTACTACTATTCCCATGATAGTGTGATTCGAATGTCCGCAGTCCACTGGGACTGGGTACGCTTCTGCAGCTAGTCTGAGCTGGCACGGGCTTAATGCATTCTCAAAAGGGTGGAGCGCTTGCAAGTGCTTGTTGCTAATCCAGGACGGGACCAAACCCTGTTTTAAATCCTCAAGATTACTGCGGCCCTCGCCCAGTAACCACGCCCCGTATAGCGCACAGGCCTCGTTTTGCGCAGCTTGATCGGACGCATTCCGGTCCTCCTTAATGAGCGCATTTACCGTTCTCGCGTGTTTCTCCAGCTCAGCTATTATATCCTTAAAGTGTAGTGTCATGGCCTGGTCCTCATGTAACTCAGAACCCACTACCTTATTTTCATCTGTCAGTATGTTCCTTAACTGGACTTTTAAACCGTTGATCTGTGTCTGCAGCTCCACATTATCTAGAGCGTTGACGACAGATGTCCCGGTATTAAAAGCAGTGAATATGTCATTTACAGTACCCCTTCTTTGCCTCCCGACTCGATCCAAAACTTCTGGCGGTGTGGTGTATAATTTGTCTTTGTCGATGTCGGCAAAGTCAAATTCGTAAAATTGTCTAAACATTCGGGTTAACAGGACCTGGTATAATTGTTCCGTTTCATTGGGACACCACTCCGGCAATCGTACCTCAGTGAGATTTAAAATCACTGAGGCCACCGCGTAGTGTACCCCTTGGTACAGCACCTGACCGGTGGGTACCAATACTAAACCGTTCCCGGGTCCCTTGGTGGTGTTTGGGCACCCTTCTTTCTGGGCTAGTGCTACCGGAAGCGTGGGCAGGGGCTTGCGTGGGCGGGTGATGAGTTCAGTGGCGTTTACCGGAATAGGGGAGTATGGGGCTCCGCACGCTCGAGTGCTGACATCCCATCTCATCCCCTTTCCTTCATCCTGCCACTGCCTCTGGAAGAAGATGGATACGCCCTTGGGGCACACGTGTCTCGAACACCACATACAGACATATATTCCTTCATCTGGTTCCCACCATTTGTCCCAACACACACGTAATTGTCCGTGAGTCCCCGTAATAGTCCGATGGGTATTATTACCCAGTCGCTCCCACTCGACCGTAGAGTTTCTCATGTCCTTTCCCAGCTTTCGTAGCCACCACCATCGTCTTAGTGGTACGTTCCCATTGCACACCAGGCAAATTCTCTTTCCCACGGTAACGCTGACTCTGGGTGCAAGGATCCTCACCCAAGGGCACGTTAACGAAGTCTCTTGGTAGGCAAAACCGAAATTGCTGGAGTATTCCGTGGAATTCGTTCCCAGCCAACCTGGCCATCTCCCTTGGTGGAAGTAGGTGGCGGTTTCCTCAACCTCTCGCTCCCCTGTCCCATCCGTTGCGATGGGGGCCGTGTCCCCGGAGCACCCGAAGATGATGACGTCCTTGGTGCGGCCTCGGTAGGCCCACCCGCACCCGATCGCCACGAACACGATTAGAATCTTTTCCATCATATCCCAGGTTTCTGTAACCAATAAAATGATGTAGCCGGGCTCCCAATAGGTGCTGGCCTAATTAAATGGACGCGCGGGTTCCTGGACCCCGCTCCCAAACAAACACACATACCGGGCAGATTTCAAAATTGTACTCTTAACACATCTTAACGCTATATATATATATCCTTAAACTATCACCATGATTGCCTGACTTAACTTATGTACAGCGCCGCCCTCCGCGGGGCGGCTTGCCTAATCACTGTGAGAGCTGTCGCACGCCACACCCTGCGGTGGGGCTGCACTGGCCCTCGGCTTTGATCCCCCGCAGCCTGTCGCTGTTGAACGGGAACCATGCCTTCCTGGGGCTGCTCTAAACCGTGGTTGGGAAAGATGGGGGGAGTCTGGCCAAAACTTTCTGGGCTTGGGTGCTCGAGCCGACCTACGAGGGGCTGCTTTGGGTTGGGCTCCCGGGGCTGATGGACCGGGGATTGGGACTGTTACCGTCACAGCCTGTGGTTCCTCCACAGCTGCCGGCTCCTGCTCCCCTCCCTCAGGCTCCGCCCCCCCGGGGTCGGGATTTGTGGCTTCCGACTCCACCTCACCTGCCCCTACAGGTAGTGAGTCTCCACCCCCATTCCCTACCTCCCCCATGCTTGAGTCGAGGGCGGGATCGTCGTCCTCTGACTCTTCCTCCTCCGTGATTGGGTCTAAGGCGAGGTCGAGCTGTTCGGGCTCTTTCCTGCCTGAATCCCATTCAAAAGGGGAGACCTCCCACTCCAATGGGATGGCCTCTCCCTTCACGCAGGCTACTGTTCCAGCTTGTGTGGTCTGTGACTCTGTTGCAGGCTGAGGATCTTTGTTCTCAGACCTGGTCCCCTTTGATGGCCCTTGTGCACCCGGTTTAAACAGTTTACACTGGTTGATGTGAAACCATTTGGTACGTCGGGGCACCTTCACTGCATAGACCATGGGGCTGGCCTTGTCCACAATGCTGTAAGGCCCCATGTACAGTGGTTCAAAACTCCCTACCCTGGCGTAGTTTCGGACCATGACCTGGTCTCCGACTACCCACTCTTGTTGTTTCTGAGGTTCCAATAGCAGTTTATTTCCCTGGTGCTGTCTTCCCATGTTCCCAGCCGCCTGCCCATAAATCTGTCTCAGGCGCTCCAAAAGGGTTTGGGCGAATTTGTCTCGTTTCACCTCTCGGAGCTGGCCCTCAGTGAGCACCGGGGCTAGTACATGAGTGGGTGTTCGCATGATCCTTCCAGTCATTAATTCGTGCGGGGAATACCCCGTACTTTTGGACTGGCTGGCTCGAATCCCCATGAGGACTAAAGGCAGGACCTCCGCCCATTTCTGGGGCGAGCCCATTGTCTCTTTCCTCAGCTTTTCCTTGAGGGTCCGATTCATGCGTTCAACAATCCCGGATGACTGGGGGTTGTATGCTACGTGCCACTTCCCCTCAATGCCCAAGAGCATGAGGGCGTTCTGCATTACTTGACCGGTGAACTGACTCCCTTGGTTGGACTCTACAAAACGGGGGAGTCCCCACCGTGAGAACACTTCCCGAATCAAGATCTTAGCAGTACCCAGTGCCGTAGCTGTTCTGCACGGGAAAGCTTCTACCCATTTGGTGAACACATCTACCAGGACAAGGCAGTACTTATAGCCTCCCTGGGCGGCGGGCAGGGGCCCTATGTAGTCGACCTGAATCGACTGCCATGGTCCCTCTACCCTCCTGATGTGCCCCATGGGCACCTTCCTTTTGTGGGGGTCTGGGTTGTTTGCAGCGCACACAAGACAGCTTGTGCAGAACTCACGGACATCGTCCCGAAGTCCTGGCCACCATCCCGCCTGCTCTACCCGTTGCCAGGTGACCTCAGGCCCGGGGTGTCCCGCTCCTGGACCCTCGTGGGCCAGTTGCAGGAATTCCCTCCGGTGCTGCTGCGGCACAACCCACTGCTCCTCTCGGAACAGCATACCTTCTTTGACTGTGAGGGCTGCCGCACTGTACGGACCCTCTACCTGCTTGCCTTCTGTGATGGCATTTAGGACTGCTTTTAGGGCGGGATCCAGGGTTTGGACGGCCTTTAGGTCTGGGGGCGGTGTCACCCCTGTGTTCCCTGGAATTCCCTCCCTGCCTTGGATCGCCGCCACGGGTCCGGGTTCATATGGGTCCCAGAGAATGCCGTTGCGGGCACCCTCCCTGGCTAGCGCATCCGCCTGCTGGTTGCCCTGGCTGCGGGGTTCTGTGGTGGAGTGAGCCTTCACCTTATGGATGAACACCTCCCCTTCCTCCCCCACAGCTGCTAGGATCTTTTCCAGCAAGGGCTTAACTGTTAAATGCCGCCCGTCCGCGGAGGTGTATCCGCGTCGGGACCAGATGGCTAGGTACTCTGTGCACGAATTGCAGGTGAACATGCTGTCTGAGCAAATCGTGTATGGTGTTGGGAAAATCTCGGGGTGGGTAAACCACGTACGCCACCGCGGACAGTTCAGCCTGCTGTGCGCTCATAGTGCTGGGGAGCTTAATCGTCAGGGCAATGTTTGCCGCAGGGTCATAAACTCCACACCCTGTGAGTCGTTCGCCAGCAGATACTGTGCTAGAACCGTCCACGTAGATCTCGCGGCCTGTGGGGTGTATCCCGGCCCGTAAACCTATGTTGACTTCCCATACCCCTTCTACGGAACATCGATGGGCTGTCCCGGGATATGCCATATTGGCTGCGAGCCTTGGCGCGCAGAGGCCTTTAACTTTGAGATCCATCTGAGAAAGGAGGAGGGTCCAGCGCGCAATCCGAGCGCTGCTTACGGTCCCATCCTTAATCCTTCCATCCAGAAGCATCTTTGTGGGGGTGTGATGGGTGAGGAGCGTGATGGGAGAGGTTCCTGTGAAGATCACTGATCTGTTCACAGCCCAATGCGTGGCCAGGAGATGCCGTTCGCAATTGGAGAAACTCCTCTCTACATCCGTGAGCACCCTGGAGGAATAAACTACTGGTCTCAGCTTGCCGTGCCGCTCCTGGAGCAACACTGCGCTCAGGCTGTCCCCACTAGCGGCTACCTCCAGGAAGAACTCCTCTCCCCCACCTATGGCCCCTAGGGCTGGCGCGGTCTGCAGATCTCTTTTCAACTTCTCGAATGCTGCCTGGCACCCCTCATCCCAAGACCACTCAACTCCCTTGTGTAAGAGTCGAAGTAGCGGGGCTGCTGTGGCAGCATAGTCCTCGATGAAATCTCTGCAGTACCCGGTCAATCCCAAAAAGGACCTTACACCCGTTACTGTGTTGGGAATCGGCAGATCTTGTATTGATTCCCTTCTGGCCTTATCTATGGCTCTTTCCCCAGCGCGGATGGCCAGACCTAGGAATTTGACTTCCTGCTGGCCGATCTGGGCTTTCTTCGGGTTTACTTTGAAACCTCTCCTTTCTAACAGTTCCAACAATTCGGCTAATAGTGGGCCGTGCTCCTCCCTTGTGTCTGTGAACAGGAGTAAGTCGTCCACATACTGCACTATCTGGTTGGGCTGGCTAAACTCTTTTAAACTCCCCGCCATGCACTGATGGAAAATGCTGGGGCTGTTGTGAAAACCCTGTGGTAAGCAGTTCCAAGTGTACTGTTGCCCTTTGAAAGTAAAGGCAAACTTGCACTGATCCTCCCGCCGCAGCAGGATGGACCAGAAACCGTTCGAGATGTCCAGCACCGTGAACGTGGTCGCCGATGCTGGAATGCTCCCTATTAGGTCTGCAACTGCTGCTACCGTGGGCGCGCAGGCTGGGATGTTACTATTGAGGACTCTGTAGTCCACCGTGGCTCTCCACGAATTGTCCGGCTTCTTTACCGGCCATAATGGGGAGTTCACGTGAGTGGCTATTGTTCTAAATACGCCCTGCTGCACCAATGAAGATATTGCTGTCTCCATGTCGGGTTCTGCCTCCTTGGGGAAATTATATTGCTTTTGGGGTTGGATCATGGGGTCCCCGTCTACGCTGACTTCAAACCCAGTGACTCTCCCACAGTTGTGCTTGTGGGTGGCAAACGCGGTCAGATTCTCCGACACGCACGCCTGCAAGTCCGTTGGGACGTTCACTACCATGAGCTCGAGATCGTAACCTCCTGACGGCTTCATAGTGCATAGGGCCCCCTTTTCTTCCTTCCCTGGGATTACGACTACCTTACCTAAACCGCTCTCGGCTCCCCAGAGACAGTGATTTCTCAGGTCCACGAGGATCCCGTGTTCCACCAAGAAATCGGCTCCGAGGATACCTTTTCCACCCCCCTCATTCCACTTCAATAGGATGCACGTCCATGTGGTGTGGAGTGCTCCCAACTGAATGGAGAGCGGGATGGAGTACGCGCCAGCCTGTTCCCTGCCTGTGAAACCCGCTACTGAGTATGGAGCCTGGGCGGACAGAGGTGAGGCGAAAGGTTTATCTGTGTGGATCACGGTACATGAAGCTCCCGTATCCAACAGGTAACTACCCTTTTGTCTTTCCACCTCCATCTCCACCACAGGTCTTCTCCAGGCGTCATAGCGGAGCAGACACAAGTAGACGGGCTGCGCGGGCGTCAGTCATTTAGGTGTTTCGGTTGGGGTCTCGGGAGCGATAGGGCTGTTGGCGACCGCTACCTTCCCCTGCCAGGTCATCAGAGACCGCATAGTCTCCAAGACTGACTCGATCGCAGCGGGATCCACAACCGCACCACCCCCTGTGGTTGGGGCAGGGGCTACGGTTGGGTTCTGGACTGGTGCTGGGGCAGCGGTCTGGGCTTGTGCTTGTGCTGGTGCTGGGGTAACGATCTGACCGTGGGCTTGGACTTGGGCTTGGGCTCGGTCTTGGGCTGCGGCGAACGCTCTCTCTTTCTTATCCTTCCATGGATTCCTATAGTCCTTGCGCCAATGACCCTCCTTCCCACACCCATAACAACTGCTGTTGGCTTGGGGAGGGCGATTTCCCTCCTGACGCCATTCCCTTTTGGCAGAGGCTGCGGGCCTCACCTCATGCACCTTTCCTTTTACAACAGGCGTTTTCTTGCCCTTGTTGTTCCTATAACTGATCGTGAGCTGATCTAGCACTAGATCCTCCGTGGAGTGGGCGTTAGTGGGGTCAAACCATGCTTTGGCCTGCTCCCTCACTACTGGCAGGCAACCTGCTACCAGGCACCGAAGCCAATGAGCCCTTTGTTCGTTATTCAGTCCGGCCCGGGCCGGCCCGCCCGGGCAGCTGCGCCGATACACCGGCCACAACCTTTCGGCGAAAACCCGTGGGGGTTCTCCCTCTAGCTGCACTGTCTTTTCTAAACAGAGGAATGGAGTTCCGTCCCCCTCTCCCATAATCTCCAGGATCTCATCCCGTAGCAACTCATAGTCCCTGTGCCCTCTCTTGCTCTCGTCAGGGAGACACTGGAGGAGCGAGCTGTCCAGGGAGAACAGCAGCATTTTAGACTGTTCCACCCCTTCGCAGTCATTGACTGCTGCGGTCTGCTCCACGTCCCTGAAATGCACGGAGGGATCTCCTGACTCGGAGAGTTTTGGGATGTGACTTATCATTTCTCTTAGCTGTCGTGCGCTATGGGGCATTACGATCTGACTCTCAAGGGGTCCGTCATCGCCATTTGCTTCATTTGGACCGAGCCTCCGGTGTCTAGTTGGACACATCGGCGTCGGCCTTGACTCTACTATCTGGGGTTGCTCTACCTCAGGACTCTCTTCCTCTACCGTCTCCATCTCCTTCCCCGGAGTCCAAGACTCATCATAAGCAGGAGGCGCAGAGGGTTCGGGAGTTGGTACCTCAACTGCCTCTTGTGGAATCGGTCTTTTGGATTCCTTGGCTAGCAATAGCTGACTCGCTTGTGGATTTATGAGACACACCAACCCGTTTGCCTTGGCTAGGGCCGTTCTCAGGTCCTCTTGCTCCCTTCGGCAAGCGCTGTGGTCGGTGCTCTCAGATCTATCCTCCATGGCCATCTTATATGCTGCCCTGGCTCCCAGAAGTTTTTCCTCTTGGGCCTCTATCTGTTTGGCTAGACGGAAACACCTGTCTCTCATTCTACCTTCACTGGCCTTGGCTTCAATGACCTGACACTTTATATATTCTACCCGGGTTTCGTGGCAGCAAATTATGGAGTGGCGTTCCTGATTCAGCGCGTTAAGCGCTTCAATCAGTTGCTGACCTCCCGCAACCTTCTCCTCTACATCTTTAAGCAAACCATTGATCTGGGCTGTCTGTGCTGCAACGACCTGGTCAAAAAGCTGGACTTGCTTTTTGTAGCACATCAGCCAGACCGCCTTCTCTACAGATTTTTTATGCTCTTTACCCGCTGTCCACTTGATGGCTGCGTCTAGCGGGCGCCTATCTCTCAACAGGTCAGATATCCATTGCTTTGTGAGGTTGACTTTTCCAAAAACATAATCTGCTATTCTTTCATCCATCACATCTCGTTTATTCAGACCTTGATCTAACACACTACTTTCCTGCTGCCAAGGTCCTGCCGCGGTCGCCATTTCTGTAGGGGGTTTCTCTTGCTCGTTCTGGTCTCCTGCCAGGCTTCGTGCAATAATTACCCTTGAGTGGTTCGACCCACTCCCCCTACGGTTCTAGACCTTGGACTTAGGTGCAGAGAGCAGTAGTGCAGAGAAAGAACTCAATAGACCAGGTTGAATAGCACGAAATGGATGCTTTTATTTTTAAACAGTTTGAAGCATTACAAAATACATGTCATAGGCACAGATTAAAGTTACTACAATCATGCACAAATTTATGAACTTGACTCTATGGAAATGGGGAACACACGGCACACCGTAAAAGGGGAAACACATTACGATTACCCTTAACTCCCTCCCCTATACCTAAACTAAGTTTCGACCTGGGGAACTTGGGATCATGCTCACCACTCTCGAAATCGCGAAAAAGGGGGTTCGCAGTCTTTTGGCACCGCTTTCCGTCGTCACGTGGATTTGGAAACTTCTGGCGCAGTCGATATTCTCTCTCCCTCGAGGCGGTGGGGTAGACACAGCCTCGATGAGTGCTCATCAAGGTTGAGATCCATTATTGTGGATTTGGGTTCATGGAGCAGACCTTCAGCTGCAGGCTGTTGAAGAAGTGCCTGCACATGGGAGAATCTTTCCGACCTGGATCGTCGGTTCTCCAGAGGGTTTCTTCTCCGTCGGCCTGGGTCGTCGATGATCTCCCGACCCCAGTACCCGGGCCACCCTCGTTGTCTTCTCGTCGTGGCCGAGCCTTGTTTGGCTGAACACCGACCACGTTGTCTTTTCACCGAAATCGTCCGCCTTTAAAAAGACGAAACGTCTTCATCAATTCCGCATCTACCGAAGTGGAAGAGGCGCCGATCCTGGCACCGTCCATCCTTCGTTCGGTCCTTGTAGAAGAAGTTCTTGAAGAAGTAGAAGTCTGAAGTCGCCCAGCAAGAAGCAGCAGTGAAGTGAAGTTCGAAGTAACTTAGATGGACTTTCAATCCATAGTTATACTCTTTTGGGACAGTCTTATCTCCCACCAAATCATAGTCCTGTCTTTGTATTAATTTTGGCGGGCAGAAATCTCTGCAGGGGCGCTTTGTCTTGTAACGGGAGCCGGTGATAACTTAACTGGCCTTCCTGGCCGATAATGTCTTTTAATGTCTTTTACATTGTCATCGCGACTTGGTTCGCATATTGATCGATCCGTAGATTTTCCTTGATGGCTGTTAAACGGTTTCTCCTTTGTACAATAAATGGGTATAAGTGTTTTTGCATTGTCCGCCCATATCTTGATGGGCCCCATCCTGTACTTAGAATCCATTGAATATTTATGCTGTTTTCCTGAGTTTCGGTTCCCAGATACTGGCTTTCGCGGGCTTACTGTCTTCAATCCACAAGCCTGTCTGGCTTGCAGTAACAGAAATAAAATGGTTCAGAAACTGATCACGGGGCCCGGCGGCCATTTTGTATGCCCTTTTATCAAAGGTTTTTCTGTGCAAGCTTACTTTGGTCAATAAACAGTCTTATTTTATCCGGTTTTCTTGCATGATTTTTGCTGAAAATTTCGAATCTTACAGATGAGGAGGAATTTCTTCACTCAGAGGGCTGTGAATCTTTGGAATTCTCTACTCCAAAGGCCTGTGGATATTGAATCGATGAGTATATTCAAGGCTGAGATAGATATATTTTTGGACTTTAGGGGAATCAAGGGATATGGAGATCGGGCGGGATAGTGGAGTTGAGGTCGAAGATCAGCCATGATCTCATTGAATGGCGGAGCAGGCTCGAGAGGCCGTATGGCCTACTCCTGCTCCTAATTCTTATGTTCTTATAATTGCAATTACAATTTTCAGTACAAATGGGTGGACGTGTGTCGTACACGTGCTGCCCATTTGTATCAAGTGGTGAGCGGCCTTCAAGAGACACTGGGTGGCCGCTCAGGTAAAGGGCCAGAATTTTATTTGCGGAGAGTTGATATGGGGATCCTCCTTGATCATAAAAATATTGTGGCCCACAGGGCCAGTAACCTTTTCTTTTGTAAACACTGATGCAAAGTACTTGTTAAGTATTCCTGTCCATTTCTATTTATCCTCTGTTAACTTCCTATGCTTTTCCATCAGGGGTCCCACCTCACATTTAATAATTTGCATTTTACTGAAATATTCATAGAATAATTCACTGTTCTTTTAAATATTATTTTGAGACGCTCTCTCCATACTCCCTCCTTGCTTTCCTTAGCCTTTTCTTAACCTCCTCCCTTATTAATGAATAAGGCCAGAGAATGTGCAGTCAGGGGACAAGTAGCAGAATGGGTAGCTAGCTGGCTGAAAGACAGAACACAGAGAGTAGGTGTAGTGTATGTGCTTTAAGTCAGAACTACTTTTTACAGCTCCTGTATACTGTAGTACCGGCAGTGACCACACCGGTATATAAGCTGTGCGCATGCCTCTGTACCCCAGTCTAGAGATTACCCTCCTCCAGTAAAGACCTGTTATTTGTTTATGTACAGCATCTGTGTAATTATTTATCCACTGAACCACGGATCTAACAGTGGCGACGAGTGTCGATGCGAATCTACCTGCAACATTAAAAAATATATAGATATATAGTCGAGTCCAGGAACACGGGCGTCGACCGTGAGCAACCGCCCAGCAGTCAGGCAGAGATCCAACTTCGCTGGGGAGGCTGTGGAGAGCCGGGCTTGGTTCTCCAGCCACAACGAGCAGTAAGAGACCGACGACAGGTCCAGAGCAGACCCTTCCCGAGCAGTGGCGGCTGGAGCCGACCGATGGCAGAGAGAGAGAGCCGAGCAGCGTCGACGGGGTAAGAAAAGTGGTGAAGAGAGCAGGGCACAGCCGGGGGTTGATCATTGAGCGGCGTCGAGGAAAAATACTGCAAACCGGAGAGAGAGAGGGTAAGAAACAGCCGGGTTCTAGACTGAGCGACGTCGACAAATATCAAGAGAAGAACACGTAGAGCACAGCCAGGGATCACGGGCTGATCAGGGTCCACGGGGCGAAGCAAAAGGGAGACGCCATTGAGCCGCAGAGAAGCAGGGAGAGCGCGGGAGATGCCATTGAGCCGTGGAGAAGCAGGGAGAGCGCGGGAGGCGCCATTGAGCCGCGGAGAAGAAGGAAGAGCGCGGGAGACGCCATTTTGCGAAGCCTCAGCGGAGAAGACGGGCGAGCGCGGGAAGGAAGGAAAGCGCAGGAGACACCATTTTGTGCCAGCGGAGAAGAAGGGGAAGCGCGGGAGGCGCCATTGCTGATAGTTAATGCACAACCAAGGATGCCGAAGAGTGGCAGCATCTCTACGTTCGACAATGAAGTTGAAGGTTGGGTGACATATGTGGAACGTATTGAGGTGTACTGCAGGGCAAATGAAGTGCCAGATGCTAATAAAGCACTGGTTCTGTTAAATTCCATGGGTGCAAAAACTTATGGGTTACTGCGTAATCTAATAACCCCAGAGAAGACGGTAAAGAAGAATTTTGAAAGCATAGTAGAACTCCTACAGGTCCACTTAAACCCCACATCGCTGCAGATAGCAGAACTGTTTAAGTTCCATAAAAGGAACCAACACAAAGATGAAAGCAATGCTGAGTACCTAACGGAACTGCGCAAGCTATCGAAATACTCCCAGTTTGGAGTGGGACTAGCAGACACGTTAAGGGACAAGTTTGTGTGTGGGCTACAAAGTGAAGGAAACCAGAAACGGCTTCTATCAGAAAAGGACCTTACGCTGGACAAAGTTTTCAGTATGGCAGTATCACACGAAGCAGCCGCAAGGGGCGCCACAGAGATACAACGGAGACCGCAAGAATATGGCACCAATGAAATGACCTATGGAACAGGGAAGTGCTATCGCTGCGGCAGAACAACACATGACCAGAAAGATTGTTGGTTCAAGGACCAAGTGTGCAGACAGTGTGGGAAAGCAGGACACATAGCAAGAGTCTGCAGGTCTGGGAAGAAAACCAACAGTAAGAAATCTCCACAGGAGAGGTACAAAAAGGTACACCAGGTGATGGACAGTGGTTCAGATGAACAGAAAAGTGACACAGACTCCGGAAGCAAGGAGCTGGGTTGCCTGAAACTACATAAGGTAACTGAAATGGAGGATCACCAGACTATCTGGGTTACACTCAAGATAGATGGAGTCCAAGTGGAAATGGAATTGGACACAGGGTCAGCTCTAACAGTCATAAATCAAAGAGACTACAAGCGGCTATTTTCACACATACCCTTGAAAGCTACAGAGATTGTCTTGAAGACGTATACGGGGCAAAAAGTCTACCCCAAAGGGAAAATAAGGGTGAAAGTGACATATAAAGGTCAGGAAATACCTAAAATGGATATATATGTATTGCCAAATGGAGGACCACCACTGCTAGGACGTGAATGGATCCGGAAGATACAATTAGATTGGCATTCCACACAGGCACTGAAGGTTGAGGCCAAAAAGGATGACAACGTCACACCTGGATGACTGTCAAAAATGCTAGCTGACGCAAAAGAAGTGTTCCAGGAGGGACTAGGAACACTAAAAGGAATAACAGCAACGATTAAAATAGAGGAAAATGCAAGCCCATAGTTTCTGAAGGCCAGACCAGTGCCTTATGCGATCAGACCAGTGGTTGAAGCAGAGCTGGAAGGGTTGGAACGTTCAGGAGTACTGTCCAAAGTGGACTGGAGCGAGTGGGCTACACCCATCGTTCCTGTAATGAAGAGGTCGTTGAGTAATATGCCTGGGGAACCAAAGAAAGTCCGCATCTGTGGGGATTTTAAGGTGACAATTAACCCAGTCCTTCACACGGTGCAATATCCGCTTCCACGAATTGAGGATATTTTCACCTCGCTATCTGGTGGTAAACGCTTCACCAAAATTGATCTAGCCCAGGCGTACTTGCAAATGGAGGTAGAAGAAGCTTTGAAAAATTACCTTACGATCAACACCCATAAAGGTCTCTATCAATACAACCGGCTGGTGTTTGGAGTAACCTCGGCTCCGGCTATCTGGCAAAGGGCGATGGATCTGGTCCTGCAAGGGATTCCAGGGACCCAGTGTTATTTGGACGACATCTTGGTCACGGGCGAAAATGACGGTGATCACCTCGCTAACTGGGAGAAGGTGCTCGCCAGATTAAAGGAATATGGGCTACGAGCTAATCGCCACAAGTGCGAGTTTTTCCAGAAACAGATCTCGTATTTGTAGTGTATGTGACCGTTCCACCTTTAAGAGAACTATTTTAAGAGTTGCACTACTTTATCTTGGCTGCTGTATACTGTAATACCGGTGGTGACCACACCGGTATGTAGGTGCTGTGTGATGATTTATTGGGCAGTTTCCGCCCTGACCTTCAACCAGTAAAGACCTGTTAAAGTTTACTCTGGTGGTCTGTGTAGTAATTCTCAATATAACACACAGACTTAACAGTGGCGACGAGTACGATCTTACCCTGCGGCAGAGATACATCCAAGGCAGTTTAACAGGCGTCGAGAAGAGGCATCCGCCCTCATCATTCTGCTGAGAGAAGACTCGAGTCTGCAGAGCAAAGGAAGAATTCTGACACGAAGCCTTCCGTCAGCAACAGGCAGGATCATCCCTTCTATCACGGTGGTGGGTAAGCCGATCAGCGATGAGAGCAAGTCGGCCACGTTGGCTGTGAAATAGGGGAGGGAAGATCGGAGGATATAAGGGCGGAGAACTCGACCATGGCCGGGGAAAAGAGCCGGACAGAAGTCGGGGCCAGAGGCGCTGAGACTGGGGCAGCGTAAGGCACGGAAGCCGCGGTGAATGCAAACGCAGCCGGTGTGAGAGACCGGGCTGCAAGCGGGCTGGGAGACGCAACAGCGTCGAGAGCAAGCTCGACCGCGACCGGTGAAAAAGGCCGGGCAGCTACCGAGGCCGCGAGGCGCAGTGACCGGGACAGCGAAAGGCACGGGAGAAAATAAAAAAATAAAACCGCGGAGAACTCAGCCGCAGCCGGGGGGGGAAAGGACCGGACTGCAAGAGGGGCTGGGAGCCACGATTGAAAACCGCTGGGGAGGGCGAATGCAGCAATACGGCAATCGCCATTACAGCCAGCGGGAGAGACAGAGCCCGAGCGAGCAGGAGAGACAGAGCCCGAGTGAGCGAGTGAGACCGAGCGAGTGGGAGAGAGAAGAGACCGAGTGAGCGAGGGAGACCGAGCGAGGGAGACCGAGACCGAGCGAGGGAGACCGAGCGAGCGAGGGAGAACGAGACCGAGCGAGCGAGGGAGAATGAGACCGAGCGAGCGAGGGAGACCGTGCGAGCGAGGGAGACTGAGCGAGCGAGGGAGAACGAGACCGAGACCGAGCGAGCGGGAGTGACAAGAGACAGCCCGCAGGGGAGAAAGGCATACGCGTGAAACCGCCATTTTCGGAGGCGGGGAAGAAGACAAGCGCGGGAAGCCGCCATTTTCGGAGGCGGGGAAGAAGACAAGCGCGGGAAACCGCCATTTTGAAAAAAAAACAAAGTTAAAGAAAAATTCCTTTTTGTTTTCTCAAGAAGATTGCGAGGATGCCTAAGCGTGGTAACATCAACGATTTCGATCCTGATGTGGAAGATTGGGCCACGTATGTAGAACGCATAGAGATATATTGTAAGGCAAATAAAATATCAAATGAAGATAAAGCACTAACCTTACTAAACTCAATGGGTGCGAAGACATACGGGCTATTGAAGCATCTTCTTTCACCAGCTAAACCGGCGGATCAGACTTTCGCTAATATTGTTGCTGTCCTGAAGGGCCATTTGAACCCCACACCGCTGATGTTAGCGGAACGATTTAAATTTTATGCGAGAACACAACTGAAAGAGGAAAGCAACGCGGAGTACTTAATTGAACTGCGTAAGCTAGTGAAATACTGCCAGTTTGGGGAAGGACTGACAGGGGCACTGAGAGACAAATTTGTGTGCGGATTGTCGAAAGAAGGAACACAAAAGCGGCTACTTGAAGAGAATGATCTTACACTTGATAAGGCTGTCTCTATTGCAGCATCGCACGAAGCCGCAGCGAGAGGCACTGCGGAAATGCAGCTGAAGGCAGCGGTACTCAGCGTAGATCAAATGGCTTTGGGTACAACGAAATGTTATCGTTGTGGGAAGACAACACACGATCAGAACCAATGCTGGTTTAAAAACCAGGAATGTAGAAAATGTGGCAAGCTTGGTCACATAGCTAAAGTATGCCGGTCAGGAAAGAAGACCAGCAACAAAAAGTCACCACAGGAAAAGTGCAGCAAGGTACACAAGGTGGCTAAGAAGAGTTCGGATGAACAGAATTCGGATTCAGACTCCAACAGCAAGGAACTGGGTAGTCTGAGAATTCACAATGTGAGTAAAGAAGCTGACCTACAAACTATCTGGGTCACGCTCAAGATAGCCGGAGTCCAAGTGAAAATGGAAGTGGACACAGGATCAGCCCTAACAGTCATAAACCGAAGGGACTACAAGCGGCTATTCTCACATATACCCTTGAGAGATACCGAGATTGTCTTGAAGACATACACGGGGCAAAAAGTATACCCCATCGGAAAGATAAAAGTCAAGGTGAGACACAAGGGCAAAGAACACCAAGGAATGGACTTATATGTACTACCTGAGGGAGGTCCACCACTTCTGGGACGGGAGTGGATCAGGAAAATAAATATGGACTGGCACTCCCTAAAAGCAATAACGGTAGATTCCGGGAAAAGAAAAGATGTCAAACCTGAACGATTGTCCAGAATATTGGATGAGGGCATATGCAGCAGTAGCAGTGACAAAGCAGAGAGTGAGAACTCGGTGAAGACAATCAGCTCAGACTCTGGAACTGATGATGGTAAGACCAGCCCATGTGCAAAAGACAAGTCTAAAATGGACTTGCAGACTAATGATGGAATAACGAAGGAGTGCATAAATGCTTCAGAAGAGAACAAAGTATCAGAACAGAATTCCACTGAACAACAACAACATAGTTTGACAGAGAATTCTGAGTCTGTCCAGTCTGCAGACATGCACATTTCTGAGGAACACCGGGCTCGAACTCAACTCCATTTCAAACTACAACAGCAATTAGAACAAATGATTCACCGTTTTGAGCAAGGGATGAATGCAAAGAAAAAGTTCTTTGACACAGAGTTGGAGAA
Source organism: Somniosus microcephalus (assembly GCF_052327205.1). Taxonomy (NCBI): domain Eukaryota; kingdom Metazoa; phylum Chordata; class Chondrichthyes; order Squaliformes; family Somniosidae; genus Somniosus; species Somniosus microcephalus. The sequence goes on along the minus strand of NC_140993.1, from coordinate 88,936,973 downwards.
TCTGGGAAGACAGCAGAAGCAGCTGATGGAGAAAATGGAGCAGGAACACACAAACCGTCTGCGCGAGGATGCCAAACGAATCAAAACTGATTCGGTTTCTGAAGGTGCGTGCTCTAATCTGGTGGAGCAAGATGTTCAGCAACTGAAGGCGCTTGTAAGCAGGTTGCAGGCAGAAAAGGCTGATATGGTTGCCATGAATTCCGAGCTCCTACTGAAGTTGGGTGCAGCATCACCGGACGATTCATTTGTTGAAATTCGAATGGTGGAGGCTGCGGATGATGGCGAATTAAAAGCAACAAAGGAGCCCCAGTGCAATGTTACAAACAGCCCTGCAGCCTATACATCAAAAACACATGACGACGATACTGGGAAACATCTGATGTCAGAAGAGTTAACGATCAGCCAACTCCTTCATATGCTGAGGGACAAGACTCTGAAATTGGAAAAACTTGAACACGAGCTTCAATCTTCAAAAGAAAGGGGTTCGGAGCTCTCAAAAGTTATTGAAACAGCTGAGGTTGCAACACAGACTGAGAAGATTGCAGCAGAGCAGCACTTGGATGCCAAGAGTACGCTGACTCACGTCAATGTAGAACAACAGAATGATGAAACAGCTGCTCCAGTAGAGGGATTGAATAGTCCGAACAATCAATCTCCGAATGAAGTTGAAGTATTGAAATCACAAATGATGTCATTAGTAAAAGACTTGCAGGAAGCCCAGAAAAAGCTGGATGAAGCTGAACACATGAAGAAGTCTCTTCAGGAGAGATGTCTGGAGTTGGAACAAAAGCTGGCTAACGTCCAGCTGGGCATGGAGGAAATAGAAGACAATAGAGAAGAAGCAGAAGATGATGACTCATCTGAACCATTATCACCCCTACCAGGTCACGCACATGGTCCCTCCGAACTGAGCCAAATCAGTCTGGAAGTAGAAAAACTTCCCAAGGTACTCGAGCCTTTAGAAGTCAGCAATGCTGGTTCTGCAGTTACGAAAGTTCAAGCTGTTAAGTCCAGTGAAGGACTATTAGATGAGTCACCCCAGCAACAAGAACCTACTACACCACCGAAAACTACTACACCACCGAGGCGTTATCCGGACCGAGCCAGGAGGCGCAGGAGGCACCGACTCAGAGACTGAGTCTGTGAGCTGTTTTTACATGAAGTTGTGCATATTTGTTGTGATGTGTTTAATGGGGAATATATACGGTTGAGCTGAAAAGGGAGGATTGTAGTGTATGTGACCGTTCCACCTTTAAGAGAACTGTTTTAAGAGTTGCACTACTTTATCTTGGCTGCTGTATACTGTAATACCGGTGGTGACCACACCGGTATGTAGGTGCTGTGTGATGATTTATTGGGCAGTTTCCGCCCTGACCTTCAACCAGTAAAGACCTGTTAAAGTTTACTCTGGTGGTCTGTGTAGTAATTCTCAATATAACACACAGACTTAACAGTATTGCGGCAACATCATCGATGAAGAGGGGTTACATAAGTCCCCTGACAAGATTGAGGCAGTAGTCAAGGCTCCAGCACCGGAAAATGTGTCACAACTGAGGTCGTTCCTCGGGCTGGTAAACTATTACCACAAGTTCTTACCAAATTTGTCTAAGGTATTACACCCGCTGAACACCCTACTGCAAACAGGGGTACCATGGAAGTGGGATGACGAACGTAGACGAGCTTTCCGGAAGTGTAAAGAATTGATCACATCAAAAGAGGTGTTGGCCCATTTCAACCCAGCACTACCAATTCGTTTGGCATGTGATGCATCACCCTACGGCATTGGAGCGGTGCTGTCGCACAAATTCCCAGATGGGTTGGAGAGGCCAGTAGCCTTTGCGTCTCTGTCACTAACCTCAGCTGAGCGCAACTACGCCCAGATTGACAGGGAGGCCCTCAGCCGAGTATGGGGAGTAAAAAAATTCAAACATTATCTGCATGGGCAGAAGTTCACCTTGCTGACTGACCACCAACCACTTGTCTCCATCTTTAATCCTAAGAAGGGCGTGCCAGTAATGACTGCACAGCAGTTACAAAGATGGTCCCTGTTTCTAGGGGCGAATCAATATGAAATAGAATATAAAGGCACGAAACAGCATGGGAACGCTGATGGGCTATCGCGCCTGCCACTGCCTACGGTGGAGGAAGCACCAGCAGTGGACCCTGTCGAGATATTTTATTCGTCGATAATTGAACGATTGCCAGTAACAAACGCGGATATAGAGAAGGAGGCCCGCAATGATCCGACGCTGTCACGGGTATATGAATTGACGGTGAGGGGATGGCCAACACATGGCGACTCACTGTTGCCAGCATTCTCATCCAGAAGAGAACTGCTGTCAGTATGCCAGGGGACAGTGGTGTGTGGATCCAGAGTGGTGATTCCACCCAAGTTAAGGGAGAGAGTGCTAAAGGAGCTACATGAAGGTCATCTGGGGGGAGTGAAAATGAAAAGCCTTGCTAGGGCTTATGTGTGGTGGCCGGGAATCGATCAACAAATTGAAGACCTAACTAAGAGCTGCTTAGGATGCCAGAAGGTCCAAAATGCACCACCACATGCCCCTCTACACCCATGTGAGTGGCCCTCCTCTCCATGGCAACGGGTGCACATTGATTTCGCTGGTCCATTCATGGACTCAATGTTCTTAATATCAGTGGATGCTCATTCAAAGTGGCCTGAGGTGATAAAGATCTCTTCAACCACTACAGAGAAAACAATTGCAGTCCTATGGACCATATTTGCCAGAAACGGTTTGCCAGAGCAGATCTGCCCTGATAATGGACCACAGTTTGTGTCCGACGAGTTCCAAAAATTCATGAAAAGGAATGGGGTAAGGCATTACACATCCGCCCCGTATCATCCAGCCACCAATGGATTGGCTGAGAGGTTCGTACAAACCTTTAAGAAGGCGATAAAGGCCATGTGCGATGAGGAAATTCCACTACAGCATAAGATGGACAATTTCTTATTAGCCTACCGAAACGCGACACATGCAGTTACCAACCAGACCCCGGCCATGATGTTCTTTAACCGAAGGTTGAGATCTCGTCTGGACTTGCTCAGACCAAATGTGCGAAGAAATGTTGAGGACAAACAATTCCAGCACATCAACGAGAAGCCGACAAGGAGCTTCAATGTAGGGCAACCAGTCTTGCCCCATGACTATCGAACAGAGAAGTGGCAACCCGGAACGATATGTACAGGGCAGGGGCCATTAATGTACACAGTGGATGTCGGGGAGAACATTGTGAGACGCCACGTCGATCAGATCTTAGCGTCACAGGAAGGCGTCAACCCCATGTCTCGAGTACCTGGGGATGAACCCGACATAACGGTAGCATCTACTTCAGACCCAGTAGCAGTGGAACCCGATGAACTACCCGATGAAAAGGGGTCAGAATCGCCTCTGCACCAAGAACAAGAACCTCCGGAAAGGCGCTATCCCGAAAGGGTCAGGAAGCCGCCCCAAAGACTGAATCTATAAATTGACTTTTGTTATTAAATGTACATGTAAAAATGTAATTGTTATTTGAATATTAAGGGGGTATTATTAATCTAAAAAGGGAGGAATTGTAGTGTATGTGCTTTAAGTCAGAACTACTTTTTACAGCTCCTGTATACTATAGTACCGGCAGTGCACCACACCGGTATATAAGCTGTGCACATGCCTCTGTACCCCAGTCTAGAGATTACCCTCCTCCAGTAAAGACCTGTTATTTGTTTATGTACAACATCCGTGTAATTGTTTATCCACTGAACCACGGATCTAACAGTAGGGGTAAAAGGTAGCTAGTCAAAGTGGCAGAAGGTGGAAAGTGGGGTCCCGCAAGGATCAGTGCTGGGACCACTGTTATTCACAATTTATATTAGTGATTTAGACTTTGGAATCAAAAACACAATTTCTAAATTTGTGGACGACACCAAATTGGGAGGGATAGTCAATACTGAGGAGGACTGCAATAAATTACAAGAAGACATTAATAAACTTGCAGAATGGGCATGTAATTGGCAAATGAATTTCAACATAGATAAGTGTGAGGTATTACATTTTGGTAAGAAAAATAAGGAGGTCATATATTACTTAGAAAATAAGAATCTAAATGGTGTAGAGTACAAAGGGCAGCACAGTGGCATAGTGGTTAGCACTGTTGTCTCACAGCGCCAGAGACCCGGGTTCGAATCCGGCCTTGGGCGACTGTCTGTGTGGAGTTTGCACATTCTCCCCGTGTTTACGTGGGTTTTCTCCGGGTGCTCCGGTTTCCTCCCACAGTCCAAAGATGTGCGGGTTAGGTTGATTGGCTATGATAAATTGACCCTTAGTGTTAGGGGGATTAAATACGTGGGGTTACAGGGATAGGGTGGGATATGTGTTGGTGTAGGGGTTACGGGGATCGGGTGGAATATGTGTCGATGCAGGCTCGATGGGCCGAAATGGCCTCTATCTGCACTGTGGGGTTTCTGTGATTCTGTGAAATGCACAAATCACTAAAAGTTGCGATGCAGGTCAATAAGGCCATAACAAAAGCAAACCAAGCACTAGGGTTTATTTCTAGAGGGATAGAATTGAAAAGTAGAGAAGTTATGCTAAACTTGTATCGAACCTTGGTTAGACCACACTTAGAGTGCTCTACGCAGTTCTGGTTGCCAAACTATAAAAGGATATAGAGGCACTGGAGAGGGTGCAAAAAAGATTTACAATGATGATACCAGAACTGTGAAGCCATATCTATCAGGAAAGGATGAACAGGCTGGGTCTCTTTTCTCTTTAATAGAGAAGGCTGAGGGGTGACTTAACCATGTGTAAGAATTTCATGGGCATTTGCTGAGCAGTAGTTGAGCAAATAGCCCTACTCCCCGCCCGCAGATGCCCTTTTCCTGGGGATGGCTACGATCTGTCAGATCACAAGTTCTGGGTTTTCGTGCATGCACTTCACACGCGAAAACCCAGAACTTGCGGGGCCCTTACGGGCACGTACACACTACGTATGCACCCGTAGGCCCCGGAAAATATGGGTTATTGTGTTCCATAAAGGGTAGTGGAAATCTGGAACTCTCTCACAAAAGGTGTGAATGCTGGGACCATTGAAATTTTCAAGACTGAGATCAATAGATTTTTGTTGGATAAGAGTACCAAGGGATATGAGGGAAAGGCGGATAAATGGAGTTGAGATACAGATCAGCCATAATCTAACTGAATGGCGGAACAGGCTAAAGGGGCTGAATGATCTACTCCTGTTTCTAGGTACAAAAGGGCAGGTATCAGTAGGCTCCATGGACATAGCAACACTTTTTATCTGGAGGAAGTGACTGGAATTAAAAGAGATGGGGCTAAAAATTCGGTATCGCCGCGCCAGGTCTTTAGTGCCCGAAATTTAGCGCTGGGCCGGATTCCCCTAGCGCCCGCCTGAAATTCAGTAGTGCCGCCCCAAGACGGAGGCGGGCGCTATTGGAGGGTTTGGCCGCCTCGTTTGGGGCGAAGAATGTCAGATTCCGGCGCCCAGCTGCCGCTGCGGCAACCGATGCGGTGCAGCAGGCTGGGGTACTGCAGGCCTCCTCCTTCTCTTAAGGAGGAGCTGCCTGCAGCCGTGAGATCGCCGCTGGATTCCCCCGTCAAATGAGCCCGGCACCACGGAGAAGTGCCGGGCTCGCGGGAGTCACACACCAATGCCGCGGGGGGGTGGTGCAGGAGTCCGGGGAGGGAGGTGCGGCCAGGCGGCCGCCGGGAAAGCGGCCGGCCGCCCCTCCACCTTTATGCGCCGGCCTCTCGGAGCTGTAAGGCACCGTTTTGCAAACGCTGTTTGCGGCCGCGACGGGCGAGGCGGCCGCAACTGAATTTGGCCATCGGGACGGATTACCATTGGAACCGGGGCGCTACGCACACTGATGACGTCATCGGTGCCGGCGCAGCGCTACCGGCTAACGCCGATGTTAGGGACCAACTCAATTTCGGGCGCTAAAAAACTTCCGGCGCAAACCACTTTATAGCCAATAAGTGGGCGCAAACGCGACTGAATTTCTAGGCCATGAGGTTTAAGTTAAGAACAAGTTCAGCCAGACAGAGGTGGGTGGTGGTGGTAGACAGGGACTTCTTGAATGCAAAGAAAGTTGGGCATGAATTCACTATTGCCTCTTTCACACTATCACCAAAGATTATTTTCACCCCCTTTATCTTTCAGTTTTCAGTTGTGAAGGTTTTTTAACATGTCGTTTCTCTCTACAGATGCGAACTGAACTGGAGTGTATTTCTAGTACTTTTGTTTTTTATCAGATTCCCAGCATTTTCAGATTTTTTTCTTTTTAGTTAGACAGTAATACTAGTTGTATGGCTGAACAGTTGATCAAGTTCTGTTTAAGGCTGAGACGGTTCTGAATTTAATACTTAATCTCCTTTAGGGATTTTCGAAGTGTTGGCTGTTTATCTCTGGAGAATATGAGAAACAGCTCATATTCTCCGGTATTAAAAAGTCCTTCAAGTTCCTAACACTACCCACTACTATTTGTAAAAATGACATTGAAATAATACTAAAATATTTAACAGTGTTGTTTCAACAAGTGCCATTAATAAATCACAGTCAGCAGTGACATTGTTGATTTATATTTCCACTTGTGAAAGCAAGTATCATTCATAGAATCATAGAATCTTATAGCACAGAGGAAGGCCATTTGGCCCATCGTGCCTGTGCTGGCTCTTTGAAGGAGCTATCGAATTAGTCCCACTCCCCCACCCTTTCCTCATAGCCCTCTATTCATGATGGCAACCTTGCTTGCGGAAATGTAAATCATATTGTAACACTCGCCATGACATCTTTGTGCCCTTTTGTAGCTCAAAACTATCACAACAAATTTACATTAATAAAAGCTGTCACTTCAACTCCAGCCAAATGCAACAGTGGAAACAGTTCTACAAAAGAAAGTGTAAAATTAAATATTTTAAACATTGTCCTCCTTGCACAAGGGCACTTGAACCAAATACTTTTTATCATGAAAATTTGACTGCAGTGTAATAACACTGTATGGTAAGGCACTCGTGTGAAAAAAAATGGTGTGCCTTGTTGAAATTCACCAACTTGACATTGTTCAGTTGCACAATTTATAGTAAATCTAACCACCTCATCAAATATTATAACAGTTATGTCAGGCAAGTCTCACAGAACCCTTCTACCCATTCAATTTTTTTGGAAAGGCATAAAAATTGGTGCTGTTGCTTCACTAAACCATTGAATCAATGTCCTTATGTGCTTTTTTTTTAAGAGATGCATATTTACAACAGCATTAAAATATTAATTCACATTTTTAGTATAAAAAGTACAAATGTACTCCATCATTTAAGTTGTTTGACTCTCTGGCTAAGATTTGCATAATTTCATTGTACATCCAGAATAACAAAGAAAAAAGGGATAGAAATTGGTCCTCATTGTGCCCGTTTTCCGAACTGCAAACAGGTGTAAAGAGGTTTAATTTAAGGGGCCAACCTCCCGCACCCGAACAGCATCGGAAAGACGTCCAACTCCAAATTGGTTCAGGCGCTGTAGAGGCGTCCTTGGCGGCTGCCTAAAACTAATAAGAGGCCGGGTTCCTGTTCCTTCCCTTTCTTTATTTAACAACAACTATATTGCTGAAACGATGACGTGCCAACAGATACACCTTTAAGAGCAAAGACTCAAGTGATGGTAAGAGGCTTACTTTGCAGCACCTGTTCTATGCTTAGCCTAAAAAGCATTATTCAGATGCCTGAATCGCATGATGGGAACCTCGCCACATTTTTAAAAAATTCATTCCTGGGATGTGGGCGCCGCTGGCAAGGCCAGCATTTATTGTCCATCCCTAATTGTCCTCGAGAAGGTGGTGGTGAGCCGCCTTCTTGAAGCACTGCAGTCCATGTGGTGAAGGTACTGTTAGGGAGGGGGTTCCAGGATTTTGACCCAGCGACAATGAAGAATCAGCGATATACTTCTAAGTCAGGATGGTGTTTGACTTGGAGGGGAACTTGGAGGTGGTGGTGTTCCCATGCGTCTGCTGCCCTTGTCCTTCTAGGTGGAAGAGGTCACGGGTTTGGGAGATGCTGCCGAAGAAGCCTTGGTGAGTTGTTGCAGTGCATCTTGTAGATGGTGCACACTGCAACCACGGTAAAACCGTGGTGAATCATAGAATCATAGAAAGTTACAGCACGGAAGGAGGCCATTTCGGCCCATCGTGTCCGCGCAGGCCAACAAAGAGCTATCCAGCCTAATCCCACTTCCCAGCTCTTGGTCCATAGCCCTGCAGGTTAGAGCATCCCAAGTGCACATCCAAGTACTTTTTAAATGTGGTTAGGGTTCCTGCCTCTAGCACCCTTTCAGGCAGGGAGTTCCAGACCCCACAACCCTCTGGGTGAAGAAATTTCTCCTCAAATCCCCTCTAAACCTTCACCCAATTACTTTAAATCTGTGCCCCCTGGTTTTGACCACTCTGCTAAGGGAAATAGGTCCTTTCTATCCACTTTATCTAGGCCCCTCATAATTTTATACACCTCAATAAGGTCTCCCCTCAGCCTCCTCTGTTCCAAGGAAAACAGACCCAGCCTATCCAATCTTTCCTCATAGCTAAGATTCTCTACTCCCGGCAACATCCTTGTAAATCTCCTCTGTACCCTCTCTAGTGCAATCACATCTTTCCTGTAATGTGGTGACCAGAACTGCATGCAGTACTCTAGCTGAGGCCTAACTAGTGTTTTATACAGTTGAAGCATAACCCCCCTGCTCTTGTATTCTATGCCACGGCTAATAAAGGCAAGCATTCCGTATGCCTTCTTCACCACCTTATCTACTTGGCCTGCTACCTTCAGGGATCTGTGGACATGCACTCCAAAGTCCCTTTGTTCCTCTACACTACTCAGTGTCCTACCATTTAATGTGTATTCCCTTTCCTTGTTAGCCCTCCCCAAATGCATTACCTCACACTTCTCCAGATTGAATTCCATTTGCCACTGTTCTGCCCACCTGACCAATTTATTGATATCTTCCTGCAGTCTACAGCTTCCTTCTTCAGTATCAACCACACAGCCGATTTTAGTATCATCTGCAAACTTCTTAATCATACCCACTATATTCAAGTCTAGATCATTGATATATACCACAAAAAGCAAGGGACCTAGTACTGAGCCCTGCGGAACCCCACTGGAAACAGCCTTCTAGTCACAAAAACACCCATCAACCATTACCCTCTGCTTCCTGTCTCCGAGCCAGTTTTGAATTCACCTTGACACTTTGCCCTGGATCCCATGGGCTTTTAACTTCGTGACCAGTCTGCCATGTGGAACCTTATCAAAAGCGTTGCTAAAGTCCATATAGACTACATCAAACGCACTACCCTCCTAGTTACCTCCTCAAAAAATTCAATCAAGTTTGTCAGGCACAACTTTCCCTTAACAAATCCGTGCTGACTATGGTTGATTAATCCGTGTCTTTCTAAATGAAGATTATCCTGTCCTTCAGAATTCTTTCCAATAATTTTCCCACCACCGAGGTTAGGCTGACTGGCCTGTAATTACTCGGTCTATCCTTTTCTCCCTTTTTAAACAAAGGTACCACATGAACAGTCCTCCCGTCCTCCGGCACCACACCTGAAGCCAGAGAGAATTGAAAAATGATGGTCAGGGCCTCTGCTATTTCCTCTTTTGCTTCGCTTAACAGCCTGGGATACATTTCATCCAGGCCTGGTGTTTTTAAAGTGGAGGGAGTGAATGTTTAAGGTGGCGGATGGGGTGCCAATCAAGCGGGCTGCTTTGTCCTGTATGGTGTCGAGCTTCTTGAGTGTTGTTGGAACTGCACTCATCCAGGCAAGTGGAGAGTATTCCATCACACTCCTTACTTGCGCCTTGTAGATGGTAGAATGGTTTTGGGGAGTGAGGAGGTGAGACACTCGCCGCAGAATACCTAGCTTCTGACCTGCTCTTGTTGCCACAGTATTTATGTGGCTGGTCCAGTTAAGTTTCTGCTCAATGGTGACCCCCAGGATGTTGATGGGGGATTCGGCGATGGTAATGCCATTGAATGTCAAGGGGCAGTGGTTAGACTCTCGCTTGTTGGAGATAGTCATTGCCTGGCACTTCTGTGGCGCAAATGTTACCTGTCACTTATTAGCCCAAGCCTGAATATCGTCCAAGTCTTGCTGCATGCGGGCATGGACTGCTTCATTATCTGAGGAGTTGTAAATGGCACTGAACACTGTGCAGTCATCAGCGAACATCCCCATTTCTGACCTTATGTTGGAGGGAAGTTCATTGATGAAGCAGCTGAAGATGGTTGGGCCTAGGACACTGCTCTGAGGAACTCCTGCAGCGATGTGCTGGGGCTGTGATGATTGACCTTCAATCACCACAACCATTTTCCTTTGTGCTAGGTATGACTCCAGCCAGTGAAGAGTTTTCCCACCCGATTCCCATTGGCTTCAATTTTACTAGGGCTCCTTCATGCCACACTCGGTCAAATGCTGCCTTGATATCAAGAGCAGTCACTCTCACCTCACCTCTGGAATTCAGCTCCTTTGTCCATGTTTGGACCAAGGCTGTAATGAGGTTGGGAGCAGTGTGGTCTTGGCGGAACCCAAACTGAGCATCAGTGAGCATTTTTGCATATAAATCAGGATTCTAATGAGTGTAGCACACAACTGGTGTGTCGGCTCCAAGCACCTGAGATGCTGCCAGGTCACATTCTACAATGTTGAGTGCGTGGGGTACTCTGTAGGTCTCAGACGTCAGCGCCCTATAATGAAGGGAGCAGGTGCCTGGTGTGCAAAAGTACTACAGGTGCTGAAGATCAGATTATCTGTCATATACCTCCTAGCTTAATAATATCTGCAAACATGGATATTTTTCCCTCTTTCACCAAATTTATTTATGTATAAGAATAAATTCTGCTTGTCTGTGCTCCTTGCAAAGAGTCACGTTTGACAGGAGCACAAATGTCAGCCTGCCTGATTCACGGTGCTCCCGATTATCTGGTAATTAATATCACATATGAAATATATAACTGTGAAATGTAATCTGCTATATGAATCTACTATATGAAAGCTGCATGTGTTTTGGGAGTGTAATGGCACTGTACAAAGAAAAGCTTTATAAAGAATTGATTAGAAAGTCTAAGACAAAGGTTAAAGCCAAAATCATTCTTTTGTTTATATATTCTAAGACTACTGGTAGAGGCACAGATGTAAGAACACATTAGGACAGACTGCAATCTTGAGATAATGTGTAAATAATTATACAGAAACTGCAGATCCCTTGCTTCACTGATTTTAACCAGACTGTGGGAGCAGTTGTCTCACTGATTCGGCCAGAACTCTCAGATGTATTTTCTGAAACACTTCTAATTGGCACATGGAATTTATTTAGTGCAGCATGAATCGGGCACATTAGAGCACTAGTGCAACCTACCCCATAATTGGCACTAGTAATGCTCTTTGGGTTTGAATTTCTGCAGGAATTGTCGGCCATATCTTTGGCAGAAGATCCAGAGCGACTCCATTCCCATGGACCTTCCGCTAAAGGTACAGCAGATGATCAGAAGAACCCCTATGGAAATTCAACCCCTTTTACCTTAATGTGGCAGTATAATTCAGAAAAATTGTCTTACAAATTGCGTATCCTGGTTTGGCCTGGGAGTTCTGTGGGAGTGCTTCCAGTCACCCATCATAACTTCAGTGGAAGACTGGCAGAAGTCCCAGAGAAACTATGTAAAGGGCCATGTTCAGCCAATTATCCAGTTTCTCAGGGGGACTCTACCAGTCTCTACCAGTCTCCTTCTGCTGTTACAATGGGATATAGGGAAAAAACCAACAGAATTTCATTGGCAAATGTATAAATGAGATTGTAGTGCATTAGGGATGAAGCATCACTGCCTTGATCCAGGCATGGACAGAAGAGCTGAAATGTCAGTCGTGGCTCTGTGGCCGCATTCTTGCGTCTGAGTCAAACTCCACTCCCAAGATTAAACACGTAATCTAGGCTAATACTTCAGTGCAGCACTGAGGGAGTGTTGCATATTGGAGGTACCATCTTTCAGATCACATGTTAAATCAAGGCCCTTTCTTTTCTCTCAGATGGACATGTCGGGCTGAATTTTGCCGGCGCTCAGAGGGCAGGTTCGGAGGTGGGTCCACTGTCAAAATCAAAATGATTGACAGCGGGTTGGGAGCCCGCTGTGAACCCAACTCCATGTAAGTTTCCAAAGTGTTGGGTCTGCGATTTCAGAACAGACCTGACACCAAGTGGCAGGGGAGGCATTTCAGATAGTTAACTGCATGTTAAGTGCTTGTTTACTACTATTTTGTCAGCCTTTTTCTATTTTACCACATTTTTAACGGGATTCACATCATTCGGAGATCACATCAGGTATGTAGGTTGCGTTCTCTATGTCTCCCCATTGCTGTGAATAGGTGACAACTGCAAAAGTGGTATGAAACCTACCATTTCACAGCTGGTCACTTTTCAATGTCAGAATTTGAGCCTTCAGGACTTGGAAGACACTTTTGAGCTGAATGCAGTTTGGAAGTGTTTGGAGCAAACTCTCTATTCACTGTCACCTCCTTGGAGCAAGCTCTCTCACCATTGACAGATTGCTTCTGTCATCTCAACTTCAGCTGCCATCTATTGCAGCAACATCAGTGCCCTTGAAAAAATCTCACCTTGGTCCTCTGAATCCCTCCACGATCACAGAATCACAGAATCTACAGTGCAGATAGAGGCCATTTCGGCCCATCGAGCCTGCACCGACACATATCCCACCCTATCCCCGTAACCCCATGTATTAATCCCCTAACACTAAGGGTCAATTTATCATAGCCTAATCAACCTAACCTGCACATCTTTGGACTGTGGGAGGAAACTGGAGCACCCGGAGGAAACCCACGCAGACACAGGGAGAATGTGCAAACTCCACACAGACAGTCGCCCAAGGCCAGATTTGAACCCGGGTCCCTGGCGCTGTGAGGCAACAGTGCTAACCACTATGCCACTGTGCCAACACCAACATCACCAGGCATACCAACATCACCAACAACAATACCAAACTTCTTCACAATCATCTGATGCTGCACAGAACACAGGTCATCAGCATCCAATAACTTTGCTGCCCAGGAGGCCAGCGATGGCATCATCATGGCCAGATTTACTTCACTTGACACTGTACACCCTGGCTGCCACATGATGCACCAGGTTAACACCATCACACACCAGCACCATTAAGCATTCCTACAATGACCAAGTCATTCCATTGCAGGGGTTTCGTTTTTTTTCTACACCATTCACTGCAACTCACTAAGACACTTCCATAGGTGAGCACAGATCTGTACAATAAGGCAAAGTGTTGAAATTAAAGATTTCAATGTTTGACAACACATTAACAGAAAATTTACATGAACATTGCATAAAACACCCAAGTGCCTACCCTTGTGTGTTGTTAGTTGGTATGATTGGACTAGGATGAGGGGTGGCTAGTGAGATGGGGAAGTGATAATGTAGATAGAGAGGGATGGGTGGAGGTGCAAGGTAAGTTGGCGTGAGTAAAGATGTGCAGGAGTAGTGTAGGGAAGGCATTGATGGGGATGTGATGAGTGGCACAGCAGGATGAGGTTGAGTGTGGCTTTGCAGTAACATTTCGTGATCTACTGAGATCCACTGCAGCCTGGTCCTCCTGACGACATCCCTGCTTTTGCCCTCCTGTGCAATGTGCAACCAGACTGCGTTGGTGTCCTGGGACGGCCTCTTCTGCCCTTGGAAGGGAAGAGAACCTCCCTGCATGCTGCGAGAGCCTAGGTGCAGCCGTGCACCTTTGTGCAGTGCTTGTCAGTGTTTGCAGCACCTCAATGCTGCAGAACACTGACAGCACAAATGTCAAAATGAATGCGGCCATGGTCCCTTTAAGGAAACCGGCTGATGACCTGTCATCAAATGACGTCATCAGACCCGCTTCCTTTTAATTGGCTGGGAACCCTGCAGGACTGGCTTAACAAGCCCTATTAACCGAAAATGCTTTTTACAGAGCGGCTGCAGCCGAGAACGGGACCGAAACCCACCAACCACCTCTCCAGCCGCAATCCCGCCTCCGCTGGCGAAATCGCGGTCGAAGTTTCAGTATTTCAGGTTTGTACCTGAGTGCATTAACAATGTGTCCCAGATGAAATGCTTCTGTTTAGCTGTTCCCAGATTCAGAACTTTTCAACTCTTGACGGCTCGGTAGAGATTTCAACAGTGGTATGGAACTCAGTATTCAGTCTTTGCAGTCATCTGTAGTCTAATAAGTGCCCTAGAATTGACATCTGAACACTTTTGATACCTTCTGCTGCAATATATTAGATACAGCAAGTTGCTTTGCTGTGTCAAATATCTCTCCCCATATATAAAATAATTATTTGGCACAGAATATCATCAAAAAACAGTTAGCAAGTTTCAGCTGTTAATCCTGTCAACATCTCACATATCCAGTTTACAGAATGATTGTTACTGGAAGATGCAGCATTCAAGTAAGCCACTAATGAGTGATACCTAAAATAAGAAAAATAGTCTACAATTTTTACAGGCCACCTGTAGCAAGGTACCTCGCATCGCCCACTGTAACATGGCTGCATCTTTCAGAAGGTGCACCGATCCTTTCATCCCAGACAGCAGAAAGTTTCATGCTGGAGAAAAGCCTGCTGGTCACGGTTCTCTCAGCACCTGGACATTGTGTGCACTTGTAGCAACCGTAACTTTTTGTTTGTTTATTCATTCACGGGAAGTGGGCACTGCTGGCAAGGCCCGCATTTATTGCCCATCCCTAATTGCCCTTGAGAAGGTGGTGGTGAGCCGCTGCCTTGAACCGCGGCAGTCTGTGTGGTGAAAGTACTCCCACAGTGCTGTTACGTAGGGAGTTCCAGGATTTTGACCCAGCAGCGATGAAGGAATGGCGATACATTTCCAAGTCAGGATGGTGTGTGACTTGGAGGGGAACTTGGAGGTGGTGGTGTTCCCATGTGGCTGCTGCCATTGTTCTTCTAGGTGATGGAGGTTGCGGGTTTTGGAGGTGCTGTCTAAAAAGCCTTGGTGAGTTGCTGCAATGCATCTTGTAGATGGTACACACTGCAGCCACGGTACACTGGTGGTGGAGGGAGTGAATGTTTAAGGTGGTAGATGGGGCACCAATCAAGCGGGCTGCTTTGTCCTGGATGGGGTCGAGCTTCTTGAGTGTTGTTGGAGTTGCACTCATCCAGTCAACTCAGTAAATTACTTAAGACATTCAAGAAAAGAAATGCTTTGGCTTAGGAGGATAAGTGGGCATGTTTTCTTTTGCTGTGACCCATTAATTTCTTCATTAATAGGAAGAAAAACCAGAAAATTAATTGCCATTTACGCTGTTTCTCCATGGTTTCTATTGATCTTCTGCTGAAATGACAGTGGGACATCAGGAGAACCTCCATGGAAATTTCAGGAGATTTCAAAGGTGAGCGAGAGCGGCTGGAGTGCGTCAAACCTCGTGAGATTTCAAAGGTGAGTGAGAGCGGCTGGAGAGCGCCAAACCTCGGGAGATTTCAAAGGTGAGCGAGAGCAGCTGGAGAGCGCCAAACCTCGGGAGATTTCAAAGGTGAGCGAGAGCGACTGGAGAGCGCCAAACCTCGGGAGATTTCAAAGGTGAGCGAGAGCGGCTGGAGAGCGCCAAACCTCGGGAGATTTCAAAGGTGAGCGAGAGCGGCTGGAGAGCGCCAAACCTCGGGAGATTTCAAAGGTGAGCGAGAGCAGCTGGAGAGCGCCAAACATCGGGAGATTTCAAAGGTGAGCGAGAGCGGATGGAGAGCGTCAAACCTCGGGAGATTTCAAAGGTGAGCGAGAGCGGCTGGAGAGCGCCAAACCTTGGGAGATTTCACAGGTGAGTGAGAGCGGCTGGAGAGCACCAAACCTCGGGAGATTTCAAAGGTGAGCGAGAGTGGCTGGAGAGCGCCAAACCTCGGGAGATTTCACAGGTGAGCGAGAGCGGCTGGAGAGCGCCAAACCTCGGGAGAATTCAAAGGTGAGCGAGAACGGCTGGAGAGCGCCAAACCTCGGGAGATTTCAAAGGTGAGCGAGAGCGGCTGGAGAGCGCCAAACCTCGGAGATTTCAAAGGTGAGCGAGAGCGTCTGGAGAGAGCGAAACCTTGGGAGATTTCAAAGGTGAGCGAGAGCGGCTGGAGAGCGCCAAACCTCGGGAGATTTCAAAGGTGAGCGAGAGCGGCTGGAGAGCGCCAAACCACGGGAGATTTCAAAGGTGAGCGAGAGCGGCTGGAGAGAGCGAAACCTCGGGAGATTTAAAAGGTGAGCGAGAGCGGCTGGAGAGCGCCAAACCTCGGGAGATTTCAAAGGTGAGCAAGAGCGGCTGGAGAGCACCAAACCTCGGGAGATTTCAAAGGTGAGCGAGAACGGCTGGAGAGCGCCAAACCTCGGGAGATTTCAAAGGTGAGCGAGAGCGGCTGGAGAGCGCCAAACCTCGGGAGATTTCAAAGGTGAGTGAGAGCGGCTGGAGAGCGCCAAACCTAGGGAGATTTCAAAGGTGAGCGAGAGCGGCTGGAGAGCGCCAAACCTCGGGAGATTTCAAAGGTGAGCGAGAGCGGCTGGAGAGCGCCAAACCTCGGGAGATTTCAAAGGTGAGCGAGAGCGGCTGGAGAGCGCCAAACCTCGGGAGATTTCAAAGGTGAGCGAGAGCGGCTGGAGAGCGCCAAACCTTGGGAGATTTCAAAGGTGAGCGAGAGCGGCTGGAGAGCGCCAAACCTTGGGAGATTTCAAAGGTGAGCCGGGAGTGGCTGGAGAGCGCCAAACCTCGGGAGATTTCAAAGGTGAGCGAGAGCGGCTGGAGAGCGTCAAACCTCGGGAGATTTCAAAGGTGAGCCGGGGGTGGCTGCAGAGCGCCAAACATCGGGAGATTTCAAAGGTGAGCGAGAGCGGCTGGAGAGCGCCAAACCTCGCGAGATTTCACAGGTGAGCGAGAGCGGCTGGAGAGCGCCAAACCTCGGGAGATTTCACAGGTGACCGAGAGCGGCTGGAGAGCGCCAAACCTCGGGAGATTTCAAAGGTGAGCCGGAAGTGGCTGGAGAGCGCCAAACCTCGGGAGATTTCACAGGTGAGTGAGAGCGGCTGGAGAGCGCCAAACCTCGGGAGATTTCAAAGGTGAGCGAGAGCGGCTGGGGAGCATCAAACCTCGGGAGATTTCAAAGGTGAGCGAGAACGGCTGGAGAGCGCCAAACCTCGGGAGATTTCAAAGGTGAGCGAGAGCGGCTGGAGAGCGCCAAACTTCGGGAGACTTCAAAGGTGAGCGAGAGCGGCTGGAGAGCGCCAAACCCCGGGAGATTTCAAAGGTGAGCGAGAGCGGCTGGAGAGCGCCAAACCTCGGGAGATTTCAAAGGTGAGTGAGAGCGGCTGGAGAGCGCCAAACCTCGGGAGATTTCAAAGGTGAGCGAGAGCGGCTGGAGAGCGCCAAACCTCGGGAGATTTCAAAGGTGAGCGAGAGCAGCTGGAGAGCGCCAAACCTCGGGAGATTTCAAAGGTGAGCGAGAGCGGCTGGAGAGCGCCAAACCTCGGGAGATTTCACAGGTGAGTGAGAGCGGCTGGAGAGCGCCAAACCTCGGGAGATTTCAAAGGTGAGCGAGAGCGGCTGGAGAGCATCAAACCTCGGGAGATTTCAAAGGTGAGCGAGAACGGCTGGAGAGCACCAAACCTCGGGAGATTTCAAAGGTGAGCGAGAGCGGCTGGAGAGCGCCAAACTTCGGGAGACTTCAAAGGTGAGCGAGAGCGGCTGGAGAGCGCCAAACCTCGGGAGATTTCAAAGGTGAGCGAGAGCGGCTGGAGAGCGCCAAACCTCGGGAGATTTCAAAGGTGAGTGAGAGCGGCTGGAGAGCGCCAAACCTCGGGAGATTTCAAAGGTGAGCGAGAGCGGCTGGAGAGCGCCAAACCTCGGGAGATTTCAAAGGTGAGCGAGAGCAGCTGGAGAGCGCCAAACCTCGGGAGATTTCAAAGGTGAGCGAGAGCGGCTGGAGAGTGCCAAACCTCGGGAGATTTCAAAGGTGAGAGAGAGCGGCTGGAGAGTGCCAAACCTCGGGAGATTTCAAAGGTGAGCGACAGCGACTGGAGAGCGCCAAACCTCGGGAGATTTCAAAGGTGAGCGAGAGTGGCTGGAGAGCGCCAAACCTCGGGAGATTTCAAAGGTGAGCGAGAGCGGCTGGAGAGCGCCAAACCTCGGGAGATTTCAAAGGTGAGCGAGAGCAGCTGGAGAGCGCCAAACCTCGGGAGATTTCAAAGGTGAGCGAGAGCGGATGGAGAGCGTCAAACCTCGGGAGATTTCAAAGGTGAGCGAGAACGGCTGGAGAGCGCCAAACCTCGGGAGATTTCACAGGTGAGCGAGAGCGGCTGGAGAGCGCCAAACCTCGGGAGATTTCAAAGGTGAGCGAGAGTGGCTGGAGAGCGCTAAACCTCGGGAGATTTCACAGGTGAGCGAGAGCGGCTGGAGAGCGCCAAACCTCGGGAGAATACAAAGGTGAGCGAGAACGGCTGGAGAGCGCCAAACCTCGGGAGATTTCAAAGGTGAGCGAGAGCGGCTGGAGAGTGCCAAACCTCAGAGATTTCAAAGGTGAGCGAGAGCGGCTGGAGAGAGCGAAACCTCGGGAGATTTCAAAGGTGAGCGAGAGCGGCTGGAGAGCGCCAAACCTCGGGAGATTTCAAAGGTGAGCGAGAGCGGCTGGAGAGCGCCAAACCTCGGGAGATTTCAAAGGTGAGCGAGAGCGGCTGGAGAGAGCGAAACCTCGGGAGATTTAAAAGGTGAGCGAGAGCGGCTGGAGAGCGCCAAACCTCGGGAGATTTCAAAGGTGAGCAAGAGCGGCTGGAGAGCACCAAACATCGGGAGATTTCAAAGGTGAGCGAGAACGGCTGGAGAGCGCCAAACCTCGGGAGATTTCAAAGGTGAGCGAGAGCGGCTGGAGAGCGCCAAACCTCGGGAGATTTCAAAGGTGAGTGAGAGCGGCTGGAGAGCGCCAAACCTTGGGAGATTTCAAAGGTGAGCGAGAGCGGCTGGAGAGCGCCAAACCTTGGGATATTTCAAAGGTGAGCCGGGAGTGGCTGGAGAGCGCCAAACCTCGGGAGATTTCAAAGGTGAGCGTGAGCGGCTGGAGAGCGTCAAACCTCGGGAGATTTCAAAGGTGAGCCGGGAGTGGCTGGAGAGCGCAAAACCTCGGGAGATTTCAAAGGTGAGTGAGAGCGGCTGGAGAGCGCCAAACCTCGGGAGATTTCACAGGTGAGTGAGAGCGGCTGGAGAGCGCCAAACCTCGGGAGATTTCAAAGGTGAGCGAGAGCGGCTGGAGAGCGTCAAACCTCGGGAGATTTCAAAGGTGAGCGAGAGCGGCTGGAGAGCGCCAAATCTCAGGAGATTTCAAAGGTGAGCGAGAGCGGCTGGAGAGCGCCAAACCTCGGGAGACATCAAAGGTGAGCAACAGCGGCTGGAGAGCGCCAAACCTCGGGAGATTTCACAGGTGAGCGAGAGCGGCTGGAGAGCGCCAAACCTCGGGAGATTTCAAAAGTGAGCGAGAGCGGCTGGAGAGCGCCAAACCTCGGGAGATTTCAAAAGTGAGCGAAAGCGGCTGGAGAGCGCCAAACCTCGGGAGATTTCAAAGGTGAGCGAGAGCAGCTGGAGAGCGCCAAACATCGGGAGATTTCAAAGGTGAGCGAGAGTGGCTGGAGAGCGCCAAACCTCGGGAGATTTCACAGGTGAGCGAGAGCGTCTGGAGAGCGCCAAACCTCGGGAGATTTCAAAGGTGAGCGAGAGTGGCTGGAGAGCGCCAAACCTCGGGAGATTTCACAGGTGAGCGAGAGCGGCTGGAGAGCGCCAAACCTCGGGAGAATACAAAGGTGAGCGAGAACGGCTGGAGAGTGCCAAACCTCGGGAGATTTCAAAGGTGAGCGAGAGCGGCTGGAGAGCGCCAAACCTCAGAGATTTCAACGGTGAGCGAGAGCGGCTGGAGAGAGCGAAACCTTGGGAGATTTCAAAGGTGAGCGAGAGCGGCTGGAGAGCGCCAAACCTCGGGAGATTTCAAAGGTGAGCGAGAGCGGCTGGAGAGCGCCAAACCTCGGGAGATTTCAAAGGTGAGCGAGAGCGGCTGGAGAGAGCGAAACCTCGGGAGATTTAAAAGGTGAGCGAGAGCGGCTGGAGAGCGCCAAACCTCGGGAGATTTCAAAGGTGAGCAAGAGCGGCTGGAGAGCACCAAACCTCGGGAGATTTCAAAGGTGAGCGAGAACGGCTGGAGAGCGCCAAACCTCGGGAGATTTCAAAGGTGAGCGAGAGCGGCTGGAGAGGGCCAAACCTCGGGAGATTTCAAAGGTGAGTGAGAGCGGCTGGAGAGCTCCAAACCTTGGGAGATTTCAAAGGTGAGCGAGAGCGGCTGGAGAGCGCCAAACCTTGGGATATTTCAAAGGTGAGTCGGGAGTGGCTGGAGAGCGCCAAACCTCGGGAGATTTCAAAGGTGAGCGAGAGCGGCTGGAGAGCGTCAAACCTCGGGAGATTTCAAAGGTGAGCCGGGAGTGGCTGGAGAGCGCCAAACCTCGGGAGATTTCAAAGGTGAGTGAGAGCGGCTGGAGAGCGCCAAACCTCGGGAGATTTCACAGGTGAGTGAGAGCGGCTGGAGAGCGCCAAACCTCGGGAGATTTCAAAGGTGAGCGAGAGCGGCTGGAGAGCGTCAAACCTCGGGAGATTTCAAAGGTGAGCGAGAGCGGCTGGAGAGCGCCAAACCTCGGGAGATTTCAAAGGTGAGCGAGAGCGGCTGGAGAGCGCCAAACCTCGGGAGACTTCAAAGGTGAGCGACAGCGGCTGGAGAGCGCCAAACCTCGGGAGATTTCACAGGTGAGCGAGAGCGGCTGGAGAGCGCCAAACCTCCGGAGATTTCAAAGGTGAGCGAGAGCGGCTGGAGAGCGCCAAACCTCGGGAGATTTCAAAGGTGAGCGAGAGCAGCTGGAGAGCGCCAAACCTCGGGAGATTTCAAAGGTGAGTGAGAGCGGCAGGAGAGAGCCAAACCTCGAGAGATTTAAAAGGTGAGCGAGAGCGGCTGGAGAGCGCCAAACCTCGGGAGAATTCAAAGGTGAGCGAGAGCGGCTGGACAGCACCAAACCTCGGGAGATTTCAAAGGTGAGCGAGAGCAGCTGGAGAGCGCCAAACCTCGGGAGATTTCAAAGGTGAGCGAGAGCGGATGGAGAGCGTCAAACCTCGGTAGATTTCAAAGGTGAGCGAGAGCGGCTGGAGAGCTCCAAACCTCGGGAGATTTCACAGGTGAGCGAGAGCGGCTGGAGAGCGCCAAACCTCGGGAGATTTCAAAGGTGAGCGAGAGTGGCTGGAGAGCGCCAAACCTCGGGAGATTTCACAGGTGAGCGAGAGCAGCTGGAGAGCGCCAAACCTCGGGAGATTTCACAGGTGAGCGAGAGCGGCTGGAGAGCGCCAAACCTCGGGAGATTTCAAAGGTGAGCGAGAGCGGCTGGAGAGCGCCAAACCTCCGGAGATTTCAAAGGTGAGCGAGAGCGGCTGGAGAGCGCCAAACCTCGGGAGATTTCAAAGGTGAGCGAGAGCAGCTGGAGAGCGCCAAACCTCGGGAGATTTCAAAGGTGAGTGAGAGCGGCAGGAGAGAGCCATACCTCGAGAGATTTAAAAGGTGAGCGAGAGCGGCTGGAGAGCGCCAAACCTCGGGAGATTTCAAAGGTGAGCGAGAGCGGCTGGTGAGCGCCAAACCTCGGTAGATTTCAAAGGTGAGCGAGAGCAGCTGGAGAGCGCCAAATCTCGGGAGATTTCAAAGGTGAGCGAGAGCGGATGGAGAGCGTCAAACCTCGGTAGATTTCAAAGGTGAGCGAGAGCGGCTGGAGAGCGCCAAACCTCGGGAGATTTCACAGGTGAGCGAGAGCGGCTGGAGAGCGCCAAACCTCGGGAGATTTCAAAGGTGAGCGAGAGTGGCTGGAGAGCACCAAACCTCGGGAGATTTCACAGGTGTGCAAGAGCGGCTGGAGAGCGCCAAACCTCGGGAGAATTCAAAGGTGAGCGAGAACGGCTGGAGAGCGGCAAACCTCGGGAGATTTCAAAGGTGAGCGAGAGCGGCTGGAGAGCGCCAAACCTCGGAGATTTCAAAGGTGAGCGAGAGCGGCTGGAGAGAGCGAAACCTTGGGAGATTTCAAAGGTGAGCGAGAGCGGCTGGAGAGAGCGAAACCTTGGGAGATTTCAAAGGTGAGCGAGAGCGGCTGGAGAGCGCCAAACCTCGGGAGATTTCAAAGGTGAGCGAGAGCGGCTGGAGAGCGCCAAACCTCGGGAGATTTCAAAGGTGAGCGAGAGCGGCTGGAGAGAGCGAAACCTCGGGAGATTTAAAAGGTGAGCGAGAGCGGCTGGAGAGCGCCAAACCTCGGGAGATTTCAAAGGCGAGCAAGAGCGGCTGGAGAGCACCAAACCTCGCGAGATTTCAAAGGTGAGCGAGAACGGCTGGAGAGCGCCAAACCTCGGGAGATTTCAAAGGTGAGCGAGAGCGGCTGGAGAGCGCCAAACCTCGGGAGATTTCAAAGATGAGTGAGAGCGGCTGGAGAGCGCCAAACCTCGGGAGATTTCAAAGGTGAGCGAGATTGGATGGAGAGCGCCAAACCTCGGGAGATTTCACAGGTGAGCGAGAGCGGCTGGAGAGCGCCAAACCTCGGGAGATTTCAAAGGTGAGCGAGAGCGGCTGGAGAGCGCCAAACCTTGGGAGATTTCAAAGGTGAGCGAGAGCGGCTGGAGAGCGCCAAACCTTGGGAGATTTCAAAGGTGAGCCGGGAGTGGCTGGAGAGCGCCAAACCTCGGGAGATTTCAAAGGTGAGCGAGAGCGGCTGGAGAGCGTCAAACCTCGGGAGATTTCAAAGGTGAGCCGGGAGTGGCTGGAGAGCGCCAAACCTCGGGAGATTTCAAAGGTGAGTGAGAGTGGCTGGAGAGAGCGAAACCTCGAGAGATTTAAAAGGTGAGCGAGAGCGGCTGGAGAGCGCCAAACCTCGGGAGATTTCAAAGGTGAGCGAGAGCGGCTGGAGAGCGTCAAACCTCAGTAGATTTCACAGGTGAGCGAGAGCGGCTGGAGAGCGCCAAACCTCGGGAGATTTCAAAGGTGAGCGAGAGCGGCTGGAGAGCGCTAACCTCGGGAGATTTCAAAGGTGAGCGAGAGCGGCTGGAGAGCGCCAAACCTCAGGAGATTTCAAAGGTGAGTGAGAGCGGCTGGAGAGCGCCAAACCTCGGGAGATTTCAAAAGGTGACTGAGAGCAGCTGGAGCGCGCCAAACCTCGGGAGGTTTCAAAGGTGACTGAGTGCGGCTGGAGAGCGCCAAACCTCGGGAGATTTCAAAGGTGACTGAGAGCAGCTGGAGCGCGCCAAACCTCGGGAGATTTCAAAGGTGACTGAGAGCAGCTGGAGAGCGCCAAACCTCAGGAGATTTCAATGTTGAGCCGGGGCTAAAACGGACTGGTGAGTGTAAAGAAGTAAAAAGTAATCGAAGTGCGACATCACCGGAAAGCAGGTAAGTGATTGGTTGGTAAGTATTTCTCTCTTTCTCGCTTTTTTCCAAACTTAATTTTTGTGGTTTATAGTTTCTAAGGTCTCTGTTGTGTAGCGGGAGTGCTAGTAACCAAGGGTCCTTGAGTATATCCTTTTTTATGTAGTGTAATTAGTGGTTTTGATTTGATTTAATTTAATTTAAATTAATTAAAGGGTAAGTCATGGCAGGACAGCACAGCCCCGTGGCATGCTCCTCCTGCGCTATGTGGGAAATCAGGGACACTTCCTGTGTCCCTGATGACCATGTGTGCAGGAAGTGTATCCAGGTGCAGCTACTGACAGACCGCATTGCAGTGCTGGAGCTGTGAATCGATACATACTAGAGCATTTGCGAGGCTGAGGACATCGTGGATAGCATGTTTAAGGAGTTGGTCACACCACAGGTAAAGGCTGCACAGGCAGGAAGGGAATGGGTGACCACCAGGCAGAGTAGTAGGCACAGGGAGGTAGTGCAGGGGCCCCTGTGGCCATCCCCCTCACAAACAGATATACCGCTTTGGATATTGTTGGGGGAGATGGCTTATCGGGGGAAGGCAGCAGTAGCCAACTTCCTGGCACCATGGATTGTTCTGCTGCACAGGACGGGAGGAAAAAGAGCGGCAGAGCTCTAGTGATAGGGGATTCTATTGTGAGGGGAATAGATAGGCGTTTCTGCGGCCGCAAATGAGACTTCAGGATGGTATGCTGCCTCCCTGGTGCAAGGGGCAAGAATGTCTCAGAGCAGCTGCAGGGCATTCTGGAGGGGGAGGGTGAACAGCCAGTTGTCATGGTGCATATAGGTACCAACGACATAGGTAAAAAACAGGATGGGGCCCTAAATGTTGAATATAGGGAGTTAGGAGGTAAATTAAAAAATAGGACCGCAAAGGTAGTAATCTCAGGATTGCTACCAGTGCCACGATCTAGTCAGAGTAGAAATAGAAGGATATTTCAGATGAACATGTGGCTGGAGGAATGGTGCAAGAGGGATTCAAATTCCTGGGACATTGGAACCGGTTCTGGGGGAGGTGGGACCAGTACAAACTGGATGGTTTGCACCTGGGCAGGGCCGGGACCGATGTCCTAGGGGGAGTGTTTGCTAGTGCTGTTGAGGAGGGTTTAAACTAAAATGGCAGGGGGTTGGGAACCTGTGCAGGGAAACAGAGGAAAGGGAAGCAAGGATAGAAACAAAAGACAGGAAGGAGAAAAGCAAAAGTGGAAGGTGTTAGATCCGTGGTTCAGTGGATAAAGAATTACACGGATGCTGTACATAAACAAACAACAGGTCTTTACTGGAGGAGGGTCATCTCTAGACTGGAGTACAGAGGCATGTGCACAGCTTATATACCGGTGTGGTTACTGCCAGTACTACAGTATACAGGAGCTGTAAAAAGTAGTTCTGACTTGAAGCACATGCACTACAATTCCTCCCTTTTTAGATTAATAATACCCCCTTAATATTCAAATAACAATTACATTTTTTTTATGTACATTCAATAACAAAAAGTCCATTTATAGATTCAGTCTTTGGGGCGGCTTCCTGACCCTTTCGGGATAGTGCCTTTCCGGATGTTCTTGTTCTTGGTGCAGAGGCGATTCTGACCCCTTTTCATCGGGTAGTTCATCGGGTTCCACTGCTACTGGGTCTGAAGTAGATGCTACCGGTATGTCGGGTTCATCCCCAGGTACTCGAGACATGGGGTTGACGCCTTCCTGTGACGCTAAGATCTGATCGACGTGCTGTCTCACAATGTTCTCCCCGACATTCACTGTGTACATTAATGGCCCCTGCCTTGTACATATCGTTCCGGGGTGCCACTTCGCTGTTCGATAGTCACGGGCTGATATACCTATCAATTCCTTCAATGAAAAGCGACGAGTTAAGAAAGTAACTATAGGTTTTTATTGGCTAAATAACAGAGCCCACCCTCGTGGGTGATCGGATCCAACAAGGAGGAATACCAGCCAGTCGACCACCTTTATACCTGGGCAGGTAGGTGGAGCCATGGGCGGAGTCAGCAGTGGTCAGCCCAGGTATAACAGCGTGACAAGAGGCGACCTCGTATAGTGATACAACAGTGTGAACAGTGATAACGATATAACAGTGATAACTATAGTGTAACGATAGTGAACGATAAAAGTGGTTTACCACACGGGCCAAGACTGGTTGCTTTACATTGAAGCTCCTTGTCGGCTTCTCGTTGATGTGCTGGAATTGTTTGTCCTCAACATTTCTTCGCACATTTGGTCTGAGCAAATCCAGACGAGATCTCAACCTTCGGTTAAAGAACATCATGGCCGGGGTCTGGTTGGTAACTGCATGTGTCGCGTATCGGTAGGCTAATAAGAAATTGTCCATCTTACGCTGTAGTGGAATTTCCTCGTCGCACATGGTCTTTATCGCCTTCTTAAAGGTTTGTACGAACCTCTCAGCCAATCCATTGGTGGCGGGATGATACGGGGCGGATGTGTAATGCCTTACCCCATTCTTTTTCATGAATTTTTGGAACTCGTCAGACACAAACTGTGGTCCATTATCAGAGCAGATCTGCTCTGGCAAACCGTTTCTGGCAAATATGGTCCGAAGGACTGCAATCGTTTTCTCTGTAGTGGTTGAAGACATCTTAATCACCACAGGCCACTTTGAATGCGCATCCACTGCTATTAAGAACATTGAGTCCATGAATGGACCAGCGAAATCAATGTGCACCTGTTGCCATGGAGAGGAGGGCCACTCACATGGGTGTACAGGGGCATGTGGTGGTGCATTTTGGACCTTCTGGCATCCGAAGCAGCTCTTAGTTAGGTCTTCGATTTGTTGATCGATTCCCGGCCACCACACATAAGCCCTAGCAAGGCTTTTCATTTTCACTCCCCCCAGATGACCTTCATGTAGCTCATTTAGCACTCTCTCCCTTAACTTGGGTGCAATCACCACTCTGGATCCACACATCACTGTCCCCTGGCATACTGACAGCTGTTCTCTTCTGGATGAGAATGCTGGCAACTGTGAGTCGCCATGTGTTGGCCATCCCCTCACCGTCAATTCATATACCCGTGACAGCGTCGGATCATTGTGGGTCTCCTTCTCTATATCCGCGTTTGTTACTGGCAATCGTTCAATTATCGACGAATAAAATATCTCGATAGGGTCCACTGCTGATGCTTCCTCCAACGTAGGCAGTGGCAGCCGCGATAGCCCATCAGCGTTCCCATGCTGTTTCGTGCCTTTATATTCTATTTCATATTGATTCGCCCCTAGAAGCAGGGACCATCTTTGTAACCGCTGTGCAGTCAATACTGGCACGCCCTTCTTAGGATTAAAGATGGAGACAAGTGGTTGGTGGTCAGTCAGCAAGGTGAACTTCTGCTCATGCAGATAATGCTTGAATTTTTTTGCTCCCCATACTAGGCTGAGGGCCTCCCTGTCAATTTGGGCGTAGTTGCGCTTGGCTGAGGTTAGTGACCGAGACGCAAAGGCCACTGGCCTCTCCAACCCGTCTGGGAATTTGTGCGACAGCACCGCTCCAATGCCGTAGGGTGATGCATCACATGCCAAACGAATTGCTAGTGCTGGGTTGAAATGGGCCAACACCTCTTTTGATGTGATCAATTCTTTACACTTCTGGAAAGCTCGTCTACATTCGTCATCCCACTTCCATGGTACCCCTGTTTGCAGTAGGGTGTTCAGCGGGTGCAGTACCGTAGACAAATTTGGTAAGAACTTGTGGTAATAGTTTACCAGCCCAAGGAACGACCTCAGTTGTGACACATTTTCCGGTGCTGGAGCCTTGACTACTGCCTCAATCTTGTCAGGGGACTTATGTAACCCCTCTTCATCGATGATGTGGCCGCAATACAAGATCTGTTTCTGGAAAAACTCGCACTTGTGGCGATAAGCTCGTAGCCCATATTCCTTTAATCTGGCGAGCACCTTCTCCAAGTTAGCGAGGTGATCACCGTCATTTTCGCCCGTGACCAAGATGTCGTCCAAAGAACACTGGGTCCCTGGAATCCCTTGCAGGACCTGATCCATCGCCCTTTGCCAGATAGCCGGAGCCAAGGCTACTCCAAACACCAGCCAGTTGTTTTGATAGAGACCTATATGGGTGTTGATCGTAAGGTAATGTTTCGAAGCTTCTTCTACCTCCATTTGCAAGTACGCCTGGGCTAGATCAATTTTGGTGAAGCGTTTACCACCAGATAGCGAGGCGAAAATATCCTCAATTCGTGGAAGCGGTTATTGCACCGTGTGAAGGACTGGGTTCACTGTCACCTTAAAATCCCCACAGATGCGGATCTTCTTTGGTTCCCCAGGCGTATTACTCAACGACCTCTTCATTACAGGGATGATGGGTGTAGCCCACTCGCTCCAGTCCACTTTGGACAGTACTCCTGAACGTTCCAACCCTTCCAGCTCTGCTTCAACCACTGGTCTGATCGCATAAGGCACTGGTCTGGCCTTCAGAAACTTTGGGCTTGCATTATCCTCTATTTTAATTGTTGCTGTTATTCCTTTTAGTGTTTCTAGTCCCTCCTGGAACACTTCTTTTGCGTCAGTTAGCATTTTTGACAGTCGTCCAGGTGTGACGTCGTCATCCTTTTTGGCCTCCACCTTCAGTGCCTTTATGGAATGCCAATCTAAATGTATCTTCCAGATCCACTCACGTCCTAGCAGTGGTGGTCCTCCATTTGGCAATACATATATATCCATTTTAGGTATTTCCTGACCTTTATATGTCACTTTCACCCTTATTTTTCCTTTGGGGTAGACTTTTTGCCCCGTATACATCTTCAAGACAATCTCTGGAGCTTTCAAGGGTATGTGTGAAAATAGCCGCTTGTAGTCTCTTTGATTTATGACTGTTAGAGCTGACCCTGTGTCCAATTCCATTTCCACTTGGACTCCATCTATCTTGAGTGTAACCCAGATAGTCTGGTGATCCTCTATTTCGGTTGCATTATGTAGTTTCAGACAACCCAGCTCCTTGCTTCCGGAGTCTGTGTCACTTTTCTGTTCGTCTGAACCACTGTCCATCACCTGGTGTACCTTTTTGTACTTCTCCTGTGGAGATTTCTTACTGTTGGTTTTCTTCCCAGACCTGCAGACTCTTGCTATGTGTCCTGCTTTCCCACACTGTCTGCACACTTGGTCCTTGAACCAACAATCTTTCTGGTTATGTGTTGTTCTGCTGCAGCGATAGCACTTCCCTGTTCCATAGGTCATTTCGTTGGTGCCGTATTCTTGCAGTCTCCATTGTATCTCTGCAGTGCCCCTTGCGGCTGCTTCGTGTGATACTGCCATATTGAAAGCTTTGTCCAGCGTAAGGTCCTTTTCTGATAGAAGCCGTTTCTGGTTTCCTTCACTTTGTAGCCCACACACAAACTTGTCCCTTAACGTGTCTGCTAATCCCGCTCCAAACTGGCAATATTTCGATAGCTTGCGCAGTTCCGTTAGGTACTCAGCATTGCTTTTGTCTTTGTGTTGGTTCCTTTTATGGAACTTAAATCGTTCTGCTATCAGCAGCGGTGTGGGGCTTAAGTGGTCCTGTAGGATTTCTACTATGCTTCCAAAATCCTTGTTTACCGGCTTCTCTGGGGTTATTAGATTTCGCAGTAACCCATAAGCTTTTGCACCCATGGAATTTAACCGAACCAGTGCTTTAATAGCATCTGGCACTTCATTCGCCCTGCAGTACACCTCAATATGTTCCACATATGTCACCCAATCTTCGACTTCATTGTTGAACGTAGAGGTACTGCCACTCTTCGGCATCCTTGGTTGTGCGTTAACTATCCCCAATGGCGCCTCCCGCGCTTCCCCTTCTTCTCCGCTGGCACAAAATGGCATCTCCCGCGCTGTCCTTCCTTCCCGCGCTCGCCCGTCTTCTCCGCTGCGGCTTCGCAAAATGGCATCTCCCGCGCTCTTCCTTCTTCTCCGCGGCTCAATGGCGCCTCCCGCGCTCTCCCTGCTTCTCCGCGGCTCAATGGCGCCTCCCCTTGCTTCGCCCCGTGGACCCTGATCAGCCCGTGATCCCTGGCTGTGCTCTGCGCGTTCTTCTCCTGATATTTGTCAACGCCGCTCAGTCTAGAACCCGGCTGTTTCTTACCCTCTCTCTCTCCGGTTTGCAGTATTTTTTCCTGGACGCCGCTCGGTGATCAATCCCCAGCTGCGCCCTGCTTTCTTCACCCTCTTTCTTACCCCAGCGACGCTGCCCAGCTCTCTCTCTCTGCCGTCGGTCGGCTCCAGCCGCCGCTGCTCGGGAAGGGTCTGCTCAGGACCTCTCGTTGGTCTCTTACTGCTCGTTGTGGCTGGAGAACCAAGCCCGGCTCTCCACAGCCTCCCCAGCAAAGTTGGATCTCTCCCTGACTGCTGGGCGGTTGTTCACGGTCGACGCCCGTGTTCCTGGACTTGACTATTTTTTTGTTTTTTTTGTTTTTTGTTTAATGTTGCAGGTAGATTCGCATCAACACTCGTCGCCACTGTTAGATCCGTGGTTCAGTGGATAAAGAATTACACGGATGCTGTACATAAACAAACAACAGGTCTTTACTGGAGGAGGGTCATCTCTAGACTGGAGTACAGAGGCATGCGCACAGCTTATATACTGGTGTGGTTACTGCCGGTACTACAGTATACAGGAGCTGTAAAAAGTAGTTCTGACTTAAAGCACATACACTACAGAAGGCAGAGAAATCAAGGGTGTAAATCACACAGGACCACAATAAATAATAATTCTAAAAGGACTAAGAGTGTTAAAAAAACAAGCCTGAAGGCTTTGTGTCTTAATGCGAGGAGCATTCGCAATAAGGTGTATGAATTAGCTGCGCAACTAGATGTAAACAGATAAGATATAATTGGGATTACGGAGACATGGCTCCAGGGTCGAGATGCATGCCCTTCCAGACGTAGGAACTGGGGTTCCCAGCCGAAGAATTGAGATCGACTCAGAAAATCAAAAACAATAAAATTTAATGAACAAACGAAGCTGTACAGGAAACTGTAGGATACAATGCAAATAGGTCTGATCTGCTTGAAAGCCTCTCTGGAAACTGCTAGAAGGTTCTGAGCTCAACTGCTAGCAGGTTCTGAGCTCAACTGCTAGCAGGTTCCGAGCTCAACTGCAAGCAGGTTCCGAGCTCTACTGCTAGACGGTTCCGAGCTCTGACGTCATGACGTCATCACGTTCTTCCCGCCGTTGAGAGATCACGTGATGGACGGCATGACGTCATCACGCGGAGTACAGGAAAGAAGCCCTAGTACAGTTAACAGATACATTAAAGGTGCAGCCCCCAGCTGTACTACATTGCTGTAAAAGGAATTATATGCAATTGTCCGTAATCCTCTGGTGGTTCTGCCACAATGATATAATTGGGATTACGGAGACATGGCTCCAGGGTGACCAAGGCTGGGAATTCAACATCCAGGGGTATTCAATATTCAGGAAGGACAGGCAAAAAGGAAAAGGAGGTGGGGTTGCATTGCTGGTTAAAGAGGAGATTAACACAATAGTAAGGAAGGATATTAGCTCTGACAATGTGGAATCTGTATGGGTTGAGCTGAGAAATACCAAGGGGCAGAAATTGTTAGTGGGAGTTGTATACAGACCCCCAAACAATAATACTGAGGTTGGTGATGGCATTAAATGGGAAATTAGCGATGCGTGCAATAAGGGCGCAGCAGATATCATGGGTTACTTTAATCTACATAAAATTGGGCTAACCAAATAAGTAACAATAATCTGGAGGAGGAATTCCTAGAGTGTATACGGGATGGTTTCCTGGACCAATATGTCGAGGAACCAACTAGAAATCAGGCCATCTTAGACTTGGTACGATGTAAAGAGAAAGGATTAATTAGCAATCTTGTTGTGTGAGGCCCCTTGGGGAGCAGCGATCATAATATGATAGAATTCTTCATTAAGATGGAGAGTGAAGTAGAAACATAGAAACATAGAAGATAGGAGCAGGAGTAGGCCATTCGGCCCCTCGAGCCTGCTCTGCCATTCAATGAGATCATGGCTGATCATCCAAATTCAGTACCCTGTCCCTGCCTTCTCCCCATATCCCTTGATCCCTTTAGCCTTAAGAAATATATCCAACTCCTTCTTGAATATATTTAATAAATTGGCCTCCACCGCCCTCTGTGGCAGAGAATTCCACAGGTTCACCACTCTCTGGGTGAAGAAATTCCTCCTCATCTCAGTCCTAAATGGCTTACTCCTTATCCTTAGACTATGACCTCTAGTTCTAGAGTCCCCGGCCATCGGGAACATCCTTCCTGCATCTAGTCTGTCCAGGCCTGACAGAATTTTATAGGTTTCTATGAGATCCCCTCTCAATCTTCTAAACTCCAGTGAGTACAAGCCCAATCGACACAATCTCTCCTCATACGTCATTCCTGCCATCCCAGGTATCAGCCTGGTGAATCTTTGCTGCACTCCTTCCATGGCAAAAACATCCTTCCTCAGATAAGGCGACCAAAACTGCACACGATACTCAAGATGTGGTCTCACCAAGGCCCTGTACAACTGCAGCAAGACATCCTTGTTCCTGTACTCGAAACCTCTTGCTACGAAGGCCAACATACCATTTGCCTTCTTAACCACTTGCTGCACCTGCATGCTTATCTTCAGTGACTGGTGCACAAGAAAACGCAGGTCTCTTTGCACTTCCCCTTCTCCCAAATTTATCCACATTATAGTGCATTTGCCATGCTTCTGCCCAATCACCCAACCTGTCCAAATCATACTGGAGTTTCACGACATCCTCCTCACAGCATACCCTCCCACCTAGCTTTGTGTCATCTGCAAATTTGGAGATACTACATCCAATTCCCTCGTCCAGATCATTAATATATATTGTGAACAGCTGGGGTCCTAGGACCGATCCTTGTGGTACCCCACTAGTCACTGCCTGCCACTTGGAAAACGACCCGTTTATTCCAACTCTTTGCTTTCTATCTGCCAACCAGTTCTCTATCCAAGTCAATACCTTGCCCCCAATCCCATGTGCCTTAATTTTGCAAGCTAATCTCTTATGCGGGACCTTATCGAAAGC
Organism: Somniosus microcephalus; assembly: GCF_052327205.1. Lineage (NCBI taxonomy): Eukaryota > Metazoa > Chordata > Chondrichthyes > Squaliformes > Somniosidae > Somniosus > Somniosus microcephalus. Next base: position 88,904,369 of record NC_140993.1, on the reverse strand, counting down.
CTTCTGAAAGTCCAAATACACCACATCCACTGGTTCTCCCTTATCTATTTTACCAGTTACATCCTCATAAAATTCCAGTAGATTAGTCAAGCACGATTTACCCTTTGTAAATCCATGTTGACTTTGTCCGATCCCGTCACTGCTCTCCAAGTGCCCTGCTGCTACATCTTTTATAATAGACTCTAGCATTTTCCCCACTACCGATGTCAGGCTTACCGGTCTATAATTCCCCGCTTTTTCTCTGCCACCTTTTTTAAATAGTGGGGAAACATTAGCTACCCTCCAATCCATGGGTACTGTTGCAGAGTCTATCGAGTTCTGGAAGATGACCAGCAATGCATCTACTATCTCCAGGGCCACTTCCTTATGTACCCTAGGATGTAGATTATCAGGCCCTGGGGATTTATCGGTTTTCAGTCCCGTCAACTTCCCCAACACCATTTCCCTACAAATAATGATTTCTTTCAGTTCCTCCCTCTCATTAGTCCCTATATTCCCCGACATCTCTGGGAGGTTATTTGTGTCCTCCTTCATGAAGACATAACCAAAATATGTATTTAATTGGTCTGCCATTTCTTTGTTCCCCATTGTAAATTCCCCTGATTCTGACTGTAAGGGACCTACGCTTGACTTCACCAATCTTTTTCTCTTCACATATCTATAAAAGCTTTTTCAGTCAGTTTTTATGTTCCCTGCAAGCTTACTTTCATAATCTATTTCCCCCCTCTTAATTAATCCCTTTGTTCTCCTTTGCTGAATCCTAAACTGCTCCCAACCCTCAGGTTTGCTGCTTTTTTTGGCCAATTTATATGTCCTCTCTTTTGATCTTGTTATCCCTAATTTCCCTTGTTAGCCACGGTTGAGTCACCTTTTTTGATTTATTTTTATGCCAAACTGGGATAAACAAATTCTGTAGTTCATCCATGCGATCTTTGAATGTTTGCCATTGTCTATCCACCGTCAACCCTTTGAGTGACGTTACCCAATCAATCCCACCCAACTCGCGTCTCATACCATCATAGTTCCCTTTATTTAAATTCAGGACCTTAGTCTCTGAGTCAACTACTTCACTCTCCATCTTAATGAAGAATTCTATCATATTATGATCTCTCCGACCCAAGGGGCCTTGCACAACAAGATTGCTAATTAATCCTTTCTCATTGCATAATACCCAGTCTAAGATGGCCTGATCCCTAGTTGGTTCCTCGACATATTGGTCCAGGAAACCATCCCATATACACTTCAGGAATTCCTCCTCCACAGTATTGTTACTAATTTGGTTAGCCCAATCTATATGTAGATTAAAGTCACCCATGATGACTGCTGTGCCCTTATTGCACGCTTCTCTAATTTCCCTTTTAATGCCATCCCCAACCTCTGCATTACTGTTTGGGGGTCTATACACCACTCCCACTAATGTTTTCTGCCCTTTGGTATTTCTCAGTTCTACCCATACAGATTCCACATCATCAGAGCTAATATCTTTCCTTACAATTGTATTAATCCCCTCTTTAACCAGCAATGCTACCCCACCTCCTTTCCATTTTTGCCGATCTTTCCTGAATATTGAATACCCCTGGATGTTGAGTTCCCTGCCTTGGTTCCCCTAGAGCCATGTTTTCATAATTCCAATCATATCATATTCATTTACCTCTATTTATGCTGCCAATTCATCCACCTTATTATGAATGCTCCTTGCATTAAGACACAAAGCCTTCAGGCTTGTTTTTTTAACACTCTTAGACCTTTTAGAATTATTATTTACTGTGGCCATGTTTGTTTTAAGCCCTTGATTTCTCTGATTGCCACCTTTGTTTTTCTCCTTCCTGTCTTTTGCCTCTATCCTTGTTTCCCTTTCCTTTGTCTCCCTGCTCAGGTTCCGAACCCCCTGCCATTTTAGTTTAAACCCTCCCCCACAGTACTAGCAAACACTCCCCCTCGGACATCGGTCCCGGTCCTGCCCAGGTGCAGACCGTTCGGTTTGTACTCGTCCCACCTCCCGCAGAACCGGTTCCAGTGTCCCAGGAATTTGAATCCCTCCCCCTTGCACCATTCCTCTAGCCATGTATTCATTTGAAGTATCCTTCTATTTCTACTCTGACTAGCACGTGGCACTGTTAGCAATCCTGAGATTACTACCTTTGAGGTCCTGTTTTTTAATTTACCTCCTAACTCCTTATATTCAGCTTTTAGGACCTCATCCCATTCTTTACATATATCGTTGGTACCTATATGCACCACGACAACTGGCTGTTCACCCTCCCTTTCCAAAATTTTCTGCAGCTTCTCCGAGACATCCTTGCCCCTTGCACCAGGGAGGCAACACACCATCCTGGAGTCTCGTTTGCTGCCGCAGAAATGCCTATCTATTCCCTTTACAATAGAATGCCCTATCACTATAGCTCTACCCCTCTTTTTCCTCCTGTCCTGTGCAGCAGAACCACCCCTGGTGCCAGGAGGTTGGCTGCTGCTGCCTTCCCCTGTTAAGCCATCCTCCCCAACAGTATCCAAAACAGTATAACTGTTTGAGAGGGGGATGACCCCAGGGGATTCCTGCACTACCTGCCTGTGCCTAGTATTCTGCATGATGGTCACCCATTCCCTTTTTCCCTGTGCAACCTTTACCTGCAGTGTGACCACCTCCCTGAACGTGCTATCCACGACCTCCTCAGCCTCGTGAATGCTCCAATATCTATCCATCCGCTGCTCCAGTGCTGCAATGCGGTCTGTCAGTAGCTTCAGCTGGACACACTTCCCGCACAAGTGGTCTTCAGGGACACAGGAATTGTCCCTGATTTCCCACATAGTGCAGGAGGAGCAAACTACGGGGCTGAGCTGTCCTGACATAACTTACCCTTTACTTCCTTTAAATTAAGTTAAAGTTTTGGTTACCAGCAGCCCCCGCTACACCTCAGAGCTTAGAAACTATAACCCACAGAGTTTAAGTTTGGAAAAAAAAGGAGAAAGAGAGAAATACTCACCAACCAATCACTTACCTGCTTTCTGGTGATGTCACACTTTGATTACTTTTTACCTCTCTCTCCCGCTGCTGAATTGGTACACCTCGCTGCTGCCGCCGCTTTTATGCTCCGCCTCGCCTCATTGCTCGCTCCACACCCAGGTCCGCTCCGCCGCTCAGTGCGGGCCTTGCTGCTGCCGCCGCTTTTATGCTCCGCCTCGCCTCATTGCTCACTCCGCACCCAGGTCCGCTCCACCGCTCAGGTCGGGCCTCGCTGCTGCCGCCGCTTTTATGCTCCGCCTCGCCTCGTTGCTCGCTCCACACCCAGGTCCGCACCACTGCTCAGGTCGAGCCTCGCTGCTGCTGCCGCTTTTATGCTCCGCCTTGCCTCGTTGCTCGCTCCACACCCAGTTCCGCTCCGCCACTCAGGTAGTTGACTCAGAGTCTAGGGTCCTGAATTTAAATAAAGGAAACTACGATGGTATGAGGTGTGAGTTAGATAGAATGGATTGGGGAATGCTACATAAAGGGTTCACAGTGGATAGGCAATGGCAAACATTTAAAGATCATATGGATGAACTACAGAATTTGTTCATCCCTGTTTGGCATAAAAATAAAACAAAAAAGGTGACTCAGCCATGGCTAACAAGGGAAATTAGGGATAGCATAAGATCCAAGGAGAGGACATATAAATTGGCCAGAAAAAGCAGCAAACCTGAGGATTGGGAGCAGTTTAAGATTCAGCAAATGAGAACAAAGGGATTAATTAAGAGGGGGAAAATAGAATAATGAGAGTAAGCTTGCAGGGAACATAAAAACTGACTGTAAAAGCTTTTATAGATATGTGAAGAGAAAAATATTGGTGAAGTCAAGCGTAGGTCCCTTGCAGTCAGAATCAGGGGAATTTATAATGGGGAACAGAGAAATGGCAGACCAATTAAATACATAGTTTGGTTCTGTCTTTTTCCGAGTGGCAGGCAGTGACTAGTGGGGTACCGCAGGGATCGGTGCTAGGACCCCAGCTATTCACAATATATATTAATGATCTAGACGAGGGAATTAGATGTAATATCTCCAAGTTTGCAGATGACACAAAGCTGGGTGGGTGTGTGTGCTGTGAGGAAGATGCTGAGAAACTCCAGTATGATTTGGACAGGTTGGGTGATTGGGCAGATGCATGGCAGATGCAGTATAATGTGGATAAATGCGAGGTTATCCACTTTGGTGGCAAAAACAGGAAGGCAGATTATTATCTGAACGGCAATAGGTTGGGAGAAGGGGAAGTGCAACGAGACCTGGGTGTCCTTGTGCACCAGTTGCTGAAGGTAAGCATGCAGTCTTTGGTGCAGCAGGAGGTTAAGAAGGCAAATGGTATGTTGGCCTTCATAGCAAGAGAATTCGAGTAAGGAGCAAGGATGTATTGTTGCAGTTGTAAGATTCGCAAAATTTCTACATTTCCCCAAAGGTTATTAATAAGATAAGGGACCCTGCATGGACATTTAATGAAAAAGCGTACCCAAGATGGCGTCTGCGCCTCGTGGCAGAAAGCCTGTGAGATTTTTAAAACTTGGACTCTGCGGCACAGGCAGCTCGTGGAGAAATCAAAACCAAATCTGCAGTTTCTGTGAAGAGAGACTTTGCATTTTGAAAACCAGACAGGACTTTGAATTATGTATTAGACCAAATCGGAGACAGATCAAAACCAGTGAGGCCTATACTTAAGGCCATCAAGTTGTTTGCATAAATAATCGGAAACAGCTTAGGGAAGCCATCGAAGCTGGGCAGGCTGATTAAGATGTATTAATAACAAAAGTAACTCAGGAATTGGGCCAGTAGGTGTGATTACCGGCCATCTAAAAACATTTAGTTTAAATTGCTACAATTATTTAAACTAGCCCGCCAAGATTGGGACAAAGAACTAACCTGATTTGGTGCGCAGATAAGGGGCGATCGGAAGGAGTATAACTGCAGGCCCCGGGTAGCAATCTCTCTCTCTTGACTCTTGCTCTTGCCCTTGACTCTGCTCTCCTGGCTCCGGCCTCTTGGGCTGCTGCTCATACTCGTGCCCTGGCCTCGTGGCGGGTTCTCTCCCCGGAGCAGATTTTCAGTAGCTAAGGACACCATATCAACTGCTAGGAAGGGGAACGAGGCCCAAGTCCATAGCCATCCAGGACACCCAGGCCGCAGAAAGGGGCGAGACGAATTTGAGCAGGTAGCACAGGACTTGTATAGTAGTCCGGCGAGACGAGACGAGTGGAGATGAAGAAGACGATAATAACTCAATAAGGGCAGAGCAGGGCAGCGAAAAACGTATCGATAAGTAAACCAAGCGCCTAGTTATAAGCTGACACTTGGGGAAGAAAGTCCTTGTGGATGGTGAAGACAAACACCTTGTTAAACACTGCGAGAACGCAGGTGTCTATGCCACAACGAATATACAGGCGTTTAATGCATGGCTAGTAAAATCTAAATGGTAACGACTGATGACTGTTCGATAAATATAACGTTACCGCCGACGACCGCCCGAGGGAGAAGAAGAGGAGAACCCATCGAGACGAGACGACGACGGGAGTGGAGGGGAGAAGGTGTGTCGCAGTTGCAGACCTAGCACCGCGCCCTTGAAGACCACGTGGCGACGGGGTACCTAGAAGGACCAGAGACCAGACTTCAAAACTTGCACTCGTTAACAGTTGGCTTTTATTTCGGATTGGTGAGCATGAATTCTGGCCCCTCATAGCTTAATCTAGTTAGGTATAAGGGGTGGGATAAGGATAAGGGGATTGTTAAGATAGTTTGTTTTCCCTCGATGTGCCATGTGTTCCCCATTCCATGTACAAGTATAGTTAATTTGTATTTTGCCTGTAAAGTTTATACTAGTAACTTTTCATAAGATTGTGTCAATTTCTTTTTCAATAAAAATCTTGGTTTTGCTTACATCCAAACCACCTGTCTACTCGAGTCTTTTCTGTATCGCCGCCTTGTACCTAAGTCCGGTGTCTAGAACCCAGGGGCGTGGGAGTGATTCGAACCGCTCACAAACAGTCAGAGGCATAACTGACTGGGCGCACGCGCCACCCCACACCACCCCCTACACAGTTGTACAGGGCCTTGGTGAGACCACACCTTGAGTATTTTGTGCAGTTTTGGTCACCTTATCTGAGGAAGGATGTTCTTGCCATGGAGGGAGTACAGCGAGGATTCACCAGGCTGATACCTGGGATGGCAGGAATGACGTATGAGGAGAGACTGGGTCGATTGGGCTTATATTCGCTGGAGTTCAGAAGAATGAGAAGGGATCTCATTGAAAATTATAAAATTCTAACAGGACTAGACAGACTAGATGCAGGAAGGCTGTTCCCGATGGCGGGGGAGTCCAGAACCAGGGGTCACAGTCTAAGGATAAGGGGTAAGCCATTTAGGACTGAGATAAGGAGGAATTTCTTCATCCAGAGAGTGGTGAGCCTATGGAATTCTCTACCACAGAACGCAGTTGAGGCCAACTTATTAAATATATTGAAGAAGGAGTTAGATATATTTCTTAAGGCTAAAGGGACCAAGGGATATGGGGAGAAAGCAGGGACAGGGTACTGAATTTGGATGATCAGCCATGATCTCATTAAATGGTGGAGCAGGCTCGAGGGGCCGAATGGGCTACTCCTGCTCCTATCTTCTATGTTTCTATGTAAATTTCAGGCATTAGCTCTAATGGTCTGGTGTTAGTTTAGCATTCATTGCTTATTAGTTCTGACGGGCCACAGTGAAAAATCGCATAGACCTCCTCAGAAGACAAACACGGGACACAACCAACAGAGTACCCTTCGTCATCCAGTACTTCCCCGGAGTGGAGAAACTACGCCATGTTCTTCGCAGCCTTCAACATGTCATTGATGACGACGAACACCTCGCTAAGGCCATCCCCACGCCTCCACTACTCACTTTCAAAAAGCCGCCTAACCTCAAACAGACCATCGTTCGCAGCAAATTACCCAGCTTTCAGGAGAACAGTGACCACGACACCACACAACCCTGCCACAGCAACCTCTGCAAGATATGCCAGATCATCAACACAGATACCATCATCACACGTGAGGACACCACCCACCAGGTACATGGTACATACTCATGTGACTCGGCCAACGTTGTCTACCTCATACGTTGCAGGAAAGGATGCCCCGGAGCATGGTACATCGGCGAGACCATGCAGACACTGCGACAACGGATGAACGGACACCGCGCAACAATCACCAGGCAGGAGTGTTCCCTCCCAGTCGGGGAACACTTCAGCAGTCAAGGACATTCAGCCTCCGAACTTCGGGTAAGCATTCTCCAAGGCGGCCTTCGAGACACACGACAACGCAAAATCGTCGAGCAGAAACTGATAGCCAAGTTCCGCACCCATGAGGACGGCCTCAACCGAGATCTTGGGTTCATGTCACGCTACATGTAACCCCACCTGATGCAGGGTCATCCAGACTCGAGTCGACATTGGCTTGTTCTCTCTACACAGATGCGGTCGGACCTGCTGTGATTTCCAGCAAAAAAATGTTTTTTGTCTGTTTTTTTGTTTTTCATACAGACCCCAGCATCTGCAACATTTGACCCCTTGTGACCCCACCTCATTGTTCTTTGATGTAATGTTTTCCTGACTGACCTGTTTGGACACCATTCACACCTTTGATTGCTGTGATTATCTCTCTGCCGAGGTGTGATAAATGGCAGTTGGCAACATTACCTGTAAACATCTGACATGATTCTCTGACTATATAAGCTGTGTCTTTATGCATTTCTCCACTTCACCTGACGAAGGAGCAGCGCTCCGAAAGCTTGTGATTTCAAATAAAGCTGTTGGACTATAACCTGGTGTTGTGTGACTTCTTACATTTGTCCACCCCAGTCCAACTCCGGCATCTCCACACCCTAGCTCAGGGAGGAAGAGGCCTCCGAAAGAGACCAGGGCTGTATGGATGATTATTGCTTAAGATAAAAAATCATGGGATTGGGGGTAATATTCTGGCATGGATAGAGGATTGGCTATCCAACAGAAGGCAGAGAGTTGGGATAAATGGTTCATTCTCAGACTGGCAATCAGTAACTAGTGGTGTTCCGCAGGGGTCAGTGCTGGGTCCCCAACTCTTTACAATCTATATTAACGATTTGGAGGAGGGGACCGAGTGTAACATATCAAAGTTTGCAGAAGATACTAAGATGGGAGGGAAAGTAGTGAGTGAGGAGGATATAAAAAACCCGGGGATGAGGGGATGGACATATGAGGAGAGGTTGAGTAGATTGGGACTCTACTCATTGGAGTTCAGAAGAATGAAAGGCGATCTTATTGAAACATATAAGATTGTGAAGGGGTTGGATCGGGTGGATGCGGGGAAGATGTTCCCGATGATGGGTGAAACTAGAACTAGGGGGCATAGTCTTAGAATAAGGGGCTGCTCTTTCAAAACTGAGATGAGGAGGAACTACTTCACTCAGAGGGTGGTAGGTCCATGGAATATGCTGCCCCAAAAAGCTGTAGAAGCTACATCATTACATAAATTTAAAACAGAAATAGACAGTTTCCTAGAAGTAAAGGGAATTAAGGGTTACGGGGAGCGGGCAGGAATTTGGACATGAGTCTATGTTCGGATCGGTCATGGCCCTGTGGGTAGCGGAGCGGGCCCAGGGGCCGTGTAGCCTGATCCTGCTCCTATTTCATGTGTCTAATTCTGTTAGATTCAGGAGATGGTTCTGTGATAGTGGATTGGCGGTTAGGATCAGATCAGCCATGATCTTATTGAATGGCGGAGCAGGCTCGAGGGGCCGATTGGCCTACTCCTGCTCTTATTTCTTATGTTCTTATGTTCTTATGAAGGTGGTGCAGAGGTCAACTCACAGGGAGTCACCCGACGGACCTGGATACAGTGCAGGAAGCGCTTCCATGACCTTCACCATAGAGGAAAAGTAAGTATGAAGTTTCCATCACCCTCAACCTGATCCCCATTGCCTTTCCCCAACAGCACTCAGTTCAGCAATCTCTTCCTCCACATCCCACTTCACAGTCACATCCATGCACCCTTACCCATTCCCTCTCTCTCTATGCTCACATTCACATAACTATTCCACCATGCAGCCCTCACACTGCCTCTCACTCTGATGCTTGGAACACAACTGACAACACACAGGGAGGGCCCTTGGTCTTGTAGCCTCACACCATCTTTGTCTCCTTCTAAGTATCTATGCTATGCAATCTCTGCACTCACTCCTTCATTCTCACTCAACCTCCACTTGTCTCCCTCATTGCAGGAAAAGAGAGCTCACAATAGGAGAGAGCGTGTGAGAACTGGAGGAGGACCACCCTCAATCGCCCACCTAAGCCCCTGGGAGGAAGCAGTGATGGAGATTGCTGGGGCTGACGTGCCTGTGGAAGCTGGGGCAGGAGAGACAGGAGCAAGCCCGCAAGCTGGTGACAGAATAGTTTCCCATCTCTCTCATTGACATAGCATGAGTCGCTGATATGATTCTGAAGCTACATCATTTGGACTTATGAGCATATGCCAAATCCAATGTGCAAGTAGCCTTGGCATCACATCTCTAACTCTTTCCTTTACTCCCCCACAGGACCATCCGGAGCGCCTGCCGCCACTGCCCAGGAGGAAGAGGCTTTGCAGCCAGACTCCTCAGAGGAAGCTCCAGCCTCTGAGGGCGCAGCGTCAGCAGAAGTAAGCGCACCCAGCACCAGCGCAGACAGTCGCACCTCGGGGGGGCCTTCAGGACATAGAGTAGTGTTGTCACCTGGTGTTTCACAGCTCACAAGTGAGCATCAGCAGATTGTGGAGATAGGGACAGCAGTGGAGAGTCCTCGTTGGAGGACGGAGGCCTCTGCCAGCTCAGCTCAGCTGCATGTCGACCCTATGCCTCTGGGTCCATCCGCAAGAGAGGAGGTGATGGATCTCCATGCACAGATGCAGGAGTCTCTGGCAGGTTTTATCTCCAGGGTCACTGCGAGTGTGGAGTGAATGGAGGAGTCCATGGCGAGCATGAGCACAGCCTTATTGGAGCCATTGGCGCGTCAAAGCATCACCACGGAAAGGATGGCTACCTCTGTGGTAAGGCTGGCTACCGCCGAGGAGAGGAGGGCTGTAGCCGAGGAGAGGAGGGCCGCGGCCGAGGAGAGGAGGACCGTGGCCAAGGAGAGGAGGGCCGCGGTCGAGGAGAGGAGGGCCATGGCGGAGGAGGGCCATGGCCGAGGAGAGGAGGGCCGTGGCCGAGGAGAGGAGGGCCGCGGCCGAGGAGAGGAGGGCCGCAGCCGAGGAGAGGAGGGCCGTGGCCGAGGAGAGGAGGGCCGCGGCCGTGGCCGAGGAGGGCTGCGGCCGAGGAGAGGAGGGCTGCAGCCGAGGAGAGGAGGGCCGCGGCCAAGGAGAGGAGGGCCGCGGCCGAGGAGAGGGGGGCCGCGGCCGAGGAGAGGAGGGCCATGGCCGAGGAGGGCCGCGGCCGAGGAGAGGAGGGCCGCAGCCGAGAAGAGGAGGGCCGCGGCCGAGGAGAGGAGGGCCGCGGCCGAGGAGAGGAGGGCCGCGGCCGAGGAGAGGAGGGCTGCGGCCGAGGAGAGGAGGGCCGCGGACGAGGAGAGGAGGGCTGCAGCCATGGAGGAGCTTAGTCGGCAGGTTATCGAAAACATGGTGAGTGCTCAGAATAGAATGACATCTCTTGAGGAGCGATGGGCATCTATCGAGCACCAAAACCAGACCTTCATGGAAGTCCCTCTGAGCAGGACTTCCAGTGCAGAGATGTGCAGCAAGGTGCTCTCCAGCCACTTGCAGGCACTGAGGGGGAGCTGACCCGTTAGAGGGAGGTTGTGGGGGCTCCTCTCCACACGCTCACACTTCCATGCCACTTCAGAGCCCTCGGTCAGAGCCCCGCCGGAGTCCACACCCAAGTGAGATAGGAGTCTCAACCCCTGCACAACTGCGGGCTCGCCACCCCAGAGGACAACCGCCAAAGGTGCCGAGACAGGAGCAGCAGCAAAGTGAGCAAGGGGCCTCCACATCTGCTGAAGCCACAGGGGTACCACTACGTTAGAGCACGCGTAAGAGAAAAATAAAGCACCACTAATCACAAGGGTAGTCACTTGTGTGAGAAGTCTTGTATATAGTTTTAATGCCATCACTTTGATGTACATAAAAAATCTGTTGGCAACTGCTGGAGTTGTGGCGTCTGTCATTTAGCAAATGGGGATTTCACATTGAGGCCTTAGGATTACTTGCAGATGTCAGCAAGCTGGTCAAATAGGTAGAAATGCGCAGGGATGAGCCACTGTCCATGGTCAGTTAAAAAGCAGTGAGGCTACAGTGTTTGAGGTACCAGGCTACGCAAATCGGCCCAGGATGAGTGCGTTCCTTGCATTCCGCCCAGCAATGTTCTCGCGCACTGGTGCCGCTGGTTGACGGGCCTCTGCAGGATGCTCGTTTCCGTCCTCCTCCTCCTCCTCCTCCTCAGCATCATCCTCATCCGAGGCGGCTCTTTGAGGAGCCTCTTGGTCCTGCGGAATCGGCAAACCACGACGCTGTGCCATGTTGTGAAGCACACAGCATACCACAATGATTTTGGAGACCCTGGCTGATGAGTACTGTAGGGCTCCACCTGATCTATCGAGGCATCTGAAGCGCATCTTTCGCAATCCGATGGCTTGCTCGATAATGCTTCCGGTGGAAATGTGGCTGGAGCTGTAGTGCTCCTCAGCTTCATTGGCTGGTCTCCTCACCGGTGTCATTAGCCAACTCCGCAGGGGTTATCCCTTGTCTCCAAGTAGCCATCCCTGAAGTTCGTTTGGTGGACTGAATAACGGAGGCACAGTAGACTGGCGCAGTATGAGGGAGTCATGGCAGCTGCCAGGGTACTTGGCACAAACCTGCAAAATCTCCTTCTTGTGGTCACACACCAGCTGAACATTAAGGGAGTGGAAGCCCTTGCGGTTGACAAAAACTCCTGGATTGCGATGGGGTGCCCTAAGGGCCACATGTGTGCAGTCAATGACGCCCTGCACCCTTGGAAAGTCTGCCAGCTGAGCTAATGCACACGCTCGCGCCCTCACACTTGCGCGATCCTGGGTGAAATGGATGTGATTGTGTGCGAGGGCAAAGAGGCCATCGGTGACCTGTTTGATGCAAGTGTGTGCGGCCGCCTGGGAGATGCCGCTGATGTCTGCTGCTGATCCCTGGAAGGAGCCTGAGGCATAAAAGTTGAGTGCGGTGGTGATTTGATGGCCACTGGTAAGGAGTGTTGACCTGGTGCTCTGGGCTCCAGGTCTTGCTGTAGCATTGCGCAGATATCAGTCACTACCTCTCGTGAAAGTCAGAGCCGCCTTTGGCACTGCTGCTCAGTCATGTTGAGGTAGCTCACCCTGTGTCTCTAGACCCTGTTTGAGGGGTATCTCCTGTGCTGACAGCCTTCCATGCACTGGCCCCTTCTGGCCTGTGCTGCCTCAGGTGGGTGAGCCGCAGCCTGTCGCTCTTGCTGGTGCTGCTGTTGTTGCTGGTGCTGCTGTTGTTGCTGGATCTGCTGTTGTTGCTGGATCTGCTGTTGTTGCTGGATCTGCTGCAGCCTCCTCTGTTGTTGGAGATCCTCTAATGCCAAGAAGGTAAGGAACAAAAGGCCTCCCATGCTTCTGGCAGATGCCTCCATTGAGGAGGCGCTGAGTTAGGGTGCTGAGAGGGGCTTCCCAGGAGCTCACACTGGAGAAGTATGTGAGGCTCCAACCTTCCACAGCTGTGCCTAAGCCTTCAAGTTGCCCCAAGCCTTGAGCAACAAGGTCCTGCAGCCTACAAATGCTGGCTGATTAAATATCTTCATGCCTGATTGACCTGCAGCTGAAAGCAAGCAAGCCGACATTGTTCACGCCAGGTTTCATCAGCGGTGTTCCCACCAGGCGTGGTTTATGTGGGGAAAGGCTGAAAATTCCAAGGGCCCCTGAAAATAGGATTAAACATGCCAATTATTGATCATTAGGCTCCCGCCTGCTGCGGGCGGGACTGATTCGGGTCGCGCTGAAACACGGGGGCGAAAGTCGGGCGGGGAATCGGGCGGGGGGGGTCGCAACCCCCTATTTCTGCGATTTTCAGCCCCTGCCCACCTGAAACCCCGCCCGATGGCTCCAGGAAAATCGGGGCCATTGTGTCCGATCCTCTAAAGCCAAGTTGGAATTCTCACCAACAAAGTTAAAGATGCCAGGGAACGTGGCTACAGCAGAGACGGAGTGAACGTTCACAGCTATTCATAGGAGTTAACTCCAAAGTCCTGTCCATAGGTCCCGTGCCATTACCAGTCACAAAGGTGTTCTCTTTTAGCATGAGGACTGACTGAACCTTTGAGCAGTGGGCATCGCCTACCTGTCAGCCATTGCATTTGCTAATCTGATTCAGTCCAGCTCCAAGCTTACATAGACAGCGGACCAGCTGATTTGCTATATGACCCCTGCAGTGACTTGGAAGAATCCACTGGCATAGAAGTTCAATGCAATGGTGAGCTTTACAGCCACAGGATGGGCTAGCCCTATGGTAGAAGTTGTCCGCGGGTCAGCCTGGAGGGGATGGCACATTTCTATGACAGCCTTCCTTGTGAAGTGAAGGTTTCCTCTGAAATCCTCAGACACGATTATCTGGGTGTGTAAATGCAGTTCTTGCTCTATGAATGAAAGCATGTACAACACATAAAGTGCAATCGTATCCGCCTTTCCTGTCCCCTCAGCACAATATCTTCCTCATCTGAATTGTGCAGTGCTTTTGGGACCACTAGATGAATTTGCACCTTGGCCACTTTGTTTGCTGAAAACAAAATGAATTGGTAACTTAAAAGTCATACAATGCAGGAAAAAAATGCCCTCCACAGCAACAGAAATCAATGCACAGAAGAAAATATACAGCAATGTATATTCTTACTTTAAAAAATTGTACATTGCAACCAAAACTGATAGACAGCTTTCAGTTCTAACAAAAGGTCTACACCTGAAACATTAAGTTACTTAGTAACATGGTAGTTTTAGGTGGGAAATGATCTTTAGTCCATCTAGTCCACCTATCGGCAAAATTTTCTTGATGCATTTTTAATCATTTTGAATCCCATTTGTTGACAAGAACCTGTCGAATTCCTATACAATAGCAAAATACTGCAGATGCTGGAAATCTGAAATAACAACAGAAAACACTGGAAAAACTCAGCAGGCCAGGCAGCATCCGTGGAGAGAGAAACAGAGTTAATGTTTGTAGCAGGTGGCGTGTGGCGTGTGCGCCCAGTCAGCTTCGCCTCTGACTGTCCCTTGAGCGGTTCGAATCGCTCCCACACCCTTGGGTTCTAGACACCAGACTTAGGTACAGGCGGTGATGCAGAAAATCGAGTAGACAAGTGGTTTGGTATAAGAAAACCAAAATTTTATTAAAAGCAGAATACAACAATCTTATGAAAAATTACTGGTATGAAAATTACAGGTATAAACAGTTATACTTATATGGGAATGGGGAACACACGGCACATCGAGGGAAAACAACTACATTAACAATCCCCTTATCCTTATCCCACCCACTATATCTAACTAGATTAAGCTATGAGGGGCCAGGAATTCATGCTCACCAATCCAAAACCTGTTGCTTTAACGGTTGTGATTTTGAGGTTTGGCCCTGCTGTCCTTTGGGGTACCCCGTCGCCACGTGGTCTCAGGGCACGGCGCTGGAGTTGTTGATGCGACACACCTTCCCTCTCCTCAGCTACCATCGTCGTCTCGTCGTGATGGGTTCTCTTCTTCTTCTCCCTCGGGCGGTCATCGGCGGTAACGTTGCGGTTGTGGGTCGGTGTTGCGTCCGTGTATAATAAGACACAGACTGCGGAGAACGGTACAACAGCTGTTTACTCAACGTGGCTCACACTGCAACTGATCTGTACAGATTACTACTCAGTGTTATATACAGGTGTGGTCACTGCTGGTACTGCAGTATACATGAGCTGTAAAACATAGTTCCCCCCCTTAAAGGTATATACATTACAATTCCTCCCCTTTTAGATTAACAGTACCATAACATTCATTTAACAATTAAATATCAAACTAATTACAATTAACACTTTTAACATGCAACATTAGCTGAAAATAGTCTATTTATATATTCAGTCTTTGGGGAGGCTTCCTGATCCTATCTGGATAGCGCCTTTCCCGAGTGTCTTGCTCTTGGTGCGGAGGCGATTCTGGCCCCCTGTCGTCGGTTGGTTCATCAGCTTCCGATGCTAATGTTTCTGGGGTAGATGTGACCTGTACGTCAGGTTCATCACCAGGTACGTATGGGCGAGGCATGGGGTTGACTTGTTCCTGTGACTCTAGGATCTGGTCAGCATGGCGTCTCACGATGCTCTCCCCAACGTCCACTGTGTACATTAGTGGGCCCTGCCGTGTGCATATCGTTCCTGGCTGCCATTTTTCTGTTCGGTAGTCGCGGGCCAAGACTGGTTGCCCTACATTGAAGCTCCTTGTTGGCTTCTCATGGATGTGCTGGAATTGCTTACTCTCAACATCTCTTCGTACGTTCGGTCTGAGCAAATCCAGGCGAGATCTTAACCTTCGGTTAAAGAACATCATGGCTGGGGCCTGGTTGGTGACTGCATGTGTCGCATTCCGGTAGGCGAACAGGAAATTGTCCACCTTGTGCTGCAGCGGAATGTTGTCATTGTACATAGCCTTTATTGCCTTCTTAAAGGTTTGTACGAACCTCTCAGCCAATCCATTTGTGGCTGGATGATACAGGGCGGATGTGTAGTGCCTTACCCCACTCTTTTTCAAGAACCTCCGGAACTCTTCAGACACAAACTGTGGCCCGTTGTTGGAGCAAATCTGTTCTGGCAAGCCATTCCTGGCAAAAATCATCCGTAGGACTTCAATAGTTTTCTCCGTGGTGGTGGAGGACATTTTGATGACCTCAGGCCATTTCGAGTGCGCATCCACGGCTATTAAAAACATTGAGTCCATGAATGGACCAGCAAAATCAATATGCACCCGTTGCCATGGAGATGAGGGCCACTCCCATGGGTGTAGATGGGCCTCTGGTGGTGCATTTTGGGCTTTCTGGCATCCTGAGCAGCTCTTGGTCAGGTCCTCGATTTGTTTATCGATTCGCAGCCACCACACATAAGCCCTGGCTAGGCTTTTCATTTTTACCCCTCCCAGATGACCCTCATGAAGCTCATTGAGCACTCTGTCCCTTAACTTGGGTGGAATTACCACTCGGGATCCACACATCAAGGTCCCCCGGCACACTGACAGCTGTTCTCTCCTTGTCGGGAATGCTGGCAACAGTGAGTCGCCATGTGTTGGCCATCCCTTCACCGTCAAATCATATACCCGAGACAGTGTCGGGTCATTTCGGGTTTCCTTTTCGATACAAGCATTAGTTATCGGTAGGTATTCAACTATAGTCGAATGGAATATTTCAACAGGATCCACTGCTGGTGCTTCCTCCGCAGTAGGCAGTGGCAGGCATGATAGCCCATCAGCATTTCCATGCTGTTTCGTGCCCTTATATTCAATCTCATAGTGGTGCGCCCCTAGAAAAAGTGACCATCTTTGTAGTCGTTGCGCAGTCATCACCGGAACACCCTTCTTCAGATTAAAAATGGAGACAAGAGACTGGTGATCAGTCAGCAAGGTGAATTTCTGCCCGTGCAGATAGTGATTGAACTTTTTCACTCCCCACACTAGGCTGAGGGCCTCCCTGTCAATCTGGGCGTAGTTACGCTCAGCTGAGGTTAGTGATCGTGACGCAAAGGCTATTGGCCTCTCTGAGCTGTCCGAGAATTTGTGCGACAGCACTGCTCCAATGCCGTAGGGTGACGCATCACATGCCAACCGAATTGGTAATGCTGGGTTGTAATGGGCCAATACCTCTTTCGATGTGATTAGTGTTTTGCTCTTCTGGAAAGCTCGTCTACATTCGTCACTCCACTTCCATGGCACCCCAGTTTTCAGTAGGGTGTTCAGTGGGTGTAGTATTGTAGACAAATTTGGCAAGAACTTATGGTAGTAGTTTACCAGCCCGAGGAACAACCTCAGTTGTGACACATTTTCCGGTGCTGGAGCCTTGACTACTGCCTCAATCTTCTCTGGGGACTTATGTAACCCCTCTTTATCAATAACGTGGCCACAATACGAGATCTGTTTTCTAAAAAACTCGCATTTGGGGCGGTTAGCTCGAAGCCTATATTCCTGCAATCTAGTGAGCACTTGCTCCAGGTTGGCAAGGTGATCATTGTCATTTTCGCCCGTGACCAGGATGTCGTCCAAATAACACTGGGTCCCTGGGATCCCTTGCAGGGCTTGTTCCATTGCCCTCTGCCAAATAGCCGGAGCTGTTGCTACCCCGAATACCAGCCGGTTGTATTGGTAGAGTCCTTTATGGGTGTTGATTGTGAGATATCTTTTTGATGCTTCTTCTACCTCCATTTGCAGATACGCCTGGGCCAGATCAATCTTAGTGAAGCATTTCCCTCCAGATAGCGAGGCGAAAATATCTTCAATCCGCAGAAGTGGATATTGTACGGTGTGAAGGATCGGGTTCACTGTTACCTTAAAGTCCCCACAGATGCGAACCTTCCTTGGTTCACCAGGCGTGCTGCTCAACGACTTTTTCATCACAGGGACGATGGGTGTAGCCCACTCGCTCCAGTCTACCTTGGACAGTACACCTGAACGTTCCAGGCTCTCCAGCTCTGCTTCGACGGCTGGGCGGATCGCATAAGGTATCGGCCTGGCCTTAAAAAATTTTGGGCTTGCGTTTTCTTCAATTTTAATCGTCGCTGTCATGCCTTTTTCGTGTTCTGAGTCCTTGCTGGAACACTTCTTTCGCGTCAGTTAGGATCTTTGACAGTCGCCCAGGTGTGACGTCATCATCCTTTTTGTCAGCCACAGTCAGTGCCTGTATGGAATGCCAATCCAGTTGTATTTTCCGGATCCATTCACGTCCCAGCAATGGTGGTCCTCCATCTTGCAATACAAACAGGTCTAGTTTTGGTGTTTCCTTACCGTTATATATAACGGTCACCCTTATTTTTCCTTTGGGGTAGACTTTTTGCCCCGTGTACGTCTTCAAAATAATTTTTTTTTCTCTCAAGGGTATGTGTGAGAATAGCCGCTCGTAGTCCCGTCGGTTTATGACTGTTAGGGCTGATCCTGTGTCCAATTCCATCTTTACGTAGGACTCCTGCTATCTTGAGAGTGACCCAAGTGGTTCAGTGATCCGCCGTTGTGATCACATTATGTAGTTTCAAACAATTCAGTTCCCTGCTTTCGGAGTCGTTGTCACTCTTTTGTTCATCTGAACTATTCTCCGTCAACTTATGTACCTTCTTGTACTTTCCTTTGGTAGGTCCTCGTGGCAATGGCAGTGCCTTGCGGGTTTCTGCGCGTCTCTTTCTCCCTCTCTCCGATGCTGATCGGCCCCTGAACACCGGCTGCGCCCTGTGCGCTCTGCCCTCTCTCTCTCTCCCCGTCGACGCTGCTCGGCTCTTTGCTGTGCCGCTCGGTCGGGCTCTAGCCCGCCGCTGTCTGGGAAGGGTCTGCGCACTACCTGTTGCCAGCCCGTGTCGCTGGACCACCTCGACTGGAAAGCCAAGCCTGGCTCTCGACAGCCTCCCCCGCAATTCTCGAGTCTCTGCTGGATGACTGGGTGGTTGCTCGTGGTCGACGCCCGAGTCTCTGGCCTTGACCTCCAATCCACTGATCTCCAGGAACGAATCCCCGGGAGGTGATGCAGAGTTGCAGGTAGGTTCGAACCTGCCTCGTCGCCAATGTTGCGTCCGTGTATAATAAGACACAGACTGCGGAGAACGGTACAACAGGTGTTTACTCAACGTGGCTCACACTGCAACTGATCTGTACAGATTACTACTCAGTGTTATATACAGGTGTGGTCACTGCCGGTACTGCAGTATACCTGAGCTGTAAATCATAGTTCCCCCCCTTAAAGGTATATACATTACAGTCGGTTGGCGGTTTTCACTGCTTATTCAATTTTACTACCCATCCTTTGAACACCAGTATGTTCGTTGCGGGCGTGGACACCCGCGTCTAACGCCTGCTTATGCGCAGTGTTCAAATGCCAACTTATTCTCACTGTCCATACATACACTGCTAATTTCTTCCCCAAACGCCAGCTTATAACTAGGCATTTGGTTTTTACCGATGCGTCTTTTGCTACCCTTCTCTGCTCTTGTCGGTTTTACCTTCTTCTTTGTCTCGTCTCGTCTCATCTCATCTCTTTTGCCCCTTTTCGGCCTGTGGTATTGAACTCGGGTCTCGTTCTCCTCCCCCATTTGGCCTCGGTGTAATGGGCGTCCTTGGTTGCTGAGCGGTGCGGGGAGCGAGAAGAAAGCCCGCCACAAGGCCAGGGCGCGAGTACGAGTGGCAGTAGGCCAAAGGCCAAACGATGAGAGCAGGAGCAAGAGTCAAGAGAGCGATTGCTACTCGTGGGCCTACAATTATACCTGTTCTTCAACTCCTTATCTGCGTGCCAAATCAGGTCAGTCCATTGCTTAACTTTTGGCGGGCTGTTTTAAATGATTACATCCATTTATTTTAACTACTTTAGGAGTGGTTATCTCCGGGTCTAATGGCCCCGATGTCCTGGTTGTTTTGTCATGGGTAAAACTTAATTGTCCCCATCCTGACTTGATTGCTACTGTGAGCTGTTATCGATTAAACATGCAGGAAACTAATGGCCACAATTATGGGCCCATCCTAACTTGATTCGATTCGAGTCAAATAAATGCGTATTCTGTGTTTACTTTGTCTGGCTGGGCTCCAAAGAGTCCCTGGTCACAGATTCCTGCATTTTAATGTTTCGTCTCCGGGCCTGCTTGTTGGCAGAGCCTTGCTTTTCAAAATCCTGTCAGTATTGGTCACGAGGTTTACAGAAGACATTTTGGGTACCCTGTTTTCAATAACTTGTCCAAGACAGGGTCCCTTGATCCATAACTTGGGGAGTGCGGGAATTTTGAGAACCCTGCACCTTACACGCTTCAGGTCTGGGACCCTTCATCAGAACTGGAAAAAGCTGGAGATGTAATAGGTATTAAGCAGGTGCAGCGACGGGGGGTGGGGGGGGCGGGGGTGGGGAGGAAGGAATTGAAGGAACATACTGTAGGAGGCAGGAAAGAAAAAATGTTGCAAATGAGAATGGCAAAATCATACAGCATGAAAAATGGGGGCAGGGGTTATAGTTTGAAATTGTTGAACTCAATGTTGAGTCCAGATGGCTGTAAAGTGCGTAATCGAAAGATGAGGTGCTGTTCCTTGAGCTTATGTTGAGCTAAATTGGAACAATGTAATAGGCCGAGGACAGAGAGATCAGAGTGGGAGTGAAGCGATGAATTAAAGTGACAGGCGACCTGAATCTCAGGGTCACCATTACGGACTGAACGGAGGTGTTCCACAAAGCGGTCGCCCAATCTGCGTTTGGTCTCCCCAATGTAGAGGAGACTGCATCGTGAGCAGCGAATACAGTATACTAAATTGCAAGAAGTACAAGTAAATCGCTGTTTCACCTGGAAGGGGTGTTTGGGGCCCTGGACAGTGGGAAGGGAGGAGGTAAAAGGGCATGTAGAAACATAGAAACATAGAAGATAGGAGCAGGAGTAGGCCATTCGGCCCTTTGAGCCTGCTCCACCATTCAATGAGATCATGGCTGATCATCCAAATTCAGTACCCAGTCCCTACCTTCTCCCCATATCCCTTGATCCCTTTAGCCTTAAGAAATATATCCAACTCTTTTTTGAATATATTTAATGAACTGGCCTCCACTGCCCTCTGTGGCAGAGAATTCCACAGGTTCACCACTCTTTGGGTGAAGAAATTCCTCCTCATTTCAGTCCTAAATGGCTTACCCCTTATCCTTAGACTATGACCCCTGGTTCTGGACTCCCCGGCCACCATAAACATCCTTCCTGCATCTAGTCTGTCCAGGCCTGACAGAATTTTATAGGTTTCGATGAGATCCCCTCTCAATCTTCTAAACTCCAGTGAGTATAAGCCCAATCGACACAATCTCTCCTCATACGTCATTCCTGCCATCCCAGGTGTCAGCCTGGTGAATCTTCGCTGCACTCCTTCCATGGCAAGAACGTCCTTCCTCAGGTAAGGTGACCAAAACTGCACACAATACTCAAGGTGCAGTCTCACCAAGGCCCTGTACAACTGTAGCAAGACATCCTTGTTCCTGTACTCGAACCCTCTTGCTACGAAGGCCAACATACCATTTGCCTTCTTAACCGCCTGCTGCACCTGCATGCTTACCTTCAGCGACTGGTGCACAAGAACACCCAGGTCTCTTTGCACTTCCCCTTCTCCCAATCTATTGCCATTCAAATAATAATCTGCCTTCCTGTTTTTGCCACCAAAGTGGATAACCTCACATTTATCCACATTATAGTGCATTTGCCATGTTTCTGCCCAATCACCCAATCTGTCCAAATCCTACTGGATTTTCACGACATCCTCCTCACAGCTTACCCTCCCACCCAGCTTTGTGTCGTCTGCAAATTTGGAGATATTACATTCAATTCCCTCGCCCAGATCATTAATATATATTGTGAACAGCTGGGGTCCTAGGACTGATCCTTGCGGTACCCCACTGCCTGCCACTCGGAAAACGACCCGTTTATTCCAACTCTTTGCTTTCTGTCCGCCAACCAGTTGACTCTATCCAAGTCAATACCTTGCCCCCAATCCCATGTGCCTTAATTTTGCACGCTAATCTCTTATGTGGGACCTTATCGAAAGCCTTCTGAAAGTCCAAATACACCACATCCACTGGTTCTCCCTTATCTATTTTACCAGTTACATACTCAAAAAATTCCAGTAGATTAGTCAAGCATGATTTACCTTTTGTAAATCCATGTTGACTTTGTCCGATCCTGTCACTGCTTACCAAGTGCTCTGCTATTACATCTTTTATAATCCTGAGGATTGGGAGCAGTTTAGGATTCAACAAAGGAGGACAAAGGGATTAATTAAGAAAGGGAAAATAGAATATGAGAGTAAGCTTACAGGGAACATAAAAACTGACTGTAAAAGCTTTTATAGACATGTGAAGAGAAAAAGATTCGTGAAGTCAAGCATAGGTCCCTTACAGTCAGCGTCTCCTGCGCTTGCACGGGAAGGTGCCAAGCGAAGGGAAAGGGCTGTTAGGGGTGATTGAGGAGTGGACCAGGGTGTCGCGGAGGGAGCGGTCCCTTCGGAATGCTGAAAGGGGAGGTGAGGGGAAGATGCATTTGGTGGTGGGATCACGTTAGAGGTGCCAGAAATGGCGGTGGGTGATCCGTTGAATGTGGAGGCTGGTGGGGTGAAAGGTGAGGACAAGGGGAACACTATCATGGTTCTGGGAGGGAGGGGTTCCTGTCAAATTCCTTCTTGAAACCTATTATGGTTACTTGTTCCATCAACCATGACAGCAATCTGTTCCACTTACTCACCACCCTTTTACTAAAAAGGTTCCTCCTGCATTTTCCATTTTCTTTTGTTATCCTTAAATATGACCCTTTGTGCTTAAATTCTGTACGCATGCACAAAAGCTTAATTGGATCCAATTTGTCTAAACCTTTCATAATTTTAAACACTTCTATCATATCTCCTCCCAGTCTTCTGTTTTCAAGAGAGAAAAGACCCTAGGTAGTCAATCTTTCCTCATACATCAATCTCTTAAATTCTGGGATCAACCATGTAACCCTTCACTGTATCCTCTCCAATAACTGAAAATCCTTTTGAAATAGGCAGATCAAAACTGCACACAGTAATCCAGATGTGGTCTCATCAGGGCCACATACAGTTTTAAAATTACCTCTCTAGATTTATGTTATTTATATGGGTGCCTTAATATAATGTTTTAGAAATGAGTACCTCACAATTTCAATAAATTTCTGCTTGCTTGCAGGCTTTCCCCTTTGTGCACTCCAGTTAATATGAAGAAGATTGAAATTCCCCATTACTGAGAACTTGACACTCATCTGTTTTATTATCACCCACAAACTGCATCAGTATCCCTTTGATTATTTAGTGGCCGATAGCACATTCCTATTACTAAGTTGTCTCTTCTCTCTACAGATGCTGACTGACCTGCTCGGTGTTTCCAGATGTTTCTGTTTCAGATTTCCAGTGTCAGTGATTTTTTTCTTTGCTTTTTGTTTATAATCTTTACAGGCCTGGCCAGGCAATGACTCAAGCAGCCATTTTATATGGGCGAGCAGTGCTACAGAGAGGAAGTCAAGAAAAACAACATCATCACTAGCATGGAACCTATTTAAATCAATGTAACAAGTGTAATGAGGTTGGCACAGTTCTGTAGATCAAACCTGGTAATTTACTTTACCACAAAATGTGGTGCACAGTGCATCCAATTTCACAGCCTGCACTCACCGATAGTAAGGCTCCATGCTGCCAACAAAGCCTATCGAAATCGGGGCTGTAATTAAACATCGCAGCTCATAGAAAATGAGAACATTTAATAGTCCTAAATACATAATTAATTTGAAAAATTATCTCAATTCTCACACTCAATGAACAATTGATGGAGTATGTTTTACTGGCATTATTGTAAATCCCACAGCTAATTGCATACTTTCAAAGTACTAACAATCAGAGTGTCTTAAAATCCAGCCCTGAAGCGATAACATTTCTGAATTTGCCACTTATTTTTTTTGGTGAATAATTATTGACCCTTTTACTATGCACCAGTCTAGTCAAGAAAGTGATGAGTTGCAATCTGGCAGAGATCAAACATGTGCCTATCCATGTAAACTCACCAACCCATATTCATGGCCATCTCCTTGACCTTGCCATCTCTCGTGGCCTCGCTACTCCCATCGTGTCAATCGCAGATAAGGCCATCTCTGATCACTTCCTTGTACCGCTCTCCACCCACAACCCCCTTCCCCGTCCCAACCCTACTTTCTTCTGTTTCCGCCCCTGGAAAAAACTCTCTCCCAATTCACTTACAACTGCACTTTCAAAATCACAACTGTCCAGCCTTTAGCCCTCCATTCACCACAACATTTCTGCAGCTACCGATCTGCTCAACCACACCTTCACCACCACCTTTGATGCCCTAGTCCCCATTAAAACCATTACTCTCTCTCTCCCTGGCTGTTCCCCCTGGTATGGCCCTCATCTCCTCTCCCTTAAGTCCAAGGGACACAGACATAAATGGATATGGCAAACAACTGGTTTAGCCATTCACTGCCAGTTCTGGCTGGATTACAGAAAGCATTATCGGGTCCTGCTCTCGTCTACCAAAACTGTTCACTATTCCAGGATCATGCTGGAATGAAAACATAACCTCTGACTTCTTTTGTCTACTGCAAACTGTCTTCTTAAACCCCTCTCCCCTGTCACCTCCCCCCTCACCTCCAACAACAAGTGGGAGGAGCTCATGGACTTATTTGTCACTAAGATTGACTGCCTCTGCCACTTCCCTCTCTTCCCCTAGCCCACTGGGCCAAACTTCCTCTAAGGTTCCCTCCTGCCCTAGCCCTGAACGTGCATCTTTCTCCCCGATCTCCCCTCATGCCCTCTCTGAGCTCATCTTGTCCATGAGATCCACTTCCTGCTTCTTCGACCCTATTCTCACTAAACTGCCAACCACCCAACTTCCTGTCATGGCTCCCATGTTAGCTGACATTGTTATTGGTTCTCTCTCCTCAGGTATTGTCCCCCTCTCCTTCAAATCAGGCAGTCATCACCCCTCTCCTAAAAAAAAATCCATGATCCCTCTGTCCTTGCAAATACCGCCCCATCTCCAACCTCCCTTTCCTCTCCAAAGTCCTTGAATGTGTTGTCACCTCCAAATCCGTGCCCATCTTTCCTGGAACTCCATGTTTGAATCTCTCCAATCAGGTTTCAGCCCCTGCCACAGTACCAAAATGGCTCTCATCAAAGTCACAAATGACATCCTATATGATTGTGACAAAGGTAAACTATCCCTACTTGTCCTTCTCGACCTGTCTGCAGCCTCTGACATGGTTGACCACTGCATCCTCCTCCGACGTTTCTCCACCATCGTCCAGCTGGGTGGGACTGCACTCGCCTGGTTCTATTCTTATCTATCTAATCATAGCCAGAGAATCACTTGCAATGGCTTCTCTTCCTGCTGCCACACCATTACCTCTGGAGACCCTGAGGATCTATCCCTTGGCACCCTCCTATTTCTCATCTACATGCTGCCCCTCGGCGACATCATCTGAAAACACAGCATCAGTTTCCACATGTACACTGATAGCACCCAGCTCTACCCCACCACCTCTGTGTCAATAGTGTGTCAGCTGTGGCTCAGTGGGTAGCATTCTCTAGGTGGGAGGGGCTAGGAGTGAGCCAGGTGTTACTGGTTGCCTGATTGCAGCTGGGAGTTGGAGGGAGTTTTGTAAAAAGTTGGTGGTGGGTTTTGGGGTTTGGTTTTCAGGTTTTAGGGCCTTTTGAGTCCACAAAAACAGCCAGATGGCTGCTGACGGGTCCGGAGTGCCAGGCAGAGGACAATGTTCCCGAGAGGAATTTAATTAGGGAAGAAACTGTGGTGGGAAAGGAAAAAAAAAGGCCCAAAGGTTTGGGCTGGGACCTCAGGAGGTTTGGTAAAGAAAACACGGTGGTGGTGCAGTGTGAAGATAAGAAGATTCGAACTTGGGATATTATCCAGGCAGTTCATGAGGACTGTGGCGAGGGAAAATGCTTTGCCTGCCGACTTAAACCAAATGTGGGATTTGAGGTGACAGTCAGTGGCCGTGAGGAGGTGGAAGGACTGTTACTCAGTCTGAAAGTTGGTGAGAAATTCTTAGAGGTGACTGCTATATTCAGAGGAGGTGGTGGTTTCATTTTTAAACTTCTCAGTTTACATTGAGGACGAAGTGCTAAGCAAAAAGTTGGAGTTGTGGGACATTAAAATCTGTTCTGCAATAAAGAGGAGATACTATCCGGGAACACGGGTAGCAGATGGAACCAGGTATGTAAAGGTACGGCTCCCAGAGGGGTTGAGGTCATTGCCGTACAGTATGAAGTTCGAGACACTGGAAGGAGTGCAGTACTTTTGTGTGCTGCATGATAACCAAGTAAAGATGTACTATTATTGTCTTGGTCATGACCATCTCGTAAGAAACTGTCCAGACCTGTATTGTTACAATTGCGGTGAGTTGGGACACATTGCTCGGAGCTGCAAGGCGGAGAGCTGTGGGGTGTGTCACAAAGGTCCCACCCACTATGAGTGTATGGCAGAAGGGAGAGATATAAGTGATGAAGAGATGGGAGAAGGAGCAGGAGATGAGAGTGGAACGGCCGGAGGAGCGGTACAGTCGGAGGACACAGCCGGTAAAATGAAGGAGAAAGGAGCACAGGAAGAGGCAGAGGATGGCGGAGCGGAGAATGGGATGGAGATGGCGGAAAACACATTGCGTGCTGTGGAGGGGAACAAAGACAGCAGCGGGCAGCGAGGGTCAAGTGCAGACTTGAGCCTTAGTGCGGTTCGGCTCCCCCTGGGGAGTCTGGTGTCTGCGGGGGGAGAGGAGGCGGGAGCGGGGTGTGTGGTGGATGTGGGTGCTCCAGGGAGAGGCGGGGAGTCGGATATCTTGGTGAGCGGTAGGGGGCAGGACGGGGAGAGGGTGCAAGAGGCAGGAGCCTTAAAGGGACAGCAGGATGGGATCGGCAAGATAGAGACGTCAGAAGGGAACAATTTAGGTGCGCCATTGTCCCATGGAGAGAGGGAACAGGGTGCAAGGGTCAGAGGTGGAGATGTGGTCGAAGGGAGCGGCACAGTGTGAGAAACTGCGATAGCAGGAAGACTCTATGGGAGATGAAGTATCTGACGGGGAGTAGGATTATGTATCTGATGGGGAGCAGGCACAGGGGGTTGCAGAAGAGCTTGAGTGTGAGGAATTAGAGGGGGACAGAGACATGGAAGACGGGGGTGGGGCGGCATAATGTGGAAAGGGAAAGGTTAGTGAGGGGCAGAAGGAGGGAGAAAGGGCAGCTCCTGGGCCCAAACTTAATGCAAGGAAGAGGCTGAAACAGCAGGGAGGGGTCAAACAGGAGGTGAAAAAGCCGGAGGCTGCAGGAAAAAGCAACAGCTGCCCGAAAAGTTGAGAAG
Organism: Somniosus microcephalus; assembly: GCF_052327205.1. Classification (NCBI taxonomy): domain Eukaryota; kingdom Metazoa; phylum Chordata; class Chondrichthyes; order Squaliformes; family Somniosidae; genus Somniosus; species Somniosus microcephalus. The sequence continues at coordinate 88,877,279 of NC_140993.1, read as the reverse complement.
GAGCATGAGAGGAGGGAAGAGCCAGATGTTGTGTATGTAATATGTGTGCTACTTTGAACCTATGGACAGGACTGCACTACTTGTTGGGCGTAGTGATACGCAGTACCACTCCTGGCCATAGGGGTATAAATAGTACTGTGGGTACTGATCCCCCTCAGTTCCCGCCTGTGGGCATGAAGTAAAGACCTATGTATAGTCCCTACCTCCAACCAGTAAAGACCTGTTTGAGTTATACGTTTAAGTCTTTGTGTTAATTGTTCAATACAATACACATACTTAACACTGGCGACGAGTCGGTTCGAACCCTGCGGCAGTTATTCCACAGCGGCTTCGTCCAAAGACAGGACGTTGAAGAGAGGTTCCAATCCTCAACACCCCACTGAAAACTGAAGGGCAGCAGAAATCCTGACAGCTTCCAGCGACTGGAAGCGACAGGCATTAGGACCCTGAAGCCTCCATCAACGACTGAAAACGGGAGGACAGAAGACATCCTGCAGCTTTTTCAACCTCGGTGGTGGGTAAGCCAAGCAGCGTTGGCTGCAAAGACAGGGCTGGGGGAAGTCGGAGGTAGAAGGGCAATCGATCGAAATCCCTGATAAGGGCCGCACTCGGGCTGGAAGGCGCAGCGTCGGCAGACACTGAGGGCGCGAGCGGGTAAGCCAGAGCCCGGGAGGGAGCGAGCAAGAGCCGCCGAGCGGGTGAGCCAGAGGCCGGGAGCCGCTTCAAGCGGGAGGCGCTTAGCGGGCCAGCGATCGCACCGGTGATAAGGGCTGAGAACCGTTTCGGGCGGGCGGCGCACCAGCGATCGCACAGGAGATAAGAGCCGCAGTCGGGCTGAAAGTCAGCGACGAGAAGCGCGGGAAAACCGCCATTGAAGTGGGCGGGGAGAGCGAGAAGCGCGGGAAAGCCGCCATTTTTCGCGGGAAAACCGCTGGGGAAGAAGGCAGAAGCGGGAAAACCGCCATTTTGTGGGCGGAGGACGACGGCAAGAGCGGGAAGCCGCCATCTTGGATAACAGTTAAAAAAAAATCTGAGAAATTGCAAATCTGATAAAGTACTACAATGCCTAAACACGGGAATATTAGCAACTTTGATAGTGACATCGAAGATTGGGCCATATATGTTGAACGAGTTAAAAATTATTGTAAGGCCAATAAAATTCGTGAGGCTGATAAAGCACTAACATTATTAAATTTAATGGGTGCGAAGACATACGGGCAATTGAAACACCTGTTATCACCAGATGAACCGGCGGATAAGACGTTCGATGAGATTGTTACTGTCCTGAAAGATCATCTAAACCCCACGCCGCTGATGCTAGCGGAACGATTTAAATTTTATGACAGAAGGCAGCTACAGCATGAAAGCAATGCTGAATATTTGCTGGAATTGCGTAAATTAGCGAAATATTGTCAGTTTGGAACGGGACTGACAGAGGCACTTCGAGACAAATTTGTGTGTGGTTTATTTAAACAGGATACACAAAAGCGACTGCTCGAGGAGAATGAGCTGACGCTTGAGAAGGCGGTCACTATGGCAGCAGCACACGAAGCCGCAGCGAGAGGCACGGCAGTAATGCAGCTACGGTCACCGGAGCTCAGTGCACACAAATTGGGTGTGAGTTCTGGCAAATGTTATCGTTGTGGAAAGACAACGCATGATCAGAACCAGTGTTGGTTTAAAAACCAAGAATGTAGAACTTGTGGTAGGCTTGGACATATAGCTAGAGTATGCAGGTCAGCGAAGAAGACCAGCAACAAGAAGTCACCGCAAGGAAAATACGCAAAGGTACACAAGGTGGCCGAACAGGAGTCCAATTCAGACGCTAGCAGTAATGAACTGGCTAGCTTAAGCTGTAATGAACTGGCTAGCTTAAGAGTACTCAACGCTGGTAAGGGTGCAGACCTCCAGACAATTTGGGTCACTCTTCAGATAGAAGGAGTCCAAGTAAAACTGGAATTGGACACTGGATCGGCATTGACGGTCATAAATAAGAAAGATTACGGAAAGTTATTCCAACATATTCCCCTACAGGATACGGGGATTAGATTGAAAACATACACGGGGCAAAGAGTGTACCCCATCGGGAAAATAGAGGTTGCAGTGGTCCACAAGGGCGAAGACAGTCAAATAATGGACTTATATGTGATATCTGAAGGAGGTCCTCCACTACTAGGACGGGAGTGGATTAGGAAAATGAATATGGACTGGCATTTCCTACAAACAATAACGAGTGAGAACTCGGTGGAGATAGTCGGCCCAGATTCTGGAACGGATGATGGTAAGCCCAACTCAGGTGCAAAAGACAAAGTTTCAGCACAGAATTCCACTGAGCAACAACAACATAGTTTAACTGTGGATTCTGAGTCTGGCAAGTCTACTGATGTGCCCATTTCTGAGGGACACCGGGCTCGAACTCAACTCCATTTCAAACTACAACAGCAATTAGAACAAATGCTTCGCTGTTTTGAGCAAGAGTTGAATGCAACGAAAGAGTTCTTTGATATAGAGTTGGAGAATCTGGAAAGACAACAGAAGCAGCTGATGGAGAAAATGGAGCAGGAGCACACAAAACGTCTGGTGTCAGAGGAGTTAACGGTCAGCCAACTCCTGCATATGCTGAAGGACAGGACTCTGAAATGGGAAAAACTTGAACATGAACTTCAATATTCAAACGAAAGGGGTTCGGAGCTCTCAAAGGTTATTGGAAGAGCTGAGGTGGCAACACAGACTGAGATGACTGCAACAGAGCAGCCCTTGGATGCCAAAAGTACGCTGACTCACGTCAACGTAGAACAACAGACCGCTGAAACAGCTGCTCCGGTAGAGGGATTGCATAGTCCGATCAATCAATCTCCAAAGGAAGTTGAAGTATTAAAATCACAAATGAGGTCACTAGTAAACGACTTGCTGAAAGCCCAGAAAAAGCTGGATGCAGAGGTACACATGAAGAAGTCTCTTCAGGAAAGATGTCTGGATTTGGAACAAGAGCTGGCTAATGTCCAGCTGGGTATGGAGGAAATAGACGACCCTCTCACTGGTCTAGCTCAGGACGACACCGAATATTACGATGTCCTGTCCTGCCCAGCTTGTAACTTCGACTCTCAAAGTGCAGAAATCATGGAGGAGCACCAAAAGTCTACGGAACATCGGGAGAAGCTGGCTCTACGACGGAAACAGGAGGAAGAGAAGGAGGAACTGCGCATGCAGCTGGCAGCTGTGGCAGCTGACAATGGAGCCCAGAGAGTCTCCAAGAAGCAGAAAAGGAAAAGTAAAAACAGAAGATGACCCATCTGAACCATTATCACCTCTACCAGATCACACACGTGGTCCCTCCGAACGGAGCCAATTCAGTTCGGAAGTTCAAACTGTTAAATCCATGGAAGGACTATTGAATGAGTCACTCCAGCAACGTGAACCGACTACACCACAGAGATTGAATCTGTGAACTGTTTTCCGCAGAGACTGAATCTGTGATCTGTTTTGACATGAAGTTATCTATGTATCTATGTTATTCTGTTATGTAAACCTGAAGTTATATATGTATATATGTTATTACGTTATGTTAAATGGGGAGATGACTGTAAAGCTAGGAAGGGAGGAATGTTGTGTATGTAATATGTGTGCTACTTTGAACCTATGGACAGGACTGCACTACTTGTTGGGCGTAGTGATACGCAGTACCACTCCTGGCCATAGGGGTATAAATAGTACTGTGGGTACTGATCCCCCTCAGTTCCCACCTGTGGGCATGAAGTAAAGACCTATGTATAGTCCCTACCTCCAACCAGTAAAGACCTGTTTGAGTTATACGTTTAAGTCTTTGTGTTAATTGTTCAATACAATACACATACTTAACACCAGAGACTAAATGATGGGGAGGTTATCAGGCATGCTTCCCTTCTTTGGAGCCATGATTACATTGGTCTCGATTAATGTGAAGGGACTGAGGGGTGAGAAGAAATTGCAGCAGTTGTTGCAGGGTTTTAAAGGTTCGGACTTGTTATGTCTGCAAGAAACCTTTTGGGATGAGGATATTCTAGAAAGAGTTCAGAAGGTTTGGAAGGGAGAGGTGTTTGCAAGTTGTGCAAACAATAACTGTAGAGAGGTGGCTGTTTTGGTGAGTCCGTCCATAGAAGAGAACATTGCCTTGGTGGACAAGGACACTGAGGGGAGATTTTTACGGCTAAGGGTAAAAATGGAGGGATTTAATTGCGATTTCTTTAATATCTATGCACCGAACGACCATTGCAAGCGTCACGAGTTTTTTTTGGGGTCATTCACTGAAGCGGCAGAGGTGCAAAATCCTTGTACAGTGGGGGATTTTAATGTATTTTTATTTCGGATGGACATTTCAGCCCAGATGACCTTTAAGGATGATAACTCCAGAGGGATGATTGTAAAAATGATGGCAAATTTAAATTTGAGAGACTTATGGAGGGACCGGAACCCCATAAAAAGGGAGTTCTCCAGAGCAGGTTGGGTGGGTGATGTTTTAAAACAGAGCCGAATAGATTTTGTTTTAAGGCGGGAAGGGTTAAGTTCGGAGGTGATGGAGATTTATTATAAAAAAGTATTTTTTAGTGATCACTCGGCTTTGGTTCTTAGAATTAGGAACAGCAGACTTAAGATCGGTTCAGGGGTGTGGATTTTAAACAATCAATACCTGAAAGAAATTGCTTATAAAGAAGGGATTATAAATATAATAAAGAATGCTCGGAAGGAACCTTTGTTCTTGAAAGAAAGAAGAGTTTGGTGGGACAATTTCAAATGTGAGGTAAAAGTTTTTTCAGTACGTTATGGGAAAAAGAGGGCGGCAGCTAACCGGCATCAAGAAGAGAATATAAACAAAGGTTTACGGATGTCTGTAAAGCAGTTGACGGAGGGGATAAGGGAGCTGAGACTAAGTTCCGGGTGCTAAAGGAAGAGTGGGAATTATTGCAAGCTGAAAAATGCAAGGGGGCCATTCTCCGTGCAAAGGCTAGAGATGCATTGGAGGGCGAAAGATGCACTAGATATTTTCTAGAGCAAGAGAAGCTGTGACAGAGATTATCGTTAATTGAAGAGTTGGAGGTTGGGGAGAAGATCATTCATGAAAGTGGGGAGATTTTAGAGGCGGCTAGCAGCTTTTATCAAGAGTTATATACAAAAGCAGACATTTCCAATTTGGCGATGGAGAAGGTTAGTGCTTTTATTGAAGAGGGTTTAAAGGAGGATGAGAGAAGCATGTGTGACAAAGAAGTAGGATTAACGGAAATAAAAGTAGCAATAAGTGGAATGAAGGGGGGGAAAAGCCCAGGGTCCGATGGACTAAGTGCAGAATTTTATAAGGAATTTTTCAAGATTTTAAGTCCATTGCTCTTAGAAGTTTTTAAGAAAATTAAAATTGAGGGAAGCCTGGCCCCATCTATGAGGAGAGGTATCATAAGCTTAGCTTATAAAAATAAAGGGGATAGACGGGATCTGAAGAATTGAAGGCCCATCACATTATTAAATGTGGATTATAAGATCTTGGCGAGGGTTATGGCAAATCGTTTGAAGGAGGTGTTACCGGAGATAGTTTGGCCCTCTCAGTCCTATGGAGTCATAGGCCAGGACATCGCAGACTCTGCGGTCTCAATCCGAGATGCGATAGAGCTCATGGAAGAGAGTGGGAGGGAGGCGTATGTATTAAAGATAGATCAAGAGAAAACCTTTGATAGGGTCTCTGATGAGTTTTTACTGAAGGTTTTGGAAGCATTTGGTTTCAAGGAAAATTTCATTCAGTGGATAAGGATTTTTTATTCAAACATATTTAGCTGTGTTAAATGTAATGGTTTTTTATTCAAGTATTTTCCGATACAGAGATCAGTGAGACAGGGTTGTCCCCTGTCCCCATTGTTGTACACATTGGTAGCAGAACCATTAGGTTACATGATGTGAAAGAAACAAAGTGCAAGTTGGGATTGTAGTACCCAGTTCTGGGCTGGTGTCGGTGATACACCAATATGCAGATGACACAACCTTAACACTGAGAAATGGGGAGTCAGTGAGGAAAGCTATGGATGTAGTGGAGGAATATTGTAGAGCTTCAGGAGCCAGAGTGAATTATAGTAAGTCTCAATGCCTGGTTGCAGGGAGGGGTAGGGGGGAATGGTTGGGGGAATGTCCCTTTAAGGTGGTGGAGGTTTTGGAAGTTCTGGGGGTGCATATGGGGTGCAAGAAAGACAGGGATGAAGTGGATCGATTAAATTGGGAACCGAAGGTTATGAAAATTAATAAGATTTTGGGAAGGTGGTTGAAAGTGCAAGGAAGAGCGACAGTGGTGTCTGCTCTCCTGCTATCTAAGCTATGGTACTTATTGACGGTGGAGGATATTTCTGAATGGGCAGAAAAGGCTTGTGTGAGGTTTTTATGGGAAGGGAAACCAGCCTTGGTGGCATACAATACCATCATTGGACGGAGAAATCAGGGAGGACTCAATTTTCCAGATATTGATTTGAAGAAGAAATCCTTTAGAATCAAATGGGTGAAGAGATTTCTTCAGAAGTCAAATACAAGTTTTTGGAAGAGTTGTTTTGAGCATTTTTTTAAACGAAGTGGGATAGGAGGGCAGGGGATATTGTATATGGAATACAATAATATGTTTTTGAAATCGATTAAAATTCTCCCTAGATTTTATAAGGGGGTTGTAGAGACTTGGGCCCAATTTTTAAAGAGTGTGCAGTTTGTGCCCAAGGGGGCTGAGGAATTTTTAGGACAGCCCTTATTTTTGAACAGGTGGGTCAACATCGAAGGAGAGGTTTTATTTAATCAAGCTTTTATAAAAGCTGGGATTATATCTGTGAAAGATGTATTATACGAGGTAATTCCAGGTTGGTTGCCGGATGCGATAGTGAGGGACATGGTGTGGGAGGAGGATCAGGAGATAGAAGGAAAAGCAATAGGAATCATGTATGAGAAGATTGTGAGGGCAATGCCACAGGATTGGATGGAAGAAATAAATGCGGAAATCTCCAAAGGAAGTAAAATGCATCCTGCTTTTCCAAGCTTTGTACTGGAGAAAGGGGGAGAGTTGGTCCAATTTGACAACTGTAATACTCGAGATTTCTATGAGGTATTCAGAGAATGGAGATTCAAGACACCTGCTGGTCAGGAGTTTTGGCAGGGTATATACCCACAGCTGGACTTCAACAGGATTTGGAAGGGAGTGTGGGCGAATTTTAAATGCCCAGAATGGATTGAACTGGATTTCAAATTGGCTCATAACCAGATTTTTACCATGATGGTCTTGTGCAAGATTGGACGAGTGGAGGCGGCAACTTGCCCAATGTGTGGGACACGGGATGAGACTCTGCCCCATTTACTGGTGTTATGTCCGCAGTTAAATGACTTTAAGTACTATGTTCGACAGTTGTGTGAAGCTTTTTTGCTGGGTGGGGACCGAAGAGTGAGAATGGGAATCCCGTGGGACACAATTTTGAGATGGGGATTGCAGGAGAGTCTGCCCGAGTCTAGCGGAGCGGCAATTAATTTAATGTTCAGTTTGGCTAGATTCATGATTGTGCAAAGAAGGAATGCTCTGTTTTTTTAAGGGGAGGAGAATCAATCTAAAAGAATATTTTAAATAAAAGCTAAAAGATCATTATAAGGCTCTGTGGATGTTTTATTCAGAAAGGAATTTAAGGACAGTATTTTACAACCAATTTTTAAAGTACAATCGATTAATATATGTTACAGGAGACAAATTAAACTTTAGGTTTTGATGTTAAAATGTGGTGGCGGAATGGCTGTGCAGAGCGGCGGAATTGATTTGTATCATACAATGAAATTATCATGATGTTGTAAATGTTCTTAATGTTCAATAAAGTTTAAATTTAAAAAAAAGTGGGTAGCACACTTGCCTCTAAGTCAGAAGGTTGTGGGTTCAAGTCCCACTCCAGGGACTTGAGCACATAAAGCTAAGCTGACGCTTCAGTGCAGTGCTGAGGGAATGCTGCACTGATGGAGGTGCCATCGTTCGGATGAGACATTAAACCAAGGCCAGTTCTGATTGCTCAGGTGAACATAAAAGATCCCATGGCACTATTTCGAAGAAGAGCAGGGGAGTTATTCCTGGTGTCCTGGCAAATATTTATCCCTCAATCAACATAACTAAAACAGATTATCTGGTCGTTTCCTTATGGCTGTCTCTGGGAGATTGCTGTGCGCAAATTGGCTGCTGCGTTTCCCACATCACAACAGTGACTACACTCCAAAAAACTACTTCATTGGCTGTAAAGTGCTTTGAGATGTTCGGTGGTCATGAAAGACGCTTTATAAATGTAAATCTTTCTTTTTTCCTCTCTCGACCAATATTCCCTGTAATTTTTTTTCAAGTATCCATTTCTAAACTGTGGTAGCCAAGGTTTCTGGTTTGGGTAAATGTTGCCTGATATTGGTATATACCCTTGGATTTTTCATGTGTGGGTCCTCTCAGTCTACTGCCGTAACTTTGGTGGAACCCCAGAGAAATGGCGTAAATGTCAAAAAACTGCCATTAATGATGTTTCTCTAGGATTTTCACCAATCTTCTGCAGCAGTCACTCACGGTAAGAGAGTGTGAGAACCCAATGGATATTCTTTCCTAGTGTTAAACATCAATTCACATTTATATAACACCTCTGATGTAGTAAAATGTCTGAAGGCATTTCACAGAAGAAGGGAAAATAAATCTATGCCACGCCAAAGGAGATATTAAAAAAGGTGGCCTAAGTCCTGCTCAAAGAGATGGGGGTCTTAAAGGAGAAGACAGAGGGGAGGAGTTTAGGGAGGTTGTGAACAGTCCAGATCAGTGCAGTTTACACACAGTTCAATACAAGTTATAGTTGTCATGTAATTAACATACTGATGCACCAATTGCTTTTTATTGAACAGTGCGTGCAGGTTAGCTGGATGTCAATATGCTTCAGATATGAAGTTAATGAATAGCAAACCCTTTCATAAAAATCCCTATAGTATTTCTTGCTTGATGGCTTCTCCGCCTCAAATGTAGTTAAGTCCATATTGTCTGCATTGAAGTCAATGGAAATGAAAGACGGGCGGCTGAATTGATAGCGCCCATTTTACCCTATCGCCCAAAGTCAAAATTACCCTCATAATGGAAGGATGTGAAGGCCCTTGAGAGGGTGCAGAGGAGATTTACCAGAATGGTTCTGGGGATGGGGGATCTTAGCTACAAGGACAGGTTGGAGAAGCTTGATTTGTTTTCATTAGAGCAAAGGAGGTTGAGGGGTGATTTGATGGAGGTTTACAAGATTATGAGGGGTTTGGATAGGCTAGACGGGGAAAGGCTGTTCCCACTAGTTGATGGTACAAGGATTAGGGGACACAGATTTAAGGTTTTGGGCAAGAAATACAGGGGGGATCTGAGGAAAAACTTTTTTACGCAGCAAGTGGTGAGGACCTGGAACTCACTGCTGATGGAAGTGGTGGAAGCGGAGACACACAGGCCTAGAAATTTGGTGGGCTGCGCCACCAGTTAGCACCCAAAGAGGGCACTTAGTGGTTTTAGCGCCACTGGCCACGCCTCCCGCAAAATTTAGCGGGGCGCTAATGGCGGCGTTAGCCTGTAGCGCTGCGCCGCCACTGATGACATCATCGGTGTGCGCAGCACCCCGCTACCACCCCGATCGCAATATTTGGTAGCGCCCCCCACTGTAATGCCAGTCGTGATCTGCGACCGGTTCAGGGGGGCCTACCTGCAGCGGTAGAGGCGCAAATTAAAGGAGAGGTGCGGGGCGGCCATTTTTGTTGTTGGCCGCCTGCCAGCACCTCTCCGCACTGCTGTCCCCGGCCTCCTGAGCTCCCCCCCCCCCCGGGTAGTGCTGGCTGTGTCCCAAGAGCCCAGCACTTCTCCTCGGTGCCGGGCTCTTTTGCTGGCACTCGCGATCTCTGATCGCGCTGCAGCAGGCCCCTCCCCTTTAAGAAGGGGAGGAAGGCCTGAAGTACCACAGCGCGCCGTGCCGCAGTGTGTGGCACTGTGGCACATTGCGCTGCAATTTTCAGTTGCAGTGTCCCAAGAGGGATGCGGGGCGCCTCGAGCAGCGCCGCGCTTCCGTTTGGGGCACTCAAACTGAATATCGGGCTGGCGCTCGCAGCTCCTTCCGGGGTGGAACTTCCGGTGCCCAGGCGAGACTGGCGCCACTGAATTTCTAGGCTTCAATGTTTTCAAAGGGAGACTGGATAGTGTAAGGTTTCGCAAGAATTTCAAAAATTTCTACAGCTCCGAAGATTTTTTTTTTGATTAAAGAAAACCTGGGTGGAATATACCTTCAAAATCCAGAGCATCAAAAATGGCTGTCAGACCTCGTGGCAGGAGACAAAAGATAGCCTGCTTGTGTATCTGCAAAGGATTTGAAAAAATCACCAGCCTTTGCGAAATGCATGAAGTACTTGAAACTGTCAATCAACTGCAGTTTAGGAAGTTTCAAGCCGCAGGACAAAGGGGTTGTTTGTTTACAGAACTCTCTACAATGTTGACTTAAAGCTGTCAATCAATTGCGGTTGGACTGACCACAGGACAATGGGTTTGTTTACAAACCATTTAAGTGCTGTTGACTGAAATTCAGTAAGACAGTTAAACTGAGCGAATATCAGTCAAATGAATGGGGTAATACATTCAAACCCATTGCAGTCAATGGGGACAGTTTGACCCCTTTTGTATAGCCCAGATACATCCGGATTTGGGCGCGAAGATTATGGCTCTCAATGGGTATAAAATAACATCTCGGGAAGCCATCGCTCTCTCTCTCTGCCGCCTTGCCTCCATGCTCTGCCTGCAAGAAGAACAACTCAATAGCCTGCCCAAAGAAGTGGAATACCAGCAGTTACTTTTAAATACTGCGGTATCTCTACTTCGGGGCAGTGAAGAATAAGACCGCAGGAGCACGGAGCAGGCATTCACTGGTGAGCATAGATTTTCTGGCCCATTACAAGGTAACCTAGATAGGTATAAGGGGTGGGAATTACGGGGATTTTTTGTTAAATTGTAATTTTAGTCAATTTTCCCTCGATGTGTCTGTTTTCTCCTCCCCTATTAAGCAAAGGTGTGCTGTATTAAGCAAAAGTGCTGTATTAAGTAAAAGTCTGCTGTACTAAGCAAAAGGTGTGCTGTAGTAAGCAAAGGTGTACTGTATTAAGTAAAAGTGCTGTATTAAGCATAGGTGTACTGTATTGATTATTTTCAATTTATTTCTTTATATCTCAATAAATACTGGTCTTCTTTGCACCCAACCACGAGTCTCGTTTTGTCTACATCGCTACTGAATAAGTCCGGCGGTCAGAACCAGAAAAGAGGAGCGATTCGAAACCGCACGGGGCTCTGGAGCAGCTCAGATACTTCTGACTGGCCAGAGACAATAACCCCAATACCCCCCCCTTAATTTCTACAATAGTCACTTGAGGGAAATAAAATTGCAGTGTTACAGGGATAGAGCGGGAGAATGGGATTGACTGGCTTGCTCTCCAGAGAGGCGGTGCAGGCTCGATGGTCCAAATGGCTTCCTTCTGTGCTGTTATGACTCTATGGGGGAAAAATTCCGTATCGCCCCGTTTGGGGCGCGATTATCGGCTGGGCGCAAAGATTAGCGCCTGGCACTAATTATCGCCTCCGACTGCAAACTTGGCTTTTATCGCCCCTGGAGGTGATTGGAGCGCTAAATCAGGCACTTCACACCTGTCTTACGGCGCAAAGGCTGAGGAGCAAGGCACTACCTCAGAACACTGGCGAAGCTCATGTGATGTCAGTCAGCAATGGAACACAGACACAATGGCGCCGGCCAGTTCTTAAAGGGGAGGGTCGATCTTGCTCTCCATCCACATCCTGCTCATTGCAGCCTTGAATCTCGGCCTGGAGAGACCTGTACATCAAATCTGCTGGAAAGAACAATGGAGAGACCCAGGGAAAGAGCTCAGAGTGCAGCACCCACAGCCTCTTCTAAATCGATACAAGGAAGGGCAAATCAAAATGAACCTGCAAAGTGCTGCTCAGTACCCAAAACTCCTTCACACAGCGTTGAATCTCTCCAGAAGTCTCCCTCTCTCGCTCAGAATGCGTGGTGTAAAAATGTCACGAACAAAAAAAGGCAGGAAGCGGTCGCCTTTAAATAGTGCTCCCCCAGTCCCTTCCTGACTGCAAAATGCTCCCCTCAACCTGTCATTGCTAGCAGCAGGTGGTAAGGCAGGGGGCGCCACTCAATATCTGGTCCGGGGCGCTACCGGGGAGTTGCACACTCGACTGACGTCACGATCTGCCGGCGCAGGAGATCGTAGCAGTAGTGTTTAGCGCTGCTGCAAAATGTCTAGTTAATTTTGTGAGCGGTGCAAACATCGCCGCGCACAGGCGCTAGTTGCTTTGCACCCCATTAGCGCCCTCTTAAGGCACTAATGGGAGGCGCAAACCAACTGAATTTTTCCCCATGACTCTATAATGTGAATAGCAGCGGATGTTATTCATATCCTTTGAACAATTTGTCATTTATACCTGTTGGATGTGATCTCATCTGCAGTCGGAGGCATTAGGGACACAGCATTCACTGTTGGCAACTTCACTGGTGAAAGATTACTGACAGCAATAAAAGATGGAATTTCACATGGGAGAGCGTTAGTGTTAATAAAACCAGAAAACAGGAATACTGAACAAAAAACTGAAAACGTTTTCAACTGTGTGCAGAATCAAAGCTATAAGTTCAAAAATTCAACCCCACCATGGTGCAGGGTATTGGAACTCTACTGCATGAAACACTGTGCTGCCCAGGCTTCTCCTAGCTATTATTTTTTGATATAGTGCCTGACTTGGTTCAAATAAGTTTTTGATCAGTGGAAGCCTGAAGCACAATATATAACTCAGTTAGATATTGGCCTCCAAAAGATAAAGATAATCTGGTATTTCAGAGAGGCATATAGGTCAGTGGTCAGCTCATTTCTAATCCTTCAAGCCACGATTTTACTTTTTTGGTCCTGATTTGGATCCTATTAAATTATACATTCAGTCTTAATTTCTACTTCCGCTGCAAATAACCTTAAGCATTCATCAACTGATATAAAACCTATGCTTCTATATTGACTGATACGACGCTGAGAATGCAGGTCTCCCCTCCTTTTAATGGCACTCCAATGAACTATTACTACAAGAATTAGATTTTCGTAGGCTATTAGGAGCCGAATTCTAAAATTGTTTAGAGTTAAATGATAGGCTAGAAATTGGGCTCCTTTGCGCCTCCCTTTAGCGCCTCCAGGGGTGCAAATGGGGCGCAAATGGGTTTGAGACCAGGCGTGGCGATATCAATGCCTCCCGTTAAATTCGGTGGGAGTTTTGCGATGGTGGTAAGACATTGCGCCCCGATCTCCTGCGCCCGGAAATCATGACGTCATTGGCATGCGCAGCTCCCTGAATGAAAAATTCCCTCGCCCCCTGCTTGTGCGCCTGCCGTTAACAATGACAGGTGGAGGAGGCGGCTTTCAGTCGGATGTCTGCCGGAGGAGCGCTATTTTAAGGCCTCCACTTCCGGTGTAGTTTTCAATCGGCCAATGCCGCGTTGTTAATTTCACATTGGCAAAGATTCCTTTTGACCGATTTGTACGTTTTTAATTTCAACGAGTGTTCTGGCACATAAAGATTATTGAGTTTCATTGAGGGGAGATTTGAAAGTGCAATATTTGTATCCTTTCATGGGGGCTGCACTGCCACTGGACCTCGCCCTCCAGCATCAACATCGGAGGCAACTGAGGCACAGAGAAAGAGTGCAAAATGTGGCCAGGGCTCTCAACAGGAGGCCTTACCCACCCAGGGTATTCCAGCAGCAGTTCTCCTACATGAATTTCACTGAGGACCAGTGTGGTAGAAGGCTCTGCTTCAGCAAGGACGTGGTCACAGATCTCTGCCAGCTCCTGCAGCCAGACCTCGAACCTGAGATCAGGACCACCACGGCTCTCTCAGTGGCAGTCAAGGTCACCGCCGCCCTCAATTTCTATACCAGTGGATCATTCCAGTGTGCGACAGGCGGCATCTCCAACATCTCGCAGTTTGCCGTCCATTGCTCCATCTGCCAGGTCACAGATGCTCTGTACAGAAGGAGAAGGGACTCCATTTCCTTCCCTATGATCAGAGAGAAGCAGCATGAGCGTGCATGTGGCTTTGCCAGGATAGTGGGCTTCCCGTTGGTGCAGAGAATCATTGACTGCACCCATGTCGCTTTGCGGGCACTTCATAACAATCCTGAGGTATTCTGTAACCACAAAGGCTACCACTCAATGTGCAGCTTGTGTGAGACCACACACGGCGAATCCTGACTGTCAATGCCCGCTATCCTGGCAGCAGCCACGATGCCTTAATCTTGCAGCAGACCGGTGTGCCAGATCTGTTTCAGCCTCCACATGAAGCTTACGGCTGGCTGCTGGGAGACAAGGGCTACCCGCTCTCCACCTGGCTCGTGACTCCTCTCCGCAACCCCAACACCCGTGCCCAGCACTCATATAATGAGAGCCATGCTGCCACCAGGAACATCATTGAGCAGACCATCGGAGTGCTCAAGCAACGGTTCCGCTGCCTTGACCGCTCGGGTGGAGCCCTCCAGTACTCGGCTGAGCGGGTGTCACTTTTCGTCATCGTCTGCTGCATGCTGCACAACTTGGCCATTATGAGGGCGCAGCCATTGCCACCGGGCATAGCCGCACCACCTCAGGAGGAGGAAGAGGAGGAGGAGGAGGAACAAGAGGTAGAACAGCAGCGAAGGAGGAGACAGCCACTCAATCGGCGTTCTGTAAGGTCGGTCCGTGACTGCCTCATCAGACTTCGTTACCAGTGACTCCGAGTCCTCTTTCCTGTTGCTGAGCATGTCGCCATCATTCCATCACTTTGTGATTTCATACCACACCCCAGAACTGAAATGAGACACAGCACCAAATCTGCAACATTAAAATAATAAATTTATCAAAAATCATTAACCACATATATACAACAATATTGACAAATTGCCCTTGCGCAAACCCTCGTCTCCCCTCTTTACAGTTCCCTTTCCTAATCTCATGCTCCTATGTAGTGTCTCCTCAGTGGCTGCAGCAGAGCTGGTGAAAGGCTGCTGAGTGTCAGTGCTAGAGACTACAGATGGCCTTATAGGACACCCTTGACCAGCTCTGAGCCTGGAAGGCCCGGCTGTAGACTGCACCACCTCAGGCTGGGTGGCGGCAGTCTGGGCTGGCTGGATGACAGGCAGCGGCAAGGGCAACGACGGAGTGGCAGTGGTGGGATCAGGAATGCTGTCATCCTGAGAGAGGACAGCAGGTTCCTGCTCCACTGACCCACTGCCACTACCCCAGAGCAGCACCTCAGCATCACTACCAATCTACTGGAGCACAGATTGTTGGCCTGCTGAAACACCGTGAAATCTCCAGTGGACTGTGCTGGACCCAGCGACAATGGCAGCAGTCAGATCTTTTGTGGCATCAAGCTGAGACTGCATGAGAGCAGTCTGATACTTGATGGCAGCAACCATTGACTGCATTACAGCACTAAGACGTTGCGTCGCTTCCACCTGTGCTGCAATGGAAGCTGCCACATCGCCCATGACACGCGTCATGAGGTCTGGATCCGCATGGTTTCTCTGGGAGTTCACTATCACTATCCTTTGCACAGTGGAAATGATGGCTCCATGGTGTGCGCAGAGCTCCGTGCAATGTTAGAGGCGGACTCCTCCACGCTCCTTACCAGTGCTGACAGACTCTCAGGCACCATTGCCATTGCACCGATCATCTCGGTGTGCATGGCCATCACCCTTCTTGTGAACGCCTCCCCATCGAGGTCCTCATCTGAGTCCTGTGCAGCAGAACTCGCGCGCGAACTCGCCCTCCGAGGAGCTGGCACCCAAGTTACCCTTTCCCCTGGCCTTGCTGCAGCCCGCTTGTTCCTGGTGCTTGTAGGCAAGGTGTGAGATGTGGATGTGAGTTTGAGTAGGTGAAGATGCTTGGTGGGGGTGTGGTGGTTTGCGCAGTGTGCACAGACTAAGGTTCAGATGCTGGAATGCCAGAGCTGTTGAAGCATGTACTCACCCTGACCACCCGGCTGAGGTCGTTGAATTTCTTGCGGCACTGTGTCAGGCTGCGTTCCACCACACTACTGGCCGAGACCTCCTGGGCCACTTCCTTCCACATTGCCCTGAACAAGTGAGGTGATGGCCTCCTTCCAGTGGCCGGGAACAGCATTGTCCTCCTTCGCTCCACTCCAGCCACAATGCCTCCAATGCCACATCTGTGAGCCGACGAGCTCTCTCCCTGGGAGTGTGAACAGCCATAGCCATCAGGGGATTCACCTCAAAGCCAGCAATGATGAAAATGAGCATCTGCACAATGATACAACATCCCCTTTAAGAACTGCAAGGAACCAATGTGAAGGATCATTGCTGAATCCATTGCACCTGAAATTCATTAGCGTGCTGCTGGTAGCGCCCCTGTAGCACCCCACTGAGGTCATTAGCGCTTGATTTAGTGCCACACTTCATTCCTGGGTTGCCAACACCCAATTTAATAGATGTTCAGGATCCTTAGCGCCTGGCGCTAAATTTACAAAATTTCAAAAGTTAGCTCCCCAAATGGGGCGATACCCAATTTCACTCCCGATGCCTGAGTTGTCAGCACCTATATAGGAGTCAGTGTAAAACAACCTTTTCCTAACTTACAGGAGAAGAAATCTCAGTCAGTAGTTGCACAGAATGTGAAATTACAAAATAACCACTTTGCTGCATATTCTAATCCTCTATTATTAACTCAGATAAAACTCCTTGCTGTTAGAGAAATTGGTTCACTTATAGAAGGATATTGACTGGTTCTCTCAGCGAGGTCAATGCTATGTTCACTACTTGTAGAAGATGGTGAGAGGTCAGGAAGATATCACCTTAGTTGGTGTTTCTCTGAGACCTTCGGCACCCTGTTTCCAAAAGGCATTGGAAACTTGTCATCTAAGGATGAATATTACGGCCATTTCCAAGTATTGTTTTACAGTTAGATAAATTTCTGGCATACGGAATTTTGCTCCTAATATTTTGCTCCCATCAATTTGACAATATTTCAAGACAATGCCTGTGTTTGTGTGTGTGGGTGAAGGAAACTGTATTGACGCCCCTCATACAACAATAATATTAATTATTATGAATGCCTGTATGTGCTTCATGCCAATTTCTTTTTCAGTGTAGTAGTGTTCTATTTTACTAATCTAATGTGGGCCTAAGAAGTTTGTCCATTTCTTTATCCTACAGTTTTATGTTGTGGTAAAACACAGAGCTTGGAAGTAAAGATCAACCTTTTTTCTTTGTTTCCCTGGGGTTCAAAACAGGGTCCATTAGATCAGTGTTCCTAATAGAAAGGATTCCGGCATCCCTCTTGCTTCAACTAACTCTGTTTGTTAAGGTAAAAAAAATCTATTAAGAGTTTTTTGGAGAGTTAACAGCTTAGAGTTACATTAGCATATCAACAGATGAGGGAGATTCACAGAAGTTTTGAACTGAAGAAGGTTTTGAACTTTCTGTGCCTTTTTGGTTTTATACATTTCAATTTTGCCCTTTGCTATTATGTTATTATATATTTAACAGTCACAATATTTTGGGGGACGAGATGTATGAAAATGAATCCATAAAGAATACCTATGTGGTGGAATGAAAATTATGTGCATGTCCTGAGGAAACTGGGCACGAACATAAGAACTAGGAGCAGGAGGAGGCCATTTGGCCCCTCGAGCCTGCTCCATAATTCAACAAGATCATGGCTGATCTTCTACCTCAACTCCACTTTTCTGCACTATCCCCATATCCCTTGATTCCTTTAACATCCAGAAATCTATCGATCTCTGTCTTGATTATACTCAACGACTGAGCCTCCACAGCCCCCTGGGGTAGAAAATTCCAAAGATTCACCACCCTCTGAGTGAAGAAATTTCTCCTCATCTCAGTCCTAAATGATCGACCTCTTATTCTGAGACTGTGACCTCTGGTTCTAGCATCCCCAGCCAGGGGAAACATCCTCCCTGCATCTACCCTATCAAGCCCTGTAAGAATTTTGTATGTTTCAATGAGATCACCTCTCATGCTTCTAAACGCTAGAGAATATAGGCCTAGTCTACTCAATCTTTCCTCATAGGACAATCCTGTAAGTGGTTTTTGACCCTAGCCCAATTGCTAGATGGACGGTTCGAATTGCCCCCGCCTTACGAAAGTTCTATACCCGGGAATTATTATTTAGAGTGTAAATGGAATAAGTCACGGACAGGAATGCTTCGGTGAAAAATCAAACTTGTATTTATTTGGTCTAACATACACTGGCTAAAACATACACTACCAAACAAAATCACAGTCTCTGTGGAGAATAAAATCCAGGTTACAAACAACATACATACAGTACAAAACTGGGGACTATAACAAGCAGTAATTCCTTTGTTGCTATGGTGGACTCTAACTCCACCCCGACCAATGAATTACCCAGTCGCAGAAACCCCTTCGCCTGGCTGAACCAAATGAAGCTCCCACCCCAGAATAGCCCACAAACTTCACTTCTGAGAAAAACTCTGAGCCGTTACACCCTTACCCAGCTTGCCTGGGATATCTGGTTACTGACTTGGGACCATGCTTACCACCACACACAATCGGTCTCGATCGCTCCGCTCAGCGGCTTCTTCCTCTGGTGCTCCTTGTTAGATCGATCTTGGTGAACCGAGGGTGAGAGAGAGAAAGAATGGTGGGAAAGGATCTATCTTTATAGGAGTCTGGCTACCCCTATCTTTCCCGCCAATCTTAAAAATCCTTTTGTTTCTAAGCACTCCGGTGCTTAATCAGTGATGGGTCATCATCGGACCCATGAGTATTCCGTGATTGGATTAATAGCCCTAAGTCTGGGACATATCTTCGGTCTTTGTGTTGGGAAAAACTGGCTCCTCTTCGGCTGGCTGAGGCCAGTGGGTTCATTGTTCTGCTTCTCTTCTGAGATGGAGGTGAGAAGTGCTTTTGCATATTAGAGTGGCTTTCTAATAGGCTCAAGTTTAACAGGTGCCTCAGCGTCCTCAGCCCCCTTCATCAATGGCCTCCTTCCTTTTCCCAGGACTGTCAGGTGAACCCATACATTCCGGATGACTGACAGTTCTTTTGTCACAGCCAACTGCCATGCATTCTCTGGAGTCTAAACAAACCAGTCCCCCATGCACCTGCACAGGGCAATCCCACCACAGGGAAAACAACCTCAGAAAAATCCCATAAAGTCCACAAAAATATTCTCGACTGAGTCCATTCTTCAAACAGAGACTTTGCGATCTCTTCAATCCCCCCACCCCAGGAATCAGTCTGGTGAACCTTTGTTGCACTCCCTCTATGGCAAGTATATCCTTCCTTAGGTAAGGAGACCAAAACTGTACACAATACTCCAGGTGTGGTCTCATCAAGGACCTATATAATTGCAGTAAGATGTCTTTACTCATAGTCAAATCCTCTTGTAATAAAGGCCAACATACCATTTGCTTTCCTAATTGCTTGCTGTACCTGCATGTTAACTTTCAGTGATTCGTGTACAAGGACACCTAGGTCCCTCTGAACACCAACAATTCCCAATCTCTCACCATTTAAAAAATACTCTGCTTTTCTATTTTTCCTGCCAAAGTGGATAACTTCACATTTCTCCACTTTATATTCCATTTGCCATGTTCTTGCCCACTCACTTAGCTTGTCTATATCCCCTTGAAGCCTCCTTGTATCCCCCTCACAACTTACATTCCCACCCAGCTTTGTATCATCAGCAAACATGGATATGTTACATTTGGTCCCCTCATCCAAATCATTGCTGTAGATTGTGAATAGCTGAGGCCCAAGCACTGATCCTTGTGGTACCCCACTAGTTACAGCCTGCCAAGCCGAAAATGACCCATTTATTCCTACTCTCTGTCTTCTGTCCGTTAACCAATCCTCAATCCCTGCTAGTATATTACCCCCAATTCCATGAGCCCTCATTTTGCATAATAACCTCTTGTGTGGCACCTTATCGAATGCCTTCTGAAAATCTAAATATATCACATCCACCGATTCCCCCTTACCTATTCTGCTAGTTACAACCTCAAAAAACTCTAACAGATTTGTCAAACATGATTTCCCTTTCATAAATCCGTGTTGACTCTGCCCAATCCTATTATTATTTTCTCAGTGCCCTTTTACCACGTCCTTAATAATAGATTCTAGCATTTTCCCGACGACTGATGTCATGCTAACTGGTCTATAGTTCCCCGTTTTCTCTCTCCCTCCTTTCTTAAATAGTGGAGTTACATTTGTGACCTTCCAATCCACGGGAACCATTCTAGAATCTATGGAATTTTGGAAGATGACAACCAATGCATCCACTCTCTCTAGTGCCACCTCTTTTAAAATCCTAGGATGTAAGCCATCAGGTCCAGGGGATTTATTGGCTTTCAGTCCCATTAATTTCTCCAGTACTATTTTTTTACTAATGCTAATTTGTTTCAGTTCCTCATTCTCGCTAGACCCTTGGTTCTCCACTATTTCTGGAAAATCAAAAAGAATCGGAGCGGATCCCAAACCCACTCCTAACCAGCCTCCAACGAATCTTCTCGGGAGTCGGGTCCCCGATTTGCACAGGGACCCAACTCCTAGCAGCCGGAAGAGGATTATCGCCACTTAACTGCCTGCTAACAGATAGTTAACAGACAGTTAAGAGGCTTTTTCCCATTTTGCGACTTCTGCTGCGGGCTTCCTGACATCAGGGAACCCCGCCAGGGTAAGTGAGGCTGTGGGTCTGTTGTAATGTTTGTGTATAGATGACAGCTGCAGGAGTGGTGTGAAGGATGGGACACTGGTGAGTATCAGAGGTAAGGAAATGTTGGGAAAGTCATTTTTAATGTGTTTAGATTCTTCTGTAGATGACAAGTTTTGAAGTGTTTGTGTGGCCGCTTCTGTACACTCACCTGCAGCTGCCATCTGTTTTATCCTAAGGAGAGTGTCATTGGAGAGTCTGAGTGCAAGGGTTCACTTTTATACAGTGATTGACAGCACCTCAATGTTGTCAAACACTGTCAAATCATTTGTCAAAAATAAATGTTTCATGTCCCTTTAAGAAAACCGGCAGATGAAGCGTCATCAACTGACATCATCTGACACCGGCTTTCCCTTAATTGTCCAGCAAACTCACAGGGCGGGCTTAACAAGGCCAATCAGGGGAAAATAGCATCTGTGCATCAGACGTCACTGGGGGTGGGACTAGAACCCAGAAGGCAGCAGTCCCGCCCCCAACTCGCCTCGGTAAGTAAAATCCAGTATTTGTTTAATTTCTCTGCCATTTCCGTATTCCCCATTATAATTTCTCCTGTCTCAGCCTGTAAGGGATCCATGTTTACTTTCGCTAATCTTTTCCTTTTTACATACCTATAGAAGCTTTTACAGTCTGTTTTTATGTCTCTTGCTAGTTTATTCTTGTATTCTATTTTCCCTTTCTTTATCAATTTCTTGGTCCTCCTTTGCTGAATTCTAAAATCCTCCCAATCCTCAGGCTTACTACTCTTTTTGGCAACATTATAAGCCTTTTCCTTTAATCTAATGCTATCTTTAATTTCTCTTGTTAGCTACAGTTGGACCATTTTTCCCAATGGGTTACACCCTCTCTTTCCTCTCTGGAACATGGCTTCAAATCCAGCCCGGACTGATGGCATGAAAGTGTCTACTGTCGTTAAGGGTCCTATATGAAATGAGTTTAGGCAGTTTCATTCCAGTTCCTTGTTGGCATAGGCCTACTGCACAAACCTGGCTCTAGTTCAGCAATAACGAGCAATCTCACTCAGAGTGGCCACAGGTGGTAAATGTGAAATAAATTATACACTGGTCCTCTTTTTATTGAACCAAATTAACTGAAAATTAACAGAACTTTAAATAAAACTTATCAAATTAAATGATAATTACATTACCCGGGGTGACGATGCACTCCAGCCCCCGTGGCGCCACCGGTCTCGGAAGGCCTCAAGTGTGCCGGTGGACACCGCGTGCTCCATCTCCAGGGCCACCCGGGCGCGAACATAGCCGCGGAAGAGAGGCAGGCAATCGGGCCGGATGACCCACTCGACCACCCGCTGCCTGAACCTATTAATAGCCACTTTAGGCAGGCCCAGGAGCAGTCTCACGAGGAGGACCTCCGACCCGTCTGCTCCCCTCCGCACCGGGTGACCGAAGATCAGGAGTGTGAGACTGAAGTGCAACCAAAAATCGAGGAGCAGCCCCTTTAAGTAATGGAACAGAGGCTGCAACCTCTCACACTGAATGTAAACATGTAACACGGACTCCTTTAGGCCGCAAAAAAGGCAGGTGGCCTGGGAGTCCGTGAACCTACTTAACATTTTATTGCATGGGACTGCTCCGTGCAACACCTTCCAGGCAAAGTCCCCAATAGAAAAGGGGAGGACTCCCGTGTAGCGAGCCCTCCATTGGGGACCTCTGCCTCCGCCAGATGGCAAGATGGTGCACCAAGGCGTGTCCGGTCGGCAGGCGAAGATGACAAAGTGGAAAGTGTGCAGGAGCAGCCTGTACAGGAAACCCCTCCACGCAGAGCTAAAGGGCACGGAGGGCATTTCCCCAAAGCAGCTGAAGTTGTGAGGCGCCGGTTCCTGAGAGGGGTTTCGGGGCCGCGCGCCGATGAGGAATTCTGTCCGAACGGGGGTCAGTTGAAAATTATACACTGGTGCAGTAGAGGGTATTTTTCTGAGGTTGGAACTGAGGCACTTTGTTGGTGCAGAGTAGATAAAGGTTTACTCTGCATCTGGCTATGCTATAGCTGAGTTGAAAGTGCTTGATGTTGGCAGTGTTGCTTTGAGTGGGAAGAATTGTATTCTGCAACACTAACATTTCTCACTTTGATGACCATGAAAAATAAGTAAGTGGATGGCCCATTAGTTAATTTTACAGAAGAACAATTTTATGTTTATTAGATTTGTGTTCAATGGCCCAGAAATTCGGGTCGGGGGCTTCCCACGGGTGCAAGCCCCCGACCTGCACTTACCTTGCGCGCCGGCAGTTGAGCTCTGGGCTCCCGTGGAATTCCGCTCCGGGGCCTGCTCCAACTCCCGGCGCGCTGTGCTTCCATGTCCCAGGGGCGTAGTTAGTGCGATGCGTCCCCTGGGATCACGTGAGCCATGGGCAGCCAATCAGAGGAGGGAAAAGCCCATTCATAAGATTGACAGGAAGACCTGTCTAAACTTATGAATATACGAGCCCCAAAATAACAATAAACCTTCAAATAACTTTTTCTTTAAATCACACTTTTTAAATAAACTATAAATTACATTAAATAACTATTTTAAACAATAATTTACATTTTTGAAAAAAATAATTTTTGAAAAAAATAATTTTATAAAAAAACGGGGCTAAAAATAAACTTACCTTGCTTTAAAGTATTTAAAAATAATAAACCTGTGGAAAAAATGTTTTAATTTTAATTAATTGACCACTTACCTTTTAAAATGCAGGCCTTATGCCTGGTTTTTACATTTCTAAAATCTAAAGACTTACCCTCACAGAAAAACCTGTAAAAAAAACGTAATATCAAAGCGCACGCGCAGACTCCCGCGCGCACGCGTTTGACCTCTGAACCCCTTCGTTCAGAGGAACGGAAGTGCCGGTTTCCCGTGCATGCGCAGTGCATGCAAGAAACCGGCACTTCCATCGGGTCCACGCGTGAGTACCCGATGCGTACTCACGTGTTGGGACCCGAATTTCTGGGCCAATGTGTGTATTTATTACTTCTAAACAGTTTAAAACTTGGCATCTCTCCCATTACTAAAAATGCATCAGCACTTCTTTACCTCTCAATAACTTTAAAAATCTGTAAAGTGCCTCTGAGCTTTCCTCTCTTGTCCCTTCTAAGCTGCAAATAATCCATCATATGTTCTCATCTCCTCAAAAATTCTCACTATGTTGGTATTATTCCTGGAATGCAACAAAGGTGCTAGAAAAAACCTCTCCAGATACAGAAGATTATTACATAAAATTACATAGAATCTAGAGCACAGAAACAGGCTGGTCAGTTCAACTGGTCTATGCTGGTGTTTATACTCCATACGAACTTCTTCCCACTCTAATTACCTCTTCCCTTCTTGCCCCTATAAACGCACTATTCTCTTCTCCCTCATACGCATTAAGCTTCCCCTTGAAGGCATCAATGCTATCCGCTTCAACCACTCCATGTGTCAGCGAGTTCCACATTCTCACCATTCTCTGTGTAAACAAGGTCCTCCTAAATTCTTCACTTGATCTGTTAGTGCCTATCTTTTATTTATGCCCCCTTGTATTAGACAATGGGAAACAGTTTCTTCACCCCTTCAAAATTTTAAAGACTTCGAGTAGGTCTCCTCTTAGTATTTCCTTTTTCAGAGGAAAGAGCCCCAGCCTGTTCAATCATTCTTGACAGTTGCATCTTCTCAATTCTGGTAACATCCTTGTAAATCTTTTTTGCATTTTCTGCAGTGGTTCGCTATATTTTTTAGTATGGAGACTAGAGCTGCTCACAATACTCCAACTGCTCACAATACTAACCAATGTTGTATAGAAATGTAACATTACCTCCCTGCCTTTAAATTCTTCTAGAAATTAACCCCAGTACTTTGTTTGCACTCGCTTTATGGCCTTATAAACTTGTGTTGCAAGTGATTTATGTATCTATATTCCCAGATCTCTTTGCTCCTCTACCCCATTTAGTTTCTTATCTTCCAAGGAATAAATGGCCTCCTTACTTCTCCTACCAAAATGAACCACCTCAATGTGCAAGTTTTAGTTGGACTTGTGTGTCGTAGTGGTGGAAATTGAGCCATGTAATATTCGTAACAATGGGGGTGAATTTCCTGCAGCTTCTCCGGCTTCATCGGAGGGGTTTTCTTCCGCCGCACTTTCAGCAAAGTTAGGGTGTTGGAGTGGGAGAAGGTTGGAGGAAGTTCACCCCCAATAGGTCAACAAGTTCAGATGAAGTTCTTCTGCTGTTTTAAGAAAGTTATTCACCAGTTTAAAATAAATGGGTTAACAACTGTATTCAAAGAGCAGGCGAGGGGATTTCCTGTGCATGTGTTTGTTCTAAGATGACTCTGTGCACTTATGCCACAATAGAGAGCTCAAAATTATTGAGGCGAAGAATGTTTTTGCATGAAAGAACAAATATACCTTCTTGGGTGCAATTTGAGCAAAGGAGGAATGATTTTCAATAAAACAAAATTAGCAGAATATTAGGTCTTGTTTGAATTCCATGAAAATAACCTACAGAATATAATCAGTTTAATAGTTTATTCATAAAGATTCTATACATGAACTATTACAGAGCTATTACAGAGATGTGGCTGAAACAGGGGCAGGTATGGCTGCTCAACATCCCTGGTTACAGGATTTTCAAATGGGATAGAGAGGGAGGTAAAAAGGGAAGGGGGGGTCGCGGTTTTGATTAAAGAAACTATTACAACTGGGAGGAGGGATGATATATTGGAGGGATCATCAAACGAGGCCATAGGGGTCGAATTGAAAAACAAGAAAGGGGCGATCACACTGCTGGGCGTGTACTACAGATCCCCAAACAGTGAGAGGGAGATAGAACAACAAATATGAAGACAAATTTCAGAAGTGCAAAAACTATAGGGCAGTAATAGTAGGGGATTTCAACTACCCCAATATTAGCTGGGATAAAATTAGTGTGAAGGGTATAGAGGGTGCAGAATTCCCAAAATGCATCCAGGCGAACTTTCTTAGCCAGCATGTAGCAAGCCCAACAAGGGAGGGGCCG
This sequence comes from Somniosus microcephalus, assembly GCF_052327205.1. NCBI lineage: Eukaryota > Metazoa > Chordata > Chondrichthyes > Squaliformes > Somniosidae > Somniosus > Somniosus microcephalus. Next base: position 88,851,479 of record NC_140993.1, on the reverse strand, counting down.
GTTCTGGACTTAGTTTTAGGGAATGAAGCTGGGCAGGTAGATGGCATATCAGTGGGGGAGCATTTTGGTGCTAGTGACCATAATTCTGTTAGATTAAGGTAGTTATGGAAAAGGACAAGGATAGACTAGGAATAAAAATTCTAAATTGGGGAAAAGCAAATTTTGCTAAGCTCAGAGGGGATTTAGCCATAGTGGACTGGAAACAGCTACTTGAAGGTAAATCAGTGTCAGAGCAGTGGGAGGCATTCAAGGAGGAGATCCGGAGGGTTCAGACCAAATATGTGCCCTTAAAGAAAAAAGGCGCGACTAACAAATCTAGAGCCCCCTGGATGTCTAGGGACATACAGGTTGGCATAAAGAAAAAAAGGGAGGCGTATGACAGATACCGAGGGCTAAATACTGCAGAATCTTTAGAGGAGTACAGAAAGTGCAGGGGTGCAATTAAAAAGAATATTAGGAAAGCAAAGAGAGAGCATGAAAAATTCTTGGCAAGAAAAATCAAAGAAAACCCAAAGATATTGTTGTGTCTGTGTATAATAAGACGCAGACTGCAGGAGAATGGTATAACAGGTGTTTACTCAATGTGGCTCACACGGGAACTGACCTGTACAGATTACTACTCAGTGCTATATACAGGTGTGGTCACTACCGGTACTGCAGTATATATGAGCTGCAAAAGACAGTTCCCCCCCTTAAAGGTATATACATTACAATTCCTCCCCTTTTAGATTAACAGTACCATAACACTCATTTAACAATTAAATATCAAACTAATTACAATTAACACTTTTAACATGCAACATTAGCTGAAAATAGTCTATTTATATATTCAATCTTTGGGGAGGCTTCCTGATCCTTTCTGGATAGCGCCTTTCCCGAGTGTCTTGCTCTTGGTGCGGAGGTGATTCTGGCCCCCTGTCGTCGGTTGGTTCATCAGCTTCCAATGCTACTGTTTCTGGGGTAGATGCGACCTGTACGTCGGGTTCATCACCAGGTACGTATGGGCGAGGCATGGGGTTGACTTGTTCCTGTGACTCTAGGATCTGGTCAGCATGGCGTCTCACGATGCTCTCCCCAACGTCCACTGTGTACATTAGTGGGCCCTGCCGTGTGCATATCGTTCCTAGCTGCCATTTTCGGTTCGGTAGTCGCGGGCCAAGACTGGTTGCCCTACATTGAAGCTCCTTGTTGGCTTCTCATGGATGTGCTGGAATTGCTTACTCTCAACATCTCTTCGTACGTTCGGTCTGAGCAAATCCAGGCGAGATCTTAACCTTCGGTTAAAGAACATCATGGCTGGGGCCTGGTTGGTGACTGCATGTGTCGCATTCCGATAGGCGAACAGGAAATTGTCCACCTTGTGCTGCAGCGGAATGTTGTCATTGTACATAGCCTTTATTGCCTTCTTAAAGGTTTGTACGAACCTCTCAGCCAATCCATTTGTGGCTGGATGATACAGGGCGGATGTGTAATGCCTTACCCAATTCTTTTTCAAGAACCTCCGGAACTCTTCGGACACAAACTGTGGTCCGTTGTCGGAGCAAATCTGTTCTGGCAAGCCATTCCTTGCAAAAATGGTCCATGGGACTGCAATAGTTTTCCCCGTGGTGGTGGAGGACATTTTGATGACCTCAGGCCATTTCGAGTGCGCATCCACGGCTATTAAAAACATTGAGTCCATGAATGGACCAGCAAAATCAATATGCACCCGTTGCCATGGAGATGAGGGCCACTCCCATGGGTGTAGAAGGGCCTGTGGTGGTGCATTTTGGACTTTCTGGCATCCTGAGCATCTCTTGGTCAGGTCCTCGATTTGCTGATCGATTCCCGGCCACCACACATAAGCCCTGGCCAGGCTTTTCATTTTTACCCCTCCCAGATGACCCTCATGAAGCTCATTGAGCACTCTATCCCTTAACTTGGGTGGAATTACCACTCGGGATCCACACATCAAGGTCCCCCGGCACACTGACAGCTGTTCTCTCCTTGTCAAGAATGCTGGCAACAGTGAGTCGCCATGTGCTGGCCATCCCTTCACCGTCAAATCATATACCCGAGACAGTGTCGGGTCATTTCGGGTTTCCTTTTCGATACAAGTGTTAGTTACCGGTAGGTATTCAACTATAGTCGAATGGAATATTTCGACAAGGTCCACTGCTGGTGCTTCCTCCGCAGTAGGCAGTGGCAGGCGTGATAGCCCATCAGCACTTCCATGCTGTTTCGTGCCCTTATATTCAATCTCATAGTGGTGCGCCCCTAGAAAAAGTGACCATCTTTGTAGTCATTGCACAGTCATCACCGGAACGCCCTTCTTTGGATTAAAAATGGAGACAAGAGGCTGGTGATCAGTCAGCAAGGTGAATTTCTGCCCGTGCAGATAGTGATTGAACTTTTTCACTCCCCACACTAGGCTGAGGGCCTCCCTGTCAATCTGGGCGTAGTTACGCTCGGCTGAGGTTAGTGATCGTGATGCAAAGGCTATTGGCCTCTCTGAGCCGTCCGAGAATTTGTGCGACAGCACCGCTCCAATGCCGTAGGGTGACGCATCACATGCCAACCGAATTGATAATGCCGGGTTGTAATAGGCCAATACCTCTTTCGATGTGATTAGTGTTTTGCTCTTCTGGAAAGCTCGTCTACATTCGTCACTCCACTTCCATGGCACCCCAGTTTGCAGTAGGGTGTTCAGTGGGTGTAGTATTGTAGACAAATTTGGCAAGAACTTATGGTAGTACTTTACCAGCCAGAGGAACGACCTCAGTTGTGACACATTTTCCGGTGCTGGAGCCCTGACTACTGCCTCAATCTTCTCTGGGGACTTATGTAACCCCTCTTTATCGATAACGTGGCCACAATACGAGATCTGTTTTCAAAAAAACTCGCATTTGGGGCGGTTAGCTCGGAGCCCATATTCCTACAATCTAGTGAGCACCTGCTCCAGGTTGGCAAGATGATCACTGTCATTTTCGCCCGTGACCAGGATGTCGTCCAAATAACACTGGGTCCCTGGGATCCCTTGCAGGACTTGTTCCATTGCCCTCTGCCAAATAGCCGGAGCTGATGCTACCCCAAATACCAGCCGGTAGAGATCTTTATGGGTGTTGATTGTGAGGTATTTTTTTGATGCTTCTTCTACCTCCATTTGCAGATACGCCTGTGCCAGATCAATCTTAGTGAAGCGTTTCCCTCCAGATAGCGAGGCGAAAATATCTTCAATCCGCGGAAGTGGATATTGTACGGTGTGAAGGACCGGGTTCACTGTTACCTTAAAGTCCCCACAGATGTGAACCTTCCTTGGTTCCCCAGGCGTGCTGCTCAACGACTTTTTCATCACAGGGACGATGGGTGTAGCCCACTCGCTCCAGTCTACCTTGGACAGTACACCTGAACGTTCCAGACTCTCCAGCTCTGCTTCGACGGCTGGGCGGATCGCATAAGGTACCGGTCTGGCCTTAAAAAATTTTGGGCTTGCGTTTTCTTCAATTTTAATCGTCGCTGTCATGCCTTTTAGTGTTCCGAGTCCTTGCTGGAACACTTCATTCGCGTCAGTTAGGATCTTTGACAGTCGCCCAGGTGTGACGTCTTCATCCTTTTTGTCAGCCACAGTCAGTGCCTGTATGGAATGCCAATCCAGTTGTATTTTCCGGATCCATTCACGTCCCAGTAATGGTGGTCCTCCATCTTGCAATACATACAGGTCTAGTTTTGGTGTTTCCTTACCGTTATATATAACGGTCACCCTTATTTTTCCTTTGGGGTAGACTTTTTGCCCCGTGTACGTCTTCAAAATAATTTTTTTTTCTCTCAAGGTTATGTGTGAGAATAGCCGCTCATAGTCCCGTCGGTTTATGACTGTTAGGGCTGATCCTGTGTCCAATTCCATCTTTACCTGGACTCCTGCTATCTTGAGAGTGACCCAAATGGTTCGATGATCCTCCGTTGTGATCACATTATGTAGTTTCAGACAACTCAGTTCCCTGCTTTCGGAGTCGTTATCACTCTTTTGTTCGTCTGAACTATTCTCCGTCATCTTATGTACCTTCTTGTACTTTTCTTTGGTAGGTTTCTTATTGCTGGTTTTCTTTCCCGACCTGTAGACTCGTGCTATGTGTCCTACTTTTCCACACTGTCTGCACACTTTGTCTTTGAAACAGCAATCATTCTGGTTGTGTGTTGTTCTGCCACAGCGATAGCACTTCTCTGTTCTATATGACATTTCATTTGTGCCATATTCTTGCGGTCTCTGTTGTATCTCTGCAGCGCCCCGTGTTGCTGCTTCATATGATACCGCAATGCTGAAAGCCTTTTCCAGCGTAAGGTCCTTTTCAGATAAAAGCCGTTCCTGGGTTCCTTCACTTTGAAGCCCACACACAAACTTGTCCCTGAAGGTATCTGCCAGTTCCGCTCCAAACTGGCAGTGTTTCGATAGTTTGCGCAGTTCTGTTAAATAATCAGCATTGCTTTCATCCTTATGCTGGTTCCGTTTGTGAAACTTGAATCTTTCTGCTATCAGCAGCGGTGTGGGGTTTGAATGTTCCTGCAGTATCGTTACTATGTCTTCAAAACTCTTTTCCATTGGCTTCGTTGGGGTTACTAGATTTCGTAATAAACTATACGTCTTTGCACCCATTAAATTTAACAATACCGACGCTTTCTTGTCATCTGACACCTCATTTGCCTTGCAGTATACCTCTATTCGTTCGACATATGTAGTCCAATCTTTGACTTCATTGTCAAATGCGGTGATACTGCCACTCTTCAGCATTTTGGGTGTGGTTTAAAATGGCGTCTCCCAATGGCTTAAAATGGCGTCTCCCGTGCTTTCCTTCCTACCCCGCTGCTGCCAACACCGCTCCCGGCGGTCCTCGTGACAATGGCGGTGCCTCGTGGGTTTCTGCGCGTCTCTCTCTCCCTCTCTTCGACGCTGCTCGGCCCCTGAACACTGGCCATGCCCTGTGCGCTCTGCCCTCTCTCTCTCTCCCCCGTCGACGCTGCTCGGCCCTTTTCTGTGTCGCTCGGTCGGGCTCTAACCCGCCGCTGTCCGGGAAGGGTCTGCGCACTACCTGTTGCCAGCCCGTTTCGCTGGACCACCTCGACTGGAAAGCCAAGCCTGGCTCTCGACAGCCTCCCCCGCAATTCTCGAGTCTCTGCTAGATGACTGGGCGGTTGCCCATGGTCGACGCCCGAGTCTCTCGCCTTGACCTCTAATCCACTGATCTCCAGGAACGAATCCCCGGGAGGTGATGCAGAGTTGCAGGTAGGTTCAAACTTGCCTTGTCGCCAATGTTCTGTCTGTGTATTATAAGACACAGACTGCAGGAGAACGGTATAACAGGTGTTTACTCAACGTGGCTCACACGGGAACTGATCTGTACAGATTACTACTCAGTGCTATATACAGGTGTGGTCACTGCCGGTACTGCAGTATACATGAGCTGTAAAAGATAGTTCCCCCCCATAAATGTACATACATTACAGATATTTTATACGTATATTAAGAGTAAGAGGATAACTTAGGGCCTATTAGAGATCATGAGGGTAATCTGTGTATGAAGGCGGGAGACGTCGGTAGGGTACTTAATGAATACTTTTCGTTTGTTTTCACAAAGGAGAGGGGCGAAGCAGACATTGCTATCGGGGGAGGAGTGTAAAATATTATATGAAATAAACATAGTGAGAGAGGAAGCATTAAGGGGTTTAGCAGCTTTAAAAGTGGATAAACCCCCAGGCCTGGATGGAATGAAATCCAGGCTGTTAAGGGAAGCAAAAGAGGAAATAGCAGAGGCCCTGACCATCATTTTCCTATCCTTTCTGGCTTCAGGTGTGGTGCTGGAGGACTGCGAATGTGGTGCCCTTCTTTAAAAAGGGAGAAAAGGATAGACCGAGTAATTACAGGCCAGTCAGCCTAACCTCGGTAGTGGGAAAATTATTGGAAAGAATTCTGAAGAACAGGATAAATCTTCATTCAGAAAGATATGGATTAATCAAGGATAGTCAGCACGGATTTGTTAAGGGATGGTCGTGTCTGACAATATTGATTGAATTTTTTGAGGAGGTAACAAGGAGGGTAGGTGAGGGTAGTGCGTTTGATGTAGTGTATATGGGCCTAGAAATTCAGTTGCGTTTGCGCCCACTTATTGGCTATAAAGTGGTTTGCGCCTGAAGTTTTTTATCGCCCGAAATTCAGATGGACCCTAACATCGGCATTAGCCGGTAGCGCCGCGCCGGCACCGATGACGTCATCGGTGTGCGCAGCGCCTCGGTTGCAATGCTATTCCGGCCCGATGGCCAAATTCAGTTGCGGCCGCCTCGCCCGTGGCAGCCGCAAACAGCGTTTGTGAAACGGGGTCTTGCAGCTCCGAAAGGCTGGCGCATAAAGGTGGAACGGAGGCCGGCCGCTTTCCCGGCGGCTGCCTGCCCGCACCTCCCTCCCCGGACTCCTGCACCCCCCCCCCGCTGCATTGATGTCTGAGTCCCGCGAGCCCGGCACTTCTCCGTGGTGCCGGGCTCATTTGCCGGGGGAATCCACCGGCGATCTGACGGCTGCAGGCAGCTCCTCCTTAAGAGAAGGAGGAGGCCTGCAGTACCCCAGCCTGCCGCACTGCATCGGGTGCCGCAGCGGGAGCTGGACGCCTGAAAGTGACATTCATCGCCCCTAGCGAGGCGGCCAAACCCTGCAATAGCGCCCGCCGCCGTCTTGGCCCATCGCAACTGAATTTTAGGTGGGCGCTACGGGAATCCTGGCGAGCGCAAAATTTCGGGCGCAAAAGACCTGGCGGGGCCATACCGAATTTCTAGGCCATGGACTTTAGCAAGGCTTTTGATAAGGTTCCACATGGCAGACTGGTCACGAAGTTAAAAGCCCATGGGATCCAGGACAAAGTTTCAAGTTGGATTCAAAACTGGCTTGGAGACAGGAAGCAGAGGGTAATGGTTGATGGGTGTTTTTGTGGCTGGAAGGATGTTTCCAATGGGGTTCTGCAGGGCTCAGTACTCGGTCCCTTGCTTTTTATGCTATATGTCAATGATCTGGACTTGAATATAAGGGGTATGATTAAGAAGTTTGCAGATGATACCAAAATCGGCTGTGTGGTTGATATTGAAGAAGGAAGCAGTAGACTGCAGGAAAATACCAATAAATTGGTCAGGTGGGCAGAACAGTGGCAAATGGAATTCAACCCGGAGAAGTGTGAGGTAATGCATTTGAGGAGGGCTAACAAGGAAAGGGAATACACATTAAATGGTAGGACACTGAGTGGTGTAGAGGAACAAAGGGACCTTGGAGTGCATGTCCACAGATCCCTGAAGGTAGCATGCCAAGTAGATAAGGTGGTTAAGAAGGCATACGGAATGCTTGCCTTTATTAGCCGTGGCATAGAATACAAGTGCAGGGGGGTTATGCTTCAACTGTATAAAACACTAGTTAGGCCTCAGCTAGAGTACTGCATGCAGTTCTGGTCACCACATTACAGGAAAGATGCGATTGCACTAGAGAGGGTGCAGAGGAGATTTACAAGGATGTTGCCAGGTGTAGAGAATCTTAGCTATGAGGAAAGACTGGATAGGCTGGGTTTGTTTTCCTTGGAACAGAGGAGGCTGAGGGGAGACTTTATTGAGGTGTATAAAATTATGAGGGGCCTAGATAAAGTGGATAGAAAGGACCTATTTCCCTTAGCAGAGGGATCAAAAACCAGTGGGCAGAGATTTAAAGTAATTGGTGGAACGTTTAGAGGGGATTTGAGGGGAAATTTCTTCACCCAGAGGTAATGGGGGTTTGGAATTCACTGCCTGAAAGGTGGTAGAGGCAGGAACCCTAGCCACATTTAAAAAGTACTTGGATGTGCACTTGGGATGCTCTAACCTGCAGGGCTACGGACCAAGAGCTGGAAAGTGGGATTAGGCTGGATAGCTCTTTGTTGGCCGGCGTGGACACGATGGGCCAAAATGGCCTCCTTCCGTGCTGTAACTTTCTATGATTCTATTAACATATGCGTTAGTGCAATATTATCAGCTCTAGCTACACCATCATCATCATCATCATCATTACCTTTCAATTTAAGTATATGTAGGCTGACTAGAATTAGACACTCCATCCACACTCCAGGGTCAGTTTTATTAAATCGGTGGAAACTGAATGGGTGGGCAGTTTAATCACCAGCAGGAATTAACTGCCAAGGTCCCGCAAGTTCCGAATTTAACCTGCCAATTACAAGCGCGAGTATTGCTGGCAGTTCACCATTCCTATGAAAATGAGGCATGCAGCTCAAAATTGTGCGAGCCTCGTAAAAAATAGGACCTCAAAGGTAGTAATCTCAGGATTGCTACCAGTGCCACGTGCTAGTCAGAGTAGAAATAGGAGGATATCTCAAATGAATACCTGGCTAGAGGAATGGTGCAAGGGGGAGGGATTCAAATTCCTTGGATATTGGAACCGGTTCTGGGAGAGGTGGGACCAGTACAAACGGGATGGTTTGCATCTGGGCAGGGCCGGGACTGATGTCCTAGGGGAGTGTTTGCTAGTGCTGTTGGGGAGGGTTTAAACTAAAGTGGCAGGGGGTTGGGAACCTGAGCAGGGAGACAGAGGAAAGGGAAACAAGGAAAAAAGCAAAAGACAGGAAGGAGAAAAACAAAATTAGAAGGCAATGAACTCAATGGTTTAAATCAAACATGGTCACAGTAAATAATAATTCATGTAGGTCTGAGAGTGTTAAAAAAACAAGCCTGAAGGCTTTGTGTCTTAATGCAAGGAGCATTCAGAACAAGGTGGATGAATTAGCTGCGCAAATAGAGGTAAACAAATATGATTTGATTGGGATTACAGAAACATGGCTCCAGGATGGCCAAGGCTGGGAACACAACATCCAGGTGTATTCAATATTTAGGAAGGATAGGCAAAAAAGAAAGGGAGTTGGGGTAGCATTGCTGGTTAAAGAGGGGATTAACACAATTGAAAGGAAGGATATTAACTCTGATGATGCGGAATCTGTATGAGTAGAACTGAGGAATATCAAGGGGCAGAAAACGTTAGTGGGAGTGGTATATAGACCTCCAAACAGTAATACGGAGGTTGGGGATGGCATTAAATGGGAAATTAGAGACGCGTGCAATAAGGGCACGGTAGTCATCATGGGTGACTTTAATTTACATATAGATTGGGCTAACCAAATTAGTAAAAATACTGTGGAGGAGGAATTCCTAGAATGTTTACGGGATGGTTTTCTGGAACAATATATCGAGGAACCAACCAGAGATCAGGCCATCTTAGACTGGGTATTATGTAATGAGAGAGGATTAATTAGCAATCTTGTTGTACGAGGCCCCTTGGGTCAGAGCAATCATAATATGATAGAATTCTTCATTAGGATGGAGAATGAAGTAGTTGACTCGGAGTCTAGGGTCGTGAATTTAAATAAAGGAAACTACGACGGTATGAGGTGCGAATTGGGTAGGATTGATTGGGGAATGTCACTCAAAGGGTTGGTGTGGAGATGCCGGAGTTGGACTGGGGTGGACAAATGTAAGAAGTCACACAACACCAGGTTATAGTCCAACAGCTTTATTTGAAATCACAAGCTTTCGGAGCGCTGCTCCTTCTTCAGGTGAAGTGGAGAAATGCATAAAGACACAGCTTATATAGTCAGAGAATCATGTCAGATGTTTACAGGTAACCTTTCCAACTGCCATTTATCACACCTCGGCAGAGAGATAATCACAGCAGTCAAAGGTGTGAATGGTGTCCAAACAGGTCAGTCAGGGAAACATTACATCAAAGAACAATGAGGTGGGGTCACAAGGGGTCAAATATTGCAGATGCTGGGGTCTGTATGAAAAACAAAAAAACAGACAAAAAACATTTTTTTTTCTTTCTTTTTTTTGGCTGGAAATCACAGCAGGTCCGGCCGCATCTGTGTAGAGAGAACAAGCCAATGTCGACTCGAGTCTGGATGACCCTGCATCAGGTGGGGTTACATGTAGCGTGACATGAACCCAAGATCTCGGTTGAGGCCGTCCTCATGGGTGCGGAACTTGGCTATCAGTTTCTGCTCGACGATTTTGCGTTGTCGTGTGTCTCGAAGGCCACCTTGGAGAATGCTTACCCAAAGATCGGAGGCTGAATGTCCTTGACTGCTGAAGTGTTCCCCGACTGGGAGGGAACACTCCTGCCTGGTGATTGTTGCGCGGTGTCCGTTCATCCGTTGTCGCAGTGTCTGCATGGTCTCGCCGATGTACCATGCTCCGGGGCATCCTTTCCTGCAACGTATGAGGTAGACAACGTTGGCCGAGTCACATGAGTATGTACCATGTACCTGGTGGGTGGTGTCCTCACGTGTGATGATGGTATCTGTGTTGATGATCTGGAATGTCTTGCAGAGGTTGCTGTGGCAGGGTTGTGTGGTGTCGTGGTCGCTGTTCTCCTGAAAGCTGGGTAATTTGCTGCGAACGATGGTCTGTTTGAGGTTAGGCGGCTGTTTGAAAGCGAGTAGTGGAGGCGTGGGGATGGCCTTAGCGAGGTGTTCGTCGTCATCGATGACATGTTGAAGGCTGCGAAGAACATGGCGTAGTTTCTCCGCTCTGGGGAAGTACTGGACGACGAAGGGTACTCTGTTGGTTGTGTCCCGTGTTTGTCTTCTGAGGAGGTCTATGCGATTTTTCGCTGTGGCCCGTCGGAACTGTCGATCAACGAGTCGAGCGTCATATCCAGTTCTTACAAGGGCGTCTTTCAGTGTCTGTAGGTGTCCATCGCGTTCCTCCTCGTCTGAGCAGATCCTGTGTATTCGCAGGGCTTGTCCATAGGGGATGGCTTCTTTAACGTGGTTAGGGTGGAAGCTGGAGAAGTGAAGCATCGTGAGGTTGTCCGTGGGCTTGCGGTAGAGTGAAGTGCTGAGGTGTCCGTCTTTGATGGAGATTCGTGTGTACAGGAATGAGACTGATTCTGAGGAGTAGTCCATGGTGAGGTTGATGGTGGGATGGAACTTGTTGCTGTTATCGTGTAATCTTTTCAGTGATTCTTCGCTGTGAGTCCATAGGAAGAAAATGTCATCGATGTATCTGGTGTATAGCGTTGGTTGGAGATCCTGTGCAGCGAAGAAGTCTTGCTCGAACTTGTGCATGAAGATGTTTGCGTATTGGGGTGCGAATTTGGTCCCCATGGCTGTTCCGTGTGTTTGGGTAAAGAACTGGTTGTCGAAGGTGAAGACATTGTGGTCAAGGATGAAGCGGATGAGTTGTAGGATGGCGTCTGGAGATTGGCTATTGTTGGTGTTGAGTACTGAGGCTGTCGCAGCGATGCCGCCATCGTGGGGGATACTGGTGTAGAGTGCCGAGACGTCCATCGTGGCGAGGAGTGTTCCTGGTTCAACTGGTCCGTGGGTGCTGAGCTTCTGTAAGAAGTCTGTAGTGTCGCGACAGAAGCTGGGGGTTCCCTGTACGATGGGTTTCAGGATGCCCTCGACATATCCAGAGAGGTTCTCACACAGGGTTCCGTTGCCTGATGCGATAGGACGCCCAGGTGTGTTGGCTTTGTGTATCTTTGGGAGGCAGTAGAAGTCTCCCACGCGGGGAGTACGTGGGATGAGAGCATGTAGGATGCTTTGAAGGTCTGGATCGAAGGTTTTGATCAGTCTGTTGAGTTGGCGGGTGTGTTCTTTGGTCGGATCTGCGGGTAACTGTCTGTGGTGTTCCTGGTTGTCCAGTTGTCGGTATACTTCTTTGCAATAGTCCGTTCTGTTCTGTATGACGATGGCACCTCCTTTGTCTGCTGGTTTGATGACGATGTTGCGGTTGGTCTTGAGAGCGTGGATGGCGTTGCGTTGTGCTCGGGTGACATTCTGGACTGTCTTGTGAGTGCGGCTGATGAATCTGGCATTGATGCATCTCCTGACAGCTTGAGCATACATGTCAAGCTTAGGGCAGCGACCCTCCGGAGGGGTCCAATTTGACTCTTTCTTCTTCGGTTGCTGCACTGCGGATCCCTCTGTCTGCAGTTCCGGATCATTGATTGTCTCATTGGGTTCGCTGCTGACATCTTGGGATTTGTGGAAGAATTCCCGGAGCCTCGAAACCGAGATGGAGTCCATGTTCTCAGCCTGTGCTCAGGATGCAGCAGACCAGCTACGAGATACTGCCAAACAAACAAGGCAACGGAACTACGCTACCTACATGCACACCAAGAACAGGAAGCTTGAGAAACTTGGCATCACCAGCAGCAGCAACCAAGCCTCCCCCGGTACCACGGTTGAAACCACAGGGAAATCCATCGTCAACCTGTCCGACCACACCCTTCAACCAGACGAAATTGAAGTTCTCAGCCGAGGGCTCAATTTCTGCCCCACCACCAAAATGGACCCCATCGGTCTCGCGGCAGACACAGAGGAATTCATCAGGAGAATGAGGCTCCGGGAATTCTTCCACAAATCCCAAGATGTCAGCAGCGAACCCAATGAGACAATCAATGATCCGGAACAGCAGACAAAGGGATCCGCAGTGCAGCAACCGAAGAAGAAAGAGTCAAATTGGACCCCTCCGGAGGGTCACTGCCCTAAGCTTGACATGTATGCCCAAGCTGTCAGGAGATGCATCAATGCCAGATTCATCAGCCGCACTCACAAGACAGTCCAGAATGTCACCCGAGCACAACGCAATGCCATCCACGCTCTCAAGACCAACCGCAACATCGTCATCAAACCAGCAGACAAAGGAGGTGCCATCGTCATACAGAACAGAACGGACTATTGCAAAGAAGTATACCGACAACTGGACAACCAGGAACACTACAGACAGTTACCCGCAGATTCGACCAAAGAACACACCCGCCAACTCAACAGACTGATCAAAACCTTCGATCCAGACCTTCAAAGCATCCTACATGCTCTCATCCCACGTACTCCCCGCGTGGGAGACTTCTACTGCCTCCCAAAGATACACAAAGCCAACACACCTGGACGTCCTATCGCATCAGGCAATGGAACAATGTGTGAGAACCTCTCTGGATATGTCGAGGGCATCCTGAAACCCATCGTACAGGGAACCCCCAGCTTCTGTCGCGACACTACAGACTTCTTACAGAAGCTCAGCACCCACGGACCAGTTGAACCAGGAACACTCCTCGCCACAATGGACGTCTCGGCACTCTACACCAGTATCCCCCACGATGACGGCATCGCTGCGACAGCCTCAGTACTCAACACCAACAACAGCCAATCTCCAGACGCCATCCTACAACTCATCCGCTTCATCCTTGACCACTATGTCTTCACCTTCGACAACCAGTTCTTTACCCAAACACACGGAACAGCCATGGGGACCAAATTCGCACCCCAATACGCAAACATCTTCATGCACAAGTTCGAGCAAGACTTCTTCGCTGCACAGGATCTCCAACCAACGCTATACACCAGATACATCGATGACATTTTCTTCCTATGGACCCACGGCGAAGAATCACTGAAAAGACTACACGATAACATCAACAAGTTCCATCCCACCATCAAACTCACCATGGACTACTCCTCAGAATCAGTCTCATTCCTGGACACACGAATCTCCATCAAAGACGGACACCTCAGCACTTCACTCTACCGCAAGCCCACGGACAACCTCACGATGCTTCACTTCTCCAGCTTCCACCCTAACCACGTTAAAGAAGCCATCCCCTATGGACAAGCCCTGCGAATACACAGGATCTGCTCAGACGAGGAGGAACGCGATGGACACCTACAGACACTGAAAGACGCCCTTGTAAGAACGGGATATGACGCTCGACTCGTCGATCGACAGTTCCGACGGGCCACAGCGAAAAATCGCATAGACCTCCTCAGAAGACAAACACGGGACACAACCAACAGAGTACCCTTCGTCGTCCAGTACTTCCCCGGAGCGGAGAAACTACGCCATGTTCTTCGCAGCCTTCAACATGTCATCGATGACGATGAACACCTCGCTAAGGCCATCCCCACGCCTCCACTACTCGCTTTCAAACAGCCGCCTAACCTCAAACAGACCATCGTTCGCAGCAAATTACCCAGCTTTCAGGAGAACAGCGACCACGACACCACACAACCCTGCCACAGCAACCTCTGCAAGACATGGCAGATCATCAACACAGATACCATCATCACATGTGAGGACACCACCCACCAGGTACATGGTACATACTCATGTGACTCGGCCAATGTTGTCTACCTCATACGTTGCAGGAAAGGATGCCCCGGAGCATGGTACATCGGCGAGACCATGCAGACACTGCGACAACGGATGAACGGACACCGCGCAACAATCACCAGGCAGGAGTGTTCCCTCCCAGTTGGGGAACACTTCAGCAGTCAAGGACATTCAGCCTCCGATCTTCGGGTAAGCATTCTCCAAGGTGGCCTTCGAGACACACGACAACGCAAAATCGTCGAGCAGAAACTGATAGCCAAGTTCCGCACCCATGAGGACGGCCTCAACCGAGATCTTGGGTTCATGTCACGCTACATGTAACCCCACCTGATGCAGGGTCATCCAGACTCGAGTCGACATTGGCTTGTTCTCTCTACACAGATGCGGCCGGACCTGCTGTGATTTCCAGCCAAAAAAAAAAAAAAAAAAAATATTTTTTGTCTGTTTTTTTGTTTTTCATATAGACCCCAGCATCTGCAATATTTGACCCCTTGTGACCCCACCTCATTGTTCTTTGATGTAATGTTTCCCTGACTGACCTGTTTGGACACCATTCACACCTTTGGCTGCTGTGATTATCTCTCTGCCGAGGTGTGATAAATGGCAGTTGGAAAGGTTACCTGTAAACATCTGACATGATTCTCTGACTATATAAGCTGTGTCTTTATGCATTTCTCCACTTCACCTGAAGAAGGAGCAGCGCTCCGAAAGCTTGTGATTGCAAATAAAACTGTTGGACTATAACCTGGTGTTGTGTGACTTCTTACTCAAAGGGTTGACGGTGGATAGGCAATGGTAAACATTCAAAGACCGCATGGATGAACTACAGAAGTTGTTCATCCCAGTTTGGGATAAGAATAAAACAAAAAGGGTGACTCAACCGTGGCTAACAAGGGAAATTAGGGATAGCATAAGATCCAAGGAGAGGGCATATAAATTGGCCAGAAAAAGCAGTAACCCTGAGGATTGGGAGCAGTTTAGGATTCAACAAAGGAGGACAAAGGGATTAATTAAGAAGGGGAAAATAGAGTATGAAAGTAAGCTTGCAAGGAACATAAAAACTGACTGTAAGAGCTTTTATAGATATGTGAAGAGAAAAAGATTAGTGAAATCAAGTGTAGCTCCCTTGCAGTCAGAAGCAGGGGAAGTTGTAATGGGGAACACAGAAATGGCTACCAATTAAATGCATATTTTAGTTCTGTCTTCACAAAGGAGGACACAAATAACCTCCCAGAGATGTTGGAGAGCATAGGGTCTGATGAGAGGGAGGAACTGAAAGAAATCAGTATTTGTAGGGAAATGGTGTTGGGGAAATTGATGGGATTGAAGGCCGATAAATCCCCAGGGCCTGATAATCTACATCCTAGGGTACTTAAGGAAGTGGCCCTAGAAATAGTAGATACATTGCTGATCATCTTCCAAAATTCGCTGGAATCTGGAACTGTACCCATGGATTGGAGGGTAGCTAATGTTACCCCACTATTCCAAAAGGGTGGTAGAGAGAAAGCGGGGAATTACAGACTGGTAAGCCTGGCATCGGTAGTGGGGAAAATGCTAGAGTCCATTATAAAGGATGTAATAGCTGAGCCCTTGGAAAACAGTGACAGGATCGGACAAAGTCAACATGGATTTACAAAAGGTAAATCGTGCTTGACTAATCTACTTGAATTTTTTGAGGATGTAACTGGTAGAATAGATAAGGGAGAACCAGTAGATGTGGTGTATTTGGACTTTCAAAAGGCTTTCGATAAGGTCCCGCATAAGAGATTAGCATGTAAATTTAAGGCACATGGGATTGGGGGCAAGGTATTGACTTGGATAGAGAACTGGTTGGCGGACAGAAAGCAGAGAGTAGGAATTAACGGGTCTTTTTCCGAGTGGCAGGCAGTGACTAGTGGGGTACCGCAGGGATCGGTGCTAGGACCCCAGCTATTCACAATATATATTAATGATCTAGATAAGGGAACTAGATGTAATATCTCCAAGTTTGCAGATGACACAAAACTGGATGGGCGTGTGTGCTGCGAGGAGGATACCGAGAAACTCCAGGATGATTTGGACCAGTTGGGTGATTGGGCAGAAGCGTGGCAGATGCAATATAACGTGGATAAATGCGAGGTTATCCACTTTGGTGTCAAAAACAGAAAGGCAGACTATTATCTGAATGGCAATAGATTGGGAGAAGGGGAAGTGCAACGAGACCTGGGTGTCCTTGTGCACCAGTCGCTGAAGGTAAGCATGCAGGTGCAGCAGGCGGTGAAGAAGGCAAATGGTATGTTGGCCTTCATAGCAAAAGGGTTTGAGTACAGGAGCAAGGATGTCCTGCTGCGTTGTACAGGGCCTTGATGAGACCACACCTTGAGTACTGTGTGCAGTTTTGGTTACCTTATCTGAGGAAGGATGTTCTTGCCATGGAAGGAGTTCAGCGAAGATTCAGAAGGCTGATACCTGGGATGGCAGGAATGACGTATGAGGAGAGATTGAGTCGATTGGGCTTATACTCGCTGGAGTTTAGAAGAATGAGAGGGGATCTCATCGAAACGTATAAAATTCTGACAGGTCTGGACAAACTAGATGCAGGTAGAATGTTCCCGATGGTCGGAGAGTCCAGAACCAGGGGTCATAGTCTAAGGATAAGGGGTAAGCCATTTAGGACAGAGATGAGGAAGAATTTCTTCACCCAGAGAGTGGTGAACCTGTGGAATTCTCTACCACAGAAGGCAGTTGAGGCCAAGTCTTTAAATATATTCAAGAAGGAGTTAGATATATTTCTTAGAGCTAAAGGTATCAAGGGATATGGGGAGAAGGCAGGTACGGGGTACTGAGTTTGGATGATCAGCCATGATCTCATCGAATGGCGGAGCAGGCTCGAGGGGCCGAATGGACTACTCCTGCTCCTATCTTCTATGTTTCTATGTTTCTATTCAGGCCAGTGTAGCGCAATGCCCTACCTACTTCACACTCATCCCATGCAATCATTCCCAGTCTCTTCAGGGAATCCAACTCAAGTGAACATTTGTAGCAATATGCAGCCACAATGTCTGCATCCATTGACGCAAGAACCACAGCATCTGGATGTCTAGACATGTTCCTCTGCCCATTACATTGATTGCCAGCTTCTCCATTGGCATGAACATTTGGATAGATGATGGCCTTCCTCCAGATCTGGAGAGCTCACCCTTGCCCTGTGAGAAGGGAGTAGGAGCGTGTTAGTGGGTGGCCTGTTGAAAGGATATTGTGGTGTATGTGCCTTTAAGAGGCCCTGTGTACTGTAATGCCGGTAATGGCCACTCGGGCTATATAAGCCTATATAGTGTCTTGTATCTGTTAGTTCACCTCCAGACTTTGTTCAGTAAACACCTGTGAAACCAACTCCTGCATTCCGTGTCTCCATTAACACATGGATACAAAAGTGGCGACGAATTGGAAACGGACTTACCTGCAATTCGGCAGCACCTCAAGGAGCTCAATTCCTCAGACGAAAGAAAGAAAAAAAAAAAAAACTGTGGTTTCACCAGCTAGCCGAGCTGGTGGCAGGTACTGCAATAATCCTTCCTGGGCAGCGGGCTGGGGCTCCATCGGCTGGCTCTGCAGCGGGGCCGAGCAGCGAAGGCGGAGGCAAACAGAGACAGAGGGTGGAGCACTCGGGAGATGGCCAGCGCTGCAAAGCAGGTCGGCGTTCGGACCAAGCAGAGGGAGGGAAAAGTCCCAGAGAGTTCGGCGGGAACGAGTCTCCATCTATTGAAAAAAAAAACCTATGTAGATAAAAACCGCGGAGAACAGCGTTGTCAGCAGCAGCGGCGGGAAAGTGCAGGAAGCGCCATTTTTTTTCTGCAGGGAAGAAAGGAAAGCACGGGAGGTGCCATTTTTTTTTTTCAGGATGCCGAAGGCTGGCAATATTAATGCTTTCGATAGCGATATAGAGGATTGGACCACATATGTGGAAAGAGTGGAGGTATATTGCACAGCAAATGAAATAAAAGATGATAAAAAGGCATCAGTACTTCTAAATCTAATGGGCGCAAGGACATACGGGCTGTTACGAAACTTAATCACTCCAGCCAAACCAAAGGACAAGAATTTTAAGGAGATTGTTGATACCCTACAGGAGCACTTAAACCCAACACCGCTGCTGATAGCGGAACGATTCAAATTCTTCAAGAGGAATCACCACAAGAATGAAAGTAATGCTGATTACCTCACCGAATTAAGGAAGCTGTCAAAGCACTGCCAATTCGGGGCAGGACTGGCAGATTCTCTTCCAGACAAATTCGTCTGCGGTCTCCTAAGTGAAGGAACACAGAAAAGGCTACTTTCTGAGAAAGATTTGACACTGGACAAGGCTTTCAGTATGGCTGTATCATACGAAGCAGCCGCAAGAGGAGTTGCAGAGATACAGGAAAAGCCACAGGACTTCGGCACCCATGAAATGACACAGGGTTTCGAGAGATGTTATCGCTGTGGCAGATCCACCCATGACCAGAGGGACTGCTGGTTCAAGGACAAAGCATGCAGGCAATGCGGAAAGATTGGACACATTGCACGTGTATGCCGATCTGGACACAAAAAATCCACGGACAGGAAAAAAATCAATAAGGAAAAGTACAGAAAGGTACAAATGATGACGGACAGTAGCTCCGAAGACCAAAAGAGCGATAGCGACTCCGGAAACAAGAGACTAAGCTGTCTCAAATTACATAATGTAATTGCCAAAGAAGATTACCAGACCATTTGGGTTACCCTCACGATAGCGGGGTCCCCAGTTAAAATGGAGCTAGATACAGGATCAGCTCTGACCGTCATAAGTCGATGGGATTACGAGCGGCTATTTCCGCATATACCTTTGAAAGACACATCCATTATCTTGAAAACATATACGGGGCAGAAAGTATACCCCAAAGGGAAAATAAAGGTGCCTGTTGTATACAACGGCAAGGAAATACTGAAGTTGTATTTATACGTTCTGCAAGATGGTGGTCCACCGCTGTTGGGACGTGAATGGACCAGGAAGATACGTTTAGACTGGCACTCCATTCAGGCACTGACGGTGACCAATAAGAAAAAAAATGATGATGACGTCATACCTGAACGATTAAAAGACATCTTGGCCAACGCCAAGGAAGTGTTTCAACAGGAACTAGGAATCTTGAAAGGCGTCACCGCCTCAATAAAAGTGGAAGATGCGGCAATTCCCAAGTTTTTTAAGGTAAGGCCGGTGCCATACGCAATTCGTCCAGCAGTCGAGGCAGAGCTGGAGAATTTGGAAAAGGCAGGCGTATTATCCAAGATAGATTGGAGCGAGTGGGCAACACCCATCATCCCGGTCATGAAGAAAACGTTGAATAATGATAAATCTGATGAACAGAGAAAAATTCGCATCTGTGGGGACTTCAAGGTGACTGTAAACCCGGTCCTTCACACAGTACAGTATCCTCTTCCGAGGATAGAAGATATTTTCGCCTCACTATCCGGAGGGAAACGTTTCACCAAAATTGACTTGGCACAGGCATATCCACAGATGGAGGTTGAAGAGGCCTCTAAAAAGTATCTCACGATAAATACACACAAAGGCCTGTACCAGTACAATCGACTGGTTTTCGGAGTGGCATCAGCTCCAGCTATCTGGCAAAGAGCTATGGAGCAAGTCCTCCAAGGGATTCCGGGGACTCAATGCTGCCTAGACGACACCCTTGTAACAGGAGAAAACGACAACGAGCACCTTGCCAATTTGGAGCAGGTGCTCACTAGGCTGAGAGAACGGGGCTTTCGAGCAAATTGCCCGAAGTGCGAATTTTTCCAGAAACAAATATCATATTGTGGCCACATAATTAACGAGGAAGGGTTGCCTAAGTTACCTGAAAAAATTGAAGCGGTCATAAAAGCCCCAGCACCTGAAAATGTCTCACAATTAAGGTCGCTCCTGGGATTGATAAATTACTATCATAAATTTATACCGAACTTGTCAACTCTTCTGCACCCTCTTAACGAACTGCTACAAACGGGAGTAATTTGGAAATGGAGCGAAGACTGTAAACGTGCCTTCCATAAATGCAAAGGCTTGATCACGTCCAAGGAAGTTTTGGCTCATTTCAACCCATCACTGCCAATCAGACTGGCGTGTGATGCATCCCCTTACGGCATAGGAGCGGTATTATCGCATAGATTCCCTGATGGCTCAGAGCGGCCGATAGCTTTTGTGTCACGCTCATTGAACTCAGCTGAGCGTAACTATGCCCAGATCGACAGGGAAGCACTCAGCCTGGTATGGGGAGTGAAGAAATTCAACCATTACCTACACGGACAAAAATTTACCTTGTTGACTGACCATCAACCCCTCGTCTCCATATTCAACCCTAAAAAGGGTGTTCCCATTATGACAGCGCAAAGCCTACAGATGTGGTCCCTTTTCCTAGGGGCACACCAATATGACATAGAATACAAAGGATCAAAACAGCATGGGAATGCTGACGGTTTATCGTGCCTACTGTTGCCAACGGTAGAAGAGGCACCTACAGTGGACCCTGTGGAGATGTTCCACTCAACCATAGTGGAATGTCTACCAGTAACAAATTCTGCCATTGAAAAGGAAACATGATATGACCCGACTCTCTCACGAGTCTACGATTTAACGGTGAAGGGATGGCCAGCACATGGCGAACCACTGTTGCCAGCATTCTCGCAAAGAAGAGAACAGCTGTCAGTGTGCTGAGGAACCTTGATGTGTGGATCCAGAGTGGTGATTCCACCCAAACTCCAGGATAAAGTGCTAAAGGAGCTTCACGAGGGGCATCTGGGTGGAGTGAAAATGAAGAACCTAGCCAGAGCGTTTGTGTGGTGGCCAGGTATCGATGGAGACATCGAAGAAATGACCAAGAGCTGCCTAGGATGCCAGAAGGTCCAAAACGCCCCACCACAAGCCCCTCTACATCCATGGGAGTGGCCCTCATCTCCCTGGCAAAGGGTACACATCGACTTTGCTGGTCCATTTATGGACTCAATGTTCTTAATCGCAGTTGATGCACACTCCAAGTGGCTGGAGGTAATAAAGATGTCCACCACCACCACGGAAAAAACCATCACAGTATTAAGGACCATATTTGCCAGGAATGGGCTGCCTGAACAGATCTGTTCTGATAATGGACCGCAATTTGTGTCCGAAGAATTCAGGAAGTTCTTAAAAACCAATGGGGTTAAGCACTACACATCCGCCCCATACCATCCCGCGACCAATGGATTGGCTGTAAGGTTTGTCCAGACCTTCAAGAAGGCCATAAAGGCCATGGGTAATGAAGACATAAAACTTCAGCATAAGGTAGATAACTTCTTGTTCGCATACAGGAATGCAACACATGTGGTTGCAAACTAAACTCCCGCCATGATGTTCTTCAATAGAAGCCTAAGATGCCGGCTGGATTTGATCAAGCCAAACATCAGAAGGGACGTGGAGAACCGGCAATTTCAAGGCATGAATGAAAGGCCAACTAGAACCTTCCAGATAGGTCAACAAGTTTTGGCCCGGGACTACCGTACCGAGAAATGGCAGCCTGGAACTATTTGCACACGACTAGGACCGCTGATGTATACCGTGGACATTGGAGAAAGCATAATAATGCGCCACGCTGACCAGGTCATAGAGTCATCCGAAAAGGGACAACCTACACCACAACTCTATACGCCTAATGATGAAGCAGAGATACCCATAGTATCTACCTCCGATCCGGTGATACTGGAACCAGATGAACCCGACACTGGCATTCAAGCCGAATCGACCTTGCCAAAAGAACCTACGACACCACCAAAAACTACTACACCACCGAGGCGTTATCCGGACCGAGTCAGGAAGCCTCCAGAGAGACTGACTTATAATTGATTAACTGCAGCAAATGTGTAGATTATTGTTCTTGTAATATGTTAATTAATGATTACTTAAAATGTTATGTACTGGTTGTCTAAAAGGGGAGGAATTGTGGTGTATGTGCCTTTAAGAGCCCCTGTGTACTGTAATGCCGGTAATGGCCACTCGGGCTATATAAGCCTGTATAGTGTCCTGTATCTGTTAGTTCACCTCCAGACTTTGTTCAGTAAACACCTGTGAAACCAACTCCTGCATTCCGTGTCTCCATTAACACACGGATGCAACAGATATGAAGATGTCTTCATCCACTGTCGTCCAGCTGGGTGGAACTGTACTCACCTGGTTTCATTTTTATCTATCTAATCGTAGCCAGAAAATCACCTGCAATGGCTTCTCTTCCCACTCCTGCATCGTTACCTCTGGTGTCCCCCAATGATCTATACTTGGCCCCCCTCCTATTTCTCATCTACATGCTGCCCTTTAGTGACATTACCTTCAAATGCAGCGTTAGTTTCCACATGTACGCTGATGACAGCCTGCTCTACCTCACCACCATTTCTCTCGACCCCTTCACGGTCTCTAAATTGTCAGACTGCTTGCCCGACATCCAGTACTGGATGAGCAGAAATTTTGGGAAGAGCGAAGCCATTGTTTTTGATCCCTGCCCCAAACTCCATTCCCTAGCCACCGACTCCATCACTCTCCCTAGCATCTGTCTGAGGCTGAACCACACTGTTTGCAACCTTGCTGTCATATTTGACTCTGAAATGAGCTTCCGACCACATATCCACAGCAAGACCGCCTATTTCCACCTCTGTAACATTACTCGTCTCCATCCCTGCCTCAGCTCATCTGCTGCTGAAACCCTCATCCATGCCTTTGTTTGACTATTCCAATGCACTCCTGTCTGGCCTCCCACATTCTACCCTACATAAACTTGAGGTCATCCAAAACTCGGCTGCCCGTGTCCTAACTCGCACCAAGTCCCGTTCACCCATCACCCCTGTGCTCGCTGAACTACATTGGCTCCCAGTTAAGCAAAGCCTCAATTTTAAAATTCTCATCCTTGTTTTCTAATCCCTCCAGGGCCTCGCTCCTCCCTATCTCTGTAATCTCCTCCAGCCGCACAACCCCCCCAGATAACTGCGCTCCTCTAATTCTGCCCTCTTGAGCGTCTCTGATTACAATCGCTCAACCATTGGTGGCCGGGCCTTCAGCTGCTTAGGCCCTAAGCCCTGGAATTCCCTGCCTAAACCTCTCTGCCTCTCTCGCTCTCTTTCCTCCTTTATGACGCACCTTAAAACCTACCTCTTTAACCAAGCTTTTGGTCATCTGCCCAAATTTCTCGCAATGTGGCTCAGTGTCAAATGTTTGTCTTGTAACACTCCTGTGAAGTTCCTTTGTACGTCTTACTATGTTAAAGGTGCTATATAAATACAAATTGTTGTTGTCTGTGGCAGCTTAGCATAGATTGCCTGGTGAGAGAAAGGGATAGCGGGTGTGGGGAAGAGGGACCAGAAATTGTGAGGGCAAGAACAGGTGCAGATTGGAAGCAGAGGAAATGAATTGAAATGTGTTGTGATTGAAGGAGAGAGATGTGAAGCAGCGTTGGCAAGGCTTGTTATGTTAGATTTCCAGCATCTTCAGTATTTTGTTTCATTTTTGATGTTCAAAAGGTGTCTGACCCAAAGAAATATCCTAATACAAGTGTCATGTTTGTGACGTTGGATCATTTTTTTTTTACAGAAAGGATTTTGTGATTGAGTTATGTTTACGTCTAATATTTTAAGACAAAGTGGGGGCAAAATTGAGCTATGTATCACCCATTGTTTAGGTCACAAGGCCTCTTAAACTATGAAAATGGCATCCGCAATGC
Source organism: Somniosus microcephalus (assembly GCF_052327205.1). NCBI lineage: Eukaryota > Metazoa > Chordata > Chondrichthyes > Squaliformes > Somniosidae > Somniosus > Somniosus microcephalus. The sequence continues at coordinate 88,827,588 of NC_140993.1, read as the reverse complement.
GCGCACACACTTGCAACGGGAATTGCGCCGGACACCTTCTTTGTAAAGTGGTTAGTGCACACGCACCTTAAAACTGCCGGCAGCATGCAGAGCAAGCAGACTGATTTGACAACAGCGCTGCCATTTTGGAGCTTCATGCTCCAGCTTATGCCCTCTCTTAATCTCGCACAGCTGAACACAACGTTAAACGGCAAGATGGTTCCCACACCAGCGCTATTTAAAGGGATCATCAACTACTTGCAGGTTAGTTGCTGAAGTATTTCTTCTGGCTGTTTCTGCAATTTAACGCAATTTGGGTGCTTTTCCATTCTTGTTAAAAATATCAGTAGTCTGCAGGGAGTGATCTGGCTGGTGCTGAAGTATGTTTATTGTAGGGGGTGACATGTGCCCAGTCAGCTTCGCATCTGACTGTCCTCTGAGCAGTTTGAATCGCTCCCACACCCCTGGGTTCTAGACACCGGACTTAGGTACAGGCGGCGATACAGAAAATCGAGTAGACAGGTGGTTTGCTTTAAGAGAACCAAAATTTTTATTAAAAGCAGAATACAACAATCTTATGAAAATTACTGGTATGAAATTACAGGCATAAAGAATTACACTTATATGGGAATGCGGAACAAACGGCACATCGAGGGAAAACAACCACATTAACAATCCCCTTATCCTTATCCCACCCCCATACCTAACTAGATTAAGCTATGAGGGGCCAGGAATTCATGCTCACCAATCCAAAACCTGTTGCTTTAACGGTTGTGGGTTTTGGGGTCCGTTCCTGCTGTCCTTTGGGGTATCCCGTCGCCATGTGGTCTCAGGGCGCGGCGCTGAAGTTGTTGATGCAAAGCACCCTCCTTTTCCTCAGCTACCGTCGTCGTCTCATCACGATGGGTTTTCTTCTTCTTCTCCCTCGGGCGGTCGTCAGCGGTCTTTACCGTCTGAATGATTTCACTATCGAAGCTTCGAACACCAATTTATTCTTTAACCGGGCTATGACTGTCCATGTGACAAACGCCAGTTTATAGCTAGGCTATATGTCTTGATTCTTCTACCCATCCTTCGAATGCCAGCATATTCTTAAATTGGGGTTACACTATACGTCAACTTATTAACCAAACACCAGCTTATAACTGGGCGTTGGTCCCCAAATGCGTCTTTCCGCTGCCCTTCTCTGCCTTTACCGGTTTACCTTCTTCTTCATCTCGTCTGCCCATTTGTGGCCTGTGTGTCCTGTGTGGTTTTGAACTCGGGTCTCGTTCTCCTCCCGCGTTTGGCCCCGGTGTGATAGGCGTCCATGGTTGTTGAGCGGCGCGGGGTGCGAAAAGAGAACCCGCCACGAGGCCAGGGCACGAGAACAAGAGGCAGCAGGCCAAGGTCAAAGATGAGGGCAGGAGCAAGAGAGCGATTGCTACAGATGGGCCTACAATTATACCCGCTCTTCAACTCCTTATCTGTGCACCAAATCAGGTCAGCCCATTGTTTAACTTTTGGCGGGCTTGTTTAAATGATTACAGCCATTTATTTTAACGACTTGTGGAGTGGTTGTCTCCAGGTCTAATGGCCCCGATGTCCTGGTTGTTTTGTCATGGATGAAGCTTAATTGTCTCCATCCTGACTTGATGGCTACTGTGAGCTGTTACCGATTAAATATGCAGAAACCTAATGACCTTCATTCTAGGCCCATTCTGGCTTGATCTATTTCAAGTTGAATGAATGCATATACTGTGTTTACTTTGGCTGTCTGGCTCCAGAGAGTCCTTTTCACAGATTCCTGCATTTTAAGTTTCGTCTCCGGGCCTACCTGTCTGCAGAGCCCTGTTTTAAAAATCCTGTGGGTTTTGGTCATGAGGTTACAGAAACCATTTTGGGTACCCTGTATTTAATAACATGTCCAAACAGGGCCCCTTGATCCATAATTTGGGGAGTGCGGGAATTTTGAGAACCCTGCACTTACACACCCCCCTGTTGATACTAAACTTGCTTTAAGTATCATCCTGATGAGGTGAACAAAATTTCCGACCTTTCATAGTCAACCTTCTCCTGTAATTACCTATCTAACACCCACGACACATGCACTTCCCATTCCGCGAAAATGTAGTGTACATAAGGATACATAGAATAATTACAGACATTTACACACATCCAAGCATGGAGAGGGTCCGACACCCCTGCACCACTTGGTACACATGTGTCTTTATTAACAACACGTTGAAAATCTTTATTAAAACAACAAAACACAAAAAAACAATCTTTAATCAGAAATACAAAAATTCAAACAGGTGTAACTCCCTCCACCTTCACATAATGTTCCTTCCAGGTCCTCTGGTTTCAGAATTCTCGTATTTGACCCTTTCCCTTGTACTGAGTGCACACTAGGTACAACACTATCCCCAGATGGCAAACCACAAGAATGTGGGAAGCCAGTCTGATCCACGAAGGGACCTCAATATTATTGAAAATGTCCCACCAGGGTAGAGTCACAATATCCAATATCTTAGCTCCTATCTCTACCATTTTCTGCTCTAATGTGTAGAAATGTTTCTGCAAGACTATAACGGCTTTGAGTATCTTGGTAAGGTGTTCTGGGAGAGGGAGAATTTCATAGCCGAAATGCGCTACGTACTATTGCAGGTTGGTAAAATTCTCTTATACAGTGAGGTGAACAGTGGAGGGTTCAGGAATGGGGACAATTCGTTCCTGGGCCACTTGAACTTCTGCCTCGGGTTTAAAGCAGAAACTGCTGTCACTTACCGGACACCAGCTATGCTGTCCATGCTGGCAGTGGGGCGCCCCTGTGGTGACACAATATGTCCCACCTCCTATATATGCTACCTGTGGGGTTACATGGCCTTGTGCCAATGCCTCCATGGTGCAATTTATAGGTTTTGCACGAACAGCTTTAAACCCGCACTGTGGTTTTGAATAGACGTTCAAGTGCTGGGGGCACAGTATTATGTGTGCTCCCCGGCTCCGGCACCCCGAGAGGTCGGTACCTGTCATAGCGTGCTCCCACTTTAAGACGTAAGGTGGGACCGCTGTGAAACGAATGTGTGCACCCCGTTGAATGACTCCAATGTTCTCTACCCTGTATATCGGGCATGTCGGGCTGTCCTACCCATGACCGGCATTCTTACTACTATTCCCATGATGGTTTGGTTGGACCGCCCACAATCCACTGGGAATGGGTAGGCCTCGGAAGCTAGCCAGAGTTGGCATGGGCTTAATGCATTCTCAAATGGATGGAGGGCTGCGAGGTGTTTGTTGCTGATCCAGGAGGGGACTAAATCCTGTTTTAAATCCTCCAGATTACTGCGGCCCTCGCCCAGTAACCACGCCCCGTATAGCACGAACACCTCATTCTGCGCAGCCTGGTCAGAAGCATTTCTGTCCTCTCTTATGAGGGCATTTACAGTCTTTGCGTGCTTCTCCAGCTCGGCTATAATTTCTTTTAAATGGACCAACATGGCCTGGTCCTCATGTAACTCAGAGCCTACTACTTTGTTCTCATCCATTAATATCTTCCTTAACTGTGTTTTTAAACCGTTTATCTGGGTCTGCAGCTTTATGTCATCCAGACTGTTGAAGACAGAGGACCCAGTGTTAAACGCAGTAAAAACATCATTCCATACTCCCCGTCTTTGTCTCCCTGTGTTACCAAAGTACTCGCGGTGTGTGGTGTACAGTACAGTATTGTTGACGTTGGCAAAATCGAACTCGTAAAACTTCTTGAACATGTCCTTTAACAGGGCCTGGTATAGCTGCTCTGTCTCTTTGGGACACCACTCCGGTAAGTGTGCCTCGGTGAGATTTAAAATCACGGAGGCTACCGCGTAGTGTACCCCCTGGTACAGTACCTGTTCCGTAGGCACCAGTACCAGCCCATTCCCTGGTCCCTTGGTGGCAGTGGGGCACCCCTCCCTGTGTGTCCTTGCTGCCTGAGTCATGGGCAGGGGATTTCGGGCACGTGCCACGAGTTCAGTGGCTTTGACTGGAGCTGGGTAGCGTGGGACTATGCAAGTGTGTAGGTTGGAATCCTATTCCACCCCCTTCCCCTTATCCTGCCATGATGTGGAGAAGATGATAGATATGCCTGTAGGGCAGGCCCTTTTTGACCCCCACATACAGACATAGATTCCCTGTTCCAATTCCCACCACTTATCCCAACATACACTAGTCCCTTCTTGGGTTCCGGTGACCGTCCGGTGGGTGTCTTTCCCCATTCGTTCCCAGTCAGCTGTGCGATCCCCCATGTCGGTGCTCAGATTTCTGAGCCACCACTACCTTCCCAGGGGAATCTGTTCTTTGCAAGTCAGGCACACGCGTTTCTCCTCAGTGACCCCGACCCGTGAGGCCACAACCTGTACGCTGGGGCAGGGGAGGGAGGCTTCCCCGTAGGTGAACCTGGTTTGGCTGGAGTACCGGATGGAGTTGTTTCCCAACCACCCGGGCCATCTTCCCTCATGGGTGCAGATGGCGGGTTCCTCCACGCCTTGTTCGCAGCTCCCTGCAGTCACCACTGTAGTGTATGTACCTTTAAGGGAAGAACTACTTTTTACAGCTCCTGTATACTGTAGTACCGGCAGTGACCACACCTGTATATAAACCCTGAGTAGGGATCTGTACTTTTAGTTTTAGAGTAACCCTCATCCAGTAAACACCTGTTGATTGTTCCTCTGCAGTCTCTGTCGATTTATTGAAGGACACCATACATCAAAATTCACGGATTTAACATTGGCGACGAGTCGATTCGAACCTACCTGCAACTCTGCAGAAGAAGGCCGATTCCACCAGTGCGGGCGTCGACCATCCAGAGAGGACTTGAGCATCGCAGAGGAGGCTGTGGAGAGCTGGGCTTGGTTCTCCAGTCGCGACGATCCAGCGCAGCGGGCTGGCAGCAGGTACGGCGCAGACCCTTCCCAGACGGCGGCGGCTGAAGCTGACCGACGGCACAGAAAAAGGCCGAGCAGCGTTGACGGGGTAATAGAGGGGGTAAAGCGCACAGGGTGCAGCCGGGGTTGAAGACTGAGCGGCGTCAACAAGAGAGGGTAAAGCGCACAGGGCACAGCCGGGGTTGAAGACCGAGCGGCGTCGACGGAAAAAAAAAGAGAGAGAGGGTAAAGTGCACAGGGCGCAGCCGGGGTTCAGGACCGAGCGGCGTCAACGAGAGAGGCGCGCAGGAAAACGCGCAGAGCGCGGCCGGTGTTCAAGGGCTGAGCAGCGTCCGCGGGGGGGGGGGAGAAAGGACAACGCGGGAGATGCCATTTTTGAGCCGCAGCGGAGAAGAAGGGAGAGCGCGGGAGACGCCATTTTGAGCCACAGTGGAGAAGAAGGGAGCGCGCGGGAAGAAAGGAATGCACGGGAGATGCCATTTTGAGCCAGCGGAGAAGAAGGGAGAGCACGGGAGATGCCATTTTTAGCCAGTCTAACCACACCCAGGGACGCCGAAGAGTGGCAGTGTCACAGCGTTCGACAATGAAGTCGAAGATTGGGCGACATATATAGAACGCATAGAAGTGTACTGCAAGGCGAATGAAGTGCCAGATGCCAGGAAAGCACTGGTATTGTTCAATTCCATGGGTGCAAAAACATACGGCTTACTACGAAACCTAGTAACCCCAGAGAAGCCAGTGGAAAAGGATTTTGAAAGCATAGTGGCAATCCTACAGGACCACTTAAACCCCACACCGCTGCTGATAGCAGAAAGATATAAGTTTCGCAAAAGGAACCAGCATAAAGATGAAAGTAATGCTGAGTATTTAACGGAACTGCGCAAGCTATCGAAACACTGCCAGTTTGGAACAGGACTAGCAGATAATTTAAGGGACAAGTTTGTGTGTGGGCTTCAAAGTGAAGGAACCCAGAAACGGCTTCTATCAGAAAAAGATCTTACGCTGGACAAGGCTTTCAGCATGGCAGTATCACACGAAGCAGCCGCACAGGGCGCTGCAGAGATACAACGGAGACCGCAAGAATATGGCACAAATGAAATGTCATATGGAGCAGTGAAGTGTTATCACTGCGGCAGAACAACACACGACAATAAGGATTGTTAGTTCAAGGACCAAGTGTGCAGACAGTGTGGAAAAGTAGGACACATAGCAAGAGTCTGCAGGTCGGGAAAGAAAACCAGCAGCAAGAAATCTCCACAGGAGAAGTGCAAAAAGGTACATAAGGTGACAGAGAGTTGTTCAGACGAACAGAAAAGTGATACAGACTCCGGAAGCAAGGAGCTGGGTTGTCTGAAACTACATAATGTAATCAAAATGGAGGATCACCAAACTATCTGGGTCACGCTCAAGATAGATGGAGTCCAAGTGAAAATGGAATTGGACACAGGATCAGCCCTAACAATCATAAACCGAAGGGACTACAAGCGGCTATTCTCACATATACCCTTGAGAGATACAGAGATTGTCTTGAAGACATACACGGGGCAAAAAGTCTACCCCAAAGGAAAAATAAGGGTGAACGTGATATACAACGGGAAGGAAACACCAAAAATGGACCTATATGTATTGCCAGATGGAGGACCACCACTACTAGGACGTGAATGTATCCGGAAGATACAGTTAGATTGGCATTCCATACAAGCACTGACGGTAGATGTCAAAAAGGATGACGACGTCACACCTGGGCGACTGTCAAAAATGCTAACTGACGCACAAGAAGTGTTCCAGGAGGGACTCGGAACACTAAAAGGCATAACAGCGGCGATCAAAATAGAGGAAAATGCAAGCCCAAAGTTTTTTAAGGCCAGACCGGTGCCTTATGCGATCCGCCCAGACGTCGAAGCAGAGCTGGAAGGGTTGCAACGTTCTGGAGTACTGTCCAAAGTGGACTGGAGCGAGTGGGCTACACCCATCATTCCTGTAATGAAGAGGTCATTGAGTAATACGCCTGGGGAACCAAAGAAGGTTCGCATCTGTGGGGACTTTAAGGTGACAGTGAACCCAGTCCTTCACATGGTACAATATCCGCTTCCGCGGATTGAAGATATTTTCGCCTCGCTATCTAGAGGGAAATGCTTCACTAAGATTGATCTGGCCCAGGCGTACCTGCAAATGGAGGTAGAAGAAGCCTCGAAACGGTACCTCATGATCAACACTCACAAAAGTTTCTACCAATACAACCGGCTGGTGTTTGGAATAGCTTCAGCTCTGGCTATTTGGCAAAGGGCAATGGATCAAGTCCTGCAAGGGATTCCAGGGACCCAGTGTTATTTGGACGACATCCTGGTCACGGGCGAAAATGACAGTGATCACCTCGCCAACCTGGAGCAGGTGCTCACTAGATTAAAGGAATATGGGCTCCGAGCTAATCGCCACAAATGCGAGCTTTTCCAGAAGCAGATCTCGTATTGTGGCCACATTATTGATGAAGAGGGGTTACATAAGTCCCCTGAAAAGATTGAGGCAGTAGTCAAGGCTCCAGCACCGGAAAATCTGTCACAACTGAGGTCATTCCTCGGGCTGGTGAACTACTACCATAAGTTCTTGCCGAATTTGTCTACAGTACTACACCCACTGAACACCCTACTGCAAACGGGGGTACCATGGAAGTGGAATGACGAATGTAAACGAGCTTTCTAGAAGTGCAAAGAATTGATCACATCAAAAGAGGTGTTGGCTCATTTCAACCCAGCACTACCAGTTCGGTTGACGTGTGATGCATCACCCTATGGTATTGGTGCGGTGATGTCGCACAAATTCCCGGATGGCTTGGAGAGGCCAGTAGCCTTTGCGTCTCGGTCACTAACCTCAGCCGAGCATAACTACGCCCAGAATGACAGGGAGGCCCTCAGTCTAGTGTGGGGAGTAAAAAAGTTCAACCACTATCTGCACGGGCAGAAGTTCACCTTGCTGACTGACCACCAACCACTTGTCTCCATCTTTAATCCAAAGAAGGGCGTTCCGGTGATGACTGCGCAACGGCTACAAAGATGGTCCCTTTTTCTAGGGGCGAACCAATATGAAATAGAGTATAAGGGCACAAAACAGCATGGAAACGCTGATGGGCTATCACGCCTGCCACTGCCTACTGCGGAGGAAGCACCAGCAGTGGACCCTGTCGAAATATTTTATTCAACTATAATTGAACGCTTGCCAGTAACTAACGTGGATATAGAGAAGGAGACCCGAAATGACCCGACACTGTCTCGGGTATATGATTTGACGGTGAAGGGATAGCCAACACATGGCGACTCACTGTTGCCAGCATTCTCATCCAGAAGAGAACAGCTGTCAGTATGCCAGGGGACATTGATGTGTGGATCCCGAGTGGTAATTCCACCCAAGTTAAGGGAGAGAGTGCTCAATGAGCTTCACGAAGGCCATCTGGGAGGGGTGAAAATGAAAAGCCTTGCTAGGGCTTATGTGTGGTGGCCGGGGATCGATCAGCAAATCGAGGACCTGACAAAGAGCTGCTCAGGATGCCAGAAGGTCCAAAATGCACCACCACATGCCCCTCTACACCCATGGGAGTGGCCCTCCTCTCCATGGCAACGGGTGCATATTGATTTTGCTGGTCCATTCATGGACTCAATGTTCTTAATAGCCGTGGATGCGCACTCGAAATGGCCTGAGGTGATCAAAATGTCCTCCACCACCACAGAGAAAACGATTGCAGTCCTACGGACCATGTTTGCCAGGAACGGCTTGCCAGAGCAGATTTGCTCTGATAACGGACCACAGTTTGTGTCCGAAGAGTTTTGGAAATTTATGAGAAGGAATAGGGTAAGGCATTACACATCCGCCCCGTATCATCCAGCCACAAATGGATTGGCTGAGAGTTTCGTACAAACCTTTAAAAAGGCAGTAAGGGCCATGTGCGATGACGACATTCCACTGCAGCATAAGGTGGACAATTTCGCATTAGCCTACAGAAATGCGACACATGCAGTTACCAACCAGACCCCGGCCATGATGTTCTTTCACCGAAGGTTGAGATCTCGTCTGGATTTGCTGAGACCGAATGTACGAAGAAATGTTGAGAATAAGCAATTCCAGCACATCAATGAGAAGCCGACAAGGAACTTCAATGTAGGGCAACCAGTCTTGGCCCGCGACCACTGAACAGAGAAATGGCAACCAGGAACGATATGCACACGGCAGCGGCCACTAATGTACACAGTGAATGTTGGGGAGAACATTGTGAGACGCCATGTCGACCAGATCCTAGCGTCACAGGAACGAGTCAACCCCATGTCTCGCATACGTGGTGATGTACCCGACATACAGGTAGCATCTATCCCAGAAACAGTAGCATCAGAAGCTGATGAAACAATCGACGAGAGGGGGGCAGAATCGCCTCCGCACCAAGAGCAAGACACTCAGGAAAGGCGCTATCCAGAAAGGATCAGGAAGCCGCCCCAAAGACTGAATTTATAAATGGACTATTTTCAGTTAATGTTGCATGTTAAAAGTGTTAACTGTTAAATCAATGTTATGGTACTGTTAATCTAAAAGGGTAGGAATTGTAGTGTATGTACCTTTAAGGGGAGAACTACTTTTTACAACTCCTGTATACTGTAGTACCGGCAGTGACCACACCTCAAATCAAATCAAATCAACTTTTATTGTCATTGTTAGTGCACAAGTGCAGTACAACGAAATGTAGGCTTGTGGCTCCCGAGAGTGTACATTTAGATTAAGACATTTAAACATTCAACATACATTTGGCTTGTAATACATTAACATAAACATAACCATAATAAAGTGCATTGGCAGATGGGCAGGCTTTAGAGTTTATTTGTGGAGTAGGGATTTGTACTTTTAGTTTTAGAGTAACCCTCATCCAGTAAACACCTGTTGATTGTTCCTCTGCAGTCTCTGTCGATTTATTGAAGGACATCATACATCAAAATTCACGGATTTAACAACCACTGGAGCCTTTTCTCCCAAGCACCCGTAGATGTGAGAGTCCTCCACGTCACCTCGCTTTCCGATGCTCATCCCTAGCAGGCTGAGTAGGGGTACGCCCCCCTTCATTCTCAAATCCTCTTTCTGCAAAGAGACACAAGAGCATATAGCCAGGTCCCGAGGAGATTCTCTGGCTTGGGTGAAGCATAGTCGTGTCTTGCGAACTTGACTCAATAGACATTCTTAACAATACTATTTAGGTATTAAAACTTATACTAAAACACCCGAACTTAACAATATAACTTAGTAAAACTATGTACATCCGGCGCCCGTCTCCGGGCGGCCAGGCTAATCTCTGTTTGGACTGCGGCACACTGCTCCCTTCAGCATGGCTGCACTGTCCTGCACTGTCGGTCCCTCGCAGCCTGTGGCTGCCGGCTGGGGACCCCTGTTCTTGGACTTCCCCCTGACTCGGGAGGCTGTCCCTTTAAAATGGGGAGCTGGTGACCATGGTTTCCTTGGCAGGGGCGTCCGTGGGGACCTTCTGAGGACATTGGCGGGTGGGGTTTTCTTGGCTGGTGGGCCTTTAACCCGAACCGCTGCCGTTGGCTGGGGATCCTTTTCCTCAGGCTTTACCTCTCCCGAACCTGGGCTAGGGGCAGTTAACTCTTCGTAGCCTGCTACCGCAGGCTGAGAGTCTCTGCCCCCAGGTCCCAAAACTGGGTCCGGGGCGGGGTCTTTGACCTCAGGTCCCTCCTCTTCTAAACCTGGCTTAGGGGCGGGGTCTTCGCCCTCGGGTCCCTCCTCATCTGGAGCCCAGAAGAGTGGGGGAGTGTCCCAAGTGGTGGGTGGGATGGCCCCTCTCCTTAAACAAGCCACAGCGCCTGCCTGTGCAGTCTGTGAACTCGCTCCCGCTGCAAGCTGAGGATTTCTATCCTCAGGCCCTACCCCAACTGGCTGTTTTCTCCTTTCGGTTTAAACAGTTTACACTGATTAATATGGAACCATTTGGTGCGCCGAGGCATCTTAACGGCGTATACCATGGGGCTGGCCTTGTCTACAATGCTGTAGGGCCCCATGTATAATGGTTCCAGACTCCCTACTCGGGCATAGTTCCTCACCATGACCTGATACCCTACCTCCCACTCGTGGTGTTTTCGGGGTTCTAACAGCAATCGGTTACTCCGATGCTGCCTTCCCATGTTCCCGGCCGCCTGCTCGTGGACCTGTTTAAGGTGCTCGAAGAGGTTTCGGGCAAACCTGTCCCAGTTTACCTCTCTGAGCTGACCCTCCGTGAGCACCGGGGCTAGTACATGGGTGTGGGTCCACATAACCCTGCCAATCATCAGCTCGTACGGTGAGTACCCCGTGCTTTTTGACTGGCTGGCCCGGATCCCCATCAGAACCAATGGTAGGACCTCGGCCCATTTACGGGGCGAGTCCACCGTCTCCTTCCTCAACCTTTCTTTTAGGGTCCTATTCATTCTTTCCACAATCCCTGATGACTGTGGGTTGTGGGCCACTTCCACTTGATGCCTAGCAGCATAAGGGTATTCTGCATCACATGTCCGGTGAAGTGACTCCCTTGGTCGGACTCCACATACTGTGGTAGCCCCCACCGCGAGAACACTTCCCGGACCAGGATCCTGGCAGTACCCAGAGCTGTGGCTATTCTGCAGGGGAAGGCTTCTACCCATTTCATGAACACATCTACCAGGACTAGGCAGTACTTATAGCCTCCCTGGGCGGTGGGCAGGGGCCCGATGTAGTCGACCTGTTTTGACTGCCATAGTCCCTCTACCCTCCTGATGTGTCCCATATGTACCTTCTTTTTGTGGGGGTCAGGGTTATTAGCAGCGCACACAAGACAGCCGGCGCAGAACTCGCGGACATCTTCTGTTAAGTCTGTGTGTTATCGTGAGAATTACTACACAGACCACAAGAGTAAATTTTAACAGGTCTTTACTAGTCGAAGGTCAGGGCGGAACTGCCCAATAAATCATTACACAGCACTTATATACCGGTGTGGTCACCACCGGTATTACAGTATACAGCAGCCAAGATAAAGTAGTGCAACTCTTAAAATAGTTCTCTTAAAGGTGGAACGGTTACATACACCACAATCCTCCCTTTTTAGCTTAACAGTATATATTCCCCATTAACATAACATAATAACATATATACACAACTTCATGTAAAAACAGTTCACAGATTCAGTCTCTCTGGAGGCTTCCTGACTCGGTCCGGATAACGCCTCGGTGGTGTAGTAGTTTTTGGTGGTGTAGTAGGTTCTTTTGGCAAGGTCGATTCGGCTTGAATGCCAGTGTCGGGTTCATCTGATTCCAGTATCACCGGATCGGAGGTAGATACTATGGGTATCTCTGCTTCATCATTAGGCGTATAGAGTTGTGGAGTAGGTTGTCCCTTTTTGGATGGCTCTATGACCTGGTCAACATGGCGCCTTATTATGCTTTCACCAATGTCCACGGTATACATCAGCGGTCCTAGTCGTGTGCAAATAGGTCCAGGCTGCCATTTCTCGGTACGGTAGACCCGGGCCAAAACTTGTTGACCTATCTGGAAGGTTCTAGTTGGCCTTTCATTCATGCCTTGAAATTGCCGGTTCTCTACGTCCCTTCTGATGTTTGGCTTGATCAAATCCAGCCGGCATCTTAGTCTTCTATTGAAAAACATCATGGCGGGAGTTTGGTTTGTAACCACATGTGTTGCATTCCTGTACGCCAACAAGAAGTTATCTACTTTATGTTGTAGATTTATGTCTTCATTACCCATGGCCTTTATGGCCTTCTTGAAGGTCTGGACAAACCTTTCAGCTAATCCATTGGTGGCGGGATGGTATGGGGCGGACGTGTAGTGCTTAACCCCATTGTTTTTTCAGAACTTCCTGAATTCTTCAGACACAAATTGCGGTCCATTATCAGAACAGATCTGTTCCGGCAGCCCATTCCTGGCAAATATGGTCCTTAATACTGTGATGGTTTTTTCCGTGGTGGTGGAGGACATCTTTATTACCTCCGGCCACTTGGAGTGTGCATCCACCACGATTAAGAACATTGAGTCCATAAATGGACCAGCAAAGTCGATATGTACCCTTTGCCATGGAGATGAGGGCCACTCCCATGGATGTAGAGGGGCTTGTGGTGGGGCGTTTTGGACCTTCTGGCATCCTCGATAGCTCTTGGTCATTTCTTCGATGTCTCCATCGATACCTGGCCACCACACAAACGCTCTGGCTAGGTTCTTCATTTTCACTCCACCCAGATGCCCCTCGTGAAGCTCCTTTAGCACTTTATGCTGGAGTTTGGGTGGAATCACCACTCTGGATCCACACATCAAAGTTCCTCGGCACACTGACAGCTGCTCTCTTCTTTGCGAGAATGCTGGCAACAGTGGTTCGCCATGTGCTGGCCATCCCTTCACCGTTAAATCGTAGACTCGTGAGAGAGTCGGGTCATTTCTCGTTTCCTTTTCGATGGTAGAATTTGTGACTGGTAGACATTCCACTATGGTTGAGTGGAACATCTCCACTGGGTCCACTGTAGGCGCCTCTTCTACCGTTGGCAACGGTAGGCGCGATAAACCGTCAGCATTCCCATGCTGTTTTGATCCTTTGTATTCTATGTCATATTGGTGTGCCCCTAGGAAAAGGGACCACCTCTGTAGCCTTTGCGCTGTCATAATGGAAACGCCCTTTTTAGGGTTGAATATGGATACCAACGGCTGGTGGTCTGTCAGCAGTGTAAACTTCTGGCCCTGCAGGTAATGATTAAACTTCTTTACTCCCCACACCAGGCTGAGAGCCTCCCTATCTATCTGAGCATAATTTCGCTCAGCGGAGGTCAATGATCTGGATGCAAATGCGACTGGCCTTTCCAAGCCATTTGGCAACTTGTGTGAGAGTACTGCTCCAATACCATAAGGAGAAGCATCACAAGCTACATGAATAGGTAGCGTTGGGTTGAAATGAGCCAACACTTCCTCTGAGGTGATCAATGCCTTGCTTTTGCGAAAGGCCTTCTTACAGTCCTCGCTCCACTTCCATGGTACTTCTTTCTGCAAAAGAGCATTCAGCGGGTGCAGCACCGTGGATAGATTTGGCAGAAACTTATGGTAATAGTTAATCAACCCTAGGAACGACCTCAACTGGGATACATTTTTCGGAGCGGGAGCCTTCACAACAGCTTCGATCTTGTCAGGTGACTTGTGCAGCCCCTCCTGGTCAATGACATGACCACAGTACGAGATCCGTTCCTGAAAGAACTCACATTTCTGGTGATTAACTCGAAGTCCATATCCCTTCAATCTGGTGAGCACCAGTTTCAAATTTGCAAGGTGTTCCTCATCGTCATCTCCTGTAATCAGGATATCGTCCAAGTAACATTGAGTGTTTGGAATTCCCTGTAATACCTGCTCCATGGCCCTCTGCCAAATTGCTGGAGCCGAAGCCACTCCAAAAACCAAACTATTATATCGATACAAGCCTCTGTGCGTGTTGATTGTGAGATAATGGCGCGACTCTTCCTCAACTTCCATCTGTAAGTACGCTTGCGCCAGGTCTATCTTGGTGAAGTGCTTCCCGCCAGACAATGAAGCAAAGATATCCTCAATCCGCAGAAGCGGATATTGCACTGCGTGAAGCACCGGATTAACTGTGATCTTGAAGTCTCCACAGATGCGGACCTTCCCCGGTTCCCCTGGCTTGTTACTCGATGAACGCTTCATTACGGGAACAATGGGCATGGCCCACTCACTCCAGTCCACCTTAGACAGTACTCCTGAACGTTCTAGCCCTTCCAGCTCAGCTTCCACAGCAGGTCGTATCGCATAAGGTACCGGTCTGGCTTTGAAAAATTTTGGGTTTGCATGTTCTGCAATCTTGATTTTTGCCTTAATTCCTCTTAGTGTTCCCAGTCCCTGTTGGAACACCTCTTTAGCCTCATCCAATATTCTGGACAATCGTTCAGGTTTGACATTTTTTTTTCCGGAATCTACCGTCATTGCTTTTAGGGAGTGCCAGTCCATATTTATTTTCCTGATCCACTCCCGTCCCAGAAGTGGTGGACCTCCCTCAGGTAGTACATATAAGTCCATTCCTTGGTGTTCTTTGCCCTTGTGTATCACCTTGACTTTTTTATCTTTCCGATGGGGTATACTCTTTGCCCCGTGTATGTCTGCAATACTATCTCCGTATCCCGTAGGGGAATATGTGTGAATAACCTTTTGTAATCTTGCTTATTCATGACCGTCAACGCCGATTCGGTGTCCAATTCCATCTTCACTTGGACTCCTGCTATCTGCAGTGTGACCCAGATAGTTTGTAGGTCAGCTTCCTTACTCACATTGTGAATTCTCAGACTACCTAGTTCCTTGCTGTTGGAGTCTGAATCCGAATTCTGTTCATCCGAACTCTTCTCAGCCACCTTATGTACCTTTCTGCACTTTTCCTGCGGTGACTTTTTGTTGCTGGTCTTCTTTCCTGACCGGCATACTTTAGCTATGTGACCAAGCTTGCCACATTTTCTACATTCCTGGTTTTTAAACCAGCATTGGTTCTGATCGTGTGTTGTCTTTCCACAACGATAACATTTCGTTGTACCCAAAGCCATTTGATCTACGCTGAGTACCGCTGCCTTCAGCTGCATTTCCGCAGTGCCTCTCGCTGCGGCTTCGTGCGATGCTGCAATAGTGACAGCCTTATCAAGTGTAAGATCATTCTCTTCAAGCAGCCGCTTTTGTGTTCCTTCTTTCGACAATCCACACACGAATTTGTCTCTCAGTGCCTCTGTCAGACTTTCCCCAAACTGACAGTATTTCGCTAGCTTACGCAGTTCAATTAAATACTCCGCGTTGCTTTCGTCTTTCAGTTGCGTCCTCGCATAAAATTTAAATCGTTCCACTAACATCAGCGGTGTGGGGTTCAAATGATTTTTCAGGACAGCAACAATTTTAGCGAAAGTCTGATCCGCCGGTTTAGCTGGTGATAGAAGATGCTTCAATAGCCCGTATGTCTTCGCACCCATTGAGTTTAGTAAGGTTAGTGCTTTATCTTCATCTGATATTTTATTTGCCTTACAATATATCTCTATGCGTTCTACATACGTGGCCCAATCTTCAACATCGGGATCGAAATCGTTGATGTTACCACGCTTAGGCATCCTCGCAATCTTCTTGAGAAACAAAAAGAAATTTTTCTTTTATTTTTTTTTTTCAAAATGGCGGTTTCCCGCGCTTGTCTTCTTCCCCCACCTACAAAAATGGCGGCTTCCCGCGTTTGCCTTTCTCCCCCGCTGGCTGTAATGGCGATTGCCGTATTGCTGCGTTCGCCCTCCCCAGCGGTTTTCAAATCGTGCCTCCCAGCCCCTCTTGCAGTCCAGTCCTTTTCCCCGGCTGCGGCTGAGTTCTCCGCGGTTTTTTTTATTTTCTCCCGCGCCTTACGCTGTCCCGGTCGCTGCGCCTCGCGGCCTCGGTAGCTGCCCGGCCTTTTTCACCGGTCGCGGTCGAGCTCTCTCTCGGCGCTGTTGCGTCTCCCAGCCCGCTTGCAGCCCGGTCTTTTACACCGGCTGCGTTTGCATTCACCGCAGCTCCCGTGCCTTATGCTGCCCCAGTCTCAGCGCCTCTGGCCCCAACTTCTGTCCGGCTCTTTTCCCCGGCCGTGGTCGAGTTCTCCGCCCTTATATCCTCCGTTTTTCCCTCCCCTACTTCACAGCCAACGTGGCCGACTTGCTGCTCGTCGCTGATCGGCTTACCCACCACCGCGATAGAAGGGATGATCACTGCCTGTTGCTGATGGAAGACTTCGTGTCAGGATTCTTCCTTTGCTCTTCAGACCTGTGTCTTTTCTCAGCAGGATGATGAGGGCGGATGCCTCCTCTCAACGCCCGTCAACTGCCTTGGATGTATCTCTGCCGCAGGGTAAGATCGTACTCGTCGCCACTGTTAAGTCTGTGTGTTATCGTGAGAATTACTACACAGACCACAAGAGTAAATTTTAACAGGTCTTTACTAGTTGAAGGTCAGGGCGGAACTGCCCAATAAATCATTACACAGCACTTATATACCGGTGTGGTCACCACCGGTATTACAGTATACAGCAGCCAAGATAAAGTAGTGCAACTCTTAAAATAGTTCTCTTAAAGGTGGAACGGTTACATACACCACATCTTCCCTGAGTCCTGGCCACCATCCCGCCTGTTCCACCCGTTGCCAGGTGGTCTCAGGCCTGGGGTGTCCCACTCCTGGACCCTCATGGGCCAGTTGAAGGAATTCCCTCCGGTGTTGCTGCGGCACAACCCACTGTTCCCCCGGAACAGCATGCCCACTTTCACGGAGAGGGTTGCTGTGCCATAAGGACCCTCTATCTGTTTTCCCTCAGTCACTGCACTGAGGACCGCCTTGAGGACGGGGTCTTGGGCTTGGACCGTTTTAAAGTCCGGGGCTAAAGCTACCCCTGCACTCCCTTGTGTCCCGTCCCTACCTCTGACTGCCGCCATGGGTCTGGACACATACGGGTCCCAGAAAGTGCCTGTGCGGGCACCCTCCTTCGCGAGCATGTCAGCCTGCTGGTTGCCTTGACTGCGGGTTTCTGTGGAGGAATGGGCTTTCACCTTGTGGATGAAAACCTCCCCTTCCTCCCCCACTGCTGCTAGGATCTTTTCCAGCAGGGGTTTCACTGAGAGGGGTCTCCCGTCGGCGGAGGTGTATCCGCAGCGGGACCAGATGGCCAGGTACTCCGTACACGAATTGCACGTAAACATGCTGTCCGAGCAAATCGTGTATGGGGTGGGGTAGATTTTGGGGTGTGTAACAATGTACACCACCGCGGACAGTTCAGCCTGCTGGGCGCACATGGTGCTGGGGAGCTTAATCACCAGGGCAATGTTTGCCGCTGGGTCGTAAACTCCACACCCCATGAGTCGCTCGCCAGCAGATACCGTGCTGGAGCCGTCCACATAGATCTCGCGGCCCCTGGGATGTATC
This sequence comes from Somniosus microcephalus, assembly GCF_052327205.1. Lineage (NCBI taxonomy): Eukaryota > Metazoa > Chordata > Chondrichthyes > Squaliformes > Somniosidae > Somniosus > Somniosus microcephalus. The sequence continues at coordinate 88,809,739 of NC_140993.1, read as the reverse complement.
CCGGCCCGTAAACCTATGTCCACTTCCCAAACCCCTTCTATGGAACACCGGTGGGCTGTTCCAGGATATACCAGGTTGGCTGCGAGCTTTGGCTCGCAGAGACCCTTCACCTTTAAGTCCATCTGTGAGAGGAGCAGGGTCCAGCGAGCAATGCGGTGCCTGCTCACCGTTCCATCCTTGATCCTCCCATCCAGGAGCATTTGGGTGGGTGTGTGATGGGTGAGGAGAGTGATGGGAGAGGTGTCTGTGAAGATCAGCGATCTTTTCACAGCCCAATATATGGCTAAAAGGTGCCTCTCACAGTTGGAGTAGCTCCTCTCCACATCCATGAGTATTCTGGAGGAGTGGACCACCGGCCTCAGCTGGCAATGCCGCTCTTGGAGCAGGACAGCACTCAGGCTGTCCCCGCTGGCTGCTACCTCCAGGAAAAACTCTTTCCCCCATCTATGGCCCCTAGAGCTGGTGCGGTCTGCAACTCCTTCTTGAGCCTGACAAATGCCGCCTGGCAACCCTCATCCCAAACCCACTCCACTCCCTTGTGTAGGAGTCGGAGCAGAGGGGCTGCTGTGGCTGCATAATCTTCAATGAAGTCTCTACAGTACCCGGTTAGCCCCAGAAACAACCTCACACTCGTCACTGTGTTGGGGACTGGTAACTCTTGTACCGCCTCCCTCCTAGCCTTATCTATGGCCCTTTCTCCAGCGCATACGGTCAGGCCCAGGAATTTCACCTCCTGCTGGCCAATCTGCACTTTCTTGGGGTTCACCTTAAAACCCTTTTGCCCAAGCAGCTCCAGCAATTCGGCCAGTAGTGGGACATGCTCCTCTCTCGAATCGGTGAAGAGAAGAAGGTCATCCACATATTGTACCAACTGTCTGGGCTGATTGAACTCCTTTAAACTGTTTGCCATGCAGTGATGGAAAATGCTGGGGCTGTTGTGGAAGCCCTGAGGTAAGCAGTTCCACGTGTTCTGTTGCCCTTTAAACATAAAGGCAAACTTGTACTGATCCTCCCTCCTTAAAGGAATGGACCAAAACCCGTTGGAAATATCCAGCACCATGAAAGTGGTCGCGGATGCTGGGATACTTCCTATCAGGTCGGCAACTGCTGCTACCGTGGGTGCACAGGCTGGGATGTTACTATTGAGCACCCGATAGTCCACCGTGGCCCTTCAGGAATTGTCCGGATTTCTAACCGGCCACAGTGGAGAGTTTACGTGGGTGGCTATCGGTCTCAGAACTCCCTGCTGTACTAAAGAGGACATGGCTGCTTCCATGTCTGGCTCCGCTTCCCTGGGGAAGTTATACTGTTTCTGTGGTCGGGCCATGGTTTCCCCGTCTACGCTGACCTCAAACCCGTTGACCCTCCCGCAGTCGTGTTTGTGTGTGGCAAATGTGGCTAGGTGGGCTCGCACAAATGCCTGGAAATCCTGTGGGGTGTTACTGACCATGAGCTCGAGGTTATAACCCTCTTTGGGCTTCATGGTGCATACGGTCCCCTTCCCTTCTTTCCCTCGGATGACTACTACCTCGCCGCCCTTTCCTGTACTTGCCCCCCATACGCAATGATTTCTTAAATCGACCAGGATCCCGTGGCCTACAATAAAGTCAGCTCCCAGTACCCCTCTTCCACCCTCCACTTCCCATTTCATCAGGACACAGGTCCACTTAGAGCGGAGCGGTCCTAAATGAATGGCGAGCGGGATGGAAAACGAGCCGGCCTGTTCTTTGCCTGTGATGCCCGACAGACTGTATGGGACCCCGTTAGATAGAGGCAAGGTGGTGGGGTTAGCTGAATGGACCATGGTGCATGATGCCCCCGTGTCCAACTGATAGGTCCCCTTCACCTTTTCTACCTCCATCTCCACGAGGGGTCTTTTCCATTCTTCATACCGAAGGGAACACAGGTAATCAGGCTGCGCTGGCTCTAGTCAGGGCTGTGGGTTGGATGGGGCTGATGGGGTCAGAGCACCGGTAGCGGCTGCTACTCTCCCATGGCCAGTCAATAAGGAGCTCATGGTGTCCAAAAATGACTTGACCGTGGCAGGAGGGATTCCTGCCTCTGCCTTTTGGGCTGGGGCTGTGGAATTCTTTCCCTTGTTATCTTTCCAAGGGTTTTTGCACTCCTTCCGCCAATGACCATCCTTCCCACATCCGTAACAATTCGTCTTTGTGTTGGGGGGGTCATTCCCTTCCTGATGCCAATCTTTCCTACCCTGTCCGGGTTTTACCTCATGCACCTTCCCCTTGGGTGGGTGTGCATCGGTTCCCCTACCGTTCTTATAAGCTAGGGTCAACTGTCTGATCACCGTAATTCAGTAGTCTGGGGATTCTTGGGGTCGAACCAGACTTCCGACTTGGCCCAGACCTGTGGCAAGCTGTTTGCCACCAGGCAATGGAGCCAATGGGTCAGTGGATTCCAGTTCAGGAACGCCCGATTAGGTGTCCCCGGACAGGCACTCCGGTACACTGGCCATAAACTGTCCGCGAAAGCCTGCGGGGTTTCCCCTGTGAACTGGACTGTCTTCTCCACACAGGAGAAAGGACTTCCCTCATTCATCCCCATGGCCTCCAGAACTTCATCCCTGAGGACCTCATACCCGCTCTGCCCCTTCTTACACTTGTCAGAGAAGGATTGGAGGAGCCTACTCTCCAGGGAGAATAGCAGCATCTTGGCCTGTTCAGCACCATCGCAGACGTTGATGCTGGCTGCCTGCTCTACTTCCCTGAAGTGGATCGAAGGGGTCCCCCTTTTCGGAGAGCTTTCGGATATGGCTCACCATGGCCCTAAGCTCTTGGGTGCTATAGGGTAATACGAACTGATTTTGGAGGGGTCTCTCATCGTCGCCATTGACGGGTGCGCCGAACCTCCGATGCCGGGCTGGGCACATCGGTCCCGGCTCCGGCCTCTCCGGCGGGGTTGCTCCACCTCCGCTCCCACCTCTGGCTCCACCCCCCCTTACTGCCAGACCTCGCTGAAACCTGGCACTACGGGTGGTGGTCGTGAGACCTCCTGGTCCTCAACCGGGTCGTCCCTGGGCACTACCAGTGATATTTGAACTGTCCTCCCCTCGTTCCCCATAAAATCCGCCTGACCTGCCTTCGGGCTGATGAGGCACACCATGCCTTTTGCCTTCCTCAGGGCCAGGCTCAGATTTTCTATCTGCTCCTTGCAAGGGCCATGATCTGCATCTTCAAACCACTGTTCGCTCGCTAACTTGTAAGCTGCCTTTACCTCTTTTACTTTCTCCTGCTGTTCCCTAACTTGTCTTGCTAAGCGGGCATTCTTTTCCCGCAACCTTAACTCATTACCCTTGGCTTCAGTGACTTGGCACTGTAGGTATTCCAACTTGGCCTTATTTTCTCTCATTAAATGCATCCTTTCCTGATTCAGGGCCTGCAATGCTACCAGTAAATTTTCTCCTGCTAGAGCCTTGTCCTGGATCTCCAGGGCTGACTCCTTTAACTCGGCTGTCCATGCTGCAACGAGCCTGTCCAGAAGCTGGACCTGCTTTTTAAAACACATCAGCCAGACTGCCTTCTCTAAGGACTTCTTGTGTTCCCTCCCCTCTGTCCACTTAAATGCTGCATCTACCGGATGCCCAGCCTTTAACAGAGTGCTGATCCACTTCTTTGTGGTATTCACCTTGCTAAACACATAATCAGAAATCCTTTCCTCCATCATGGTTTGCTCATCTGAACCATTGTCTACTGTATCATACCCCTGTTGCCGGAGTCCTGCCGCGGTCACCATTTCTGTAGGGGGTGGCGTGCGGCCAGTCAGCTTTGCCTCTGACTGTTCTCTGAGCAGTTCAAATCACTCCCACACCTCTGGGCTCTAGACACCGGACTTAGGTACAGGTGGCGATACAGAAACTCGAGTAGACAAGTGGTTTGGTATAAGAGAACCAAAGTTTTTATTAAAAGCAGAATACAACAAACTTATGAAAATTACTGGTATGAAATTACAGACATAAAGAATTACACTTATATGGGAATGGGGAACACATGGCACATCGAGGGAAAACAACTACATTAACAATCCCCTTATCGTTATCTCACCCCCTATACCTAACTAGATTAAGCTATGAGGGGCCAGGAATTCATGCTCACCAATCCGAAACCTGTTGCTTTAACGGTTGTGGGTTTTGGGGTCCATTCCTGCTGTCCTTTGGGGTATCCCGTCGCCATGTGGTTTCAGGGCGCGGCGCTGAAGTTGTTGATGCGAAGCACCCTCCTTTTCCTCAGCTACCGTCGTCGTCTCATCACGATGGGTTTTCTTCTTCTTCTCCCTCGGGCGGTCGTCAGCGGTCTTTACCATCTGAATGATTTCACTATCGAAGCTTCGAACACCAATTTATTCTTTAACCGGGCTATGACTGTCCATGTGACAAACGCCAGCTTATAACTAGGCTATATGTCTTGATTCTTCTACCCATCCTTCGAATGCCAGCATATTCTTAAATTGGGGTTACACTATACGTCAACTTATTCACCAAACACCAGCTTATAACTGGACGTTGGTCCCCAAATGTGTCTTTCCGCTGCCCTTCTCTGCCTTTATCGGTTTACCTTCTTCTTCGTCTCGTCTCATCTCGTCTGCCCGTTTGTGGCCTGTGTGTCCTGTGTGGTTTTGAACTCGGGTCTCGTTCTCCTCCCGCGTTTGGCCCTGGTGTGATAGGCGTCCTTAGTTGTTGAGCGGCGCGGGGATCGAGAAGAGAACCCGCCACGAGGCCAGGGCACGAGAACGAGAGGTAGCAGGCCAAGGTCAAAGATGAGGGCAGGAGCAAGAGAGCGATTGCTACTGATGGGCCTACAATTATACCCGCTCTTCAACTCCTTATCTGTGCACCAAATCAGGTCAGCCCATTGTTTAACTTTTGGCGGGCTTGTTTAAATGATTACAGCCATTTATTTTAACGACTTGTGGAGTGGTTGTCTCCAGGTCTAATGGCCCCGATGTCCTGGTTGTTTTGTCATGGATGAAGCTTAATTGTCCCCATCCTGACTTGATGGCTACTGTGAGCTGTTACCGATTAAATATGCAGAAACCTAATGGCCTTCATTCTAGGCCCATTCTGGCTTGATCTATTTGAAGTCGAATGAATGCATATTCTGTGTTTACTTTGGCTGTCTGGCTCCAGAGAGTCCTTTTCACAGATTCCTGCATTTTAAGTTTAGTCTCCGGGCCTACCTGTCTGCAGAGCCCTGTTTTAAAAATCCTGTGGGTTTTGGTCACGAGGTTACAGAAGCCATTTTGGGTCCCCTGTATTTAATAACATGTCCAAACAGGGCCCCTTGATCCATAATTTGGGGAGTGCGGGAATTTTGAGAACCCTGCACTTACATTATTGTGACTTAAAGGCTTGTGCACAAACACGTTGCTACCAGATATGGGTGGTCTAGTAGGACTTCCTTTTGTAATTGAACATGACGGAGAATGAGCAGAGGCCATGCAGAGCAGGGCAAGCTGCTAGAAGAGGGAAGAGGAGGAGGTGGGGATGGGATCTCAGCAATGCCTCTTCCCACAATGGCTAGCACTGTCTCCTCCACTGGGGTAAAACATGCAGGCGTGCCTCTCCCCCTCCCGTTAATTCCGGTTGTGCGCCACTTTCTCCTGCAAGAAAGAGGAAAGTGTGTCAATGAGGATCATGCAATATGTTTCGGTGAATCGCGATCCCTGTGCCCATTTTCGGGGGTTATCCAATTTAACCCCCAGTGAGTTTGCATTGGGATAAAAAATGCCGTAGGCTGCAGGCATTAAAGATATATATTAATGTCAACAGGCCAGTGAGTGGAATGCCATAGCCCACAGTCTATTCCATACTGATACAATGGACAGAATTTTCCCCCAAAAAATGGGTTGGGTGTGGTGTGTGGGGGCAGTTAAATTTTGAAAAATGGAATTCCCGACCTGATCCCGCCTCCAATCCGCCCACTTCCAGTTTTAACCGACCAACTGACTCCCGGGGGCGGTACAGCAATTTAAATATTATAATGAAGCTGGAAGCCTCTATTTTAACCTCCATTTTGTTTTTAACTGCATGTGGGCGGGTTTCACACAATTCGTGAAACCCGGCAGTTAAACCGAGGCGAGGACTGCTGGATCCAGGAGGTAAGTGGCTTTATACCTACCTCCTCAATCCAGGATCCCTGCCGAGCCCGCCCCCTGCGATCTGAGACCCCCTCTTGAGGCCAAGCCTCCGATCCCCACCATGAGGCCTTGCGCTTCCGCCCCAGCAATGATGCTGAGGCCGGCCACAATCCTCTGGTGGCCGGTCCCGATCCTTTCTCCCCCACCGCCAATCCCTGGCCGACCCCCCTCCCCGCACTCCGCCAATCCCCAATCCCTGATCCCCGGCCGACCCCCACTACCGATCCCCGACCCCCCAATCCCTGATCCTCCCATGCCGATCCCGAACCCTCCCCCCGCAATCCCCGACCGAGTCACAGCCGTTTCCCCGACTACCCCCTCTGCCGATCCCCGACTCCTCCCCACTGACCCCTGACCAAGCCAGCTGATCCCTGACACCTCCCTCCGCCCCCACCACCACCCACGATCCCTACCCCGGATTGACCCTTTGCCCACTCCCCGCATCTGCCGGCCTACCTGACCTCAGTCAGCCAGTCTTTCAATCTGGCTGGCTGTGGGCGGGAATCCGAGGCCTCAAATGCAAATCAGGCCCTGCCATTAAAGTTGGCAGGGCCTGCGGGAAACCCGTCCTCCCGGGTTTCCCGCCCACCTCGGAGGCCCTGTCCCCAACCCGTCCATCTGGAGAAACTTCTGGCCAATGATTGTCATTTGTCTCATCTGAGGCCCTATAGCCAAGATGGTTCCTGATGTAATAAAACTCACTATGCACTTGGTTTGAGCATAAAGCAAGGCTTTAATCAACTTGTTTCAGAACATGGTCTAGTTGTACTTCACTAGTTCCTGTCTTACAAAATGTCCCTGGAAGCTGGGCCCATGCCCGAGTATTTATACTCCTTGGACGGTGCCACCAGCTGGCCGTCCAGCATTATTTCACGAGTAGTTTCTTGATGATGATGAGATTTATAACAGTCCACATTAATTTTGAGAAAAGAAGGAGATTCTCTTTAATCCCATACCCTAGGCTGGATGGATCAGTAGCCAATTTATTGATAGGCCTACTGGGAAATCACTGTCCAGGGAGGAAGTCAGCATCACAGCCCTGGCAGGCTGCTCTTCCAGGCTGTCAATGACAGCAAAGCAAGACATTTTAGAATATTGGTTCCACAACATACCTTCAAACAGAGCTTGCATTGCAAGGCATTGTGATGTCTACATTGTAAAGTCCGCGCCTCAATAATACACGGACTTCGGGAGAACAATTAAACAGGTATTTTACTGAACAGAGGACCCAACTTTTGTTTGGACCCAAAAAAAAACCAAAACAAATTGGACGGTAAATTAACAAAAGTTCAACTAAAACTTAACAAATCAAATTAAAATTTGGTTTTCCGGTTTGATGATGCACTCCAGTCTCCGCGGTGCCCGCCGGTCGCGGAAATAATCAAGCGTGCCGGCGGACACCGCGTGCTCCATCTCCAGGGCCACCCGGGCGCGAACATGGCCGCAGAAGAAAGGCAGGCAATCCGGCCGGACGACCCCCTCGACCGCCCGCTGCCTGGACCAATTGATGGCTCTTTTAGCCAGGCCCAGGAGCAGGCCTACAAGGAGGTCCTCCAACCTGCCCGCTCCCCTCCGCTCCGGGTGACCGTAGATCAAGAGCGTGGGACTGAAGTGCAACCAAAAATCGAGGAGCAGCCCCTTCAAGTAGTGAAAGAGGGGCTGCAACCTCTCACACTTGACATAAACGTGAAACACGGACTCCCCCAGGCCGCAAAAAATGCAGGCGGCCTGGGAGTCCGTGAACCTACTTAAAACCATATTGCACGGGACCGCTCCGTGCAACACCCTCCAGGCCAAGTCCCCGATGGAACAAGGGAGGACTCCCGCGTAGAGAGCTCTCCATTGGGGACCTCCGCCTCCGCCGGTCGGCAAGATGCCATGCCAAAGCGTGTCCGGATGGCAGACGAAGATGGCAAAGTGGAGAGTGTGCAGGAGCAGCCCGTACAGGAAACCCCTCCACGCGGAATGAAAAGGCACGGAGGGTATTTCCTCGAGACGGCTCAAGTTGTGAGGCGCCGGTTCCCGAGGGGAGTTTTGGGGCCGGGCGCCGATGAGGAATTCCGTCCGAACGGGGGTAAGCTCAGACGGGATTGCCCCACGTGCTTGAGCCGCCTCGATACACCTAGTAGAGTCGGGGCCCAGTGCCACTTTCACCGACTCGATGGCTTCGACCGCAAGCCGGACGTTAGCCCAGGACAGGCGCCGCGCCAGCTCCTCCGGCGCCATCCAGCCCGCTCCTCCGCCATCGAGCAGGTCCCCAACTCTGGTCACCTTGCCAGGCACAGCCCTGCCCTCCGCCAGCCGCCCGAACCCACGGTCGGGGAGGTGCGGATTCTTTGCAGCGGCTCCCAAAGGAGAGCCGCCGCTCCTGATGGGGGAGAGCTCCACCTGGAAGCGACGTAGTTCCAAACCCATAGCAGTTCCTGGTAGAAGACAGGCAGCTCCCGCAGGCCGGCACGCCTGCAGCCCACTTTCACAACGAGGAGCTGCGTGTCATAATTGAGGCCGTGCAGCTGGCGGAAGAAATACGTCGCCAGCGCACACCATCTCGGAGGATTCTCGACGTACAGGTATCTCTGCAGCGTCTGAAGACGGAAAGTCGCAGCCTGGGTGCGAAGGCACACCAGCGCCTGACCGCCCTCCCTAAGCGGGAGACACAGAACCGCGGCAGAGACCCAGTGCTTCCTTTTGTCCCAGAAGAAGTCGATGAGCTTCTTCTGCATCTTGGCGACAAACGCAGGGGGAGGGATCAAAGTGACCAACCGGTACCACAACATGGCGGCCACCAGCTGGTTTATGACCAGCGCTCGACCCCTGTAGGACAACACTCGCAGCAGTCCTGTCCAGCATCCTAGGCGAGCGGTGACTTTGGCCTCCAGCTTTTGCCAGTTCGCCGGCCAGGCGTCCTCGGCAGGGCTAAGGTAGACTCCCAAATAGAGGAGGTGCGTGGTGCTCCAGGCGAAAGGCCTGAACTCCTCCGGCAGGGAGTCCACCCGCCACTGACCCACCAGGAGTCCGGAACATTTCTCCCAGTTGATCTTGGCGGAGGATGCGTCCGAGTAAATCTGCTGGCATTCCCGCATCCTCCGCAAGTCAGCGGGATCCATGACCGTCAGGAGCACGTCATCAGCGTAAGCCAAGAAGACCACCTCCATGCCCGGCCCTTGCAGAGCCAGTCCCGTCAACCTCTTCCACAAGAGGCGCAGGAAAGGCTCCACGCAAATGGCGTATAACTGACCGGACATGTGGCATCCCTGACGCATCCCCCTCCCGAAGCGAAGGGGTGCCATCAAGGACCCGTTAACTATAATCAGACACCCCGCGGCGGCGTACAGAAGTCGGATCCGGGCGACGAAATGCGTCCCGAACCCGAATGCGCGCAGAGTCCCGAAGAGATACTCGAGATCCACCCTGTCGAACACCTTCTCCTGATTCAGGGGAAGGAAGGCGACCGACAGACCAGCCCTCTGGGAGTGGTGGACCAGGTCCTGGACCAGATGGATGTTATTGTGGATGGTCCGGCCCGGGACCGTGTAGGACTGGTCGGGGTGGATCATTTGGGCCAGCACGGTGTCAAGGCGAGCAGACATGGCCCTGGCAAAGATTTTATAGTCCGTGCTGAGGAGGGAGACCGGGCGCCAGTTCTTAAGGAGGCGGAGATCGCCCTTCTTAGGCAGCAGGACAATGACCGCCCTATGCCAAGAGAGGGGCATCTCCCCGGTCGCCAAACTTTCCCCCAGGACCCGCGCGTAGTCGCCCCCCAAGACGTCCCAGAACGCCCTGTGGAACTCCACGGTCAGCCCGTCCAGCCCCGGGGACTTTCCCCTGGAGAGCTGGCGGAGGGTGCCGGTCAGCTCTGCCAGGCTTAGCGGAGCGTCCAATTTTTCAGCGTCCTCCGGGCTGACCTTCGCCAGGTCCTCCCACTAAACTCTGCACGCAAACTCTCTGGATGGATCCGGAGAGAACAGAGCCCCGTAGTAGGCGCGGGTCTCCGCGCTGATTCCCTCCGGATCCGAGACCAGAGATCCGTCGTCGGCCAGCAGCCCCAAGAGCTGCTTACGGACCCCCCGTCTTTTTTCCAGCGAGTAGAAGGAGGGGGAGCCGCGGTCCAGGTCCCGCAGGAGCTGGATCCGCGACCTCACTTACGCGCCTCGGGTCCCGACGAGCTGCAGGTCCTTCAGCGCGCCCTTCTTCTCTTCGTACACCTTCCGCAGGGCCGGGTCCTCGACAACCTGACCGAGATGGGATTCCAGGTCGAGCACCTCCTTCTCCAACCGCCCGACCCGGGCCTCCCGCCTCTTGGTCGACCCCTTCGCGTACTCCTGACAGAAGAGACGGACGTGAGCCTTGCCCACGTCCCACTGTAGCCTCAAGGAGGGGAAGCCCCCCCACTTCCTTCTCCAGTCGGCCCAGAACAGACGAAACGAATCCCGGAACCGCGCGTCCTCCAGCAGCAGGTTGTTAAATTGCCAGTACGTGGACCCCCCCAGCGCGCGCAGCGGAGCGAGCTCCGCCCACACCAGGTGGTGGTCCGGGCATGGCACTGGCCGCATGGAAGCTGCCGGAATGCAGGAGACGTACGCCCGGGAAATGTAGCGTCGGTCGATTCTGTACCTTCCTCCCACAGACCTCACGCTAGTGAAGGCGCTGGAGTCGGGGTGGAGATTTCGCCAGATGTCCACCAAGTCGAAGGACCTGACCAGGTCCCTCAACTTCTCCATTGCCGCTGGGCTTTGTGGGGGACCCGAACGGTCCCTCGCCTCGACGGTGCAGTTAAAATCCCCCCCGAGGATGACGCACTCGCCCGCGTCGACGGAGCCCAACAGAGCGGCCACTTCTTCGAAGAAGCGCACTTGCTGCGCACTGGTCTGAGAGGCGTACACGATCACTAGATGGAGCGGCACGCCCCCCAGGCGAACAGTGACCTGGAGCAAGCGGCCCGGCATGTGCTCCTTGACCCCCAAGATCTCCGGCTGAAAATGCGGGGCCAGCAAGATAGCCACACCGCTGGAATTGTTGGAGAGGTGACTCATGCTGACCCCTCCTTCCCACTCCAGGAGCCATGTGGCTTCGTCTCCCGGAACGGTGTGGGCTTCTTGCAGGAAGCACACCGCATACTTCCCGTCCCGAAGGACCGAGAAGTTATTGAATCTGCGGCGCACCTCCATGCTGCCGTTGATGTTGAGGCTGGCTATGGTTATCTTCATGTCAGAAGCATAGTGCAACCTCTACCTACACCTAACCGGGGGAGGGAGCGCAGCCGCTGGTCAGCCGCCACTTCCTCAGCAGCCCAGTGAGAAACGTTCTGAGCCGACGCAGCTCGAGCGGGTCCACGCCCTCGACCGTGCCCATGATTTTAACAGCGGCACGGACGGACACGATCAGCAGGGCCAGCTCCGACCACCTGTCGAGGGCTAGCCGGATCTTATTGTTCCGACCCTGGCACGTGGCCATAAAGTCCCGGAGTACCCTTACGGGAATGAGGAGAGACTCGGCGAGGGGCATGAGGTCATCCAGCACCTCGTTGACGGTGGAGTCCAAATCGTCCTCCGTGCCCATCACCGAGTCCCCATCCTCCTCCGGGGTGTCATCACCAGCAGCCGACCCGTCCGTCGCGCAGTGCGCAGCGAACGGATCGGCCGCACCAGCTGGCCCCGCCTCCGCCTGGATCCCACCCTCAGGATCGGCGGCAGAGGATTCCTCCCTGGGCTCCTCTACGGGCACCGGGCAAGAAGACGGCAGCGGTTCGGAGTCCCCCCCCGCCTCAGACGCCAGAACGACCGGAGAAACCGGGGAGAGAACAATTCCCAGCTCCTCCAGTACGTCCGGCACCAGAGACACAGCCAGGGGGCCATCCTCCTCCCCGCCACCAACCTCCGACCCAGTGGATGGGGTGTCTTGAATTAAAACCTCGACCGGGACGAGCAGCCCCTGGGAGATGTCCGGGTCGCATTGGGTGAGCTCATTTTCCTCGAGCTCGCCCGACCCGGACCCCAGGCCGCCCAACCCGGCGAGGGGTAACGGTACATATAAAATGTCAATTTCCGCGGGTTGATCCGCGAGCCCCCCCACGGGCAGAGTCTCATCCCCATCCCCGGGAGGCACGTGCCGGACAGACCCATCTGCCTCAGCCTCCCGAGAGACAGGCGACCCCTGCCGATCGCTAGTGATGATGACAGCGGGGGTTGGGTGCAGTACCCGCGGCAGGCGATGACTTCCCCTGCTCGGAGGGACCTTCCTCCTCCCGGTCCTCCTCCCCTTCCAGGGGGTCGCAGCTTCTTTTTAGCACGGTGGGAGCGAGGGAGACCTCCATGTCTGCAGAGGCCTCCTCTCCTCCTCTGCTCCCTCCGGCGGAGCAGGTTTGTCGGGTTCCTCGGGCCCGAGCCCGGCCGCAGGTATTGGCGTTACCGCTACGGCGGTTGCGGCCACAGGCTCGGGCACGAGGCCCCTCCCACTCACGTCTACCCCGATCAACTCCGCGAGGAGCGCGGGTGTAAAGGGCGCAAGGGGCAAGGGGTGGCCCTCCACGGGGGGACCCGCCCCAAGCTGTTCAGTTTTATTCCGCGCCTTCTTTCCGGCCGGACGCGCTCCCTCCCCCCCGGTTACTCGGGATGCGCGGGCAGACCCGGGGGGAGGAGCGGCGGCGGTGCCAGCCTCGGCCGCACTAGACGATCTGGCAGCCTTGGAGGCGGGACAGTTTTTCCTGATGTGCCCCACCTCCTTGCAGGCATGGCACCGCACACCGTCCGACGTCCAGAAGACGCGATAGGCGGTCCCCTCGTGGAGGATGACGAACGCCCCGTCGGTGTCCTCCTCCCGCGCCAGCTGGATAAACAGCTGGCGCCGGAAGGAGAAGACGTGGCGAAGGCTGGCCTCCCGGAAGCCGAGCGGGATGGGTGTGATCCCCGACCTCACCTCCCCAAGGTGGCGTAAACGGGGAAGGAGGAGCTCACCAGGAACATAGGGTGGGACGTTAGAAATGACGATCCTCTGCGCGGTGGCCTCGAGAGGATCCACCGGCAGGAAGGTCCCGCCCACGGTGAGCCCCTTGGCGATGGCCAGGGACACCGCCCGCTCTGACCCCAGGAAGAACACAGCCTTCCCATACATTTTTGAGGCCGCGACGATGGCTGAGGGGCCGACAACCCCAGCCATGGCTTTAACGCAGGCCTCAATGGTCATAGTGGGGTGAGTGTAGCTCTTCACCCCAAGTTTTTTGTTATCAATCTGAATGGTGACGGGGCAGCAGAAGCAGCGGGAGCAGCTATGGCTGTGGCTGCCACTCCCGCATAAGTCCTGGCTGGCCCCGCCACCGGCGAAATGCAATCGCCATTCTGGGGTGTTTTCTAAAAAGGGCTGCACTCACCCCAAGTCACAGGCCTGAAGGTGTTAATTGTGGCCTCAGGTATTTTTTGGTCCTCTATTGAGCAGAGGGAGCTGTTTAAATTGAAGGCACACCTCTCCCCTTATTGATTGAAATTGGGAGAGGGGCCTTCTCCCCTCTGCTCAATAGGCAATTAATAAATAAAGATGAAATGAGGTGCCTCAGAGAGAAAGGCAGAGAAAGACAAAGAGAGAGAGAGAGGGGGGTGGGAAGGAGGGAGGCCGCAAAGGCAGGGTCGCCACTCAAGATGGTGGGTGGGTGGGTGTCGGCAGGGGTGCACTCTCCGATGAAAAATTTAAGTCTTTGAAGGTAGTCTTCTAGCAGGGGGAGAAGATGTCTTCACCTAAGAAAGCTGGAGATGCCCCAGGCTCAGTCCCACACCAGGTCTTAACGATGTATTAATTGGGCTGTTCACCTAGGCAGCTCCAGCAATCCCAGGTCAGGCAATAGGAAGGGGTGCTTGTTAGTGGTGTGTGTGGCCTAGTGTTTTACAAGAGCCACACACACACACACCCCTTGATGATCCGGCCCTTTTTTCTTCTTTTCTCCCCCCACCTAAAATACAAAGTCTTTGGGAGAGTGCACCAAATAACACCCACCTGAAAGATGATGTTGTTCTTCCCTCCTTCCAAACAGTTGTTGGTTGTTTCTCTCCCGTCTCTCCTGGAATGGAGGCCAATTTGGGGAGGCAGTAATGGGAAAGGCCTCTCCCCTGGTTGGTGTTGTTGCTGGCCTCCTTTCTCCTTCTCCTCCTCTGTCCTCTCTCTCCAGGCACCTCAGTTGATGTTATGATGAAGGTGGAGTTGGTGGTGGTGGTGGTCCAGCGTTCTCCTCCTCTTCCTGGTCAGGGGACCACCACTTTAGTCCACTCTCCACTCTCCTGGTCTGGCTGCTCCTTCTCCTTGTGTGCTGCTGCACAGCCAGCAATGCTGAGAATGAGGTCTAACAGAGGGTAACGTCAGACTGAAGTACTGAAGCCTGCTAGGGCCTTTTATACAGGGGTGGTCACTGCCGGTACTGCAGTATAAAATCAGTTCTCTCTTAAAGGTACATACACAACAATTCCTCCCCTTTTAGATAAACAGTACATAACATTCATTTAACAACTAAATAATAGCTAATTACAATTACAATTTTCTCGGTACTATATACATCAACTGAAATAAACATTTATAAGTTCAGTCTTTGAGGAGGCTTCCTAATCCTGACTGGATAGCGCCTTTCTCGAGTATCCTGTTCTTGCGGTGGAGTTGATTCTGGCTCATTGTCATTGGCTGGTTCGTCAGCTTCCAATACCACTGCTTCTGAGGTAGACGCAATCTGTACTTCGGACTCATTACCAGGTGTACATGCTCATGGTATAGGTTTGGCTTGTTCCTGTGACTCTAGAATCTGGTCAGCATGGCGTCTCACGATGCTCTCTCCAACGTCCACTGTGTACATTAGTGGTCCCTGCTGCGTGCATATCGTTCCTGGCTGCCATTTTTCTGTTCGGTAGTCGCGGGCCAAGACTGGTTGTCCTACCTTGAAGCTCCTGGTTGGCTTCTCGTTGATGTGCTGGAATTGCTTATCCTCAACATCTCGTCTTATGTTTGGTTTGAGCAAATCCAGGCGGCATCTTAGCCTTCGGTTGAAGAACATTATGGCTGGAGCTTGGTTGGTGACTGCATGTGTCGCATTCCGGTAAGCAAACAAGAAATTATCTACCTTGTGTTGTAGTGGTATGTCGTCATTATACATCGCCTTTATTGCCTTTTTAAAGGTCTGAACAAACCTTTCAGCCAATCCATTTGTGGCTGGATGATATGGGGCAGATGTATAATGTTTCACCCCATTATTCCTAGGAAACCTCCGGAAATCCTCGGACACAAACTGTGGCCCATTGTCGGAGCAAATCTGTTCTGGCAAGCCATTCCTGGTGAAGATGGTGCATAGGACTGCAATAGTTTTCTCCGTGGTGGTGGAGGACATTTTGATGACCTCTGGCCATTTCGAATGGGCGACCACGGCGATTAGAAACATTGAGTCCATAAATGGACCAGCAAAATCAATGTGTACCCATTGCCATGGAGATGAGGGCCACTCCCATGGGTGTAGAGGGGCCTGTGGTGGTGCATTTTGGAGTTCCTGGCATCCTGAACAGCTCTTGGTCAGGTCCTCGATTTGTTTATTGATTCCCGGCCACCACACATAAGCCCTGGCTAGGCTTTTCATTTTTACCCCTCCCAGATGACCTTCATGAAGCTCATTGAGCACTCTGTCTCTCAACTTGGGTGGAATTACCACTCGGGATCCACACATCAAGGTCCCCCAGCACACTGACAGCTGTTCTCTCCTTGTCGAGAATGCTTGCAACAGTGAGTCGCCATGTGCTGGCCATCCCTTCACCGTCAAATCATAGACCCGAGAGAGTGTCGGGTCATTTCGGGTTTCCATCTCTATACTTGAGTTTGTAACAGGCAGACATTCGACTATGGTCGCATGGAATATCTCAACAGGGTCCACTGCAGGTGTTTCCTCTACCGCAGGCAACGGTAGGCGCGACAGCCCATCAGCGTTGCCATGCTGCTTCGTACCCTTGTATTCTATGTCGTACTGATGTGCCCCTAGAAAAAGTGACCATCTTTGCAGCCGTTGCGCCGTCATCACCGGAACGCCCTTCTTTGGGTTAAAAATGGAGACCAGGGGCTGATGATCAGTCAGTAGGGTGAATTTTTGCCCGTGCAGATAGTGATTGAACTTCTTCACCCCCCACACCAGGCTGAGGGCCTCCCTGTCAATCTGGGCATAATTACGCTCGGCTGAGGTTAACGAGTGCGACGCAAAGGCTATTGGCCTCTCTGAACCGTCAAGGAATTTGTGTGACAGCACCACTCCAATGCCGTAGGGAGATGCATCACATGCCAACCGAATCGGTAGTGTTGGGTTGTAGTGGGCCAATACTTCTTTTGAAGTGATTAGGCATTTACATTTCTGAAAGGCACGCTTACACTCATCACTCCATTTCCATGTTACTCCAGTTTGCAGCAGGGCGTTCAGTGGGTGCAGAATTGTAGATAAATTCGGCAAGAACTTATGGTAGTAGTTCACCAGCCCAAGAAACGACCTCAGTTGCGACACATTTTCCAGTGCTGGAGCCTTGACTACAGCCTCAATCTTGTCTGGCGACTTATGCAACCCTTCCTCATCAATCATGTGGCCACAATACGAGATTTGTCTCCTGAAGAACTCGCATTTGGGGCGGTTGGCTTGTAGCCCATATTCCTGCAATCTAGTGAGCGCCTGCTCCAGCTTGGCAAGGTGTTCACTGTCATTTTCGCCCGTCACCAGGATGTCATCCAAATAACACTGGGAACTGGGATCCCTTGCAGGACTTGTTCCATTGCCCTCTGCCAAATAGCCGGGGCTGATGCTACCCCAAATACCAGTCGATTGTACTGGTAAAGGCCTTTGTGAGTGTTTATCGTGAGGTATTTCCTAGATGCTTCTTCCACCTCCATTTGTAGATACGCTTGGGCCAGATCAATCTTCGTAAAGCGTTTCCCTCCAGATAGTGAGGCGAAAATATCTTCTATCCGTGGAAGTGGATATTTTACTGTGTGCAGGACTGGGTTCACAGTTACCTTGAAGTCCCCACAGATGCGAACCTTCTTCGACTCCCCAGGTGTGCTGCTCAATGATTTCTTCGTTACAGGAACGATGGGTGTGGCCCACTCGCTCCAATCCACCTTGGACAGCACACCCGAATGCTCCAGACTCTCCAGTTCTGCTTCGATGGCTGGGCGGATCGCGTACGGCACCGGTCTGGCCTTAAAAAATTTGGGGTTTGCGTTATCTTCGATTATTATTGTTGCCTTTACTCCTTTTAGAGTCCCAAGTCCTTGTTGGAACACCTCTTTCACGTCAGTTAGAATTTGTGACAGATGTCCAGGTGCGACATCATCATCCTTTTTGTCAGTCACAGTTAGCACCTGAATGGAATGCCAATCCAATTGTATTTTTTGGATCCATTCACGTCCCAATAATGGCGGTCCTCCATCTTGTAGTATATATAGATACAGTTTCTGTGTTTCCTTGCCGTTATATTTGACTGGCACCCTTATTTTTCCTCTGGGGTAGCCTTTTTGCCCCGTGTATGTCTTCAATACAATGGACGTGTCCTTTAAGGGTATGTGTGAGAATAGCCGCTCATAGTCTCATCGATTCATGACAGTTAGGGCTGATCCTGTATCCAATTCCATCTTTACTTGGGACCCTGCTATCATGAGGGTGACCCAAATGGTTCGGTGATCCTCCTTTGCGATCACGTTGTGTAACTTTCGACAACTTAATCTCCTGCTTCCGGAGTTGTTATCACTCTCCTGATCTTCCGAACTACTGTCTGTCATTTTTTTTACTTTCTTGTACTTTTCCTTAGTAGTTCTTGTAGTGTTGGTTTTCTTTCCCGACCTGCAGACTCTTGCTATATGTCCCATTTTCCCGCATTGCCTGCATACTTTGTCCTTAAACCAGCAGTCCTTCTGATCATGGGTTGTTCTGCCGCAGCGATAGCACTTTTCTGCTCCATACGCCATTTCGTTAGCGCTGTATTCTTGTGGTTTCTGTTGTATTTCCGCAGCTCCCCGTGCGGCTGCTTCGTAGGATACTGCCACGCTGAAAGTCTGTTCTAGCGTCAGGTCCTTTTCCAAAAGTAGTCGTTTCTGGGTTCCTTCACTCTGGAGCCCGCAGACAAACTTATCCCGTAAAGTGTCTGCCAGTCCTGCTCCGAACTGGCAGTGCTTCGATAACTTGCGTAGTTCCGTAAGATAGTCAGCATTGCTCTCATCTTTGTGCTGGTTTCTTTTATGGAACTTGAATCTTTCTGCTATCAGCAGCGGTGTAGGGTTTAGGTGTTCCTGTAAGATATTAACAATCTCCTCAAAACTTTTCTCCATTGGTTTAGCTGGGGTAATTAAATTCCGCAATAAGCCATACGTTCTCACGCCCATCAAATTTAATAATACCGGCGCCTTCTTTCCATTGGCCAGCTCATTTGCCTTGCAGTACACTTCAATTCTTTCCACATACGTGGTTCAGTCTTCTACCTTTTTGTCGAAAGCAGTGATACTGCCACTTTTCGGCATCTTGGGTGATTTACAATGGCGCCTCCCGCGCTTTTCTTCTTCATCAATGGAATAAAATGGCACCTCCCGCGCTTTTCTTTCTTCCCCAATGGAATAAAATTGCGCCTCCCACGCTTTTCCTTCTTCCCCTTGCTGCCACGCTGCTCCTAGCGTTCTACAGGGTAATGGCGGTGACCCGCGGCTTCGGCGCGTCTCACTTTTCCTTCCCCTCATTTATTTTCTCTCCGCTGCCCGGTTCTTGAGCACCGACCGCGCCCTGTGCGCTCCACCCTCTCTCTCTCTCTTTCCTCCCGGCGACGCTGCACGGCCCCTTTTGCAGAGCCGCTCGATCGAGCTCGAGCCCACCGCAGTCCGGAAGGGTCAGCGCACTACCTGCTACCAGCACGATTTGCTGGAACACCTTGACTGGGGAGCCAAGCTCAGTTCTCCACAGCCTCTCCCGCAATTCTCCGAACACCGATGGATCCTAGGGCGGTTGCCCGCGGTCGACGCCCATTGCTCTGACTTCGACCTCCAAGAAACTTCTTCTCAGGGAAAGATCCCTGTGAGGTGATGCAGTACTGCAGGTGAGTTCGAACTTGCTCGTCGCCACTGTAAAGTCCACGCCTCAATAATACACGGACTTCGGGAGAACAATTAAACAGGTATTTTACTGAACAGAGGGTACTCTTTTTGTTCGTACCAAAAAAAAACAAATTGACTGTAAACAAAAGTTCAACTAAAACTTAACAAATCATATTAAAATTTGGTTATCCGGGTTGATGATGCACTCCAGTCCCCGCGGCGCCCACCGGTCGCGGAAATACTCAAGCGCACCGGTGGACACCGCATCCTCCATCTCCAGGGCCACCCGGGCGCGAACATGGCCGCGGAAGAGAGGCAGGCAATCCAGCTGGACGACCCCCTCGACCGCCCGATGCCTGGACCAATTGATGGCTCTTTTAGCCAGGCCTAGGAGCAGGCCCACAAGGAGGTCCTCCAACCTGTCCGCTCCCCTCCGCACCGGGTGACCGTAGATCAAGAGCGTGGGACTGAAGTGCAACCAAAAATCGAGGAGCAGCTCCTTCAAGTAGCGAAAGAGGGGCTGCAACCTCTCACACTCCATATAAACGTGAAACACGGACTCCTCCAGGCCGCAAAAAATGCAGGCGGCCTGGGAGTCCGTGAACCTACTTAAAACCTTATTGCACGGGACCGCTCCGTGCAACACCCTCCAGGCCAAGTCCCTGATGGAACAAGGGAGGACTCCCGCAAAGAGAGCCCTCCATTGGGGACCTCCGCCACCGCCAGTCGGCAAGAAGCCATGCCAAGGCATGTCCGGACGATAGACGAAGATGGCAAAGTGGAGAGTGTGCAGGAGCAGCCCGTACAGGAAACCCCTCCGCGTGGAATGAAAAGGCACGGAGGGTATTTCCTTGAGACGGCTCAAGTTGTGAGGCGCCGGTTCCCAAGGGGAGTTTCGGGGCCGGGCGCTGATGAGGAATTCCGTCCGAACGGGGGTAAGCTCGGACGGGATCGCCCCACATCCTTGAGCCGCCTCGATACACCTAGTGGAGTCGGGGCCCAGTGCCGCTTTCACCGATTCGATGGCTTCGACCGCGAGCCGGACGTTGGCCCAGGACAGGCGCTGCGCCAGCTCCTCCGGCGCCATCCAGCCCGCTCCTCCACCATCGAGCAGGTCCCCGACTCTGGTCACCTTGCCAGGCACAGCCCTGCCCTCCGCCAGCCGCCCGAAACCGCGTTCGTGGAGGTGCGGATTCCTGAGCAGCGGCTCCCGAAGGAGAGCCGCCGCTCCTGATGGGGGAGAGCTCCGCCTGGAAGCGACGTAGTTCCAAACCCATAGTGGTTCCTGGTAGAAGACAGGCAGCTCCTGCAGGCCGGCACGCCTGCCACCCACTTTCGCGAACAGGAGCTGCGTGTCGTAATTGAGGCCGTGCAGCTGGCGGAAGAAAAACATCGCCAGCGCACACCATCTCGGAGGATTCTTGACGTACAGGTATCTCTGCAGCGTCTGAAGACGGAAAGTCGCAGCCTGGGTGCGAAGGCACACCAGCGCCTGACCGCCCTCCCTAAGCGGGAGACACAGAACCGCGGCAGAGACCCAGTGCTTCCTTTTGTCCCAGAAGAAGTCGATGAGCTTCTTCTACATCTTGGCGACAAACGCAGGGGGAGGGATCAAAGTGACCAACCGGTACCACAACATGGCGGCCACCAGCTGGTTTATGACCAGCGCTCGACCCCTGTAGGACAACACTCGGAGCAGTCCTGTCCAGCATCCTAGGCGAGCGGTGACTTTGGCCTCCAGCTCTTGCCAGTTCGCCGGCCAGGCGTCCTCGGCAGGGCTAAGGTAGACTCCCAAATAGAGGAGGTGCGTGGTGCTCCAGGCAAAAGGCCTGAACTCCTCCAGCAGGGAGTCCACCCGCCACTGACCCACCAGGAGTCTGGAACATTTCTCCCAGTTGATCTTGGCGGAGGATGCGTCCGAGTAAATCTGCTGGCATTCCCGCATCCTCCGCAAGTCAGCGGGATCCGTGACCGTGAGGAGCACGTCATCGGCGTAAGCCGAGAGGACCCCCTCCACGCCCGGCCCTGGCAGAGCCAGTCCCGTCAACCTCTTCCGCAAGAGGCGCAAGAATGGCTCCACGCAAACGGCGTATAACTGACCGGACATGGGGCATCCCTGACGCACCCACCTCCTGAAGCGAAGGGGCGCCGTCAAGGACCCGTTAACTTTAATCAGACACTCCGCGGCGGCATACAGAAGTCGGATCCGGGCGACGAAATGCGTCCCGAACCCGAATGCGCGCAGAGTCCCGAAGAGATACTCGTGATCCACCCTGTCGAACGCCTTCTCCTGATCCAGGGAAAGGAAGGCGACCGACAGACCAGCCCTCTAGGAGTGGTGGACCAGGTCCCGGACCAGATTGATGTTATCGTGGATGGTCCGGCCCGGGACCGTGTAGGACTGGTCGGGGTGGATCATGTGGGCCAGCACGGTGCCAAGGCGAGCAGACATGGCCCTGGCAGAGATTTTATAGTCCGTGCTGAGGAGGGAGACCGGGCGCCAGTTCTTAAGGAGGCGGAGATCACCCTTCTTAGGCAGCAGGACAATGACCTCCCTGCGCCAAGAGAGGGGCATCTCCCCGGTTGCCAAACCTTCCCCCAGGACCCGCGTGTAGTCGCCCCCCAAGACGTCCCAGAACGCCCTGTGGAACTCCACGGTCAGCCCGTCCAGCCCCGGGGACTTTCCCCTAGAGAGCTGGCGGAGGGCGCCGGTCAGCTCCGCCAGTCTTAGCGGAGCGTCCAATTTTTCGGCGCCCTCCGGGCTGACCTTCGGCAGGTCCTCCCACAAAATTCTGCGCGCATCCTCGCTGGACGGATCCAGAGAGAACAGAGCCCCGTAGTAGGCGCGGGTCTCCGCGCTGATTCCCTCCGGATCCGAGACCAGAGGTCCGTCGTCGGCCAGCAGCCCCAAGAGCTGCTTACGGACCCCCCGTCTTTTTTCCAGCAAGTAGAAGAAGGGGGAGACGCGGTCCAGGTCCCGCAGGAGCTGGATCCGCGACCTCACATACGCGCCTCGGGACCCGACGAGCTGCAGGCCCTTCAGCGCGCCCTTCTTCTCTTCGTACACCTTCCGCAGGGCCGGGTCCTCGACGACCTGATCGAGACGGGACTCCAGGTCGAGCACCTCCTTCTCCAACCGCCCGACCCAGGCCTCCCGCCTCTTGGTCGACCCCTTTGCGTACTCCTGACAGAAGAGACAGATGTGAGCCTTGCCCACATCCCACCATAGCCTCAAGGAGGGGAAGCCCCCCCGCTTCCTTCTCCAGTCGGCCCAGAACAGACGAAACGAATCCCGGAACCGCGCGTCCTCCAACAGCAGGTTGTTTAAATGCCAGTACGTGGACCCCCCCCGTGCGCGCAGCGGAGCAAGCTCCGCCCACACCAGGTGGTGGTCCGTGTACGGCACCGGCTGCATGGAAGCCGCCGGAACGCAGGAGACGTACGCCCGTGAAATGTAAAGGCGGTCGATTCTGGACCTTCCTCCCCCAGACCTCACGCTAGTGAAGGCGCTGGAGTCGGGGTGGAGATTTCGCCAGACGTCCACCAAGTCGAAGGACCCAACCAGGTCCCTCAACTTCTCCATCGCCGCCGGGCTTCGCGGGGGACTCGAACGGTCCCTCGCCTCGATGGTGCAGTTAAAATCCCCCCCGAGGATGACGCACTCGCCCACGTCGACGGAGCCCAACAGAGCGGCCACTTCTTCGAAGAAGTGCACTTGCTGCGCACCTGTCTGAGGGGCGTACACGTTCACTAGATGGAGCGGCACGCCCCCCAGGCGAACAGTGACCTGGAGCAAGCGGCCCGGCACGTGCTCCTTGACCCCCAAGATCTCCGGCTGAAAATGCGGGGCCAGCAAGATAGCCACCCCGCTGGAATTGTTGGAGAGGTGACTTATGCTGACCCCTCCTTGCCACTCCAGGAGACACGTGGCTTTGTCTCCCGGAACGGTGTGGGTTTCTTGCAGGAAGCACACCGCATACTTCCCGTCCCGAAGGACCGAGAAGTTATTGAATCTGCGGCGCGCCTCCCTGCTGCCGTTGATGTTGAGGCTGGCTATGGTTATCTTCATGTCAGAAGCATATTGCAACCTCTACCTACACCTAACGGGGGGAGGAAGCGCAGCCGCTGGTCAGCCGCCACTTCCTCAGCAGCCCAGTGAGAAACGTTGTGAGCCGACGCAGCTCGAGCGGGTTCACACCCTTGTCCGCGCCCATGATCTTAATGGCGGCGCGGACGGATACGATGAGCAGGGCCAGCTCCGACCACCTGTCGAGGGCCAGCCGGACCTTATTGCGCTGACCCAGGCACGTGGCCATAAAATCCCGGAGTTCCCTTACGGGAATGAGGGGAGACTTGGCACGGGGCACGAGGTCATCCATCGCCTCGTCGGCGCTGGAGTCCGAATCGTCCTCCGTGCCCATCACCGAGTCCCCATCCTCCTCCAGGGGGTCGTCACCAGCGGCCGACCCGTCCGCCGCGCAGTGCAAAGAGAACGGCTCGGCCGCGCCAGCCAGCCCCGCCTCCGCCCGGATCCCACGCCCAGGATCGGCGGCAGAGGATTTCTCCCTGGGCTCCTCTAGGGTTGCTGGGCCAGAAGACGGCAGCGGTTCAGAGCTCCCCTCCGCCTCAGACACCGGAACGACCGGAGAAACCGGGGAGAGAACAATTCACAGCTCCTCCAGTACGTCCGGCACCAGAGACGCAGCCAGGGGGCCATCCTCCTCCCCGCCACCAACCTCCGACCCAGCGGATGGGGTATTTAAAACCTCTACCAGGTCGAGCAGCCCCTGGGAGATGTCCGGGTCGCATTGGGCGAGCTCATTATCCTCAAGCTCGCCCGACCCAGACCCCAGGCCGCCCGACCCGGCGAGGGGTAACGGCACCGATAGAAGGTCAATTTCAATTACCGCCGCAGGTTGTTCCGCGACCCCCCCCACGGGCAGGGTCTCGTCCCCATCCCCGGGAGGCACGCGTCAGACAGACACTTCTGCCTCAGCCTCCCGAGGGACAGGCGACCCCTGCCGATCGCTGGTGATGACGACAGCCGGCGGGGGGGGGGTGGTGCAGTACCCGCGGCGGGCGACGACTCCCCCTGCTCGGAGGGACCTTCCTCCTCCCAGTCCTCCTCCTCTTCCAGGGAGTCGCGCCTTCTTTTTAGCACGGAGGGAGCGAGGGAGACCTCCATGACTGCAGAGGCCCCCTCCTCAGCTCCCTCCGGCGGAGCAGGTTTGTTGGGCTCCTCGGGCCCGAGCCCGGCCGCAGGTAATGGCGTTTCCGCTACGGCGGTTGCGACCACAGGCTCGGGCACGAGGCCCCTCCCGCTCGCGTCTGCCCCGATTAACTCCGTGAGGAGCGCGGGTGTAAGGGGCTCAAGGGGCAAGGGCTGGCCATCCACGGGGGGACCCGCCCGAAGGTGTTTATTTTTGCACCGCGCCTTCTCTCCGGCCGGACACGCTCCCTCCCCCCCGCCGGAGGCCTTGGTGGCATCGGCCCCCAACGTCGACCGCGCATCAGACGTTCCCGACGCGCGTGCAGGTCGAGGGGGAGGAGCGTCGGCGGTGCCAGCCTCGGCCGCACGAGATGATCCGGCGGCCTTGGAGGCAGGGCAGTTTTTCCGGATGTGCCCCACCTCCTTGCAGGCGTGGCACCGCACACCATCCGACGTCCAGGAGACACGATATGCAGTCCCCTCGTGGTGGACGACGAATGCTCCGTCAGTGTCCTCCTCCCGCGCCAGCTGGATGAACAGCTGGCGCCGGAAGGAGAAGACGTGGCGAAGGCTGGCCTCCCGGAAGCCGAGCGGGATGGGCGTGATCCCCGACCTCACCTCCCCAAGTTGACGTAGATGGGGAAGGAGGAGCTCACCAGGAACATAGGACGGGACGATCGAAATAACCACCCTCTGCACGGTGGCCTCGAGGGGGTCCACCGGCAGGAAGGTCCCGCCCACGGTGAGCCCCTTGGTGACAGCCAGGGACACCGCCCACTCTGACCCCAGGAAGAACACAGCCTTCCCATACATTTTTGAGGCCGCGACGATGGCTGAGGGGCCGACAACCCCAGCCATGGCTTTAATGCAGGCCTCAATAGTCATAGTGGGGTGAGTGTCGTTCTTCACCCCAAGCTTTTTTGTCATCAGCCTGAAAGGTGACGGGGCAGCAGAAGCAGCGGGAGCAGCTGTGGCTGTGGCTGCCACTCCCGCATACGTCTTGGCTGGCCCCGTCACCGGCGAAGATGCAGTCGCCATTCTGGGATGGTATTATAAAGGGCTACACTCACCCCAAGTCACAGGCCTGAAGATGGAAATGGCCTCAGGTATTTTTTTGGTCCTCTATTGAGCAGAGGGAGCTGTTTAAAATGAAGGCACACCTCTCCCCTTATTGACTGAGATTGGGAGAGGGGCCTTCTCCCCTCTGCTCAATAGGCAATTAATTAATAAAGTAAACTGAGGTGCCCTAGAGAAAGAGGCAGAGAGAGACAAAGAGAGAGAGAGAGGGGGGGTGGGAAGGAGGGAGGCCGCAAAGGCAGGGTTGCCACTCAGGATGGCGGGTGGGTGGGTGTTGGCAGGGGTGCACTCTCCTGATGGAAATTTAAATTCTCTGACAGTGGTGTTCTTCTGGCAGGGGCAGAAGATGTCTTCACCTGGGAAAGCTGGAGCTGCCCAGGCTCAGTCCTGCACCAGGTCTTAATGATGTAATTAATGGAATTAACCACTTCACCTAGGCAGCTCCAGCTGGCCCAGGCCAGGCAATAGAAGGGATGCTTATTATTGGTGTGTGTGGCCTAGTTTTGGCAAGATCCACACACACACACAGCCACCCCTTGATGTTCCGGCCTTGTTTCTTCTTTTCTCCCCCCACCTAAAATACAAAGTCTTTGGGAGAGTGCCCCAAATAACACCCACCTGTAGATATTTTGAAGATGATACTCCTCCCTCCTTCCAAATAGTTGGTGTTGGTTGATGGTGGTTTCTCTCCCCTCTCTCCCTCTCCTGAAGTGGAGGCCAATTTGGGGAGGCAGTAATGGGAAAGGCCTCTCCCCTGGTTGGTGTTGTTGCTGGCCTCCCTTCTCCCTCTCCTCCTCTGTCCTCTCCCTCCCGGCACCTCAGCTGCTATGTTGGTGGAGGTGGAGGTGGTGGTGGTGGTGGTCCAACGTTCTCCTCCTCTGCCTGGTCAGGGGACCACCACTTTAGACCACTCTTCACAAGTCTGGCTGCTCCCTCTGCTCGTGCTTGCAGCTGCACAGCCAGCAATGCTCTGTTTACTGAACAGAGGGTAACTTCAGACTGAAGTACAGAAGCCTGCTAGGGCCTTTTATACAGGGGTGGTCACTGCCGGTACTGCAGTATAAAATCAGTTCTCTCTTAAAGGTACATACACAAGATACCTGGTTGTGTGTCTTCCTGTGTGGGGTTGATTGAGAAAGGAAACAAGACACAAGAGCAAGATTGGAACATTTGATCTTGGAAGAGGGCTGTTGATTCATCTTTCTCAACTCCCTCCATCCAGGATGCCCAAAGTGGCTTCCTCTAAGGGAGTCAATGGCCTGTGATTCATGAGCCTTTCTCTAGATGGGCCCTATTCCCTTGAATATTTTGTCACCTTGTCATGCAAGTAAAAAAGTAGTCTTGTGATACTTGAGGCTGAAGATGTCCAAGACCAGCGGCAGGCTTGTACCTGAAGTGCTGACCAACCTATGTGTCAGTATGTGAGCATGCGGCTAAGTTGTGTCATAATGAGGCAGAAATTCCGATCCCTACGGGTGAGTACGCGCTGTGTACTCACCCGTAGGTACATCGGAAATGGTGGTTTCAGGCATGCACTGGAGCAGGGCCTCTGCAGGTGGAGAGTTCCATTATTTGGAGACCCTCCGTCCGCAGAAAACACTTACAATTCTTGCGCCTGTAAAAGCAGGCACAAGGCCTGCTTTTACCAGGCTAAGAGTTGAAGAAAGTAAAAAAAAAATTTTTAAATTTCCACTGATTTATCATTTTAAAACACTTTAAAGAAAGGTAAGTTTATTTTTAGCCCTGTTAAAAACTTTAATTATTTTTTTCAAAATTTTAACTTTTTGTTTAAAGTAGTATTTATGTAATTCATAGTCATTTTAAAAATGTGATGTTTTTTAAAAAATGCATTTGAAGTTTTACTTATGTTTTGGCGATGATCTCTTTTCATAGATTTGACAGAGTTCGTGGCGGACGACGTCGGTGACGGGTCCCAACCCTGCTGCTGGCTCCAGCCCGCTCTGTGACATGAATTTCCCTTGATTAGGCTTGTTAAGCCACCCAGCACGTTTCCCGGTCCAATTTGAGGAAGCGGGTCTGGTGACGTCATTTCATGACGCGTCATCAGCCGGTTTCCTTAAAGGGATCATAGCCAACTTTATTTTGACATTTGTGCTGTCAGTGTCCTGCCGCATTGAGGTGCTACAAATACTGACAATGACTGCACAAAGGCACAGGGCTGCACCCAGGCTCTCCCATGACTCCCTCCATATGTTTATGGAGGGAGTCACAGCACATAGGGAGGTCCTCTTCTCTTCCCATGGGTGGAAGAGACCTCCCCAGGATATCAACACAGCCCAGGTGCAAATTGCAGAGGAGGACACAAGCAGGGATGTGGTCAGGAGAACCAGGCTGTAGTGGCGCAAACATTTCAATGATCTCAGTAGATCACGAAACGTTAGTTCAAAGCCACACGCAACCTCATCCTGCTGTGCCTCTCATCCCATCCCCATCACTCTGCCTTCCCTACCCTACTCCTGCACATCCTTACTCAGACCAACTTACCTTGGACCTCCACCCATCCCTCTCTATCTATATTATCACATCCCCATCTCACTAGCCACCCCTCACACTCACCCTCATCCTAGTGCAATCACACCAACGAACAATACCCAAGGGTAGGTACTTGTGTGTTCTTTGCAATGTTCATGTAAAGTTTCTGTTAATGTGGTGTTAAACATTGAAACCTTTATTTTTAACACTTTGCATTCTTGGACAGATTTGTGTGCACCTTTGGACAGATTTGTGTGCACCTTTGGAAGTGGCTCAGTGAGTTGCAGTGAATGATGAGACATAACGGTACCCCCCGCAATGGTGATGAGTGTGAAAGGAATGGCTTGGGCATTATAGGGATGCTTTATGGTGTTGGTGTGGGGTGGTGCCAACCTGGCAGCCAGGGTGTACAGCGTCAAGTGAAGTAAATCTGGCCATGGTGAGCCCATCCCTGGCCTCCCAGGCAGCAATGTGGTCAGGTGCTGATGCCCTCTGTCCTGTGCAGCATCAGGTGATTGCAGAGAAGGTTGGTGTTGTTGTTGGTGCTGCTGGTATGCCTGGTGCTGCTGGTATTGTGGCTGATCGTGGTGGGATTCTGAAGACCAAGGTGAGAGAGTATAAAGGGCACCTATGCTGATGGATTAGATGGCAGGTGAAGTAGAGATGTCAGAAGCAATCTGTCAATGGTGGGAGAGGTAATGAGGTCAGACTGGATGGAGACTCGTGAGGACCTGGAACTCGCTGCCAACAGAAGTAGTGGAAGCCGAGACACTCAATGTTTTCAAGGGGAGACTGGAGAGGCACTTGAGGGAAATAAACTTGCAGGGCTACGGGAATAGAGTGGGGGAATGGGACTCACTGGATTGCTCTGTAGAGAGCTGGCACGGACTCGATGGGCCGAATGGCCTCCTTCTCTGCCATTATGACTCTATGACTCTATGTAAAGACTTGCAGCATGGTGAATCTTTTGTGGAAATGCAGTGAGGAACAGCTTGTGGCTGGGGGAAGATATTTCTAAGGTGGGAGCTTTTACTTTACATTTGAAGCTGTCAACTGAACAGCTGATTCAATGGCCAGCAAACTCCCACCTCCGCTTGACAGACGTGATCCCTGAGCAGCGAGGACCCCATGGGCGAGCTGTCAAATGCATAAGGTAAGCTGAAAATCATTCTTAAATGGCTCTAAACAAGCCACTAATTACCTGAATTGGGTCCGCTCAGCACTGACAGACCCAACATTCGGAAACACTTTCCCACCTGACTTGCCACCAATCGTGCCTGCTGACCCCCTGCAAAATTCCGGCCGTTGTGTGTGAGTTTAGCATAGGTGAGTAGTAAATGTGAAACCAGTTAACTGGCAACACTTTGTGCCATGTAATCTTAGGTCTTATCTTGTTCTATTGGGTAGTCTTGCACTACCAGATTCTGTAACATATGCTGTTTGCTCCCATGTCCTGCAGGTGCTGCAGAAAGCATCAGGCTCCACAATTTTCCCACATGCTCTGTTTCGTGCCTCCTCATTGATCTTTCCTTCCTTTCAGCCCTGCCAGTCATTCTGAACAACCTTTGCAATGACTACCTAATTTTCCAATCACTTTTGACACTTTAGAAATATTCACAAGCATAGAAATGCCAATATCACAGGTGCAGAGCTGGGTCACAATTTGGGAAGGAACTCAGATCTGCCAGGTTTCCATCCAATTGAAGAAATGTTAGCAAATTGTGTTCCGAGAGTGGGTTGAGTAGGGGCGGCAGCAAACACTTCTTATACACACCCCAGTTGTGCTCCTCCAGCATTTTGGGGGTGTCCCTGTTGTTAAGAAAACTCCAACAAAGAAGGGAACAATTACTGTTGAATGGCTACTCTCCATTTCAGAGGTGAAGAATTTATTCCTACTTAGAAAATGGAACATTTAATTTTAGGATAACTGTGGTACTGCAGAGATAAATAAGCAGAATTCTACTCTTAAACCTATTTATCAAGCAGGGATGTTTGTTTCCATTTGGTACAAGCCACATGATAAATGTTCCAAAAGTATTTATTTTCTGAAGAAATACTTTTCCAAAATGTTTTTTTACCTCCCACGATCCTCATCCTTCAATTATAGCGTGATGTTTTTTTCTTTGGTCTGATTAGGCTGCTGTTAAGCAAGACAAATTGTGACCTTGCTTCAGAGGGAGTTCCTGTGTGATGAAGAACATATCCTGACTGGAGTAGCAATGCAACCATACCATTTCCTCTGAGTATCGCTGCGTGTCACAGATGAAGGATGTATAATGATGTTGCTTTTTGTTGTGAATAGAAGCTTTGTTACAAGGGAAGGATGAAGGGGATTTTCCCTCAGCACAGACAATAACAGATGGAATAAATCTAAAAAAATCACGATCCAGTAAAATTAAACATTTTGTTGACACTTCAAGCTTATAAAGCTCTCTCAATCCTTTTAGCTGACAATTGAGCACCTTAAGGAATATTAATCAATCGCTAACAAGATGAGCAGATGGGAGCAGAATTTGTATTTGTGCATGCTGTGTAAAATGCTATGTTGGGGAGAAAAGTAGCAGTGCTTTTTATTTTAGCACAGACATCTTATACATCAGAAATAAGTTTAGGGTTTTCTATGTAAGCATTTTTCAATGATGTTCCTTGCTCTATAACAGCATGTTCAGTTTGCAGGCACCTAGGCTTGTTATACAAAGTAGGGAATCTCATGCTATAATTTCAGTGTGGTAAAATAGTTGATCTGACAGGTTAATTATCATAATAAAACACAGACATAGTACAGCACAGAAGGAGGCCATTCAGCCCATCGAGTCTGCGCCGGCTCTTTCGAAGAGCAATCCAATTAGTCCCAATCCCCTGCTCTTTCCCCATATCCTTGCAATTTTTTCTCCTTCAAGTATTTATCTAATTCCCTTTTGAAGGCTACTATTGAATCTGTATCCACCACCCTATCAGGCAGTGCATTCCAAATCCTAACCACTCGTTGCATAAAAATGTTTTTCTTCATGTCGCCTCTTTTTTTTGCCAATCACCTTAAATCTGTGCCCTCTCGTTATCGGTCCTTCAGCCATTGGAAACAGTTTCTCTTTATTTACTCGATCTAAACCCTTCATGATTATAAACACCTCTATCAAATCTCCTCTTAGCCTTCTCTGCTCCAAGGAGAACAACCCCAGATTCTCCAGTCTATCCACATAACTGTAATCCTTCATCCCTGGAACCATTCTAATAAAGCTCTTCTGTACCCTCTCCACTCAAATACTATGGGATTAAATTAACTGTTATTCATTCGATCTTTATAAATGGTCTACTGAATTCAAGCCTTTTTAATAATCTGATAAATGTGAATTGAAGCCTGATTCATTTAACAATTGACACTTTGGAAATGGAGTTGCTGTCATCAGAATTGATCATTGATTTAAAAAAAGAAAGAGTATATCAATCGAAATACAAAGGAATTGTTCATGACTAACAGTTGTTTATGACTGAATTTTTTTACCATTCTTCCAAGTTATATCCTGACATTAATTTGATGTACATACATGAAGGATTTTAAAAGAATTCTATTTTTGAAAATTACTTTTGATTCGCATGTTGATCAATCATAGTCAAACTTTGTGAATATCTAATTGCAGTGTTTACCTGTTGCGAATTTCCCAGATGAAGGTTTCTCACCCCATCACTGGAATATTTAAATTTAATTTTACATCTCATAGAAAGAACTAACTATGATTACAGCAAAATAATTAAAGATGGAGTCAGCTGAGTGGTTTAAATCCAATGGAAACTGCTAGCTTTGATAATTAGCAGCTGGAAGCAGTGATATGGCTGATGCTCCCAATGGCTTAATACATTGTGATCTTTTTATTAATGAGCTGTGCTAATGTTAATATTTCTGCATTGTGGATCAGTGTTCTTTTTATAGAATGTGAACTTTTAGGAGTTACTTGTGCATGACACAATTATTAAAAAAACAGAAGGGGATTTATTATTGTCAAGCTTGCCTGGAGAGAAAAATACAAAATGCCTGGAAACAAAAATAAATTTCTGCTGGAATACACTTGAATTAAATTAGCAGATTTTTTTGGTTAAGCATTTTTTTCACAATTAAAAGCTTCATATTACATATTGCAATTTTTAAGAATAAATATTATAGCAACTCGCCAAGGCTTCTTCGGCAGCACCTCCCAAACCCGTGACCTCTCCTACCTAGAAGGACAAGGGCAGCAGGCGCATGGGAACACCACCACCTCCAAGTTCCCCTCCAAGTCACACACCACCCTGACTTGGAAGTATATCACCGATCCTTCATCGTCGCTGGGTCAAAACCCTGGAACTCCCTCCCTAACAGCACTGTGGGAGTACCCTCACCACACAGACTGCAGCGGTTCAAGAAGGCGGCTCACCACCACCTTCTCAAGGGCAATTAGGGATGGGCAATAAATGCTGGCCTTGCCAGCGACACCCACATCCCATAAACAATTTTTTTTTTTAATTTGCTTTCATTTCTTTAGTGTAATTTATATATTTTTTCAACGAGTTGTAATTCGAAGGTCACATCAGTAACAGGCTGCCTCTGGTCATTTCTTATTCTCCTTTATCAAACATATCCTCTTCTTACCTGTAACTCCTCCAACGCTTTCTGCTATATTCAACTCCGAATTCACTCTCTTCTATCTCATTCCACCATACTATCTCTTCAGGGCCTTTGAATGCATCATTGCTATCCAACTGTGTGCTCATCTCTCCCACCATTCCCTGTTCAAGTCCTTCTGATCTGGCTTCCAGCTAACACGTCAGTAAAGTCACCTTTGTCAAAGTTACCAATAACCTCATGTGTGACTGTAACCATGGCTCACTGGCTTCTTCATGCTCTTTGGCCTCTCTGCTGTCTTTGTTCCTTTGTTCCTCTACCCCACCTAGACTCGCACCCTCCAAGTGATAAGTGACCTCCCTATTCTTCCTACCAAAATGTAATACCTCACATTTCATAGAATCATAGAATCATAGAAAGTTACAGCACAGAAGGAGGTCATTTCGGCACATCGTGTCCACGCTGGCCAACAAAGAGCTATCCAGCCTAATCCCACTTCCCAGCTCTTGGTCCTGCAGGTTACAGCATCCCAAGTGCACATTCAAGTACTTTTTAAATGTGGTTAGGGTTCCTGCCTCTTTCAGGCAGTGAGTTCCAGGCCCCCACAACCCTCTGGGTGAAGAAAGTTCCCCTCAAATCCCCTCTAAACCTCCACCAATTACTTTAAATCTGCACCCTCTGGTTTTTGACCCCTCTGCTAAGGGAAATAGGTCTTATTTATCCACTTTATCTAGGCCCCTCATAATTTTATACACCTCAATAAAGTCTCCCCTCAGCCTCCTCTGTTCCAAGGAAAACAGACCCAGCCTATCCAGTCTTTCCTCATAGCTAAGATTCTCTACTCCCAGCAACATCCCTGTAAATCTCCTCTGTACCATCTCTAGTGCAATCACATCTTTCCTGTAATGTGGTGACCAGAACTGCATGCAGTACTCTAGCTGAGGCCTAACTAGTGTTTTATACAGTTGAAGCATAACCCCCCTGCTCTTATATTCTATGCCACGGCTAATAAAGGCAAGCATTCCGTATGCCTTCTTAACCACCTTATCTACCTGGCCCGCTACCGTCAGGGATCTGTGGACATGCACTCCAAGGTCCCTTTGTTCCTCTACACTACTCAGTGTCCTACCATTTAATGTGTATTCCCTTTCCTTGTTAGCCCTCCCCAAATGCATTACCTCACACTTCTCCGGATTGAATTCCATTTGCCACTGTTCTGCCCACCTGGCCAATTTATGGATATCTTCCTGCAGTCTACAGCTTCCTTCTTCAGTATCAACCACACAGCCGATTTTAGTATCATCTGCAAACTTCTTAATCATACCCCCTATATTCAAGTCAAGATCGTTGATATATACCACAAAAAGCAAGGGACCTAGTACTGAGCCCTGCGGAACCCCACTGGAAACAACCTTCCAGTCACAAAAACACCCATCAACAATTACCCTCTGCTTCCTGCCTCCGAGCCAGTTTTGAATCCAACTTGACACTTTGCCCTGGATCCCATGGGCTTTTAACTTCATTCTCAGTCTGCCATGTGGAACCTTATCAAAAGCCTTGCTAATTCCATATACACTACATCAAACGCAATACCCTCATCTACCCTCCTTGTTACCTCCTCAAAAAATTAAATCAAGTTTGTCAGACATGACCTTCCCTTAATAAATCCGTGCTCACTATCCTTGATTAATCTGTGTCTTTCTAAATGAAGATTTATCCTCTCCTTCAGAATTCTTTCCAATAATTTTCCCACCATCGAGGTTAGGCTGCATGGCCTGTAATTACTCAGTCTATCCTTTTCTCCCTTTTTAAACAAGGGTACCACATGAACAGTCCTCCAGACCTCCGACACCACACCTGAAGCCAGAGAGGATTGGAAAATGATGGTCAGGGCCTCTGCTATTTCCTCTTTTGCTTTGTTTAACAGCCTGGGATACATTTCATCCAGGCCTGGGGATTTACCCACTTTTAAAGCTGCTAAACCCCTTAATACTTCCTCTCTCACTATGTTTATTTCATCTAATATTTCACACTCCTCCCTGATAGCAATGTCTGCTTCGCTCATCTCCTTTGTGAAAACAGACAAAAAGCATTCATTAAGAACCCTACCGACGCCTCCCGCCTCCACACACAGATTACCCTCATGATCTCTAATAGGCCCTACCGTTTCTTTAGTTATCCTCTTACTCTTAATATATTTATAAAACATCTTTGGGTTTTCCTTGATTTTACTTGCCAAGAATTTTTCATGCTCTCTCTTTACTTTCCTAATATCCTTTTTAATGACACCCCTGCACTTTCTGTACTCCTCTAAAGATTTTGCAGTATTTAGCCCTTGGTATCTGTCATACGCCTCCCTTTTTTTCTTTATGCTACCCTGTATGTCCCTAGACATCCAGGGGGCTCTAGATTTGTTAGTCCTGCCTTTTTTCTTTAAGGGCACATATTTGGTCTGAACCCTCCGGATCTCCTCCTTGAATGCCTCCCACTGCTCTGACACTGATTTACCTTCAAGTTGTTGTTTCCAGTCCACTGTGGTTAAATCCCCTCTGAGCTTAGCAAAATTTGCTTTTCCCCAATTTAGAATTTTTATTCCTGGTCTATCCTTGTCCTTTTCCATAACTACATTAAATCTAACAGAATTATGGTCACTAGCACCAAAATGCACCCACACTGATATGCCTACTACCTGCCCAGCTTCATTCCCTAAAACTAAGTCCAGAACTGCCCCCTCCCTTGTTGGGCTTGCTACATACTGGCTAAAAAAGTTCTCCTGGGTGCATTTTTGGAATTCCACACCCTCTATACCCTTCACACTAATTTTATCCCAGTTAATATTGGGGTAGTTGAAATCCCCTACTATTACTGCCCTGTAGTTTTTGCACTTCTCAAAAATTTGTCTACATATTTGCTCTTCTATCCCCTCTCACTGTTTGGGGGTCTATAGTACACTCCCAGCAATGTGATCGCCCCTTTTTTGTTTTTCAATTTGACCCATATTGTAAAGTCTGTAGGTATTATGGCGAATTATTACACAGACTACAAGAGTAACTTTAACAGGACTTTACTATTCGAAGGTCAGGGCGAATCTGCCCAATAAATCCTGACACAGCACTTATACACCGGTGTGGTCACCGTCAGTATTACAGTATACAGCAGCCAAGATAAAGTAGTGCCATACCTAAAATAGTTCTCTTAAAGGTGGACGGTTACATACAATAGTTCTCTTAAAGGTAGAACAGTTACATACACTACAATCCTCCCTTTTTAGCTTACAACATACTTATTCCCCATTAACATAACATCATAACATATATACAACTTATGCAAAACAGTTCACAGATTCAGTCTCTCTGGAGGCTTCCTGACTCTGTCCGGATAACGCCTCGGTGGTGTAGTAGTTTTTGGCGGGGTAGTAGGTTCTTCTGGCAAGGTCGATTCGGCTTGAAGGACAGTGTCAGGTTCATCTGATTCCAGTATTACCAGATCGGAGGTAGGTGCTCTGGGTATCTCTGCTTCAACATTAGCCGTGTAAGGTTGTGGAGTAGGTTGGTCCTTTGTGGATGACCCTATGATCTGGTCAACATGGCGCCTTATTATGCTGTCACCAATGTCCACGGTATACATCAGTGGCCCGAGCCTTTTCCCAGTAGTTCCAGGCTGCCATTTCTCGGTACGGTAGTCCCGGGCCAAAACTTGTTGACCTATCTGAAAGGATCTAGTTGGCCTTTCATTCATGCCCTGAAATTGCCGGTTCTCTACGTCCCTTCTGACGTTTGGCTTAATCAAATCCAGCCGGCATCTTAGTCTTCTATTGAAAAACATCATGGCGGGAGTTTGGTTTGTGACCGCATGTGTTGCATTCCTGTACGCCAACAAGAAGTTATCTACCTTATGTTGTAGGTTGATGTCTTCATTACCCATGGCCTTTATGGCCTTCTTGAAGGTCTGGACAAACCTTTCAGCTAATCCATTGGTGGCGGGACGGTATGGGGCTGACGTGTAGTGCTTGACCCCATTCCTTTTTAAGAACTTCCTGAATTCTTCGGACACAAATTGCGGTCCATTATCAGAACAGATCTGTTCCGGCAGCCCATTCCTGGCAAATATGGTCCTTAATACTGTGATGGTTTTTTCCGTGGTGGTGGAGGACATCTTTATTACCTCCGGCCACTTGGAGTGTGCATCCACCGTGATTAGAAACATTGAGTCCATAAATGGACCAGCAAAGTCGACGTGTACCCTTTGCCAAGGAGATGAGGGCCACTCCCATGGATGCAGAGGAGCTTGTGGTGGCGCGTTTTGGACCTTCTGGCATCCTAGACAGCTCTTGGTTATTTCTTCGATGTCTCCATCAATACCTGGCCACCACACAAACACTCTTGCTAGGTTCTTCATTTTCACTCCACCCAGATGCCCCTCGTGAAGCTCCTTTAGCACCTTCTGCTGAAGTTTGGGTGGAATCACCACTCTAGATCCACACATCAAGGTTCCTCGGCACACTGACAGCTGTTCTTTTCTTTGCGAAAATGCAGGCAGCGTTGGTTCGCCATGTGCTGGCCGTCCCTCCACTGTTAAATCGTAGACTCGTGAGAGAGTCGGGTCATTTCTTGTTTCATTTTCGATCATCGAATTTGTTACTGGTAGACATTCCACTGTGGATGAGTGGAACATCTCTACCGGGTCCACTGTAGCCGCCTCTTCTACTACTGGCAACGGTAGGCGCGATAACCCATCAGCATTTCCATGCTGTTTGGACCTTTTTTATTCGATGTCATATTGGTGTGCCCCAAGTAACACGGACCACCTCTGTAGCCTTTGCGCTGTCATAGTGGAAACGGCCTTGTTAGGGTTGAATATGGACACCAACGGCTGGTGGTCTGTCAGTAATGTGAACTTCTTGCCCTGCAGGTAATGATTGAATTTCTTTACTCCCCACACAAGGCTGAGGGCCTCCCTATCTATCTGAGCATAATTTCGCTCAGCGGAGGTCAATGATCGGGACGCAAATGCGACTGGCCTTTCCGAGCCATTTGGTAACTTGTGTGAAAGTACTGCTCCAATTCCATAAGGGGAAGCATCACAAGCTAGACGAAGAGGTAACGTTGGGTTGAAATGAGCCAACACTTCCTCAGAGGTAATCAACGCCTTGCTTCTGCGAAAGGCCTTCTTACAGTCCTCGCTCCACTTCCATGGTACTTCTTTCCGCAACAGAGCATTCAGCGGATGCAGCACCGTGGATAGATTTGGCAGAAACTTGTGGTAATAATTAATCAACCCCAGAAACGATCTCAACTGTGATACATTTTCCGGAGCGGGGGCCTTCACGACAGCTTTTATCTTGTCAGGTGACTTGTGCAGCCCCTCTTGGTCAATGACATGACCGCAGTACGAGATCCGTTTCTGGAAGAACTCGCATTTCTGGCGATTAACTCGAAGGCCATATTCCTTCAACCTGGTGAGCACCAGTTTCAAATTTGTGAGGTGTTCCTCCTCGTCTTCTCCCGTAATCAGGATATCGTCCAAGTAACACTGCGTGCTTGGAATACCCTGTAAGACCTGCTCCATGGCCCTCTGCCAAATTGCTGGAGCCGAAGCTACTCCAAAAACCAGTCTATTATAACGATACAAGCCTCTGTGCGTGTTGATTGTGAGATACTGGCGCGACTCTTCCTCGACTTCCATTTGTAAGTATGCTTGTGCCAGGTCTATCTTGGTGAAGTGTTTCCCGCCAGACAATGAAGCAAAGATATCCTCAATCCGCGGGAGCGGGTATTGTACCGTGTGAAGCACCGAATTAACTGTGATCTTGAAGTCTCCGCAGATGCGGACCTTTCCCGGTCCCCCTGGCTTGTTACTTGATGAAGACTTCATGACGGGCACAATGGGCGTGGCCCACTCACTCCAGTCCACCTTAGACAGTACCCCTGAACGTTCAAGCTCTTCCAATTCTGCCTCCACAGCAGGTCGTATCGCATAAGGTACCGATCTGGCTTTGAAAAATTTTGGGCTTGCATGTTCTGCAATCTTGATTTTTGCTTTAATTCCTCTCAGTGTTCCCAGTCCTTGCTGGAATACCTCTTTAGCTTCATCCAATATTCTGGACAACCGTTCAGGTTTGACATCTTCCTTTCCGGAATCTACCGTCATTGTGTTTAGTGAATGCCAGTCTACCTTTATTTTCCTGATCCACTCCCGTCCCAGAAGTGGTGGACCTCCCTTGGGCAGCACATACATGTCCATCCCTTGGTGATCTTTGCCCTTGTATCTCACCTTGACTTCTATCTTTCCGATGGGGTATACTCTGTGCCCCGTGTATGTCTGCAATACTATCACCTTATCCCGTAGGGGAATATGTTTGAATAACTTTTTGTAATCTTGCTTATTCATGACCGTCAACGCCGATCCGGTGTCCACTTCCATCTTCACTTGGACTTTTGCAATCTGTAGTGTGACCCAGATAGTTTGTCGGTCAGCTTCTTTACTCACATTGTGAATCCTCAGACTACCCAGTTCCTTACTGTTGGAGTCTGAGTCCAAATTCTGTTCATCTGGACTCTTCCCAGTCACCTTATGTACCTTTCTGTACTTCTTCTGCGGTGACTTATTATTGCTGGTCTTCTTTCCTGACCGGCATACCTTAGCTATGTGACCAAGCTTGCCACATTTTCTACATTCCTGGTTTTTAAACCAGCATTGGTTCTGGTCGTGTGTTGTCTTCCCACAACGATAACATTTCGTTGTACCCGAAGTCATTTGATCCACACTGAGTACCGCTGTCTTCCGCTGCATTTCCGCCGTGCCTCTCGCTGCGGCTTCGTGCGATGCTGCAATAAGGACAGCCTTATCAAGTGTAAGATCATTCTCTTCGAGCAGTCGTTTTTGTGTTCCTTCCTTCGACATCCCGCACACGAACTTGTCTCTCAGTGCCTCTGTTAGATTTACCCCAAACTGACAGTATTTTGCTAGCCTACGCAGTTCAACCAGGTACTCCGCGTTGCTTTCCTCTTTTCGTTGCGTTCTCACGTAAAATTTTGATCGTTCCGCTAACATCAGCGGTGCGGGGTTAAAATGATCCTTCAGGACAGCAACAATATTAGCGAAAGACTGATCCGCCGGTTTAGCTGGTGATAGAAGATGCTTCAATAACCCATATGTCTTCGCACCCATTGAGTTTAGTAAGGTTAGAGCTTTGTCATAATTTGCTATCTTATTGACCTTACAATATATCTCGATGCGTTCTACATACGTGGCCCAATCTTCCACATCGGAATCGAAACCGTTGATGTTACTACGCTTAGGCATCTTCACACTCTTCCTGAGAACAACAACGAAATATTTCTTTAACTTTTTTTTTTTCAAAATGGCGGTTTCCCGCGCTTGTCTTCTTTCCCCGCCCACTTTCAAAATGGCGGTTTCCCGCTTCTGTCTTCTTCCCCGCCTACTGGCGGCTTCCCGCGTTTCTTCCCCTGGCGGGAGGGATAAGCTTTTCCCTCGGCCGACGACCGCTGGCTTTCGGGGTTCGCAGCCTGCGCGTCAGCTTCAGTGCGTTCCTTGTTCCCTTTTCTCGGCAGGGCAACCGGCGCTGGGTACAACCCGTTGACGGCGAACAGTTTCAGCCGCTGGGCTGGATCTCGCTCAGTCTCCCTCGCTCGGGCTCTGTCTCTCCCGCTCGCTCGGGCTCTGTCTCTCCCTCAGCGGCTTCCAATCGCGTCTCCCAGCCCTCTCGCAGTCGGTGCTTTCCTCCCCGGCTGCGGCTGAGTTCTCCGCGATTTATTAATTTTTATATCTTCCCGCGCCTTATGATCCCGGTCACAGCGCTTCGTGGCCTCGGTCGCTGCCTGGCCTTTTTCACTCCAATCGCGCCTCCCAGCCCTCTCGCAGTCCGGTGCTTTCCTCCCCGGCTGCGGCTGAGTTCACCGCGGTTTATTTATTTTTATATCTTCCCGCGCCTTACGATCCCGGTCGCAGCGCCTCATGGCCTCGGTAGCTGCCCGGCCTTTTTCGCCGGTCGCGGTCTAGCTGTCTCACGACGCCGTTGCGTCTCCCAGCCCGCTCGTACCGCGGCTTCCGTGCTCCACGCTGCCCCAGTCTCAGCGCCTCTGGGCCCGATTTCTGTCCGGCTCCTTTCCCCCGACCGTGGTCGAGTTCACCGCCCTTATCCTCCGTTTATTTTTTTTATTTTCCCTTTTCTCACAGTCACCGTGGCCGACTTGCTTCTCGTGCTGATCGGCTCACTCACCACCGTGGCAGAAGGGACAATCAGTGCCTGTTGCTGATGGAAGGCTTCGTGTCTGAATTCTTCCTTCTTCCTTGCTCTGCAGACTCGAGTTTTCTCTCAGCGGAACGACGAGGGCGGGTGCCTCTTCTCGATGCTCGTTAATTGCTTCGGAAGTATTGTTGCCGCAGGGTAAGATCGAACTCGTCGCCACTGTAAAGTCTGTAGGTATTATGGCGAATTAATACACAGACTACAAGAGTAACTTTAACAGGACTTTACTATTCGAAGGTCAGGGCGAATCTGCCCAATAAATCCTGACACAGCACTTATATACCGGTGTGGTCACCGTCGGTATTACAGTATACAGCAGCCAAGATAAAGTAGTGCCACACCTAAAATAGTTCTCTTAAAGGTGGACGGTTACATACAATAGTTCTCTTAAAGGTAGAACAGTTACATACACTACACATATGGCCTCATTTGATGATCCCTCCTCACAGCTGAAATAATTCATCTGTGTTGAACTTCATTTGCCAATTATATGCCCATCCTGCAAGTTTATTAATGTCCTCCTGTAACTTGTAGCAGTCCTCTTCAGTTTTGACTATACCCCCCCCAATTTGGTGTCATCCGCAAATTTAGTAATTGTGTTTTTGATTCCTATGTCTAGATCGTTAATGTAAATTGTGAACAGCAGTGGTCCCAGTGCTGATCCTTGTGGAACACCACTACCCACCTTCTGCCACTGTGAATAGCTACCCATTACTCCGACTCTCTGCTCTCTGTTATGAAGCCAGCCAGCGATCCATTCTGCTACTTGTCCTCTGATGCTGCATTCTCTCACATTGTTCATCAGTCTATTATGGGGTACCTTATCGAAGGCCTTTTGAAAATCCAGATAAATGACTTCTACTGCATTACCATTGTCTACTCTCTCTGTTACCTCTTCAAAAAGTTCAGTAAGGTTGGTCAAGCAAC
Source organism: Somniosus microcephalus (assembly GCF_052327205.1). Classification (NCBI taxonomy): domain Eukaryota; kingdom Metazoa; phylum Chordata; class Chondrichthyes; order Squaliformes; family Somniosidae; genus Somniosus; species Somniosus microcephalus. The sequence goes on along the minus strand of NC_140993.1, from coordinate 88,767,940 downwards.
CTTTTGAAATTCATGTTGGCTATTCATTATTATATTTTTGGTTTCTAGATGCCATGTGCCATGCACAATAATACAACAGTCCTTCTCTGGTGCAATATCTTTTGTTTAAGGAAAATAATTGTCAAGCTTGTACTTACATCACAAGACAGCCTTTCACTTGGCCACAGTTAGGCTTTAACTTGAAGTAAAACCACATTACACTGCAGCAGATGGTGAGCTCTAGAAATTGGTGAGGATTAAATTACTGAGGATCAAAATATTATTTTTCTTCACTATATCACTTACATTGGTTTAAAATGACAATTTATTAAAATAATCTTTCTTGAACTTCACACACAGAGGAAAATATATCCAGTCTTGTTAATATTTAGTTTGAAAATCTCTTTCTAGGACTTCCTCTAAAACAATGAACTTTCTGCTGCAGCCCAAACATTTCAGAGACACACATTACAAAATAAAAGCTTCTTTAGATCCCCATCCCTCATACACACAGTATGAATGGCAATAAAAGTAAGCCAGGAACATAGTAACAATGCAAATATTTCACCCTTTTAAAGTTTTTGAATCAATGCGATGGAAGATAGCCCAGCACAAAGCAATAATATACTCCCTTAAGCTAAACCAGGAGGAATCCTTTAAAATGTACTCCCTATTCCTGGTTCACTGTCAGTGACTGGCTGCAACATCAACAGCAGATCTTACATAAGTTGCACATCAAGCATTGGGAGCTCCTGAACGGAATAACTGTCAAAGCCCTGATGGCACAACCAAATGCTACCAGGCACTAACAGAGCATGTAAGCACATCAGTATGTACTAGCATCCCCACGACTGCCTGAAACTGGTCCTCAAGCTCATCCACAATCCCAACCATTCTGTAGCTCTCGCTTACCGCAACAATCTATGGGTATGGTGCCCCAGTGGTTATGCTACTGGACTATCAACCCACAATTTAGAGAAGGAAAACTGTTTCTTATCTGGTCTGCTCTACATGTGACTCCAGTCCCACACTAGTGTGGTTAACTATCCTCTGAAGTGGCCTAGAAAGCCACTCGGTGGTATCAAAACCATTACCCAGTGCTTCAAGAAGGGGGCCTACCACATTCTCAGGGCACCTAGGGATGAGCAATAAATGCCAGCCTTGCCAACGATGCCACATCCTGAGAATGGATTTAAGAAAACATAACTGATGTAATGTAAGATTCAGATCCTCTTGCAAGAGATATAAGTTTAAGAGGTGAATTACTAGGCTACTGTAAGGATTTTGCAATAATTTCAACATTTCCTACAGTTCTGAAGATTGAATTTTGATTAAAGAGTACCTCGGTAATATACCTTTAAAATCCAGGGATCAAAATGGCTGTCAGACCTCGTGGCAGAAGACAAAAGAAATTGAAAAGGCAGCTTGTGTGTGTCTATGAAAAAAGGGGTAATCAAAGACGGCTGCCCGACCTCGTGACAGGACACAGACTGTGGACATATGAAAAGGGAAGATCAAAGATGGCTGACTAAACTGCCAATCAAAGGCAGTTCAGGGAGTTCCCCTCCCTGCAGAGACAATCAACAGAAACTGCTACTATGCTTACACAAAGGATTAACCACTTGAGACTGCGGTTTCAGTTTGACCACAGGACAATGACTTTTGTTTACACTAACTTCCAAAGCTGTTTACTCAGCAATTATAGAAAGACATGCTTTTTTTTTCAAACCAAGACAGCTCCATTCAAACTCAGTATGATGAATGGGAATACATTCACAAACCCATCACGATAAATGGGTAATTCATCCAAACCCATCACAGACAATGGGGACAGTTTGGATCCCTTTTGTTCAGCCCAGATGCACCTGGATATGGGCGGGAAGGTTTCGGCCCCAATTGGGGTATAAGATAGCTTCTCAAGAAGCCATCTCTCTCTCTCTCTCTGCCACCTCGCCTCCGTGCTCTGCTTACAGAAGAACAGCTCAGAAGCCTGCCTAAAGGAGTGGAATACCAGCAGTTTACTTTTAAATACTGGGGTATTCTTTACTTTGGGGCAGTGAAGATCATAGACTGCAGGGGGCACGGAGCAGGCATTCATTGGTGAGCATACCTTTTCTGGCCCATTACAAGGCAACTTAGAATAGGTATGGGGTGGGAATTAAGGGGAATTTTGTTAGAACTGTAATTTTAGTCATTTTTCCCTCGTTGTGTCCGTTCTCTCCTCCCCTATTTAAGTAACAGTGTTGCACTAGCAGAGAAGTGCTGTAGTGAACACTGAGTTCTGTATTAAAAGTGCTGTATTTAAATAAAAGTGTTGCAGTAAGCAGGGAAGTGCTGTAGTGAACATTAAGTGATCTGTAAGAAGTAAAGTGCTGTATTTGAGTAACAGTGTTGCGCTTTGCAGAAAGGTGCTTCAGTGGACACTAAGCAGCTGTATTAAAGTGCTGTATTTAAGTACAAGCCATTAAGCAGAGGTGCTGCAGTGAGCAAAGTGTACTGTATTAAAGGTGTGTTGCACTAGTTAAAGGTGCTGTATTAAGTAAAGCCACTGAGCAAAAGAGTGCTGCAGTAAACGATAAGTGAACTGTGTTAAGCAAAAGTGCTGTACCAGGCATAGGTGTGTTGTATCGATTATTTTTAAATTGTTTCTTTCTTTTGTTTCAATAAATACTGGTCTGTTTTGCACCCGAACCACGAGTCACGTGTTTTTCTGTCTACATCGCTACCGAATAAGTCCGGCGGTCAGAACCAGGAATAGGGGAGTGCTTCGAAACTGCATGGGGGTCCCTGGAGCAGCTCAGAGGCTTCTGATTGGCCAGAGACAATAACCCCAACCCCGCTTGTTTAATTCCTATAAAATGGCAACCACGGCAGGACATCGGCAACGGTGTGCGATGTGGCAGACAGTGGTTTGGGTCTGGAAAGAGCAACAGTTATTTGATTTCTTTTTATCCCACTGGTTTGTTTGTGGTTAGGTTCCCGCAGGCTTAGGGAAGTCACCCGCAGGCTTAGGGAAACCAGGGCAGAGAGTTGGGATAGGGAAAGGGAGGTTGAAGAATACCAGGCCAAGGTAGAGCGCCTGGTGGTTCAGTTTAGTGAGGGCAAAAGCCACACGAGGCACGAGTCAGAGTACCTGAAGTGCCTAGTTGCAGAGTCCAAGAACAATGAGATGAGGGTGCGGGAGGATAACGCTCGCCTCATACAATAAATAAAAGAGCAGGAGGAAACGGTTAGGGAGGTAAAGTCAGCATATAAGCTGGCCTGTGAGCAAGGGTTTGAGGAAGCAGATCACGGCCCCTGTAGAGCAGAGATAGAAAGCTTGAATATGGCTTTAAAAAGAGCAAAGGGGATGATATGTCTGATCAGCCCGAAGGCAGGTCAGCCGGATTTTACTGGCAGCCCAAGTAAAACCGTCCCACAGGCAACACCCAGGGAAAGGTTGGTCAGGGAATCAGAGGTCCCACGACCACCACCCACGGCTCTGAGCTTTCAGGAACTCTGGCAGCAAAGAGGGGTGGAGGATGAGGTGGTAGAGGAAGCACAGCAGGCCCCGCTAGATAGGCCGGGACCAGGACCAGTGTACTCCCTCCGACAATGGAGGTACGGTCCGCTCGTTGATGAAGATGACCTAGGGGCCATCCAGAATCAGTTTCTGGTGCTGTATGACACCCACCAGCTCAGGAACATGGTTAGCCACATCCCCAAGCTCACTAAAAAGGGAGACCCCTCTCTGCACTTCAGGAAGATAGAGCAAGAAGCTTGTGTAAATGACTGCGATGATGCAGAGCAAGCAAAAATGCTGCTGTTTTCCCTGGCAGGTGGTCTCCTCCAGTCCCTATCTAGTGAGTGCAAAAGGGGGCAGAGGGATTATGAGGGGCTCAAGAATGAGGTACTGGAGGCCATGGGACTCAATGATGGTAGCCCGTTCGCTCGGGTGGTAAGAACAGTGCAGCTCCCAGGGGAGTCCCCGCAGGCGTTCGCAGACAGGCTGTGGCCAGTCTACCAGAGCGCATGCCCGGGAATGCCAGGGTGGGCAGCACTGGACCCAGTCCAATTGACTCACTGGCTCCGGTGTCTCATGACAAACAGCCTATCCAAGATCCATACCCAGGTCATGGCTTGGTTTGACCCCCGAAACCCCCAGACCACTGAAGAAGCGGTGATCCGCCGGCTCACAGTAGCCTTCAGGAACATGAGGGGTATCGAGATGCCCCAACCCATGAGGTTAAACCTGGGAGCCAGAGTAAGAGAGTGTGGCACCAGGAGGGGAACCGGCCCTCTCAGGCTAGGTTAAATTGCTATGGGTGCGGGAAAGACGGTCACTGGAGAAAAGACTGTAAAAATCCTTGGAAGGACAAGGAAAAGAATCCCACAGCCCCAGCCCAAAAGGCAGGGCCAGACCTCCCTCCTGCAGCAATTGAGTCATTTTTACAGTCCCTATGGTCTCTTCTGACTGGCCAGGGGAGAGTAGCAGCCACCACCGGTGCTTTGACCCCGTCTGCCCCACCTCACTCCCAGCAATGACTAGAGCCAGCCCAACCTGTTGACCTGTGTCCCCGTGAAAATGCTGAGGGGAGCAGGCCCTATGTTGAGATGGGGGTGAAGATGGTGCAGGGGAGATATTCGGTGGACACTGGAGCCTCCAGCATGGTGGTCCACTCGGAAGACCTGACCAATTCACCCCGGTCTAACGAGGTCCCATCTAGCTTAATGGGACCCACAGGGAAACAGGCAGCTGGGAGTGAACCCGAGGTCAGAAATCCTCAGCCTACAGCAGTACAAGCTCACAGGCTGCACAGGCAGGTGCTGTGGCTTGCGTTAGGGGAGGAGCCATTCATGGCCAGAGTAAGTTATTCAAGCAGGGGAACAGGGAAGGAGAGTTCTGGGACCCCTGTGGAGCAGGTCCGGTAGCAGTAATCCAGGACAAGGGAGGCACACAGGGGATAGTTTTGGCCCCGGACCAAAAGCAAGTCCAAGCCCCAGACTCCACCTTTAAGGCCGTCTTGGTAAGAGAAATGGATTCTGAACAGGATTACTGGCAGGCAGCCAGCTATATCAAACAATGCTGGTTGTTTAAGCACGGGTCAGGGAAACAGGCAGCTGGGATTCTACCTGAGATTAGAAATCCCCAGCCTGCAGTGAGTATGCACACACAGACTGCACACGCAGGTGCAGTCGGGTGTATGAGAGGAGAAGTCCCCCAGCACTTGGCCTGAGCGATTCCCCCGCTCTTGTGGGACTCCGGGGAGGAGCCTGAACCAAGTTTTAGACCTGAAGAGGAAGGCTCTCAGCCATCGGCAGCTGGTGGCAAGGGATTGCCTGTCCCCAGCCCAGGTTTGGGAAGGGAGGGACCCGAAGGAGGAGGTCTCCAGCCAGCAGGGAGTGTGACCCGAGCCAAGGGTCTGGTCGCCGGGGTAGCCCCACCAGCGACACTCCCCAGGAGATCTCTTTGGATACCCCAGCCCAAGAAAATATGGTCACCCACTTTCCAGTGGAGTAGGGCGGACTCCCGAGTCAGGGAGAGGCCAAAAGGCAGAGGTCCCCAACCAGCAGCCATAAGCTGCAAGGGACTTGAAGTTGGAATCAGTCCAGCCACGCCACAGGAAGCAGCCTGTGGCAGCCCAACCAGGGATTAGGCTGGCTGCCCGGAGACGGATGGCGCTTATATATAGCTTTGTTCAAGTAGTGTGTATAAGGATTAAGGTAGAACGTGTTAATTTTAATTTTTGAATTGTAATTCAGTAGTGATATTATTAGTGTATAAGTTTTAAGTGTGGTACTGTTCTGGAATTGTATTGTGAATCAAGGTCGCGGGACCTGATTTCACCACCCCCCCCCCACCCCCGCCGAGCCAAGGGACCTGGCGAGATTTTTTTTAGTCTTTTTCTGAGTTCCGGAAGGCACAGAGGACCAGCGTGTCGATGAGTGCTCAAGGAAGGAGCACTCCCAGCCCGCGAAGGAAGGGGTGTGCAGGAGGCGGATGCCCACAACATTTAAACTGTTACTGGAAATTCAATTTAAGATTAAGACTGGAAATTCAATTTAAGACTAAGAATTTACAGAACTTTTAATTATTTTACTGCTTGTTTGGAGTTAAGGGAACGAATTGCATATGCCTATGAATTATTATGTTTGCATTGTGAAAATTTAAGGTACATTTATGGCTGAAGAATAGTGCCATTCAATAAAGTGCCAGGCAATTGCAATGTAATAATAAAAAAAGGGGGAAGCTCGTTGTCTTCCATGTGTATTTTTAGCAGATGTGTTGGCTGGGTGACAATCCCATTAAAGATGTTGTATCATGTTAAAATTGTGTTACAAGTGGTGCAGGGGCATTGGGCCCCCTCTGTGTATTGATTATTTAATTAATCTTGTTTACTGTCGATAGATGCCTACTGTACTGCGATTCTCTCTGGGCAAGGGAGATGGAGGTGTCGGGAGATCGTAGACAGATTTAGATAAGAATAAGGGAAGGTTGTTTGTGGGGGGTCAGAAATTATTGCTCACCTTTGGCCAGGATACTACAAGCAAGTTTTAGTATCCGATGGGGGACTGTAAGGATTTCGCAATAATTTTGAAATTTCCTACAGTTCCAAAGATGAATTTTGATTAAAGAATACCTGGCTAATATACCTTTAAAATCCAGGGATCAAAATGGCTGTCAGACCTCGTGGCAGAAGGCAAAAGACATTGAAAAGGCAGCTTGTGTGTGTCTGTGAAAAAGGGGTAATCAAAGATGGCTGCCCGACCTCGTGTCAGGACACAGACTGTGGACATATGAAAAGGGAAGATCAAAGATGGCTGACTAAACTGCCAATCAAAGGCAGTCCAGGGAGTTCCCCTCCCTGCAGAGACAATCGACAGAAACTGCTACTATGATTACACAAAGGATTAACCACTTGAGACTGCGGTTTCAGTTTGACTACAGGACAATGACTTTTGTTTACACTAACTTCCAAAGCTGTTTACTCAGCAATTATAGAAAGACATGCTTTTTTTTAAAACCAAGACAGCTCCATTCAAACTCAGTATGATGAATGGGAATACATTCACAAACCCATCACGATAAATGGGTAATTCATCCAAACCCATCACAGACAATGGGGACATTTTGGATCCCTTTTGTTCAGCCCAGATGCACTTGGATTTGGGCGGGAAGGTTTCGGCCCCAATTGGGGTATAAGATAGCTTCTCAAGAAGCCATCTCTCTCTCTCTCTCTCTCTCTGTCGCCTCGCCTCTGTGCTCTGCCTACAGAAGAACAGCTCAGAAGCCTGCCTAAAGGAGTGGAATACCAGCAGTTTACTTTTAAATACTGGGGTATTCTTTACTTCGGGGCAGTGAAGATCATAGACCGCAGGGGGCACGGAGCAGGCGTTCATTGGTGAGCATACCTTTTCTGGCCCATTACAAGGCAACATAGAATAGGTATAGGGGTGGGAATTAAGGGGAATTTTGTTAGAACTGTAATTTTAGTCGATTTTCCCTCGTTGTGTCCGTTCTCTCCTCCCCTATTTAAGTAACAGTGTTGCACTAGCAGAGAAGTGCTGTAGTGAACACTGAGTTCTGTATTAAAAGTGCTGTATTTAAATAAAAGTGTTGCAGTAAGCAGAGAAGTGCTGTAGTGAACATTAAGTGATTTGTAAGAAGTAAAGTGTTGTATTTGAGTAACAGTGTTGCGCTAAGCAGAAAGGTGCTTCAGTGGACACTAAGCAGCTGTATTAAAGTGCTGTATTTAAGTACAAGCCACTAAGCAGAGGTGCTGCAGTGAGCAAAGTGTACTGTATTAAAGGTGTGTTGCACTAGTTAAAGGTGCTGTATTTAAGTAAAGCCACCAGGCAAAAGAGTGCTGCAGTAAACGATAAGTGAACTGTGTTAAGCAAAAGTGCTGTACCAGGCATAGGTGAGTTGTATCGAATATTTTTAAGTTGTTTCTTTCTTTTGTTTCAATAAATACTGGTCTGTTTTGCACCCGAACCACGAGTCACGTGTTTTTCTGTCTACATCACTGTCGAATAAGTCCGGCGTTCAGAACCAGGAATAGGGGAGCGCTTCGAAACCACATGGGGGTCCCTGGAGCAGCTCAGAGGCTTCTGACTGGCCAGAAACTATAACCCCAACCCCGCTTGTTTAATTCCTACAGCTACAGAGATATGAAAACAAGGGTGCAAAGAAAGGCTTGAGGCGGTACTTATAGTCAAAGGAAATATCCCTGATTTTGGTCATTTGTCCTGTACTTCTGTGGGTCATGTCTCTGATTGGCAGGCTCAGAGGTTTTTAGACATGGTCAACCAATCCAATTGGATTAAAAGTATGACCTAAATGAATCAGCCAAGTTCAGGTGGGTTGAAATTATTATGAATATATTTGCCCCTATATCTGAAGTGAAAACATGCTCTACCCTCATTATAATGTTGTCTTTAAGAGCCAGTACATTTTATTATCATAACTAAATGTAAACTATCCACTGCTCGAGGAATTCCGGCTCCGTGTTGATGAGCTGGAATCTGAGCTTCAAACACTGAGACACATCAGGGAGGGGGAGAGTTACCTGGACTCTGTGTTTCAGGAGCTAGTCACACCAATTAGAGTAATTAATTCAGATGTAGTCCGTGGCCAGGGACAGGAGGGTGTGACTAGCAGTGAGGCAGGTACGGGAATCCAGGAGGTAGTGTTGGAGGAGCAGCAGCCCTTGCTCTTGTCCAACAGGTTTGAGGCTCTTACTCCCTGTGAGGGTGGGAACGGGGACCGCGGGGAGGATGAGCAACCTGGCCACAGCACCGTGGAGCAGGGGGCCATTCAAGTGGGGGGAGTTAAAAGAAATGTTGTAGTGGTAGGGGATAGTATCATTAGGGGGATAGATAGGGTTCTTTGCAGCTGAGAGCGAGAGTCCCAAAGGCTGTGTTGCCTGCCCGGTGCCAGGGTTAAGGATATCTCCTCTGGGCTGGAGAGAAACTTGGAGTGGGAGGGGGAGGATCCAGTTGTCGTGGTCCATGTTGGTACCAACGACATAGCTAGGACAAGGAAAGAGGTTCTGCTGAGGGAGTTTGAGCAGCTAGGGGCCAAATTAAAAAGCAGAACCACAAGGGTAATAATCTCTGGATTACTACCTGAGCCACGTGCAAATTTGGCTAGGGTAAATAAAATTAGAGAGTTAAATGCGTGGCTCAAAGACTGGTGTGGGATAAATGGGTTTTGCTTCTTGGGGCACTGGCATCAGTACTGGGACAGGAGAGAGCTGTTCCATTGGGACGGGCATCACTTGGCCAGTGCTGGGACTAGAATCCTGGCGATTCGAATAACGGGCTGTAGAGAGGGCTTTAAACTAATTAGTAGGGGGGAGGTTTTAAGAGAGCGAAAAATAAAAATGACAGAGGAGAAGGCAATAGAGCAAGGTAGCAGTGGGGGAATTAAAAACCAGAGCATGTCAGGAAGGGACAGAATGTATAATGATAAAGGTAAAGTAGTAAAAGGGGTAAAAGCAGGAATAAATTGTCAGAAAACATATTTGAAAGTTCTTTATCTGAATGCACGCAGCATTCGTAACAAAATAGACGAGTTGACGGTACAAATAACTACACATGGGTATGATCTGGTGGTCATTACGGAAACTTGGCTGCAAGATGATCATGACTGGGAACTAAACATACAAGGGTATTTGACAATTAGGAAGGACAGACAGGAAGGAAAGTGAGGTGGGGTTGCTATGTTAATCAAGGATGGAATCACTGCAACAGTCAGAAATGATATTGGGTCAAAGGATCAGGATAGTGAAACAGTTTGGGTGGAGATAAGGAATAATAAGGAGAAAAAGTCACTGGTGGGCATAGTCTATAGGCCTCCTAACAGTTGCAACTCTGTTGGCCGGAGTATAAATCAGGAAATAGTTGGGGCTTGTAATAAGGGAACAGCTATAATCATGGGGGATTTTAACTTTCATATTGACTGAACTAATCAAATTGGGCATGGCAGCCTTGAGGAAGAGTTCATAGAGTGTATTGGGGATGGCTTCCTTGAGCAGTATGTAACTGAACCAACCAGGGGGCAGGCAATCTTAGATCTGGTCCTGTGTAATGAGGCAGGATTAATAAAAAATGTCCTAGTAAAGGATCCCCTTGGAATGAGTGACCATAATATGGTTGAATTCCAAATTCAGTTTGAGTGTGAGAGAGTTGGATCTCAAACCAGCGTACTGAACTTAAATAAAGGAGACTATGAAGGTATGAGAGTAGAATTGACTAAAGTGGACTGGGAAAACAGACTAAAGTGTCAGACGGTACAAGAGCAGTGGTCTACATTCAAGGATATATTTCACATCTTTCAAGATAAATATATTCCACTGAGGAAAAAGGGGAGTAAAAGAAAAGACAGCCATCCATGACTAAGTAAAGTAATAAAGGATAGTATCCGACTGAAAACAAGGGCATATAAAGTAGCCAAATCTAGTGGGAGGATAGAAGATTGGGAAGCATTTAAAAGCCAGCAAACAATAACTAAAAGATTAATTAAGAAAGGGAAGATAGATTATGAAAGTAAACTAGCAAAAAATATAAAAACAGATAGCAAGAGTTTCTACAGCTATATAAAAAGAAAAAGGGTGGCTAAAGTGAACGTTGGTCCCTTAGAGGATGAGACTGGGAAACTAGTGGTGGGGAACATGGAGATGGCAAAGCCACTGAACAAATATTTTGTATCAGTCTTTACAGTAGAGGACACTAAAAATATCCCAACACTGGACAAACAGGGGGCAATGGGTGGGGGGGGGGAGCTAAACACGATTAAAATCACTAAGGAGATGGTACTCGGTAAAATAATGGGACTTAAGGTGGATAAATCCCCTGGACCTGATGGCCTACATCCTAGGGTCTTGAGAGAAGTGACGGTAGGGATTGTGGATGCATTGGTGATTATTTTCCAAAACTCCCTGGACTCAGAAAAGGTCCCGGCAGATTGGAAAACTGCTAATGTAACACCCTTATTTAAGAAGGGAAGCAGACAAAAAGCTGGAAACTATAGACCAGTTAGCCTAACATCAGTGGTTGGCAAAATTTTGGAGTCCGTTATTAAGGAAACAGTAACAGAGCATTTGGATAAACATCATTTAATAGGACAGAGTCAGCATGGTTTTATAAAGGGGAAGTCATGTTTGACAAATTTGCTCGAATTCTTTGAGGACGTAACATACAGGGTGGATAAAGGGGAACCAGTGGATGTAGTGTATTTGGACTTCCAAAAGGCATTTGACAAGGTTCCACACAAAAGATTACTGATCAAGATAAAAAATCACGGGATTGGGGGTAATATACTGGCATGGGTGGATGATTGGCTATCTAACAGAAAACAGAGAGTTGGGATAAATCGTTCGTTCTCGGGCTGGCAATCAGTAACTAGTGGTGTTCTGCAGGGGTCAGTGCTGGGACCCCAACTCTTTACAATCTATATTAACGATTTGGAGGAAGGGACCGAGTGCAACATATCCAAGTTTGCTGATGATACAAAGATGGGAGGGAAAGCAGTGAGTGAGGAGGACATAAAAAACCTGCAAAAGGACATAGACAGGCTAAGTGAGTGGGCAGAGATTTGGCAGATGGAATATAATATTGGAAAGTGTGAGGTTATGCACTTTGGCAGAAAAAATCAAAGAGCAAGTTATTATCTAAATGGAGAGAAACTGCAAAGTGCTACAGTACAAAGGGATCTGGGGGTCCTAGTGCATGACACAAAAAGTTAGTATGCAGGTGCAGCAGGTGATCAGGAAGGCCAATGGAATCTTGGCTTTTATTGCAAGGGGGATGGAGTATAAAAACAGGGAAGTCTTGCTACAGTTATACAGGATATTGGTGAGGCCACACCTGGAATACTGCGTGCAGTTTTGGTTTCCATATTTAAGAAAAGATATACTTGCTCTCGAGGTGGTTCAGAGAAGGTTCACTCGGTTGATTCTGGAGATGAGGGGTTTGACGTATGAGGAAAGGTTGAGTAGGTTGGGCCTCTACTCATTGGAGTTCAGAAGAATGAGAGGCGATCTTATCGAAACATATAAGATTGTGAGGGGGCTTGATCGGGTGGATGCGGTGAGGATGTTTCCACTGATGGGTGAGACTAGAACTAGGGGGCATAATCTTAGAATAAGGGGCTGCCCTTTCAAAACTGAGATGAGGAGGAACTTCTTCACTCAGAGGGTAGTAAATCTATGGAATTTGCTACCCCAGAGAGCTGTGGAAGCTGCAACATTAAATAAATTTAAAACGGAGATAGACAGTTTCCTAGCAGATATGAAATTAGGGATTACGGGGAGAGGGCAGGGAAGTGGACGTGAGTCTAGATTTGGATCAGCCATGATCCTATTGAATGGCGGAGCAGGCCCGAGGGGTCGTATGGCCTACTCCTGCTCCTACTTCTTATGTTCTTATGGGATAACATAAAAAAGCAGCAAATTCCTGTTGCTGCATAACAGATTTATGCTGTAACTGAAACATTTATATTGAAAGTGGAGTATTTCTTAATTTATTAAGAAGCAGTAAGCAGAGCTCGCCTTGGCAGACAGTGCCCGTGGAGACTCTAATTCTGAAGGTAGGTTGTAACAGCAGAAATAAGTGTGAAAGCTTAACTAACCATTATGCTGGATGGTTCTTCAGAAGCACCCAATTACAGCATGTCATGGCACTTCAGGAATGAAGGTATTTTGCCTGGTCATCAGTCAGCAAAGCTTAATTGGCCGCACCTGCCACCATGCCACCTATCATATTTGCAGATATTGTTGGACCTAGCTGGCAATGGTTTAAGGGAAGTGTATTCACAAAGCCTGGGTCAGCAAAGTCAGATCCAGAGTTGTTCCATCTGCTGTAAGGACGTCTGCTACGAATACGCACTATAGAGCTGGCATAGTAAGTGATAGGGCTGGTCAGATATGTCCTCTAGCCTACACATGAGAATTCCTTTGCCTTCCTATTTATCTGTCAATTCTAAATGTCCTGCTATTTCAGCCTTGGCAAAGGTTACTAATGGGTTGAGACGCCTTCTGAGCTTTTCTAAAGGCTTTCAGAATTCCCCCTCCATCCCCACACCTTTAACATAGTAAAACGTCCCAAGGCGCTTCACAGGAGTGTTCTCAAGCAAAATTTGACACTGAGCCATATAAGGAGATATATGGGCATATGACCAAAAGCTTGGTCAAAGAGGTAGATTTTAAGGGCGTCTTAAAGGAGGAAAGAGAGGTAGAGAGGCGGAGAGATTTAGGCAGGGAATTCCAGAGCTTGGGGCTTTGGCAGCTGACTGTAATGATCAGTACCCTGTCATTCTAGAATGGTACACTAGGTGGAGCTGTAGAGCTGTATGTTTAAGAGTGGGCTACCCACGATGCACTAGGCTACCCACAAGGCAGTAGTCAAGATGGATGCTCTACAAGTCTGTAAGGGGGGGCTTCTTTTCACTGGTTTAAGGTAATTTACCTGGCCAGCAGCCTTTGCCTCTGAGCTCTGACCAATTCCAACCTTTTACCTGGTTTACGGTAATTTACCTGGTCAGCAGTCTTTTTGCTGCTGCACTCTAAACCAATTTACAAACAGCGGTTTCGAGTCGCTACCCCTCCTTCAGTTCTGAGTGGAGGAACTTATAATTAATGATTTTAAAACGGACAAGTGGTTTGGATGAGAGAAATATCAAGTTTTATTACCTAAATAAACTACAATCAAAAGAATAAACTATATCACACGAACACAGTAATTACAGTAAAACTATATAACAGGGGGTTGCAGATGGCGAAAACGAGGGATAAAATGGCTCCAATGTTACTTAAACAATCTTAGCAATTACCCTCAAATCACCACCCCCTAACTCCTGCTAGGTTGCCTTGCCGAGGAGTCAGAACACCCTGCTCACCTGTGGTCCAGCGAAGTAAAGAGAGAGAGTGATAGCTTCTCAGCAGCTATCTTATATACCTGGTGAAGTCCTGCCGTTCTGCCCTGCAAGGGCTGTGTGCAAAATTCCCCGCCCAAAGGGTCCAATACACAAGAGAAAGCTGTGATTGGCTAACTCAGAGTGGTTGGACTGGGTTAATCTGTCTTCCGGAGCTCCCTGGGCGGAAACAAAAGGGAAATACAACTGCTCTATTGTCCAGAATGCTAGGTGATTTAGACCCATTCAATTCTTAAACAGATCCCATTCAAGATACAAAAGTCTCTTCTGCAGTTTAGATGTATCCACTCGATATACAAACAAATGTTAATAGCATTCAATTGCTTTGTAAACAAAGCATTGTCCTGTGGTAACGTTTTGTCTCCATTGAACCTTACTTCCAGACACAGAAAGCTGCTTTCCAAGTCCTTTGTCTTCGGCCATGTGGTGCGACAGCCATTTTTATCCCTGGAAATTTAAAAGCACAATGCCCAGGGATTCTTTAATCAAAAAATTAATCTTCAGAACTGTAAATTATTGCGAATTCTTACAGCCCGCCCTTGGATACTTCCAGCTTGCTTGTAGTATACTCTTGAAGAAATGAGCAATAATTTCTGACCCCTCACAAACAACCATCCCCTGTATTTACCTAATAGCTATCTGCCACTGATCCCCGTCCCGTCTATTCCCCTTAAATTCAAGAAAAAAACATGGTACGATAGGCATCTTACAGACACTTCAGTTTTCAATAAGGGGTCTCATACCCCTACACGCTTGTAAAATTATACAATGTAAACCAAATTTACAATCACTTTTTTTTACATCATAACTTATTACAAAATGTTGCAATCTTAGATACACAATGTCATCAAAATGGCCCCAAGCACGGAGAGGATCCTATGCCTCTGCTCAACTTGGGGCTGCAACACAAAATACAAAAAATCATTAAACATTTGAAACAACATGCTTAAATAAACCCCGATCATCATGTGCTGATGATGGGTCGCGAAATTCGAGTGGGTATTGCTCCTCCCACTCGGGCAGTAAAAGTACCTTCCACCCCCCCTTTAATCGTCTTAAACTTTAAAACAGGCAGAATGGATTTACAGACCAGCCTGCTCCGCCAGCCCCAAGCCATTCCCTTGTCTTTATGTGGAGGCGGGGTACCCCTCACGTCTAAAATTACCTTGGCACAAACCGAGACCGGGGAGTATGGGACCGTGACTCCCAGTCCCTCCCCCTCCCGTCTTCCCTCGACTGGCTACAGAAAATGATGGGTGCCTGTGTGGCGGCTCTCCCTGGCCCCACCCAGATCCGGCCACCCACTCATCCTTCCCAGCCACACTTACCCTCTTTGCCCGTGGGCCCCCGGGTGAGTTCCTCCCTCCCCCGACCGCACCCACGTGACTCTTGGGTCTCCCCCTCCCTATACGATCCTTCCCGGGCCATCACCACCCACCCCCGAGGAACGCGTCCCTATCACAAGGCGCCCGCGCCTCCCCATCGTGACTCCTCAACAGCGAGGTCTCCCGCAAGTGAACTTCGGTCAGGATAGTGTTGGGTTGGGGGCCATGCCCCACCCAGCTGGGGCCATCTCCTCCCCGTAGGAGGAGTAGGCAAGTTCCTCTGGACCCTGTCCGGTTTTTCCCGAAGATCACTGCAGGGTCTCTTGGATTCATCCAGTGGCGAGGTGATCCCCAACATTCTGTCTCCATGTCTTCATTCGATGCCCAGCTCGGGCTGGGCGAACATGGCTGCTTCATTTTCCAATCTCCTGTAAAAACTTAAAAGGACATGCAGCCAGGTCTCACGGACCTGCTGCCTTAGGTGGAGACATGGTCGGGTCCCTTGACCTCGGACCAAAATACAAACATTCGGCACACATGTAAACTTAAAGGCCTAGAAATTCATTATAGCCACTTTTGGGGCGGTAAAGTCGGGCGGCCGCTAAAGTTTGCGCCCGGCGCAAATTTGAGGCCACTTCGCCGATATTCATTAGCTTCGCCTTAAGAGTTTGCTCGAGCGCTAAAACTGGCGATGCACGGCTCTCTTTAGGCGCTAAGCCGGAGGTGCTGAGCGATACCGCCGAGGCCGGGCGCAGCGCAGGTGCGGCCATTTCTTGATTGACAGCAGACACCCTGGCGCCGGCCAGCTCTTAAGGGGAAGGGTCGACTTGGTCTGCTGCTACGCCCTGCACACTGGAGCCCTCCAGCTAGGCCTGAACACTGCTGCTGGACCCATATAGCGCCTCAAAGTATGGAGAAGGCCCGTGAACGAGCGCAGCGCTTCTCAGAGCTTGATCTGAGGGTGCTGGTTAGCGCTGTGGAGAAGAGACGCCATATTTTGCTCCCAGACAATGGTAGGAAGCCGCCGGCCCGCGTCTACCGGAGAGCCTGGAGGCATGTCGCCACCAGGGTGACATCAAACAGTGAGGTCCCCAGGAGCGCGGTACAATGCCGCAAGAAACTAAATGACCTCGCCAGGATTGTCAGGGTGAGTACCCTTTCCAGTGTCCTCCTCATCCTTGCATGTGCACCTCACATTATGGGCAAAGGGACCTGAAAGCCCTAATGGCCAGCCCTCATGCAGCAGCTATGGGTCAGTCATGAACATCAATTGCACATTGTACACTTAACACACTGGCCAGGCTATTCGACCATGGGAGGCAGTGCACACAAGAACAGGGCTACACACTGGCCAGGCTATTCGACCATGGGAGGCAGTGCACACAAGATCAGGGCTACAGACTGGCCAGGCTATTCGACCATGGGAGGCAGTGCACACAAGATCAGGGCTACACACTGTACTTAGAGGCCGTCCTTTCTCTTGCAAGCCAAGCTGGCCAATAATAAGAGGAGCCGGACTGTGACCGGGGGAGGTGGACCCCAGATCCAGCCGCTCACCGAGCTGCAACAGCGCGTGGAGCGCATCATGGGTGCCCGGGTGATTGGCCCCGTTGCATCTGGAGATGCTGACCCTGTTCTGGGCACCAATGGTAAGGACATCATTTTTTGGACCTCTCTCGTCCCACTTGCGCATCAGATCTACATCCTTTGCCACTGTCCGACCAATGCGCTGAATGCCACCACTCATGCATCCCTCGCTGACGCCCTCTCCTCACTCGAAAGCTACTCTTGTGCCTTCCTGCTTTCAGATGGTGAGGAGAAGGTCCCTGAAGTTGCCAGTGACAGCCCCTCAGAAGAGGAGGAGGAGGAGGAGCAAGAGGAAGGCGGCCCATCAGGGGAACCCTCAGCCGCGGCAAGCCATGCCACTGTAGGGGAGACGTCTTCCCTGGAGGGGAGTGTGGGGGAAGGATTGGAGGGGAGTCCAGTTGCTGGGCCCAGCGGCGTCCAGCAACGCAGGAAGGGTCGGCCAGTTCGGCGGCCTTCTCCCCAGAGGGAGAGTCCGGCCTCCAGTCCGGGGACGGTCAACGCCGAGGAGATGCGCTGCCTCGAGGACATGTCCGCGGACTCGGAGCGCCGGCACACGGAGCTCATGGGGGTAGTGGGACGGATGCCTGAGGCCATGCAGTCCATGTCTCGGAGTGTCACCGAATTCGGGGCCTCTGTGGCAGCGACTGGCCAGGTGATCAGCGGTGCCGTGCAGTCACTGGCTGCTCTGATGCGGTCACAGAACAGGGCAACACGGGCACTCACTGCTGCCACACTCGCTGTGTCAGCCCAGCATCGCCAGGGCACCCGGCGCGCTGCAGCAGCACAGCGGTCTGTCCCTCGGCAGATTGCTGCGCATGCTGCAGTGCTGGCCCGGCCGAGTGCCAGTGCCTCAGGCGACCAGCGAGCGCCTGCCATCCGCCAGCTTGCCCCCATTGCTCCAGCCGCCACTGCCACTCCCCCAGTGGAGCTGCCACGAGCTGCTGCAGCGACTGATGCTGGCCAACCACAGCTGCAGCATTCACCAGCCGGCCCTTCGAGGGCCAGACCTCGTCTAGGCTGACCCCCAAGGGCATCTGCCGTCACGACTTGTGCCCCTCTGGAGCCTGCCCCCAGCCTTGCAGCAGCCACTGGCCTCACTTTGAGGAGGAGCAGCAGGGCGTCCAGGGGCCGGCAAAGTTTGCAGAAGGCATCGCCCTCGTGGGACACAAAGTAGAGGGTGTGTCCAAATGTGTTTTTTGGCATGTTTGTTTTTTGAAGGCCGAGGATGAGGCCATTTTTGTTGACATCTTTTGTTAATCCTCCCCAGGTTGTGGGAGTGAGTCATGTGTGTAAGTGTTTTTTGGGGGTTTCGTGTGTTCTTGGCTTTCATGTGGGAAGGGCCCTGAGTTTGTACAATAAACCATTTTATTTATTCACATTGTCCATGTTTGATCTTTGAAGTGTTTGTTGCCTTAACCAGCTGAGGGCTTGCGGAGCGGCTGCAATCATGTTCTTTCATTGGCACAAGCCATTCCCTGACAGGGGGCCTAGAAGTGACGTTCAATAAGCCGCCAACGGGCGGCCCTTGGACCTTCTGCCTCCCTCCTGGGCTGGTACTCCTCGTCCTCCTCCTCCTCATGCTCCTCCTGCTCCTCCTCCTGAGGTGGTGGTCCAACGTGAGGTGGCAGTGCCTGAGTCCTGCGGATAGCCAGGTTGTGCAGCATGCAGCAAACGACGACGAATTGGGAGACGCGCTCCTGCGAATACTGGAGGGCTCCCCCGGAGCGATCCAGACAGCAGAACTGTTGCTTCAGGACGCCGATTGTTTGTTCGATGAGGTTCCTGGTCGCTTGATGGCTCTCGTTGTATGCCTCTTCAGCAGGGGTCGTGGGCGCGCGGAGCGGGGTCATGAGCCAGGTACACAAAGGATAGCCTTTGTCCCCGATAAGCCATCCTCTTGGGTGAGGCTGTGCCTGGAACATGTCAGCCACAGTTGTCTGTCGCAGGATAAAGGCATCGCGGCTGCTGCCTGGAAAGCGGGCATTGACAGCTAGGATGCGCTGCCTGTGGTCACACACCAGCTGTACGTTGAGGGAATGGTAGCCCTTCCGGTTGCGGTAATCCTCGGCATGCTCCAGAGGTGCCCGCAAAGCCACATGCGTGCAGTCAATGGCGCCCTGCACCATGGGGAAGCCCGCTATTCTTGCAAATCCCACTGCACGCTGCTGCTGCTTGTCCAGGGTCATGGGGAAGGAGATGAATTGCCGTCTCCTCCTGAAAAGGGCATTGGTCACCTGGCAGATGCAGCAATGCACGGCGAACTGGGAGATGTTAGCGATGTCCCCAGCAGCGGATTGGAAGGAGCTGGTGGCATAGAAGTTGAGAGCCACCGTCACCTTCACTGCCACCGACAGAGACCTCCTGCGCATCAGCTGTGGACGCAGATCTCTGTGAAGCAGCTGGCAGATGTCTGCAACCACCTCCCTTCTGAATCGCAGCCTCCTAACACACTGCACGACAGACATGTTGAGATAGGAGAACTGCTGGCGGTATACCCTGGGTGGGTAAGGCCTCACTTGGCGATGCCTGTTGCCCCCTCTGTGTCTAGCCAGGGCTGCCACTCTCTCACGGCGTCTGTAAGCCCTACCGACATAAGGCTGAAACTCAGCGTTGGCACCCAATGCAGCCCCCATAATATGCTGGCAAACACTGAGATCTCAATGAAGGCAAAGAGAATTACACAGCTCTGGCCTGAAGCCAAAAAGACCTGTCCTAGTGTTGGGCCAAAGCAGTAAGCTCTCTTCCTTGATCTCTCTCCAAAAATCCGCTGCACAAGAGTGAATGCTGCAAAATGGCTGCCCTTTATAGTGCAGGGTAAGTGCCCTTTAATTTGCGCTCCCCGCGGCCCGCCTCGGCTGTGTACCATTCCACTTCACAGTCGTTAGGGCCGCCCGGCGCACAATGGGGCGGCGCGAGTGAAGTTCCGGTTCCGGGCGCACAAAGGGCGTTGCACGACGAAATGACGTCATGATCTGTGTGCGCAGCTGAGCGCGCGCAAAGACTTTGCGCCGGCGCTAAATGTCTACTGAAGTTGGGGCGAGGCGCAGATCGCGCTGCGCCCGGGCGCTAAGCGCCTAGCGCTCGAGATCTGCTCCTCCTAAGGCGCTAACGCCTGGCGCAGCCAACTGAATTTCTAGGCCAAACTCTTTAAACTTAAACTTCAAACTGGTTATGTCAACAAAACTTAAAATACACCTTAAAAGCACGCTATATTCACACCAAAGCTATAATACAAATGCCGCCCGTCTCTGGACGGCCAGGCTAATCTCTGGCCCCATCGCAGATTGCTGCTGGCTGCAGCGAAGCTGGACTGCCTCCTGTCTCTGGTCCCTCGCAGCTTATGGCTGTTGAGTGGGGGCCTCTGTTCTCTGGCTTCTCCCTGGCTCGGGAGTCTGCCCTACTCCACTGTAAAGTGGGTGACCATGCTTTCTTAGGCTGGGGCACCCACTGAGACCTCCTGAGGGGTGTCTCTATGGTGGAAACTTTGGTTGGCGGACCCTGAGCTTGGGTCACGGTCCCAGCTGGCTGGGAACCTTCTCCCCCATGTCCAAATAGCCCGCACTGTATAATGTACCTGGCAGCCTGCCGGTGCAAATCTCTCTCTGGGTTTGTCTGCTCTTCCCTGCCCACTCCTGTGCTGGGGGCAGGTATACTCTCACCACCCGCTGCTGGTGGCTGGAAATTTTCCTCCCTATGTTTAAAACCTGGTGTCAGCTTCCTCCCTATGTCTCCTGCAAGAGGGTTTGCTATCCCTGCCCCCCCAGGGTCCCACATCATGGGGGGGACCACTCTAGAAGCGGGCTGGGAAGCTGGTCCCTTTAAACAGGCCACTGCACCTGCGTGAATCTGCTGTTCGGAAGACTGGGGGATTCCTGTCTCCAGACCAGTGACTGCGCATGCGCGGGCAGTTTCAGTGAATGAATGGGCAGCAGCCTGCTGATTTCTAATCCCAGGCTGCTGTTTCTCCATTTCTGAGCCACATAATCCTTTTAAATTTGAACTTTGGGCAAAACTAGGGTCCCACTGGGGTAGTGAAGCGTTCCAATTGGTGGGCTGGACAACTTTTCCCTGGAAACAAGCCACAGTGCCTGTTTTTACAGGCTGTGAACTTGAACTTGCATGGACAGCAAACTCATGTTCCCTCACCCAGGTGGCTTTAAATGGGGAATTTTGGACCTGCCTTTCGTCTGGGGCCAAAACTATCCCCTGTGTGCCTCCCTTGTCCCGGATTTCTGCTACTGGACCTGCTCTACAGGGGTCCGAGAACTCTCCTTCCCTGTTCCCTGGCTTAAACAGCTTACTCTGAACATGAATGGCTCCTCCCCCCACACAAGCCACAGTGCTTGCCTGTGAACTCGAACTTGCTGTGGGCTGAGGATTCCTATTCTCAGGCTCACTCCTCACGGGCAGACCGTACCTCCGTTGTTGGAGGGGGTACACTGGTCCTGGTCCCCGCCTGCCTAGCGGGACCTGCTGGTGTCCTCCTACCACCCCATTGTCCACCCCTCCTCGCTGCCAGAGCTCCTCAAGACTCAAAGCTGTGGGCTGCGGTCTTGGGGTCTCTAATTCCCTAGCCAGCCTTTCCCTGGGTGTTGCCTCTGGGGCGGTTTGATTTGGGCTGCCAGTAAAATCCAGCTGACCTGCCTTCGGGCTGATCACACAAATCTTTCCCCTTGCTACCTTTAAAGCCATGTTAAGGCTTTCTATCTCTGCCCTACAGTGGCCATGATCTGCTTCACCAAACCTGGCATTCTCTTCCCGCAGTCTCATCTCATTTTCCCTGGCCTCAGTGATTTGGTACTTTAGGAATTCTATCTCGTTTCTCGCATGGCTCTCTCCCTCGCTAGCTTCTTGGGTGAGGTGTGCATTCTTCTCTTGTAGCCTCATCTCTCTGTCCTTCGCCTCTGTGACTTCCTGCACAAGGCGCTCTATAAATGCCTGGCATTTCGTGACCTCTAGTGTGAGGCATGCATTCACTTCCTGCACCCTCATACCACTAGCTCTGGCCTCATACACCTCTCTGAGGCGTTCTACCTCTGCCTGGCATTTTTCAAGCTGGGACTCCCGATTCTTGGCATCTTTAACCTCCTCCTGCACCCTCTTCTCACCCTTCCTAACCCAGCCACCTATACCCTGATAGGTCAGCCTACACGCTGCCGCTAACATCCGCAGGACTACCCACATACTGAAAACGAGAGAAACAAGAGCTGATGCTTTCTCCAGATCCAGACCACTTATTAATCAAAAACTGCCTCCAATCCTACCTGGCTTGCCATTTGTAAGGGGGGGCTTCTTTTAACTGGTTTAAGGTAATTTACCTGGCCAGCAGCCTTTGCGTCTGAGCTCTGACCAATTCCAACCTTTTACCTGGTTTACGGTAATTCACCTGGTCAGCAGTCTTTTTGCTGCTGCACTCTAAACCAATTTACAAACAGCGGTTTCGAATCGCTACCCCTCCTTCAGTTCTGAGTGGAGGAACTTATAATTAATGATTTTAAAACGGACAAGTGGTTTGGATGAGAGAATAATCAAGTTTTATTACCTAAATAAACTACAATCAAAAGAATAAACTATATCACACGAACACAGTAATTACAGTAAAACTATATAACAGGGGGTTGCAGACGGTGAAAACGAGGGATAAAATGGCTCCAATGTTACTTAAACAATCTTAGCAATTACCCTCAAATCACCACCCCCTAACTCCTGCTAGGTTGCCTTGCCGAGGAGTCAGAACACCCTGCTCACCTGTGGTCCAGCGAAGTAAAGAGAGAGAGATAGCTTCTCAGGAGCTATCTTTTATACCTGGTGAAGTCCTGCCGTTCTGCCCTGCAAGGGCTGTGTGCAAAATTCCCCGCCCAAAGGGTCCAATACACAAGAGAAAGCTGTGATTGGCTAACTCAGAGTGGTTACATAAGAACATAAGAAATAGGAGCAGGAGTAGGCCAATTGGCCCCTCGAGCCTGCTCCGCCATTCAATAAGATCATGGCTGATCTGATCCTAACCGCCAATCCACTATGACAGGACTATCTCCTGAATCTAACAGAATTAGACACATGAAACAGGAGCAGGATCAGGCTACACGGCCCCTGGGCTGAAACAAAAGGGAAATACAACTGCTCTATTGTCCAGAATGCTAGGTGATTTAGACCCATTCAATTCTTAAACAGATCCCATTCAAGATACAAAAGTCTCTTCTGCAGTTTAGATGTATCCACACAATATACAAACAAATGCTAATAGCATTCAATTGCTTTGTAAACAAAGCATTGTCCTGTGGTAACGTTTTGTCTCCATTGAACCTTACTTCCAGACACAGAAAGCTGCTTTCCAAGCCCCTTTGTCTTCGGCCATGTGGTGCGACAGCCATTTTTATCCCTGGAAATTTAAAAGCACAACGCCCAGGGATTCTTTAATCAAAAAAAATTAATCTTCAGAACTGTAAATTATTGCGAATTCTTACAAGTCCACATCGCATGAATAAAATGACTAGCTAGAAGCTAGCTGTTCATAACGAAAACGACTAGTTATTAATGAACATATCATGGTACCAGCATTGGTAAAATCTGCTGAATATTGTGAAATGCGACATGGAGAATTTGAAGCCACCGGAGGGTTTGAAACTCACGGGGAATGTCGACTGCAATAGGCGGACTTTCAAACAACAATTCGAACTCTACATTGCTGCCATCGGATTCAGTACGAAGCCAGATGCAAGGAAAATAGCGTTGCTGCTCACGGTTGCAGGCCCACAGGCGATAGAGGTATTTAATACATTTGTTTTTGATCAAGAGGAGAACAGAAAAAAATTGGACGATGTGCTAAAGAAATTTGTTACACATTGTTCTCCCAAAAAGAACGAAACCTATGAGAGGCACATGTTCCGTTCACGGACACAGCAGCAAAATGAGACTTTTGATAGCTTTGTGACCAATCTAAAACTGAAAGCACAGACATGTAATTTCTCTGAGCTGAAATTATCCATGATTCGTGACCAGATTGTGTTTGGTATTCATGATAAAAAGGTCAGGGAACGTCTGTTGAGAGAAACCGAACTAACATTGGAAAATGCTCTGAAAATATGCCAAGCCAGTGAGCTAGCTCAAAAGCATGTGAAGACTTTCAGTGAAAATAATAATAATGCGATTGTAGTACGTGATGGTGCTGCTGTCGGTGCTGTGTCCTACAAAGGAAAGAAACGTGGGCAGAACAGAAATGAAAAGCAATCGGAGGAAGGAATTTTTAATTGTAAACGCTGTGGTTACAAACACCAGTCACGACAATGCCCAGCATTTGGAAAAATGTGCACAAAATGCCATGGAAAGAATCACTTTGCCAAACAATGCTTTTCAAAAGTAAAAACTAAGAAAGGGCAATGAGCTAATGTGATTGAGGACACTGATTTAAGTGATACATTTTTTGTAAGAATGGTGTCATGTGACAACATAGAAAAGGATACAGAAAATGGGCAGCCCTCAGGAATGGACAATGCTGAACATAAAGTTAATGCAGTAAAAGAGGACAAATGGATAATGCCACTGCAGGTAAATGGAGCATTAGTTACATTGAAACTAGACACTGGGGCAAAAGCAAACTTAATCAGTATGGGTGACATTAAAAACATGAAAGAAAAGCCCAAAATACAGAAAAAGTCAGTACTACTGAAGAACTATAATGGACAGAAAATAGATAGCTTAGGTGTATGCAGACTTAAAGTGACAGTCAAAGATAAAGTGCATCATCTCATGTTTTCTGTTGTGGCTGAAGGACTTGATTCACGACTAGGTGACAAAGCTTGTGAGGACTTAGAACTGGTCAAGAGAGTCTACCGTATAAACTGTGCCATAAACAGACCAGATGACTTGGTGGATTCTGTAGTGAGTAATTTCCAGGATGTGTTCAAAGGATTTGGAGTTCTACCATTCACTTACAAGATCCAGCTAAAGGAGGATGCTCAGCCAGTGGTACATGCTCCACGGAGAGTTCCAGCACCCCTGCGTGATCGGCTCAAGAAAGAACTGGACTGAATGACCACACTAGGAGTCATCAGGAAAGTCGAAGAGCAAACAGACTGGGTTAACTCCATGGTATGTGTAAAGAAAAAGAACAATGATCTAAGAGTATGCATGGATCCAAAGGACTTAAATTCAAACATAAAACGTGAACACTGCCAGATTCCCAAGTGAGAAGAAATCACCAGTGAAATGTCAGGTGCCAGATACTTCACAAAGCTCGATGCCTCACAAGGATTTTGGCAACTAAAACTGGATGAAGAGAGCACCAAATACTGTACCTTCAACACACCATTTGGCAGGTATTGTTTCCTCAGAATGCCTTTCGGGATAATATCTGCATCTGAGATCTTTCATAGAGCGATGGAACACATAATTGAAGGTCTGGAAGGAGTTCGGGTCTATGTTGATGACATCATCATCTGGGGCTCCACACTGAAAGAACACAATAAGAGACTGACTAAAGTGCTACAGAGCATACGCCAGAATGGACTGAAGCTCAACAAAGCCAAGTGTCAGTTTGGCGTCCAGGAAGTCACTTTCCTAGGAGATAATCTATCTGGTAAAGGAATAGAGCCAGATATGGAAAAAGTAAACGCCATACTCAACATGCCCCGACCCACTGACAAAAAAGGAGTGCTACGCATCATGGCGATGATAAACTTCATTGGAAAGTTCATTCCTAACTTGTCAGCCAAGACAGCCTGTCTGCGAGACCAGCTACATAAAACAAATGAGTTCGCATGGACAGAAAGACATGAACAAGAGTGGATGAACCTCAAAACAGTGCTGACAACCACACCTGTACTCACCTTCTTTGACCCAACAAAGAGAATCAAAGTGTCAACAGATGCATCAAAAGATGGCCTAGGCGCAGTCTTGCTACTGGCAGAGGGTGAAGATTGGAAGCCTGTTGCCTATGCCTCCAGGTCTATGACTGATTCTGAGTGTCGATACGCCCAGATTGATAAGGAATGTCTAGGCTTGGTAGTTGGACTAGAAAAGTTCCATGGCTACATATATGGACTTCCCACCTTCACGGTTGAGACAGACCACTGCCCACTGGTTGCCATCATAAAAAAGAACCTGAATGAGATGTCTCCAAGGATTCAAGGACTCATGATGAAGCTGCAAAGATATGACTTTGAACTGATCTACACACCAGGCAAACACATAGTGTTAGCAGATGCACTATCCCGAGCACCCACAATGAGTCATGTGAGCTCTACTGAAGAAGACGTGGATGTTTATGTGAGTATTGTCACTGCTGCGCTGCCCGTGTCAGACACAAAATCAAAGCAAATAGCAGAAGAAACAGTAAAAGATAGTGTTACAAACAGTAATAGAGAACATTCATCATGGTTGGCCAAAAGGTTCCTGTCCAAAGTACTTTCACATCAGGTCAGAATTGAGTGTCGCAAGTGGACTATTACTAAAACAGAACAGAATTGTCATTCCACAGGTTCTACATCGAGACATGCTCAAAAGGATTCATGAGGGACACCTTGGAATTGAAAAATGCAAAAGGAGAGCAAGAGACACTGTTTATTGGCCTGGCATAAGTAAGGACATTGAGAACATGATAGGCAAATGTGAGACATGTCAGAAACACCAAAACAAACACGCAAAGGAACCAATGATAGTAGCTGACTTACCAACAGCACCATGGCAAAAGGTTGGTATGGACCTTTTTCATTTGAATGGTAAAGAATATCTAATAGTGATTGACTACTATTCTAACTATCCTGAGATGGCGCTGCTCTCAAGCACCACAGCAAGCAGTGTCATAATGCATGTGAAATCCATCTACGCCAGACATGGAATTCCCAGGATTGCCGTTAGCGACAATGGTCCGTGCTTCAACTGTAAGGAGTGGCAACAGTTTGCAGCACATTATGACTTTCAGCACATCACATCCAGTCCTTTGTATGCTCAGTCGAATGGTAAGGCAGAGAAAGGTGTTCAAGTTCTCAAACAGCTACTGAAGAAAGCAACAGAAAGCAAGTCTGATCCTTATCTCGCCCTGCTGAGCTACCGAGCCTCACCTTTAGACTCTGGTTCTTCACATGCTGAACTCCTAATGGGTCGCAAGTTGTGCACCACGCTACCCTGCTGTGCAAAAGAAAAGCAGAGTAAGGAACTGAGACAGAGACTTCAACTGTTAAAGCTGAAACAGAAATCATACTATGACAAGTCATCCAAAACTCTGAAACAATTGACAAGGGATGATGTTGTCAGGATTGAGGATCCAGATGCATGGAACAGGAAAGCTACAGTTCTTGAGGAAGTAGGACCAAGGTCATACACTGTTAGAACTGAGGAAGGACAGATTCTCAGGAAGAACCGCCGTTCCCTCCTGAAACACAAGAAACTATCCAAGAGCAAATTGATGACAATGCCGCAACTGAATCTTGTCAATCACCACCAGAACAATCTAACACAAACGCACATACAGGCTCTCATGAGAACACATCAGACTTACCTGTGCTGAGAAGATCCACACATGAAGTAAAAAAGCCTGATAGACTTAATCTTTGAGTACAAAGAAAACTATATTGAAAATGTATTGACTGTTGTGAAGATGTTCATGTCGTTATGATTGATTGATATTGATTTTGTTTAACCTCAAAGAAAAGGGGATGTAATGATCAGTAACCTGTCATTCTAGAATGGTACACTAGGTGGAGCTGTAGAGCTGTATGTTTAAGAGTGGGCTACCCACGATGCACTAGGCTACCCACAAGGCAGTAGTCAAGATGGATGCTGTACAAGTCCACATTGCATGAATAAAGTGACTAGCTAGAAGCTAGCTGTTCATAATGAAAACGACTAGTTATTAATGAACATAACACTGATGACATGGCCAACAATGGTGGAGCGATTAAAATCAGGGATGCTCAAGAGGACAGAATTGGAGGAGCGCAGATATCTCAGGGGGGTTGTGGGGCTGGAAGAGATTGCAGAGATAGGGAGGCCATGGAGGGATTTAAAATCAAGGATGAGAATTTTAAAATTGAGGTGTTGCTTAACTGGGAGCTGATGTAGGCCTGCGAGCACAGGGGTGATGGGTGAACGGGACTTGGTGCGAGTTAGGACACGGGCAGCCGAGTTTTAGTTGACCTTAAGTTTACAGAGGGTAGAATGTGGGAGGCCGGCCAGGAGTGTGTTGGTGTAGTCAAGTCTAGAGGTAACAAAGGCATGGATGAGGGTTTCAGCAGCAGATGAGCTGAGGCATGCCTTTAATTGTATGCATCCTTTTAAATTTCACTTTCCTGCTCCCACTAATGTGCTCCATACACTTCTGCAACCTGATCTGAGACTAATATCACAAATGAGCTGACACAGGAAATTTGCCTGCTATAAACACATTGTGGGGGAACAGATCATCTGCCCGTTTTACACCCCACCAGATTTTACTTCCCATTGACTTCAGTGTCCAGAAGGGCAAAGTTAGTTAAAATGACTCCCATGTTATAATTTTGCTATCATTTTTGAGCACCCCACTTTTAGTGTGGGTGGTGATTCTCTAGATCTCCCACCCCAAGCAGTACCTCCCCATCTTTCTCACTGCTATAGCTGTATTTGCTTTGTTGATATCCCTACTTTTATAAGGAAACAATTTATTCCAGAAAAATAAGGCTGGCTTTTCCTTTAAGGAGCGGAGTAGCAGTAGGGTGGGGCATCCAGCCATACCTTCAATCCCGCTCATTTGCCTGGCTTGGGGATCATTGACAGGCTCCTGGAGGGATTCCCAACACCAAACGGGAGCTCACCATTGTCCCCAAGGAAATCCCAGTGATGCTGCAGTGGGACAAGAGGTTCCCAAACTACAGTACCACTGAAGGTCCCGGTTAAAATTTGGGCTTTCAGCAGTTAAGTGCTGGAGGCACAATGAAAAGCGATGGCCCTCTCCCTTCATTGGGGAACCTCAGGCCATTACCATCACTTCCTCGGGCCTACTGCCACTTTCCCCATGACGGTCCCAAGAAGCAACGGCAACTGGTGAAGATGCCAGGAAAAATCTGCTATAATTTACATGCAGAGGGCAGGGAAGGAGTGGCCATTGGTGGTCCCGGTGGGGGCAGGGAGCGAGAAATGCAGGTTGGGTGGTCTCACTGGCTGAAACGTTCATCATTCTCCATGAAACTTATTACAATTCAATAGAAATTGAACTCAAGGCTCTAGAAATTCAATTGCGCAGCATCCATTTTGAGTGCCAAAAACAGGCACTGCAGGGCTGAATGTGACGTGCAGCATTCAGTCCACACATTAATATTGGGTAAGGGGCCCAGTAGTCACCAGGTCATTAAACTGGCATTAAGCTCATTGCTTATGAAGATTAGGGTTCTAACGCCTGTTTCAGGCCCTTTGTGAAATTGGTTGGCAACTGATTGAAGCCTGCACTGTGCAAGCTGCAACCACTTTTGTCAGCTTACCCTTAAACCTTTTTACTTACACTTTTGCTTCTCCCGGTTCCACAGTCAGACTGTGGGTCACTGCTTGCCTGTGCTCACCGCCCCCCAACCCCTTTCTAGTGTCTCCCCGAACCCCCTGCCGACTCAGGTTAGGGCCTTGGCAAACATCCCAGCTGAATGACTCACTTCCCCCTCCCCTCCCCCCCCACCGCCCCCCATGACCGGCGAGCTATCTCCAGGTCACAACTGGTGCATGCAGCTCGCCACTAACAAATGAGGCAGGCGGCCCAATTTACCATGGTCCTGGTGCCAACCACTTTAAGACACTGGATCAGCCCACTTTGGGCACGATCCATTTTCTGGGCTGTGTTCTTTTTAAGTGGGATCCATCGGCATGGCGAAAGAACAGGTCACAATAAAGTGTTAGGTCTTACAATTTCTTTAATTTATATTGCTGTATTCCATGATAACATTATTAGTATTTTATAGCATTGTACTTTAACAAAAAAACTTCAACATAATACATTTTAAAAAATCTGTAAATGCAGAAGCACGCAGGGACATTGTAGCGATTTGGGCATAGACACCAAACAGGAGCTCATCAGTGATGCTGCAGCTGGTCACCGAAAACAATGCTGCACGTGCACAGAGCAACATCTGATGAATCAGAGCAATTGTGCTAACATTGGAAGGGACTATCTGTGGGTCTTCTCATGCTTGTCCACTGTAACTTCGATGGAAGGGCTATGGGAGCCCCAGGGAAATTGTGTAAGCAGTATCTACATTGTTTTTTCTGGGGTTTTCGCGGCTGTTCCGTCAAAGTTACGGCAGATGGGTGGTAGAACCCCATGAAAATTCACCCTCGTTGTTTTTAAAGAGAGACATGCGACTGAACTCAAGATGATAACATTCAGCCAGATTGATGTCTTCATGGACTTAAGATGACTAATTTTGGACCCTTTTAAGGTTTTTGTTTGTGATTATGGCTCATCTCTAACCAGCCAGGTTTAGGTCAGCCAAGTAGCAGAGATAAATAGAAAAAACTGGGAATGTGGAAAATCTGAAATAAAAATAGAAAATGGTGGAAACATAAACAAGTCGACCAGCACCTGCAAGAGAATGATAGGTTAACATTTTGGATATGACCCTTCATCAGAACTGACATGGTAAAGAAGAAGAGACAAAAACAAAGAGGGGAAGGGAAAACAAAAGGCAGAGGTCAAAGGTGCTAACTATTTTCATAAAAAGGCTGCTTCTTGATTTCTATTGGTTTTACTCGAGGCCAAACAAATTACTGCAGCAACAACTAGAGCAGTCCTATTGCTAACTCCTAATAGTGAACTGCTCTGTCCGCTACATCTGATAAGCTGAGTTTGGGAAAAAAGGAATAGAACTGTTGTGAGAGAAGGATCAATAGAGGATTAATGACTGTAATTTCAGTGGGAAAGCTGTCTAATTAAGCAGTATTTTGGCCAAAGATAATCTCAGAGATTTTGTGAAAAGTTGGAATGACTGATGAGCTAACCTTTTAGGAACTTTACCAAATACGACAGGGTTCAGCAAACATGTTCTTAGTCGAAAGCCTGTTAAACTAAAGATGTACATAAAGCAGTGCTTTTCACTTAAGCTTCTTTCAACTATAAATCCATAAACTTTTCATTAATTTTGCCTCGACTGAAAGCTGTTTGAAAATGAACATTGCCACCTTGGGCCTAGAATCAATCATGAGTGGGTTTGTGATGATTCTTGTCTGTTAGGTAATTGTTTAAAAAAAATACTGTTATGTATCAATAATGCCAACCGTGTAATATCCTATTAATCCTATCAATGTCCTTGGTAAGCTAATCTGTGCCTGTAAGATAGCTTTTTAATGGTTTTCTTAGTTTATTTTTGATGACTTTTCTCAATCACAGTGAAAGATGGTGCAGTCATCATGAGTTTTGCATGTTGCAATGCTTACTGATAATATTGTGATTAACATCTGTCTGGAGCCTTCCCTTTAAAGAAAGGAGAGGAGTATGCAATGACTCAGTGGGCTAACACGCTGAATAGATGACCCGTACAGACCAGGACTGTCCCACGTTCAATCCCTGGTGTATGCTGTATTAGCAGTGGCAAGAATGTTACAATCGGCCTTGTGTTAGTGAGAGAAACGATGGCTATGGTTCCCACTCTTGATTTATCCAATGACCCCTGCTGTTAGTGTATATCCGTGAATGTTGGGTGAGTACAGGATTGGGCTTGATTGTGGTGACTTATGTGGTTGAATAGCTTGCTGCCAGGGCTCACATATGAAGAATGGGTGAGGCACTGTAGTTTGACTGCTATGTTATGTCATCATTCATTTTATTGCCTTCATTTTGTATCATATTTCTTTTCAAACCATTATTTTTAAAATTGACGACTTCATGGCTACCATCAGCTTTGTCAGATCCCTATGACTTAAAGATAGTAAAAAAAATACTTAATAAGCTCCCTTTAAATTTAATACTTCTGACAAAAAGACATCGATGTGAGTGAGAATGGGTGGTAATGTTAAAATGCTATGTTGCTCTGTCTGTTGACGCTTCCAGACATGCTCCTGTAGATTCAGAAAGTTCATCAACGGTGAACTGTTTGATGGTGAATCCAAAAGTCTCAGTAGTTAAAGAACAGTGCAATGATTTGAATGCAGATTATTACATGTTTGCACTACTAATTAAATATTCATTTATTCCATCCTTTTTCACCATTAACTCTGGGTTTGCAATAATAACTAGATCTCCCAGCAAGATTCATTTCCCTCTGTAAGATTACAGGAGTTCAGATAATTTAGATCCATTTTAATGAATCTCATAAACACAAATCAGAGGAAAGTATTTCATGACACATTCAACAAAGAGTTCTTATGTTAACTTCATAGTCTGGATTCCCATTTATTGACAGGTTTTTTTTCATTTTTAATACAACACAGTGAAACAGTGATGCTGAATACATAAGATATATAATAGTATAAAAAGCCATTTACCCATCCCGAAAAAAGACACTTACAGCTGACATTAAGAACTATTTGAAAATAAATATGAATCAATAAATACAAAACAATCACTGCACAGCCCTGAACTCTTTGATTGCCATGGTTGTGTGTGGGGCAAGGGATGCATTGATTTGAATGCTTGATGTGTATTTAATTGATTGTGACCCCCATAGCAGCCAAAGGGATATAGCAAGAAAATGTAAACATAAATAATCCATTACATATGACCAGTTATGTTCATATCTGGAGTAACACTCTCCTCCTGCTCCCTGGACCTCTATCCACCACACGGTTAACAGGGAGAAGTCAAAGGGCTTACTGACTAGAAGCGACTACAGGAAGAACCTTTGATCAGTATGCTATACTCACTAGAACCATGCGTTAAGCCAAAAAAGAGGCAACTGAGGAATCGTAATAGCTCAGATTTGGGGGAGAAATAGGTTGTGTTTCCCTGAATATCAACACATGACCTATCTGTGCCTGCCAATCACAGCTCCTTTTACTGCCAAGTTGCTGTGCAAGTCATTTGTTTTAACAGTTTACAAAGGTCAGGTACAATGGCCAAATGGAGAAACTGCACAAAAGAGGTGCAGTGGCACAAACTAATTACAATGGACAGAACATTTAAGTTTGAATGAAAGTACCCTTTGAGGGTGTCTTTAAATCACATTGGGAGTACTCCAGCACAGAATCTAGACCATAGGCCTTATTGAAAAGTATGATTACGTTTAACTGTAGGTAATAACAGGAAATAATAAGTCAGGTCAATTATGTGAATTTAGTTTCTTTTCCTGTTACTTAATTTCTTTAGTTGGCAGCTAAAGGTCAGAGACAAGAGACAGGAAGAAAGAGAAAACTCTTTAAGGATGTGGAACAATAACATTTTCTAAATAAAGGCATTTAAAAAGATCAGTAATTACAACAGCCTGAAAATGTATTGAGTAATGTTAAAGGCAAACCTTTATAACTATTTTAAAAGCCACTTTTCACTCACATTTCCGTACAAAAGTGAGTTCTGATTTGTGTGAGTTAAATATTGGTGAGATGGCTGTTTGTTACATCAGTGCACAGCCCAATGACAGGTTGGCCCCAAGGGGAAGCAGCCTTAAAATCAACAAAGGTTTCAGTCAGTCGCTGAGTTTTAAAATACTGAGTGAAACAACCTTTGCTGCAGGTTTATTGAAAGCTACAGCAAACCACAGTAGCTCTGTAATTAAAAACTTTCCCCATCTATAGGTGGAAGCTGAAAGAAGCCGATTTCTGAAGATGTTTTGTCCATTGAACCATTCATTTGGGAATTTTGAAGCAAGTTTGCATCCTCATGGTAATGAATGATCTCTGCTCTTCACTGAGTTTCTGGTCTTTATAGCATTGGAGCTAGTGGAGGAGAGGAGGGTGAAAAATGGGATTGTTAATGCACAAAGACCATTGTACTGATCTTAAGCTTCACTGCAAAGACATACAGAAGTTCAAACAGGATTCTTTCACAAGTGTGCTTCTTAAGCTTCTACCTGTCTATCATATTTAATTTAAGGGTAACTGTGGACCACTGTAACTTCATAAATTGTTATTCATACACTTAATGCACATAACACTGAAATGCTTAACGATGGTACCTTGGAACTAATGGTGCTCTAGTGCTCCGCTAACGTCTGTAGGTCCCAGGCTTTATATAATAGCAATAACCAATGAGAATGCATGGATTCATTGGCAATTAAGACATGCCCAGAGTAGACTGGTTTATGTGATAATCAACACACATCTTATTCAATATCCCTAGATAAAAATACCTCATGAACATTAAAATGCAATTGACTGAGAAATTAACCACACTTTTGATTATATGTAGTCCATTAATGCACACCTCTTCAACCAATCAGGAATTCATTCATGGCATTATACAATATGTATATTAATGCTGATGTCGCTCTGGCAGCAATTTCAGGTAAAAGTCACATCACTTTTTCTCAATATTTCTATTTCTAGCATTCTACTACAATTCTTAGTTTTCTATACTAAAAATAATCCCTCTTGATAGGGTTTATAGAAGTTTGAACAGCCCTGTGCGTGGCAGCATGAAAACCAATCTATAGGAACTCCCTAACTGTAATTCTACATTTCCATTACACAGCTTTTAAATCTACATGAACAATAGCTTTTGAAAATCCCACGCATCGACTTTGCTCAGAACTGCGTTAACAAAACAAAAATGAAAAATATAATTAAGGCTGTTAAGAATA
This sequence comes from Somniosus microcephalus, assembly GCF_052327205.1. Taxonomy (NCBI): domain Eukaryota; kingdom Metazoa; phylum Chordata; class Chondrichthyes; order Squaliformes; family Somniosidae; genus Somniosus; species Somniosus microcephalus. Next base: position 88,733,450 of record NC_140993.1, on the reverse strand, counting down.
TTGCAGATATTTTGGCCCCTGTTACTTGGATACAGGATTGTCAGAACAGTCCAATTTTCAATGCTTTGTAATCCTGGTCTCCTACTTGAAAGGATCAAGTGCAGCAATATTTCCTTATTAGACAGATAGTGATCCTCTTTGGAAAATGAATGCAAAAGGTGAAGGGTCTTTCTGGTTCAGAAAAAAGATTAAGTCAGCAGAAGGATTCTCAACACAACCCTCAAAATAGGGAAGATATCAAGTTCAGCAATGAAGTATAGTACCAGTCTTGATAAAGATCTTGAGAAGTATTTTCTTGTTTTTCCTTTTTTAAATCTGGAGTCAAAGTCCACTAGGGCATCAAGCGTGCAGATAAAAGGCCTATACGGAATGGCGCACCAAAGAAAGACAAAGGACTGAAATACAGATGATACTGTGTATCATGGGAGCTTCACCCTCTCTCATTTATAATCTCCACTCATGCTCAGAACAGACGACTCTGCGAAAATCAGCCATGATTCACGTGTCTCAGGCAGAGAGATGCCTGCTTATTGCTGGGTTCCAGCATTACAGCCCACTAGTTGAAATCTCATGTTGCTTCTGTTACAATCACACCCACTCTTGCATGGATCGCTTGCAGTATAGTATGTGGCGTGGCGTTCCTTTCCTCTTAAATTGAACCACTGTGTAGACCAACACCAGAACGCACAAGGCCAAAGTACAAGGGATAACAATGGCTATGGCATTCACAGTGCTGGAAGTGTTATCAATTTTAATCACAATGTCAACATCATCTTGTGTATCATGCCTGTCCTTGTCTCCAGTTTTAGTTCGGTCACATCCCATCCACTCTTTAAGTATTGACCTTGGATAGTTCGGCTCCACCCTGAGTTTATGGTTATTGAATTTCCAGTACTCCTTTCCTTTGTAAAAAAATGTATACCCTGGAAATGTAAAAACAAAATTATTCAGTCTCACAGGTTATCATAAAAAAAACAGAATTTAAAAAAAAAAATTAATTTACGGGATGTAAGCGTCGCTGGCACGCCCAGCATTTATTGCCCATCTGAGTGGCTTGCCAGGCCATTTCAGAGTTAAGAGTCAACCACGTTACTGTGGGTCTGGAGTCACATATTATGTCCATCTGACTGGGCCTCGGTTTAAAATCTAATCTAAAAGATGACACCTCCGATATGCAGCACTTTGTCAGTACTGCATTGAGATGCCAGCTTAGATTATGTGCTCAAGTCTATGTGAAATGCCTTTGGACATTATATAAGGCACTATACATGTGCAAGTTGTTACTCAGAGGGATAGAATACAAGTGCTACTGGTTAATACGAAGCTTGTCTCAAGCACTGATTTGGCACCATCTGAAACGCTGTATGAAATTCTGGTCATTGCAATACAGTGAGAACAATCTGGCTTTGGAAAGAGGGTTTAGAGAACAGCAACTAAGCTGATACTCTGGATTTGGCAATTGAGGTTTGCGAAGAGACTAAGCAGGTTGCGATTGGAGAAAACAAGGTTCAGGGGAGACTTTATAGAAGTTTTAATAATTCTACAGGGAATAGATAAGCTAAATTTAGTTTTTTTTGTCATAACCATAAATTCTGTATCCAGGGGGCAGGAACTTAAGCCTTCAAAAAAGGAAAAATGAACAGACAGTATAAATTTGACTAGGTAAACACACGGGATAGTAAATATGTGGATACCTGCCCATGAGATAGTAGAGATGGATGGTGTTGGCAAATTCAAGATAGACTTGGATAGTTTTTTTGGTGAAAGAAGTTATTGAGGGGTATATCAGACAGAGTACAATGTTTTATTTTTTAAACTTTGGATTGGCCAGATGAACCTCAATGGCCTTAATGGTTCTATACATTCATATAATGTGAAAAGTCACTAAAAAGATAAAAATTAAGGTAAATGAGCTCTCCAATGAAAGGGGAAGCAATGAAATGTGAACAGGAGAATCCTGCCGGGAAATTTCAGGAGACAGCTCAGGTATGAAGTTGTTCAGACAATGAGGTGAAAGGTACCCAGGAGGAGGATGAAATATTCAGGGTGATTTGTGATCTGACACTTCCAGCATGGATCAGTACTTGCAGGAAGCAGATCTCAGGAAACTGTGGCCACACAAGCTGTAATTTGTTTTCTTGTCCATTAAAATTAGCAACAACTTGTATTTACATAGCACCTTTAACGTAGAAAAATAACCCAAGGCGTAGTCGAAAAAATGGAGGCTGAGCCAAAGAAAGAGATCTTAGTAAGGTTGACCAAAAGCTTGGTCAAAGAGGCGGGTGTTAAGGGGGGTCTTAAAGGAGGAGAGGGATGTGGAGAGGCGGAGGGGTTAGGGAGGGAATTTCAGAGCGTGGGGCCTAGGCGGCTGAAGGCACGGCTGCCATTGCATGGGCTGCGCACCTATTATTTCACTCCCTGTGAACACCATTCCACTGTGGCAATGCTGGATTGCGGAATCACTCGTACTGTTCCAGAAGTTTGAATTGACTTTGTTTGGAGGGGTACTGGAGGCCAAAAGTGGAAAATTTGGAATGAGCATGTGAGAGCAAACTGAAATGGCAAGCATCAGGAAGATTTAAGATCATGTTGATCGACAGAATGGAGATGTGTGGCAAAACATCAAATTGTAAGAGCACATGAGCATTATGTGCTTTGGGGGCAGATTTTCCTTTTGAGCACTTGAGCATAAAGCATCGCTTGGGCACAGCACATAGAGGAAATATCAGGTGAACAGGACTGCATGCCTGTAATGGAGCCCATCTAATTTTCCGTTCATTCATTTAAATTTCCGAGGAAGAAGATTTGTGCGAAAAGGTGAGCTGCTGGAACTAGTCAGGCACAGCTAGTATTTTGACTCAAGAAGTTTGAGACTGCAAGTTTGGAGCCTTAAATATCATCCCAAGACTTCTATCCATTCAAACTGTGGTGATCTCAAACCTGGGTCTCAGACTTGACCTGGGACCTACGGCTAAGAGTGGTGGCGCTTTACAAAGTCTAACCTTAACTTTCAGTGCTAAATTTGTACATTTTAAAGACAATAAAAAGTTATTGTTAAAATTTAAGGTAAAAAGCCACAAGGATTTGAAACCCAGTGCAATATCTTGTTTGTTCTGTTTATGAAAAACGCTTAAAAAAATCATTTACCTGAAACTTTGATTGAATCAATATACAGAAATGTACAAGTTTGAACAAAATAAAAACTGCAGCAGTTGATCATCTTTACATTTGATCTTACCACTTTCTTTGCTGACAAAGGCCCCTTGTGGAGACGTGGGGATTCCTTTCCATATTGAAATAGATTTGGGATAACCACTGTCTACACGATATGTTTTTTCATTGTACCTCCAGTACCTTATAGGCAGAAGAGAAAAAAATGAATGTGAACAATGTGATGTTCTAAAGCTGGGTTTAAATAATGTTTTCAGAAATTAGAGTCCTAAAATTGAAAACTCTGCTCCCAGAGTCTTGCTCATCAGGAGCATAAATTGAAGAACTGGGTGTGGAGGTCAGCGCAGCCAATTTCAATTTTCCAGTCATTGATTTTAATTGGAGGGCCTTGCGTCTTAGGAGCTGGGGTTTTATCTGCCATGATTGGTGATGGCAGGTGAGTCACTTGTTTTTATCTCCACCTTTAATGCTCTTTTCTCCAGCTTCACTGCCTCCCATCTCAATCAATTCCCCAGTACAGCTCCCTTCTTCACTCCATCAAGTTCAAGGGGCACAAACTGCAGATCAATCTCTACAGGGCCTCACTCTCCTCTACCTAAGTAGCTATTCTGGGATCATCCTGGAGAGCAAAGACAGCCCCAGGCTTCTTTTCTCTGCAGCAACTGCCTCCTAAAACTCCTTTCCACATCCTCTCCACCTTCACCTCTAACAACAAGTACAAGGAGCTGATCTCCATGATAGAGACCATCGATTCAGTAGCTTCTCCCACTTCCCTCTGCCTACTAAATCAAACCTTCCCAAGTTCCATCCCATGCTAGCCTTATACTGTGGCGGAGACCACATAGGGACAGTAACATAATTCACTATGTATAGCCAATGTTGTTATCGCTCCACGTTATGTACAGAACTTGGTTGGGTTATCGGGGCAGGGTCCCTTTAAGAGTTGTCGATTGTGTGATGACGTCATAGCCCTGTGACGAGGCCGAGTCCCTCAGTCCATGCGGAGAGTTAATAAAGCTAACACGCATTTTTCTTCGCTGCTATGAAAGTCTCGCAGTCTGTTTATTTCCAGCGACTCCTACATTGCTGACCCCGTTTCTCTTTTGGACATTTCCAAAGACTTTATCCGAGATGGCGATGAACGCCGTTTCTCTCAAATTACCGGAGTTTTGGGAACGGCAGGCTGCCGCTTGGTTCGTCCAGGCCGAGGCTCAGTTTGCACTCCGGGACATCACCGCGGACGACACGAAGTATTATTACGTCGTCTCTGCTCTCGGCAGCTCCACCGTGGCCAGAGTCGTGAGCCTGCTCGAGGACCCCCCGGAGCACCACAAATTTGCGACGCTGAGAACGCACCTCCTAGAGACTTTTGGACTAACTGAACCCGAGCGCGCACGCGAGCTTCTCTCTCTACCCGGGCTTGGCGACTCCAAGCCCTCAGAACTGATGGACCACATGTTAACCCTCCTGGGCAAGCACAAGCCGTGCTTCCTCTTCAGAGAACTGTTCCTACAACAGCTGCCAGGGCAGGTACGGTCGGCTTTAGCCAACTCTCATATTAGTGATTTCCACGCCCTGGCCAAGGAGGCCGACAAATTTTTCTCCGCCGGGCAACAGTACTGCGCAGCCATGCGGGACCCTGCCCCCACCGCCACAGCCCAACGGCGGCAGCCCCCAAGCATGTGCTTCAACCACGCGCAGTTCGGCCCCAACGCTAAGAAGTGCCGGCCCCCGTGCAGCTTTACCGCGTTGGGAAACGCGAAGGCCCACTCATTAGCTATCATGGCTGTCGGCCGTTCAGGTAGTCTGTTATTCATTACGGACACTGACTCTGGATGTCGTTTCCTCTGCGACACAGGTGCCCAGGTGAGCGTCCTGCCCGCGTCAACCGTAGACATACAGGGGGGAACCACGGCCCCGCCCTCGAAGCCGCCAACGGCAGTTCCATCCGTACTTTTGGGAAACGGAGCGTGGCGCTGTGTTTTGGCGGGCAGCGCTTCGCTTGGGACAGCGAAAGTATACACCCCCCTTCTCGGCGCTGACTTCCTCTGCGCCAATGGCCTTTTGGTGGATGTCAAGAACCGACGTCTCGTCAACGCTGAGACTTTCAGTTCGCTCCCGTGTTCGCTCAGTGGTTCCGGCATGACGAAGTTGTCCAGCGCACTCTCGGCCTCCGACGAGTTTACCCGCCTCCTCGCCAGGTTCCCCGACCTCACGAAGCCCACTTTCTCGTCCGCCACCACCAAGCACGGGGTAGAACACCACATCCCGACCACCGGTCCGCCTGTCTGTGCCTGCGCTCGGCACCTCGACCCGGGGAAACTCACCATCGCTAAAGCCGAGTTCGACACGATGGAGCGCCTCGGCATCATTCGCCGGTCGAACAGTCTGTGGGCCTCGCCCCTCCACATCGCACCGAAACCAGGCGGTGGTTGGCGCCCGTGCGGCGATTACCGGTGCCTCAACGACGCTACGACCCCCGACCGCAACCCGATTCCACACATCCAGGAATTTTCCGCCCGCCTGGCCGGGAAAGTTGTTTTTTCTAAAGTGGACCTCATTCGGGGTTAGCACCAGGTCCCCGTTCGGCCGCAGGACGTCCCAAAAACCGCGGTGATCACCCCGTTCGGGCTGTTCGAATTCCTCCGCATGCCATTCGGTCTCAAAAACGCCGCTCACACTTTTCAACGCCTAATGGACACCGTGTTACGGGACCTGCCATTTCTGTTCGTCTACCTGGACGACATTCTCATCGCCAGCGCCTCCAGGACGGAGCATGTGTCCCACCTCCGGACTCTCTTCGAACGCCTCAGCCAACACGGCCTAATCGTCAATCCGGCCAAGTGCCAGTTCGGGCTGTCCTCGATCGACTTTCTCGGGCACCGCATCACGAAGGATGGGGCGGTGCCACTGCCGTCGAAAGTGGAGGCCGTGAAGGATTTTCCGCGACCCCTCACCGTGAGGGCCCTGCAGGAGTTTTTGGGCATGGAGAACTTTTATCATGGTTTCGTTCCCCGGGCAGCCCAGCTTATGCGGCCCTTTACGAGGCCCTCAAAGGCAAGCCCGCCAAGCTCGCCGTCGACTGGTCCAAGGAGATGGCCAATTCTTTCACGGACACGAAAAGGGCCCTGGCTAATGCAACCATGCTGGCGCATCCGTTGCCCGATGCGCCGATCGCTCTCACCACTGACGCTTCGGACTATGCTGTCGGCGCCATCCACGAACAGTGGGTCAACGGCACCTGGCAGCCGCTCGCCTTCTTCAGCTGGCAGCTCCGCCCTAACGAACGGAAGTATAGCACCTTCGATCGCGAGCTTCTCGGCCTCTACCTCGCCGTCCGACACTTCCGTTTCCTGCTGGAGCCCGCCCGTTCATGGCGTTCGTGGACCACAAGCCGTTGACCTTCGCCATGGCCAAAGTTTCCGAGCCGTGGTCGGCCCGTCAGCAGCGCCAGCTTTCCTTCGTCTCTGAGTTCACGACGGACATCCAGCATGTGGCTGGGAAAAACAACCCTGTCGCCGACTGTCTCTCCTGGGCCATCGCCAGCGCCGTACACCTCAGCATCGACTACACCCGCATGGCAGCCGACCAGGCCTCCGACCCAGACGTCCAGGCCTGCAGGACGGCTGTCACGGGCCTTTTGTTAGCGGACGTCATGTTTGATGATGCCGGCACCACGCTCCTGTGTGACGTCTCTGCTGGGCAGCCACGCCCCGTCGTGCCCGACGGGTGGAGGCGGCAGGTTTTCGACGCCGTCCATAGCCTTTCCCACCCGGGCAGGAAGCCGTCACAGAAGCTGGTGGTGGCTAAGTTCATCTGGCATGAACTCAAGAAGGACGTTCGCGACTGGGCCAATACCTGCGTGGTATGCCAGCGCTCGAAAGTGCATCGCCATACTAAGGCCCCGTTGGCGCCTTTCGCGGTGCCCGAGAGGCGGTTCGACCATGTTAACGTGGACCTGGTGGGGCCCCTGCCGCCCTCCCACGGGTTCACCCACCTCCTCACGATGGTCGACAGAACCACCCGATGGCCGTAAGCCGTCCCGCTGTCGTCAACAACATCCGCCGATGTGGCTCGGGCGTTCATCAACACTTGGGTCACCTGGTTCGGCGCCCCATCTGATGTCTCCTCCGACCGGGGGCTCCAGTTCACGTCGGAGCTCTGGAACGCTGTCGCCCAAGGCCTCGGGTTGAGACTCCACCACATATCACCCTTAGGCTAATGGGCTATGTGAACGGTTTCATCGTTCCATGAAGGCCGCGCTCCGGGCCAGCCTCCGGGACGACAGTTGGATCGACAGACTCCCGTGAGTCATGCTGGGACTCAGGACCGCCCCCAAGGAGGACCTCCAGTCCTCGTCCGCCGAGCTCGTCTACAGGCAGCCGCTGCGGGTTCCCGGGGATTTCGTCCCCAAAGCCACGGACCCTTGGTCCGCAGCCCGTCAGCGATCCGCCCTCCTGGACAACGCCAAGGTTTTCGCGCCGGTGCCCACGTTGCAGCACGGTCTCCCTCAGTCCCACGTTCCGCCCGACCTTCATGCGGCGGAGTACATTTTCGTCCGCCACGACGCCCACCGGGGACCTCTTCACCCACCCTACGACGGACCATTCTGCATCCTGGAAGCCGGGGACAAGGGCTTCATGGTGGATGTCGGCGGTAAGCTTGACTACATTTCCGTGGACCGTCTTAAGCCGGCCCACCTGGATCTGGACCGACCCGTTGGGTTGGCTCAGCCCCCGTGGCGGGGCCGACCTCCGGCTTCTGCACCCTCAGTCCACCACCGAGCGCCCGGGGACCCACCTGCGACCCCCCAGTCCCCGCCCTGGACTTAAGGAGCCATTTCGGCCGTGTGATCCGGGCCCCTCAACGACTGACATTGCCAGTTCTAGTGAATTCTGGGGGGACGTATGTGGCGGAGACCACATAGGGACAGTAACAAAATTCACTATGTATAGCCAATTTTGTTATCGCTCCACGTTATGTACGGAACTTGGTTGGGTTATCGGGGCAGGGTCCCTTTAAGAGTCGTCGATTATGTGATGACATCATAGCCCTGCGACGAGGCCGAGTCCCTCAGTCCATGCGGAGAGTTAATAAAGCTAACATGCGTTTTTCTTTGCTGCTATGAAAGTCTCGCAGTCTGTTTATTTCCAGCGACTCCTACAATACCTTATTTTCTCTAGTTTCACCACAATCCCTCTTAAGATCATCATAAGGGTTACCTCTTGCCCTCTCAACCTCATTTCAGCTAAACTCCTGATCACCTCCTGTCACCCATTTTAGCTGATATTGTAAATGGTTCCCTTAGGTTGGCTCAGCTGTTATCACTTTCCCCTTTCAGTCAGAAAATTGTGGTGTCACATCCTATTTGAAGACTTGATTACATAATTCAGAGTGACACTTTAGTTTAACACTGAGAGGCCACTGCACTATTGGAAGTCTTTCAGATGATAAACCAAATCCCTGCCTGCCTGCTGAACAATCCCATGGCACTATTCAAAGAAAGGTATGTAATTTTCCAGGTGTCTTAGTCAACATTCGTCCTTCAACCAACATCACTAAAACAGATTAAGTGGTTATTTGTCTCATCATAGGATCTTGCTTTATGCAAGTTGGCTGTCATGTTTGCCTAAAAAACAATTGTGAGTCCATTTCAAATGGAATTCATTGTCTGTCAAGTGCTTTGGGCTGTGTTTCTAATATCAATTTCTTCTTCCTGATTTGTAGCCAGGTGTGAGGAACTTGGATGAATGCACTGACTCAATCATTGAGCTAATTCTGTGCAGCTTGCACTTGTGCTTTTATTGAAGTGTGGCTTCCAGTCTCAAATAGGATCTCCCTCCTTTGGCGCACCTCCAGCGGCAGGACCTCCAATTCTTCAGCATCAAAAGTAACTGTGCTGCCCACATATTTCCACTGTACGATTGTGAACAATGGGTGTAGTTTGTTGGCTTTCTGCTCCTGATTGGAACCCTCACCCAACGACAGTGCCTTTGAGAAATTTGGGCACATGCCGTGCACAATTTTCTGACCATTTTATACTAATGGTTGATCAATCATACCCAGCGTGCACCTGAATTTCTAATACACGCTTCCTGCCAGGAGCATAAAATTATCAAATCACCCCCAATTAGTCAAGTTTTTCTACCATCACAGTTGCCTTTTAATGACGAGTTGCAGCCCTATAAGAGCTGCTGCCTTGTTGGATTTTACACTTCCCTGCCAAGTGTCCTATGGGCCAAGGTATTTGGGCAAGCTTTTCATTTGCTAGTAGCCTACACAAATTAAAAAGGAAAGTCTTCTATCAGCAAAGTCTGCGCAAGCCATCCTCTGGGCTGCTGGTGCATACGAGCTTGCACCACAGGTCAGCTCAACCTATTTGTGGAAAATCAGGACACAATTATTATCACTTAGCTTCAAACTATCAAGCTGTCACTTTAATATTACATACATTTTTGTAAACTTTCTTTTAATCTGCATTTATTTTCCTTTCACTCTTTGGAATAATTTTTTCTTTGGCTTTTTTTAATGTCATACCAATTTTTGCTGCATTGTATGCCTTCATTTTTATCTAGCTTTTGCTCTTGTTCCTTTGTTTTGACTCCTTTGACTTTAGTTTCCTTTTCTTATATTTTATGTATTTTCATCTTTGAGTATTTTCCTGTTTCTATTGTTCTCATTTTCCTTTCTTCCAGTTGCTTTTTCTTTTACTCAAATATTAGCTAGCTCTTGATTGCCTGTTTGCTTCCAGAAGCTCCTATTTTACAACAGTTTATTGTCACTGCATCAAATAAACACTGTCTGATTAGCACAAAAAATCTATACTAAAACAACACAACATGGCAATAGCCCAATATTTGGTCTACCCCAGGTATATTTTTCACTGTGTGACTGATGTGAAAAAAGGTCTACATGAAAAGTATAACACCACAGTGATATGGTGTCCTTCTGTAAAAATTCAGTTGTTAGCGCCAGCCGCTAGCGCCTTAGGAGGAGGAGAAGTGGGGCGCTAAGCGGCTAGCGCCCGGGCGCGGCGCGATCTGCGCCTCTCGCGAACTTCTTAAGATTTAGCGGTGGCGCAAAACTGTAGCGCCCGCTCAGCTGCGTGCACAGATCCTGACATCATTTCATGGTGCAACGCCCTTGGTGCGCCCCGAACCGGAACTTCAGTGCCGCCGCCCTTATGTGCGCCTGGCGCCCCCAGTGACTGGTAGAGGGGAACGGTTCCCAGTCGCTGCGGGGCGCGGGGGGCGCTAATTAAAGGGGACTCCTCCTGCAGTATAAGTGGCTGCCATTTTGTTTCACTCCTTCTTTGTGAGAGACGGATATTTGGAGAGAGACAAAGGGAGAGAGCTTTCTGGTTTGACTCAACGCTCGCACAGGTACTTGTGGCTTCAGGCCAGAGCTTTGCACTTGGATTTAATGTTCAGTGCCATAGCCTTGATTCGAAACATATAATGGGGGCTGCAATGGGTGGAAACGTTGGCTTACTGCATTGCATTCAAAGGGCTCAGAGACGCCGTGAGAGAGTGCCAGTCATGGCCAGATGGAGAAGGGCCAACAGGCGTCGGCACAGGAGGCCTTACCCACCCAGGGTATACCGCCAGCAGTTCTCATATCTGAACATGTCTGAGGAGCAGTGTGTTCGAAGGCTGCGATTCAGAAGGGAGGTGGTCACTGAGATCTGCCACCTGCTTCGCAGAGATCTGCAGCCACAGCTGAGGAGCAGGACATCTCTGTCGGTGGCAGTGAAGGTGAAGGTGGCTCTCAACTTCTATGCCACCGGCTCCTTCCAATCCGCTACTGGGGACATTGCCAACATCTCCCAGTTCGCGGTACATTGCTGCATCCGCCAGGTGACCAATGCCCTTTTCAGAAGGAGACATCAGTTCATCTCCTTCCCCATGACCCTGGACAAGCAGCAAGAGCGTGCAATGGGATTTGCAGCATTAGCGGGCTTCCCCATGGTGCAGGGCGCCATTGACTGCACGCATGTGGCTTTGCGGGCACCTCTGCAGAATGCCGAGGATTACCGCAACCGGAAGAGCTACCATTCGTTCAACGTGCAGTTGGTGTGTGACCACAGGCAGCTCATACTAGCTGTCAATGCCCGCTTTCCAGGCAGCAGCCACGATGCCTTCATCCTGCGCCAGACTTCTGTGGCAGACATTTTCGAAGCCCAGGCTCACCCACGAGGATGGCTTCTCGGGGACAAAGGCTATCCTTTGTGCACCTAGCTGATGACCCCGCTCCGTGCGCCCAGCACCCCTGCGGAAGAGCGATACAATGACAGCCATCAAGCAACCAGGAACATCATTGAGCACACAATCGGCGTGCTCAAGCAAAGGTTCCGCTGTCTGGATCGTTCCGGGGGAGCCCTACAGTACTCGCCTGAGCGAGTCTCCCATTTCGTTGTAGTGTGCTGCATGCTGCACAACCTGGCTATCCGCAGGACTCAGCCACTGCCAGCAGACACTGGCGGACCACCAGAGGAGGAGGAGGAGGAGGAGGAGGAGCACCAGCACGGGAGGGAGGCACAAAGTGCAAGGGCCATCCGTCGGCGACTTATTGCAACTCAGTTCTAGGCCCCCACTCAGGGAATGGCTTGTGCCAATGAAAGAAGATGAATGTAGCCACTCCGCAAGCCCTCAGCCGGTCAAGGCAACAAATACTTACAAAAGCAAACATGGACAATGCGATTAAAGAAAATTTTTTACTGTGCAAACTCTGTGCCCTTCCCGCATGACAAACTAATTGAGAGAAACCCCCCAAAAAACAGTCAGAGACATAACTGGCTCTCACAACCTTCAGAAAATGCAAAAAGCAGTTAAACAAAAATGACCATGATCCTCGGCCTTTATAAAAAACAAACACAACAGTCTCGGCCTTCATATATAAAAGAACACAACAGTCTCGGTCTTCATATATAAAAGAACACAACAGTCTCGGCCTTCATATATAAAAGAACACAACAGTCTCAGCCTTCATATATAAAGGAACACAGCAGTCTCGGCCTTCATATATTAAAAAACCCTCTCGGCCTCATATATAAAAAAATAATTTGGCCACACCTTCTACTTTTTCCCCTGCGAGGGTGATCCATCTCGCTTCCGCGAGTGGCCCCTTCCCGCCCTGCAGCTCCTCCTCAATGGGACCCCAGTGGCTGCAGCAAGGCTGGGGAAAGGCTGCTGAGGGTCAGATGGTGAGATGGCAGATGCCCTTGGGGGTCGGTTTGGACCAGCTCTGGGCCTGGAGGGGCCGGCTGCTGACTGCTCCAACTCTGCTTGGGCGGCAGCAGTCTGTCCTACGGGTGGTGGCAGCTGCAGTGGAGGAGTGACAGTGTTGGCTGCAGGAATGCTGCCAACCTGACAGAGCACAGGCACTCCCTGGTCGGCTGATACACTGGCACTCGCACGGGCCAGCACTGCAGCATGCACAGCAATCTGCTGAAGCACAGACTGCTGGGCCGCTGTGGCGCAGCGAGTGCCCCGGCGATGCCTGGCCGATCCAGCGAGGGTGGCAGCAGTTAGTGCCCATGTGGCCCTGGTCTGTGTCTGCATCACACCAGCCAGTGAATGCACGGCACGACTGAACACATGGCTGGAAGCCGCCTGTGATGCAGCGAAGTCCTGCTGACTCCTAGCCTGTGCTGCCGCGAAGTCCTGCAGACTCCTGGCCTGTGCTGCACTGAATTATTGCAGACTCCTGGCCTGTGCTGCCCCGAATTCCTGTACACTCCTTGTCAGTGACTCTATGGAGTCAGGCATCCTTGCCACTGCAGCCATGAGCTCAGTGTGCCTGTGCTCAGCCTGGGCGCCCATTTCAGCAAGGAGCCGCACCTCCTCTGCACTCACCGTAGCAGGACTGGAGGACGCACTCACCCTCCAGGGAGAAGGCCGCCGAGCTTCCCCACCTCTCCCACGTTGCTGCAGCCCGCTGGGCCACGGAGCTTCACTCTCCTCAGACCCTTCCCCCCTGCTCCCCTCCAGGGAAGACGTGTCCCCATCATGGCCATGGGCTGCCTCGGCTGAGGGTGTCACTGATGGGCTGGCTTCCTCTTCCTCCTCCTCGATTTCCGATTCAGTCCCAGTGCCAGCTTGATGGCCCGCCTCCTCACCTGGCGATTCACCATCTGAAAGCAGGGAGGCACAAGAGTTGCTTTAGAGTGAGGACAGGGCGGCAGCGAGGGAGGCATGAGCGCTGCTATGCACTGCATTGGTTCGATAGTGGCAAAGGATGCTGGTGTGAGGCGCAAGTGGAAAGAGAGAGGTCAAAAAGGTGATGCCCTTACCATTGGGGCCCAGAACAGGGTCGGCATCTCCACTGGCGATGGGGCCAATCAGCCGGCCTGCCATAATGCACTCCACACGCTGCTCCAGGTCGCTGAGCTGTTTGAGGTCAGGACAGCCTCCCCCGGTCTGTCGCTGCTGCCTTCGGTTGTGGGCCAGCTTGCCCTGCAAGAGAAAGGACGGCCTCTAACTACAGTGTCAAGCCCTGATCTTGCCTGCACTGCCTCCCATGGTGGAATAGCACTGACAGTGTGAAGCCCTGATCTTGCCTGCACTGCCTCCCATGGTGGAATAGCCCTGACAGTGTGAAGCCCTGATCTTGCCTGCACTGCTTCCCATGGTGGAATAGCCCTGACAGTGTGAAGCCCTGATCTTGCCTGTACTGCCTCCCATGGTGGAATAGCCCTGACAGTGTGAAGCCCTGATCTTGCCTGCACTGCCTCCCATGGTGGAATAGCACTGACAGTGTGAAGCCCTGATCTTGCCTGCACTGCCTCCCATGGTGGAATAGCCCTGACAGTGTGAAGCCCTGATCTTGCCTGCACTGCTTCCCATGGTGGAATAGCCCTGACAGTGTGAAGCCCTGATCTTGCCTGCACTGCCTCCCATGGTGGAATAGCCCTGACAGTGTGAAGCCCTGATCTTGCCTGCACTGCCTCCCATGGTGGAATAGCCCTGACAGTGTGAAGCCCTGATCTTGCCTGCACTGCCTCCCATGGTGGAATAGCCCTGACAGTGTGTAAAGTCCTGAATGTGCAAGTGATTTTCATGACAGTCTCATAGCTGCTGGATGAGGGCTGGGCATTAGGGCTTTCAGGTCCGTTTGGCCATAAAGTGAGGTGCACATGCAGGGATGAGGAGGATACTGGAAAGGGTACTCACCCTGACAACCCGAGTGAGGTCGTTGAACTTTTTTCTGCAATGCACAGGAGTCCTGCCAACCACGCTGTTGGAGGTCACCCTGTTTGCCACCTCCCTCCAGGCTTTTCGATACTCGTTGTGCAGCGGCCTCCTGCCACTATCAGGGAAGAGGACAAGGCGCCTGCGCTCCACTGCGCCAACCAGTACCTTCAGGGCACCCTCGCTGAAGGGCTGCACTCTCTCCCTGGCCTTCTCCATTGTCCTGGGCGTTGAACTGTTGAAGCAGCAATGGTCAGGCCTTGCTTCAGGGCTGCAGTGTGCAGGGCGTGGCAGCCAAACAAATCCACCCTGCCCCTTTAAGAGCTTACCGGCACCAGCATGTCTGCCTTCAATCAGCAACTCGCCGCACCTGCGCTGCACCCGCCCTCGGTGGTAGCGTCCCGGCTCGCCAGCTTAGCGCCTTATGATAGTCGTGCATCGCCTGCTTTAGCGCAGCAGCAACCTCTTGGGGCGATGCAACTGAATATCGGCGAAGGTGGCGCTAAGTTGTGCCGGGCGCAAAATTTAGCGAACGCCCGGCTGTAGCGCCCCAAATGTGGCTATACTGAATTTCTAGGCTCAGGGTTTCAAGAATCTTGAAGTAATATCTATACTATCCAGAATAAATGAACAGTCTGGGGCTGAAATTTCTCATGTTGATCACTTTAACAAAAAAGTCAGCCTGAATACAAAATGGGATATCCTGCTCTGTATTCACACTGGTTTTTTTCCACTTAGCTTGCTGATAAGAATAATTTCACCCCTTTTGTTTCCAGTTGCAAATGAGACCTGAATCAGGAAACAAGAAAGTCAAATAACACAACGAACTTCAAGTGACTTACTTTGCATTTGCCACAATAAATCCTGCATGGTGAATGAATTTAGAACAAATAAAACCTGGAGGAGGAATTTTCTCTGCTCTGCCACCGTAACTTTGCCAGAAGTGCAATGTTTGTTGATAAACAGGGTTCCACGGTACGTCTGATGAAGGTATGGTGGCAGAGCAGGAGCAGCTGTGAGGAAGGTCGTGGCCTGAGCATATTTAATTGATTTAAAATTTACTCTATGAAGTAGCTGCCAAAAAGGTAGTGCTAGGGGTCACCATCAAATCCATTACAGCAATTTAACAGTGCACCGCCAGCCAACTTGCCTCCTGCCCGCCTACTTCAGATCAGATTACTCTGCAGTAAAAAAGACAAATGAGGAACTGGGTTGCATTAGCAGATGGACAGAGTACAAATCAAAAGAGGTTATGCTCATGCTGTATAGGCTTTGATCAGATCTCATCTTGAGTTCTATGTGCAGTTCTGGTCACCTGATCAGAGAAAGGATATTATTACACCGGAGAAGGTATGGAAGAACAACTAAATGATTCCGGCTCTCAGGAACTATGTTAGCTAAGAAAGTTAGCTATTTTCCTTGGAAAATAGAAAAGTTTAGAACCATAACAAAAAACCAACAACTTACATTTATATAGCACCTTTAACGTAATAAAATGTCCTAAGGCGCTTCATAGTAACGTTATCAAACAAAATTTGACACCAAGACACATAAGGAGATATTAGGACAAGTGGCCAAAAGCTTGGTCAAAGAGGTAGGTTTTAAAGAGCATCTTAAAGGAGGAGAGAAGTAGAGAGGCGGAGAGGTTTAGGGAGGGAATCCCAGAACTTAAGGCCTAGGCAGCTAAAGGCACAGCTGCCAATGGTGGAGCGATGAAAATCGGGGATGCGCAAGAGGCCAGGATTGGAGGAGAGCAGAGATCTTGAAGGGTTGGAGGGCTGGAGGGCTGGAGGAAGTTACAGAGCTAGCATATGTAGTGTATGTACCTTTAAGAGAGAACTACTTTTACAGCTCCTGTATACTGTAGTACCGGCAGTGACCACATCTGTATATAAGCCTTGAGCATGCCTCTGTACTGTCAGTCTTGAGACTACCCTCCTCCAGTAAACACCTGTTGATTGTTAAGTTACAGCCTCCGTGTAGTTATTGGAAAACATCATACTTTAAGAATCACGGATTCAACAGTGGCGACGAGGTCGATTCGAATCTACCTGCAACTCTGCATTTCCCTTCAAGGATTCGCTCCGGGAGGGCGGTGGAAGAAAGTCGAGGCCAGAAGCACGGGCGTCGACCACGAGCAACCGCCCAGTCATCCGGCAGAGAGTGAACATCGCAGGGGAGGCTGTTGAGAGCCGGGCTTGGTTCCCCAGCCACGACGATCCAGCAACAGACTGGCAACAGGTACAGCGCAGACCCTTCCCGGACAGCGGCGGCTGGAGCCGACCGATGGCAGAGAAAAAGCCGAGCAGCGTCGACGGGGTAAGAGAGAGGGTGAAGCGCACAGGGTGCAGCTGGTGGTTGAAAACCGAGCGGCGTCGAGGAAAAACAAAACAGAGAGAGAGAGGGTAAAGCAGCAGCCGGGTTCAAGACCGAGCGACGGCAACAGGAAAGACGCACAGGAGAATGCGCAGAGCACAGCCAGGGCTCAAGGGCTGAACCGCGTCCGCGGGGAGAAGAACGGAGAGCACGGTAGACGCCATTGAGCCACGGAGAAGAAGGGAGAGCGCGAGAGACGCCATTTTAGAAGCCGCAGCGGAGAAGAAGGGCGAGCGCAGGAAGAAAGGAAAGCACGGGAGACGCCATTTTGTGCCAGCGGAGAAGAAGGGAGAGCGCGGGAGACACCATTTTAGACAGTTAAAGCACACTCAGGGATGCCGAAGAGTGGCAGTATCACTGCATTCGACAATGAAGTCGAAGATTGGGCGACATATGTGGAACACATTGAGGTGTACTGCAGGGCGAATGAAGTGCCAGATGCTAAGAAAGCACTGGTTTTGTTAAATTCCATGGGTACAAAAACTTATGGCTTACTGCGAAACCTAATAACCCCAGAGAAGCCCGTGGATAAGAATTTCGAAAGCACAGTAGAAATCCTACAGGACCACTTAAACCCCACACCGCTGCTGATAGCAGAAAGATTTAAGTTCCACAAAAGGAACCAGCATAAAGACGAAAGTAATGCTGAGTATTTAACGGAACTGCGCAAGCTATCAAAACACTACCAGTTTGGAGTGGGACTAGCAGATACATTAAGGGACAAGTTTGTGTGTGGGCTTCAAAGTGAAGAAACCCAGAAACAGCTTCAATCAGAAAAGGATCTTAGGCTTTCAGCATGGCAGTATTACACAAAGCAGCTGCACGGGGCGCTGCAGAGATACAACGGAGACCGCAAGAATATGGCACCAATGAAATGTCATATGGAGCAGGGAAGTGTTATCGCTGCGGCAGAACAACACACGACCAGAAGGATTGTTGGTTCAAGGACCAAGTGTGCAGACAGTGTGGAAAAGCAGGACACATAGCAAGAGTCTGCAGGTCAGGGAAGAAAACCAGCAGCAAGAAATCTCCACAGGAGAAGTACAAAAAGGTACATAAGGTGATGGACAGTAG
Source organism: Somniosus microcephalus (assembly GCF_052327205.1). Lineage (NCBI taxonomy): Eukaryota > Metazoa > Chordata > Chondrichthyes > Squaliformes > Somniosidae > Somniosus > Somniosus microcephalus. The sequence goes on along the minus strand of NC_140993.1, from coordinate 88,715,640 downwards.
TTCAGACGAACAGATAAGTGATACAGACTCCGGAAGCAAGGAGCTGGGTTGTCTGAAATTACACAAGGTAATCAAAATGGAGGATCACCAGATTATCTGGGTCACACTCAAGATAGACGGAGTCCAAGTGAAAATGGAATTGGACACAGGATCAGCCCTAACAGTCATAAACCAAAGGGACTACAAGCGGCTATTTTCACATATACCCTTGAAAGCTACAGAGATTGTCTTGAAGACGTACACGGGGCAAAAAAGTCTACCCCAAAGGAAAAATAAGGGTGAAAGTGACATACAAAGGCCAGGAAATACCTAAAATGGACCTATATGTATTGCCAGATGGAGAACCACCACTACTAGGACGTGAATGGATCCGGAAGATACAATTAGATTGGCATTCCATACAGGCACTGAAGGTTGAGGCCAAAAAGGATGATGACGTCACACCTGGACGACTGTCAAAAATGCTAACTGACGCACAAGAAGTGTTCCAGGAGGGACTCGGAACACTAAAAGGCATAACAGCAACGATTAAAATAGAGGAAAATGCAAGCCCAAAGTTTTTTAAGGCCAGACCGGTGCCTTATGCGATCCGACCAGCCATCGAAGCAGAGCTGGAAGGGTTGGAACGTTCAGGAGTACTGTCCAAAGTAGACTGGAGCGAGTGGGCTACACCCATCGTTCCTGTAATGAAGAGGTCGTTGAGTAATACGCCTGGGGAACCAAAGAAGGTCCGCATCTGTGGGGATTTTAAGGTGACAGTGAACCCAGTCCTTCACACGGTACAATATCCACTTCCACGGATTAAGGATATTTTCGCCTCGCTATCTGGAGGTAAACGCTTCACCAAAATTGATCTGGCCCAGGCGTACTTGCAAATGGAGGTAGAAGAAGCCTCGAAACAATACCTCACGATCAACACTCATAAAGGTCTCTACCAATACAACCGGCTGGTGTTCGGGGTAGCATCGGCTCCGGCTATTTGGCAAAGGGCAATGGATCAAGTCCTGCAAAGGATTCCAGGGACCCAGTGTTATTTGGATGACATCCTGGTCACGGGCGAAAATGACAGTGATCACCTCGCCAACCTGGAGAAGGTGCTCACTAGATTAAAGGAATATGGGCTACGAGCTAATCACCACAAGTGCGAGTTTTTCCAGAAGCAGATCTCGTATTGTGGCCACGTTGATGTGCCTCAATAAATCCGAGACTCAATGTTAGCGGAACAAAACAAGGCTTTTATTAACTTAGAAGGTAACACACAGTGGAGAGGTGTCTTCCATCCAGAGGTCTGCAGTACTGGATGTGAGGCACACTGAGCCTGCTTACATAGGGGCCAGGTATGGGCGGAGCCCTACACACAATACAATACAAGGTGAGGAAACGGAACTGAGGTAAGGGAAATGAAACTGAAACTAAACCACAGTCACAGGCACAATCACACAGAGAATACAGATGAGTGATGAATGGCATATTTCATCACACACGTTATTGATGAAGAGGGGTTACATAAGTCCCCTGAAAAGATTGAGGCAGTAGTCAAGGCTCCAGCACTGGAAAATGTGTCACAACTGAGGTCGTTCCTCGGGCTGGTAAACTACTACCATAAGTTCTTACCAAATTTGTCTACAGTATTACACCCACTGAACACCCTACTGCAAACGGGGGTACCATGGAATTGGAATGACGAATGTAAATGAGCTTTCCAAAAGTGCAAAGAATTGATCACATCAAAAGAGGTGTTGGCCCATTTCAACCCAGCACTAACAATTCGGTTGGCATGTGATGCATCACCCTATGGCATTGGAGCAGTGCTGTCGCACAAATTCCCAGACGGGTTAGAAAGGCCAGTAGCCTTTGCGTCTCGGTCACTAACCTCAGCCGAGCGCAACTACGCCCAGATTGACAGGGAGGCCCTCAGCCTAGTATGGGGAGTAAAAAAATTCAACCACTATCTGCATGGGCAGAAGTTCACCTTGCTGACTGACCACCAACCACTTGTCTCCATCTTCAATCCAAAGAAGGGCGTTCCGGTGGTGACTGCACAACGGTTACAAAGATGGTCCCTTTTTCTAGGGGCGAACCAATATGAAATAGAATATAAAGGCACGAAACAGCATGGAAATGCTGATGGGCTATCACGCCTGCCACTGCCTACTGTGGAGGAAGCACCAGCAGTGGACCCTATCGAGATATTTTATTCGTCAATAATTGAACGATTGCCAGTAACTAACGCGGATATAGAGAAGGAGACCCGCAATGATCCGACACTGTCTCGGGTATATGATTTGATGGTGAGGGGATGGCCAACACATGGCGACTCACTGTTGCCAGCATTCTCATCCAGAAGAGAACAGCTGTCAGTATGCCAGGGGACAGTGACGTGTGGATCCCGAGTGGTAATTCCACCCAAGTTAAGGGAGAGAGTGCTCAATGAGCTTCACGAAGGTCATCTGGGAGGGGTGAAAATGAAAAGCCTTGCTAGGGCTTATGTGTGGTGGCTGGGGATCGATCAACAAATCGAGGACCTAACCAAGAGCTGCTCAGGATGCCAGAAGGTCCAAAATGCACCACCACATGCCCCTCTACACCCATGGGAGTGGCCCTCCTCTCCATGGCAACGGGTGCATATTGATTTTGCTGGTCCATTCATGGACTCAATGTTCTTAATAGCAGTGGATGCTCACTCGAAATGGCCTGAGGTGATAAAAATGTCCTCAACCACTACAGAGAAAACGATTGCAGTCCTACGGACCAATTTTTGCCAGGAACGGCTTGCCAGGGCAGATTTGCTCTGATAATGGACCACAGTTTGTGTCCGAAGAGTTTCGGAAATTTATGAGAAGGAATGGGGTAAGGCATTACACATCCGCCCCGTATTATCCAGCCACAAATGGATTGGCTGAGAGGTTCGTACAAACCTTTAAAAAGGCGATAAAGGCCATGTGCGATGATGAAATTCCACTACAGCATAAGGTGGACAATTTCCTGTTAGCCTACAGAAATGCGACACATGCAGTTACCAACCAGACCCCGGCCATGATGTTCTTTAACCGAAGGTTGAGATCTCGTCTGGATTTGCTCAGACCAAATGTGCGAAGAAATGTTGAGGATAAACAATTCCAGCACATTAATGAGAAGCCGACAAGGAGCTTCAATGTAGGACAACCAGTCTTGGCCCATGACTACCGAACAGAGAAATGGCAACCCGGAACGATATGCACACGGCAGGGGCCATTAATGTACACAGTGGATGTCGGGGAGAACATTGTGAGACGCCACGTCGACCAGATCTTAGCGTCACAGGAATGAGTCAACCCCATATCTCGCGTCCCTGGGGATGAACCCGACATACCGGTAGCATCTACCTCAGAAACGGTAGCAGTGGAAATTGATGAACTAACCGACAAAAGGGGGCCAGAATCGCCTCTGCACCAAGAACAAGAACCTCAGGAAAGGCGCTATCCAGGAAGGATCAGGAAGCCGCCCCAAAGACTGAAATGGACTATTTCTGTTTAATGTGCATGTTAAAGTGTTAATTGTTATTTGAATATTATGGGTACTGCTAACCTAAAAGGGGAGGAATTGTAGTGTATGTACCTTTAAGAGAGAACTACTTTTACAGCTCCTGTATACTGTAGTACCAGCAGTGACCACACCTGTATATAAGCCTTGAGCATGCCTCTGTACTGTCAGTCTTGAGACTACCCTCCTCCAGTAAACACCTGTTGATTGTTAAGTTACAGCCTCCGTGTAGTTATTGGAAAACATCATACTTTAAGAATCACGGATTCAACAGCATAGATGTTTACAGTATAGAGGAGGCCGTTTAGTCCAGTGTATCTAAGCTAGGCTTTTTCTAGAGCAATCCAAACTGTTCCTCTCTCTCCCCATAGTATTGTACCTTCCTCTGCTTCAGATATTTCAGGTGATATTTTCAGGACTGTAAAGGGGACAATGTTTATCCAGAGCCAATGTTCACTGTGGTATAGGTGAACAGGTCAAACCCAAAGAACTAAAGTTTAAAATTATGAAGTAAGGAGTAGCAACAAAAGCCAGTCAGAACCTTTCCATTCAAAAGATAATGGACTTGTGGAATAAATTACTAGGCATTGATGTGAGTAGTATTAATGTTTTAAGATGACACATGTAGATTTTCTAAGTCCTTGCCTGTTGTCAGTGTGCATCATAACATTCCGTGTACCCTGCTGCAGGATCTGCTGGAGACAGGAACGATCCCTAGTAATCAGGGAAGTCGCGATCTGTGTGACTGAACCCCACCATGGACAAGAGACAACAAGAATCCCTGGCCGCGAAATTCGATAAGGCTCCAAAAAGGGCGGGGGCACTGAGGGGTGAGAGTTGTTTGCGCCCATTTAGAACGCGCAGGCAGCATGTTAACTGGGTGCTGCCGGCTAATTTAAATGATTTTAGCACACAGCCCAGTGACTATTGCACTGCTCACAGGCTGTACGCTCAGCAGGAGGCCCAAGGTCACATCGCTGGAGCAACGCTGCATTTTCTTAAAGCAAGTTTTGAAGGCAGTCTTGAGCCCTAAAGGTGAACTGCCTTCTGAAATAAAAATTAAAACTCATTCAAAACTGTGCAGTCACTAGCACTTAAAACTGAACTGCCTTCTGCACATAAAAGATGGCTTAACAGGCCAGGGAAAGGGCACCCATGCTCTTGGACGTTGTGCAAGGGGTCAACACTAGAAGAGAGGTCCTCTACCTACAGGGGGCCAAGAGGTCCTCTAGAAAGAAGGATGTGGGACCAGATCGCCAAGGCCATCATTGCCAGCAGTGTCGCCCCCCACCATCTGGCTCCAGTGCCCAAAGAAGTTTCATGACCTCAGACAAGTGGTAAAGGTCAGTGAATGCATCTTCAAAAGCCATCTCCTACCAACTGCACCACTAGCCTCACACACTGCTCAATGCATGACTGTCCCGCCTCCATCATTCACCTAGCAACAATCTCTACCAAAGGCAAGGGACATCTCACATTCCTAGCTTCACCTCACCCGCTTGGAGGAGATGGTGCTGGCCATTCTTGGCATGGGCATGGCTGAGCCTTTGGCCAGTGGCAGGGCTGAAAGAATGCAAGATGCCGGCATTCTCATACATCATCCTCCTTCTCACATTCCATTTCCCCCTCATCCCACAATCGCTTCTGATGTACAAGCTGCGCATGGTGTAAGCGTGCACCTCTTGCTTTCATAGAATCATAGAATGGTTACAGCATAGAGGGAGGCCATCAAGCCCGTGCTGGAAGAGCACTTCAGCTAGTCCCACTCCCCTGCCCTTTCCCCGTAGCCCTGCAATTTTTTTTCCTTCAGGTACTTATCCAATTCCCTTTTGAAAGCCACAATTCAGTCTGCCTCCACCACCATTTCAGGCAGTGCATTCCAGAGCCTAACCACTCGCTGCGTGAAAAAGTTTTTCCGCATGTCGCCTTTGGTTCTTTTGTCAATCACCTGAAATCTGTGTCCTCTGGTTCTCAATCCTTCCGCCAATGGGAACAGTTTCTCTCTATCTACTATGACTAGACCCAGCATGATTTTGAACACCTCTATCAAATCTCCTCTCAAACTTCTCTGCTTTAAGGAGAACAACCCTAGCTTCTCTAGTCTATCCACAAAACTGAAGTCCCTCATTCCTGGAACCATTCTCATAAATCTTTTCTGCACCCTCTCTAAGGCCGTCACATTCTTCCTAAAGTGCGGTGCCCAGAATTGGACACAATACTTCAGTTGAGGCTGAACCAGTGTTTTATAAAGGTTCATCATAACTTCCTTGCTGTTGTACTCTATGCCTCTATTTCTGAAGCCCAGGATCCCGTATACTTTTTTAACCACTTTCTCAACCTGCCCTGCCATCTTCAACGATTTGTGCACATATGCCCCAGGTCTCTCTGTTTATGAACCCCCTTTAGGATTGTACCCTTTAGTTTATATTGCTTCTCTTCATTCTTCCTACCAAAATCTATCACTTTGCACTTTTCTGCATTAAACTTCATCTGCCACATGTCTGCCCATTTCACCAGCCTGTCTATGTCCTCTTGAAGTCTATTACTATCCTCCTCACTGTTCACTATACTTCCAAGTTTTGTGTCATCTGCAAATTTTGAAATAGTGCCCTGTACTTTCCCGCTTTCCCCTCACCACAACCCTACCCTTGTGCCGTCGTCATTTCAGACACCCAGGAAATCTAGCCTGTCCAGCCAGTGGTTGACGAAGAAGAAGGACAGGAGAGTGAAGAAGAAGAAACACCAGATTTCACACTCCCAGCCGAAGTCTAAACTTACCTAAAAGATATGTGCGTTTCTTTAAGAAGTGCAGACGGCATCTCTGTAGTACTGCTGCATGCACGTTTCTTCAGTGCATGACTAGGAGAGGGAGGTATGGAGAGCGGCGATGTCTAAAATCGCAGTCGTGCATCTATTCAGGTGTTGCACGCCAATTGACGTCATGGTCTGCATATTTACATGTGAGAGGTGAGCGCAGGCAACAGCAGCGCTAACGACCTCTCCAAAATGGCGGCCGCCGTGTTCCACACTGGAAGCAGGCAGAAGCGAGGCGGCTGCCATTTTTTCAACAAAACTGTCCTTAATGGCCAGCGCTACACCCCCAAAATTCGAGGCACCTGGTTCACAAAAATTATTTCAGGTTGATCAAAATATAACTGCTTGAAGGATTGCCAGAAGGTGCCAGCCTAGCAACAGTTACAATTTTTTTATTGTCAATTCCATTATTCTTCTGTTAACACTGCAAGGCAGTTTCACCAGCAGAAGCTAGTGTCTCCAAATTGGTGTGGGGCACTAATAATCATAAATTAAGTAAACCTGCATGCTATCAAGGGAGTGTTGAGGCTAATTGTTGCACCTCTGTTATAGCTCTGATTAGGATCAACCACTGCAGCACAGACTAAGAACCAAACATGGGATCTTCTCTAGTATGCATAGTTCGACTGTTTACTGGATAAACCAACTGAGTTATCAATGGAGTTAAACAATGGATTTTTAATCTAACTGTATTGTGCCTTAACACCATTCTATAATTATCTTTATATAGTTATTTTGGGTGAAATTCAACTTGGTTAGGGGCACGAAATGGGCAATGGTGAATCGGCTGCCTGTTAGACACCCTGCATAACATCACTATAATGTCAATGGAAAGGAAAATCGGGCGGGGTGTATAAATAGGCAACTGATTTGCAACTGCCCATTTTGTGCCCCCGCTGAAGTTGAATTTCACCCCCATTGAACTTAATGGGAGTATTGAATTACATTTACACCAATGATAACTTCAGCTTCAAATAGCCTACCTGCAGAGGCATCTGGCAGAATGACAGTTGATATATACCACATCATCGCACTGACATCCACGTTTACCCAGACAAAATCTCGCAGATCAATGGCAGACTCAGGTGGCACACAATTACCATATTTACATTATGCCAATGCTAGTTATGAAGCCTACAGGCAAAGAGGTGGCTGTTGGTGCCAGTTGGACAATTACCAAGGTGAGGGATTTACATTATAAAAATTGCTTGAGGTAAATTTATACCAGGGCTGCACCAGAATGAGCTGCATAATGTAAACTGGGTTCAACATTCTCAAAATAAGCAGGTGATGTGTCAAATAAAATATTTAACACTGACGACAGGAAGATACAAAATTTTTATGTTGTAAGGCCAGAGTCAAACAACAACGGGAATGACTAATGTGAATCTGTGATGTGCTTGAGAATTCTCTGGTGTTTCGTAACATTACATAAGAGCTTGACAGGATAAAGTTTGGCAAACACACGCAATACTTAAAGCCACTGCCGCACTTGTACAGCGCAAATCCCAAGAGGAATTAGCTTCTACCAAAGGTTAGTCTGTGCACCGAATGATGAGTTCAATAGACTTAGTCCTAAGGGACAATAGATTGTTTGTGTACCATTGTATAAACATGTTAACCCTTATTTGCATGATGAATTTGTGTGGAAAAAGTTCTGTGTAAGCAGGACTTTCATCTTCACTCTCCAGTTAAAGGCTGCTCACATACATCACAAGTCATCCATCCAGACCAACACATAAAAGCACATTAATCACTTTGATTTATCATGCACATTCAACAGGCAAAGGCACTAACCTGTCTCCTTTGAAGAAGTAGGTTTTACCAACGTCTTCCCACCACACTGCTGTGTCAATACCCTGGGAAGGTACTCCACTTCCTAGCTCCACCACATTCTGAGGATATCCTAACTCCAGCGTAGCTTCCTTAAAGACCCAGTACTTACTCCCTACAAGAAAATGATTTGTAACATTCTTAGTTTAGTTCTATTGAGTAAATGATTAAGCTAAAAAATGCCTGTCTCCTAGGTATAATTGTGTCTTGTTAAAAGAGACGGTCGTCATTTTGCTGTTTGCGAGATATATTTGCTATGATGATAACTCGCCTCCATTTGAAGCTCCAAAAACACAGGTTAGAGCTGTACTTCCTTCATTGCAGCGTTTTCTGCTCTGTCATTGTTACTACAGTATAATAGAAGGGTGAGCAACAGACACTTGTGTATAATTGAGTGTCTACATTTCTGTCTTGCATGTATGGTACAGAAACGCTTTTAGACTGGAATAAAGACAAGTCAAGTACAAATAAGCAGAAAATTAATTAAGTCTTCAGTAGTTGTGAAGCTGATACATATCAGACAGGAGGAGATTGTTGATCATGAGATGTGCAATGCGGCAATGTCTTGCACAAGGTTTTTCCCCACAAACAATTTGATAAATAATTGGGGAAACAGATAATTGGATCTTTGATCCTTTATGTTCTATTGTATTTAAAGTAACTGTAATGGGATTAGAATTCAGATGGCCTCAAACAATGTTGTTCTATACTGAAGACATGCCTTTTTTAACTCTAGACATTACTTATCCAACGCACTCCTGGCCGCCTCCCACGTTTTACCCTCCATAAACTTGAGGTCATCCAAAACTCTGCTTTCTGTACCCTAGAACGCAGCAAGTCCCCTTCACCCATCACCCCTGTGCTCGCTGACCTACATTGGCTCCCGGTTAAGCAACGCCTTGATTTTAAAATTCTCATCCTGTTTTCAAATCCTTCCCTGCCTCGCCCCTCCCTATATTTGTAATCTCCTCCAGCCTTATAACCCTCTGACATATCTGTGCTCCTCCAATTCTGGCCTCTTGAGCATCCCTGATTATAATCGCTCTACCATTGGCGGCTGTGCATTCAGCTGCCAAGGCCCTAAGCTCTGGAATTCCCTCCCTAAACTTCTCCGCTTCTCTACCTCTCTTTCCTCCTTTAAGGCGCTCCTTAAAACCTAGCTGTTTGACCAAGTCTGCCCTAGTATGCCCTTATGTGGCTCGGTGTCAAATTTTGCTAGATAATGCTCCTGTGAAGTGTTTTGGGACATTTTACTACATTAAAGGTGCTATATAAATACAAGTTGTTGTTGTTGTTGAACAGCTCTCAGTGGGTGTTATCATGTAATGGATATTTTACCATTTGTTGTTATCGACATTGTGTAGTTTTCCCTCAAGTTTTCTAAAGAAAGGCTCAGATTTTCAAAATTACAATAGAGCATCGCCTGTAATAGGTATGGCGGACCATATGAAACTAAAGTTTCATTGTGACAAATTTTATAGATATAGACAAAGCTGAAAAAATGTTATCATTCTTGAACCAAATCTTTCAGTGGGATGGTCTGTAAACTATCGTGATGCATAGAAATATTTTTTTCACAATAGCTATAAATGGATCATCTTGTCAAATCATAGTTTTTTCAATTACCTTCCATGTGCCCTTCCCCTGCTGGGATGGCAGGCAGGAGACCTGTACACGGGAGTCCAGGATTCATGGATTGTACTCAGGCCAATGGGTTGGTATATTGGAAGAATGTGATAAAATGGGCAAAAGTGCCTTCTTCATCTGAATCTCATATTTTGGGTCTAAAATTCCACTTCTGTGCACCGTGTGTTTTCTGATGTGTTGGGTCCATAGGTGCTTTGGACTGCTCCATGGTGTAAGTCTCATTACAGCATTTATTTGGGGTGTGCTGGGGATGTGTCCTTGCTACCATGGGAATCCTGATGCGCTGCACCCTTGGCCCAAGGCCAACACTGTGTGTCTTTCAAACTTGAAGTATAACAACCGGAAGTAGTCTTAAAACTGTCCCAACTGGCCTTTCAATGAGATTAATCCTGTTTCTTTTCTGCTTTTGTGTCTTGGCATTGCACCATTGATTGGATGTTTTATTTGTTGCCATTTGATTTGAACTTTATTGATAGATCCTACCATTCAAAACACTTTTCCTGACATAGGTTTTTTTGCTTGGCCCTGGGCATTCGTCTTCTTCCTCATCTCAGCACAAAACAAAACAGAAAATGCTCAGTTTCAAACCCTGCCATCAACAGAAAGTGCAGGTACCTCTTTAAGATGCTGCACCAGCCATTTCTGTTCCTGCTCAAGACATCTGGACCTCTGTGCTCCCAGTGGATGATGCAAATTGTGCTAGGATTGCACCAACTGCATTTAAATGAGGGAACAGTGGAAGACCCAGGGAAGTTTTCTCCGTGCACTGCCAGAGCAAATTGTGCTAGGCAAAATGTGCAGGTGTGCCATAGGGAATTGCAACCGCTTTGTGATCTCTGCTTGCACATGCAGCTAAGGGATGTGTGAGAGTAGTCTAAGGTGACTCAACAGCTAATTTGCTCTCCTTTCCCATTGGGAAACACGCTGCCTATGTTCACAGTCTGATAGACTCACTGTGATGGCAGAGGCCAGACCAGTAAGAGACCCTGCTGTGTGGAGAATTGCTGTTTCCAGTCCTCAGTGCTACCGAGCATCGGAATTTAATTGTGCTTACCAAGGAGGTGCATTCAGTTATACATGTTTGTAGTCACATAAAGCTGCTCATTCTCATAACTGCTGGTAGATTTATCTCATCATTAGAGCCTAAAAATATTATTTCCATCTTCATCAATACATGTCAGAAACCTGGCAAATGATATTGTCAGACACAAGCCCATATCCTGAAATTTGTCAAAGATCACTAGTCAGATTATTTGTCATGTTGGTCAAGGCTTATTAGGCTTCTGATTGTAAGAAAGGAAAACAATATGGAGGTTTTGAAGGAAATTAATTTCAGCTGCTAGAAATGGCCAGACCAGGATTATCATTGAGTGTTACATGAGTCCCTCATTCTGCTGGCAAGGCAGAGGTATGAAAAAAATCTTTTAAAAATATGCTGAACCAACAAGTCAGTCCTGTAGGTATAAATACTGAGACTAGGATCAATTGGGGGGAAAAATATATATTACTAAGCTAAAAACAAATTCCTGTCATAGCAATCTGAAAATGCTGTAGAACTGAAGAACCCTCCGGGAAAACTGAACTCGTGGATTATAATTGCTTTTTTTTTACATATATATAGTGTGAATGGCTAGTAAACTCTGATTCTGCAGCTTAATGAAGCTTTGCAATGGTTCCATTTTTTTTAAAGAGGTTGCGTCATTGCCTGAAGCATTTTAGCTGAAACTATTGCTGTACTTTTATTGCTGGAATGGTTATCAGTTTGGGGGGAGCTGTTTACAGACCACCCAGTCTCCAATGCCACTCACTGTTGGAACAACTCGACCACTGACTCACAGCTTCACTGTAACTCTCAAAAGGCGTTGGTGGACTGCAGCAGTCTCAGCTGTAAGAGAGTTTCCGAGTCGCTGAGCTCCTCACTATTTTTCCGGCATCAGCAGGAGTTGAATGTCTGACTGCTCATGGTTAGCAGTTCCGCAAGGAATTTCCTGTCATTCTACCTGATTTTTCTCAAGCTCATTCCAGCAGATTTGTTATACTGGGAGCGCACTGGTTTCCTTTTAGAGGAGGAAGAGCTACAATATTTTAAAATTCTCTCCTACAGTCCAGAGCATCTTTCCAACAGCTGATTAATAGCTTAAAGTGGTTTTCTATTTCACCTAACAGACAAGACAAAAATTTCATAATAAACTAACCTGTAATTTAGTAACAGGCTGTACTTCTGAGCCTCTTTATTGATGTATGAACATTATGGCAAATGGTCTGTGTGTCAACCTATCTGCAGCCTAATGGTCATTAAATTGGATGACTGATGGGTGTAGAAAACAACTTTCAGTCTCATTGAGGAAGCCTTGTTATGGAAAGGATGCTGCCTCAAAAGGGTAAACCCTTTCAACAGTAGATTTCATCAAGGAAAATACAAGTAGTCCATCTATGTAAATGCAAATTCCTGAAAGAAGGAAATAATTGCTGACTTCGGGCTCTTTTCAGTGCTGCTTCCTGCAATTTTCATAGCAATAGTGATTTATGATAATGTTTCAAAATATACATGTTAGGTTTTTGTGGACAATGTACTACTTCCTTTATTATTATATGAATATTAATCATTTGGAGGCATGTTGCCATGAGATATTGTGTTGAAACTTTGCAGATGTGCAGTAAGGCTATTAGTGGGAAATTAAATGATGGGAGTCCCAGCCCTTGTTAACCATCTACAGGCTCTGGGACATACATACAGTCCTAGCAGAGATTACAGTGCTGTAACATCCCTAACAATAATAGGGATAAGGCATTGTGTAGTACCTTGCTTTGAGTTGTTATTCTTTCTAAGTATAAATTTCTTCCTTTCTAAGTATAAATTAACAAAACATTCAACAAAGGTCTTATAAATATTTAAAGAGTCATTAATGTCAGTTTCATTGCCAATTTAACAACCCAAGTTTTTTGAGGGGGATTTTATTCACATTTTATTTCTAGACTAAAAATGGGAGAAATTTGGTGGAAAAAAATTGGACCCCAAAACCTAGGTAAATTTTGAAATAATCAGTAAAACCAGAAGCTGTTCTTACCAGAGCTTATGACTATTGGATGTTCCTAATTCTTGATACCTATTAATTTTGTAAAATTCTAATCATTTAGCTGATAATTCACTTCTGCACATATGTTGAATGTATGTATAAAGAGTTCCAAATGGGAAAAAAGTAAATTATTTCTGTTTTTCCTATGTAGCATTTTTTTGTAGCATTTTTTTGTAAGATGAATGCCTATTTAGATAAGCTTTATAAAATGAATGTTAAAGGAACCTACATATATCCGATAGTAAATTTAGTGGTATCAGAACCCCTGTCCACGGTCTCAAAGCTTCATTATGTCAATACAGGGAAAATATCACACAAATGATTCCTAGTGTTGGCTCTGACCAGTGTCTTATAGCATTGTAATGCTAACCCTGCTCTATCTTTTCCCTTCCTCCGCAGCTTCCAACCTTCCACTGCCTTCCCTCCCAAGGATCAAATCCTACCCTACCTTTCACCTCCCCACCTCAGCCTCAAGCCCTACTTTACCACCCTCTTTCCCCCAAATTCTAACCCTGTTCTACCTCCCCTGCCATCCACAGCCTCTAATCCTCCGCTACCTTCTTCCCCATCAACCTCTAAATCTACCTTACCTTCCTTCTCCACCTTCCCCCCCTTGGGGAACCTCTAAATCTACTTTACCTTCCTTCTCTACCATCCCCCTCTGTCCTCCAACATTGCAGTTGTCACTCAGCCCTGGGCCACTTATCCCCCCGCCTGCCAACTAACTAGTGGGGGGGGGAGGTTCCTAGAGAGCAAATAATAAAAATGACAACAGAGAAGGTCATAGACTTAGGTAGCAGTGGGGAAATTAAAAACCAGAGCGTGTCAGGAAGGAGCAGAAGGTATGGAGTAAAAGGTAAAGTAATAAAAAGGGCAAAAGCAGGAACTAAGTGTCACAAAACATATTTGAAAGTTCTCTATCTGAATGCACGTAGCATTCGTAACAAAATAGACGAGTTAATGGCACAAATAACTACATATGGGTATGATCTTGTGGCCATTACAGAAACATGGCTGCAGGGTGACAATGCCTGGGAATTAAACATACCAGGTTATTTAACGCTCAGGTAGGACAGGCAGGAAGGAAGGGGAGGTGGGGTGGCTATGTTAATAAAGGAAGGAATCACTGTAATACAGAGAAATGATATTGGGTCAAAAGATCAGGATAATGAAACAGTTTGGGTGGAGGTAAGGAATAATAAGGGGAAAAAAACACTAGTGGGTGTAGTCTATAGGCCTCTGAACAGTTGCAACTCTGTTGGACGGAGTATCAATCAGGAAATAGTTGAGGCTTGTAATAAGGGAACATCTATACTTATGGGGGATTTTAACTATCATATTAATTGGACAAATCAAATTGGGCAGGGCTGCCTTGAGGGTGAGTTCATTGAGTGTATTAGGGATGGGTTTCTTGAGCAGTATGTAACTGAACCGACCAGGGGGCAAGCAACCTTAGATCTGGTCCTGTGTAACGAGACAGGATTAATTAAAAATGTCCTAGTAAAGGATCCCCTTGGAATGAGTGACCATAACATGGTTGAATTCCATATTCAATTAGAGGGTGAGAAGGTTGGATCTCAAACAAGCGTGCTAAGCTTGAATAAAGGAGACTATGAAGGTATGAGAGCGGAATTGAGTAGAGTGGATTGGGAAAATAGATTAAAAGGTAAGATGATACATGATCAGTGGTGTACATTTAAGGAGTTATTTTACAACTTCCAAAAAAAAAATATTCCACTAAGAAAAGGGTGTAAAAGAAAAGACAGCCATCCGTGGCTAAGTAAAGAAATTAAGGATAGTATTCGACTAAAAACAAGGGCATATAAGGTAGCCAAATCTAGTGGGAGGATAGAGGATTGGGAAAACTTTAAAAGACAGCAAAAAATAACAAAAAGGTTGATTAAGAAAGGGAAGATAGATTATGAAAGTAAATTAGCAAAAAATATAAAAACAGATAATAAGAGTTTTTATAGTTATATAAAAAGAAAAAGGGTGGCTAAAGTAAATGTTGGTCCCTTAGAGGATGGGACCGGGAAATTAATGGTGGGAAATATGGAGATGGCAAAAACACTGAATGAATATTTTGTATCAGTCTTTACAGTAGAGGACACTAAGAATATCCCAACACTGGACAAACAGGGGGCTATAGGGGGGAGGAGCTAAACACGATCAAAATCACTAAGGAAGTGGTACTCGGTAAAATAATGGGACTCAAGGCGGATAAATCACCTGGACCTGATGGCTTACATCCTAGGGTCTTGAGGGAAGTGGCGGTAGGGATTGTGGATGCATTGGTAATAATTTTCCAAAACTCCCTGGACTCAGCAAAGGTCCCAGCCGACTGGAAAACTGCTAATGTAACACCCTTATTTAAAAAGGGCAGTAGACAGAAGGCTGGAAACTATAGACCGGTTAGCCTAACATCTGTGGTAGGTAAAATTTTGGAGTCCATTATTAAGGAGACAGTAACAGGACATTTGGATAATCATAATTTAATAGGACAAAGTCAGCATGGTTTTATGAAGGGGAAGTCATGCTTGACAAATTTGCTGGAGTTCTTTGAGGAAGTAATATATAGGGTGGATAAAGGGGAACCAGTGGACGTAGTGTATTTCGACTTCCAAAAGGCATTTGACAAGGTGCCACACAAAAGATTATTGCTTAAGATAAAAAATCACGGGATTGGGGGTAATATTCTGGCATGGATAGAGGATTGGCTATCTAACAGAAGGCAGAGAGTTGGGATAAATGGTTCATTCTCAGACTGGCAATCAGTAACGAGTGGTGTTCCGCAGGGGTCAGTGCTGGGTCCCCAACTCTTTACAATCTATATTAACGATTTGCAGGAGGGGACCGAGTGTAACATATCAAAGTTTGCAGATAATACTAAGATGGGAGGGAAAGTAGTGAGTGAGGAGGACATAAAAAACCTGCAAGGGGACATAGACAGGCTAAGTAAGTGGGCAGAGATTTGGCAGATGGAATACAATACTGGAAAGTGTGAGGTTATACACTTTGGCAGGAAAAATCGTAGAGCAAGTTATTATCTTAATGACGACGAAACTGGAAAGTTCTGAAGTACAAAGGGACCTGGGGGTCCTGGTGCACGAAACTCAAAAGGTTAGTATGCAGGTGCAGCAAGTGATTAAGAAGGCCAATGGAATGTTGGCTTTCATTGCTAGGGGGATAGAATATAAAAATAGGGAGGTATTGCTTCAGTTGTACAAGGTATTGGTGAGACCGCACCTGGAATACTGCATACAGTTTTGGTGTCCATACTTAAGAAAAGACATACTTGCTCTCGAGTCGGTACAAAGAAGGTTCACTCGGTTAATCCCGGGGATGAGGGGATGGACATATGAGGAGAGGTTGAGTAGATTGGGACTCTACTCATTGGAGTTCAGAAGAATGAGAGGCGATCTTATTGAAACATATAAGATTGTGAAGGGGTTGGATCGGGTGGATGCGGGGAAGATGTTCCCGATGATGGGTGAAACTAGAACTAGGGGGCATAGTCTTAGAATAAGGGGCTGCTCTTTCAAAACTGAGATGAGGAGGAACTACTTCACTCAGAGGGTGGTAGGTCCATGGAATATGCTGCCCCAAAAAGCTGTAGAAGCTACATCATTACATAAATTTAAAACAGAAATAGACAGTTTCCTAGAAGTAAAGGGAATTAAGGGTTACGGGGAGCGGGCAGGAATTTGGACATGAGTCCAGGTTCGGATCGGACATGGCCCTGTGGGTAGGAGATGGTTCTGTGATAGTAGATTGGCGGTTAGGATCAGATCAGCCATGATCTTATTGAATGGCGGAGCAGGCTCGAGGGGCCGATTGGCCTACTCCTGCTCCTATTTCTTATGTTCTTATGTTCTTACACTTGATCTTGACTCCCTGTGAACAACACCCATAGAACATTCAATAGTTACATATTAAAACTTGGTAGTGGGTTGTAAAAGTCAGATGGTGAAGAATAGAATACTAGAGCCTTTATTCAGTCACTTACAAGCCTTTATTTACAGAGACACACATTATATACCATGCACCTCCAAGATAAGCTCCCTGCCTCCTGCTCCCATATATATGAACACACGAGTCCCCAATTAATACCCACCACCTGAATACAATTAACATCCAATTGATATTCATCACCTGAATACTATTAACATGAGTTGCAATATTCTTCATCAGGCTCGGTCTATGGTAGTGTTGTCCAATACTTTAGTCACTAGCCACATGTGGCTAATTGCGAATCCAAATGCGGCTAATTACATTTATGATTAGTAAATGGAATAGAAAATAGAAGGCCCAGGGCCCCAGGGCTGATAATCTACACCCTAGAGTACTTAAGGAAGTGGCCTGAGAAATAGTAGATGCATTGCTGGTCATCTTCCAAAATTCTATAGACTCTGGAACAGTTCCCATGGATTGGAGGGTAGCTAATGTTACCCCACTATTCAAAAAAGGTGGTAGAGAGAAAACGGGGAATTATAGACTGGTAAGCCTGACATCAGTAGTGGGGAAAATGCTAGAGTCCATTATAAAAGATGTAATAGCAGAGCACTTGGAAAACAGTGACAGGATCGGACAAAGTCAACATGGATTTACAAAAGGTAAATCGTGCTTGACTAATCTACTGGAATTTTTTGAGGATGTAACTGGTAGAATAGATAAAGGAGAACCAGTGGATGTGGTGTATTTGGACTTTCAGAGGGCTTTTGATAAGGTCCCGCGTAAGACATTAGCGTGTAAAGTTAAAGCACATGGAATTGGGGGCAAGGTACTGACTTGGATAGAGAACTGGTTGGCAGACAGGAAGCAAAGAGTTGGAATAAACGGGTCTTTTTCCGAGTGGCAGGCAGTGACTAGTGGGGTACCAAAGGGATCGGTGCTAGGACCCCATTTATTCACAATGTATATTAATGATCTAGACGAGGGAATTGCATGTAATACCTCCAAGTTTGCAGATGCCACAAAGCTGGGTGGGCGTGTGTGCTGTGAGGAGGATGCTGAGAAACTCCAGTATGATTTGGACAGGTTGGGTGATATGGCAGATGCAGTATAATGTGGATAAATGCGAGGTTGTCCACTTTGGTGGCAAAAACAGGAAGGCAGATTATCTGAACGGCAATAGATTGGGAGAAGGGGAAGTGCAATGAGACCTGGGTGTCCTTGTGCACTAGTCGCTGAAGGTAAGCATGCAGGTGCAGCAGGTGGTTAAGAAGGCAAATGGTATGTTGGCCTTCGTAGCGAGAGGATTCGAGTACAGGAGCAAGGATGTCTTGCTGCAGTTGTACAGGGCCTTGGTGAGACCACACCTTGAGTATTGTGTGCAGTTTTGGTCACCTTATCTGAGGAGGGATATTCTTGCCATTGAGGGAGTCCAGCAAAGATTCACCAGACTGATACCCGGGATGGCAGGAATGGCGTATGAGGAGAGATTGGGTCGATTGGGCTTATATTCGCTGGAGTTTAGAAGAATGAGAAGGGATCTCATTGAAACTTATAAAGTTCTAACAGGACTAGACAGACTAGATGCAGGAAGGATGTTCCCGATGGTGGGGGAGTCCAAAACCAGGGGTCACAGTCTAAAGATAAGGGGTAATCCATTTAGGACAGAGATGAGGAGGAATTTCTTCACCCAGAGAGTGGTGAACCTGTGGAATTCTCTACCACAAAAGGCAGTTGAGGCCAATTCATTAAATATATTCAAGAAGGAGTTCAATATTTCTTAAGGCTAAAGGGATCAAGGGATATGGAGAGAAAGCAGGGAAAGGGTACTGAATTTGGATGATCAGCCATGATCTCATTAAATGGCGGAGCAAGCTCGAGGGGCCGAATGGCCTGCTCCTGCTCCTATCTTCTATGTTTCTATGTAAGGCTGAGGGATGATCTGATAGAGGTCTTTAAGAGTATGAAAGGTTTTGATAGGTTGTACCACCAACCTGGGGCTGCAGGGGGGGCTGTATGGGGAGGGTGGGTCTGTTGGGGGTGAGGAGCTTGAGGGTCTGGGGGCGGAAGCACTTGCCTTCTCCCCGAAGCTGTTCTCGCCTCTCTTCAGCTGCCGGGCTTCCCAAGGCCAGGGGAACCCGGCCGGCCAGGGATAAACCTGCAAAGCAGGTTAAATCAGAGGCTGTCAGCCTCATTAAAATATTTAACTGGGGGCGGGTTGGCTGCCCTCCCTTTGTCCCACCTCCATTAAACCTGGAAGTGGCCGGTGTTTGAGATTTTTAATGGTTTAACATCTCACCTGACGTCAACGCACCCATTTTTGAGAGTTAAGTTTAGCCCTATGTAACTATGTAAATAAAAAATGGAAAATAGACGGTTGGGTATATAATCGCAATACTCATATTCACACGGCATATACATGTGTACTTTTAACCTTTTTGTGCATTTGTTGGTAAAATGGTAAGATGAAAAGCAGTGTGTGAGTGTTTTTGATTGTCGTGTGCACTTTGCTTCCTTGGTTACTGCTTATTGGTTATCTGCTAAAATGGTATATCAACTGGTGAAAACTTGGATTTCAGAACCTTGGGGACACCGGCAATATGTATGGAGTGGGGAATTGCCATAATGGTCAGCTCGACCAAACGGTCGAAGGAAAACTCAAGCTCAACCAATAACGAGGAGCTCCAACAGAGCATGTCATGGCAAAGGGCAAACATTCTGGATGGAGAGCAGGTGTCAGTCTGGCCCGGCTCGCTGTGCGAGTCAGCATTCTCAGCAATCACTCTGATGAGGTAAATGTTTCTATGTGGCCTAAGTGTGAAGAAGATCTTGAAGTTCTGAGTCAAGCAAGGGTGGGGGAGGGGGGGGGGGCGGCGGGGGGGATAGCCCTGATAATAAAGTATGATATAAGGACAGTAGTAACAAAAGATCTTGGCTCAGAAGGTCAGGAAGTAGAATCAGTTTGGGTAGAGATAAGAAATAACAACGGTTGGGAGTAGTTTATTGGTCCCCAAACAGTAGCTATACCATTGGACAGAGTATTAATTAACAAATAATAGGAACTTGTAACAAAGGTAATACAATTATCATGGGGGACTTTAATCTTGATATAGACTGGGCAAATCAAATTGGCAAAGGTAGTCTGAAGAATTACTTCATGGAGTGCATTCGAGACAGTTTCTTAGAACAACATGTCATGGAACCAACCAGGGAAAAGGCTATTTTAGATCTTGTATTGTGTAATGAGACAGGGTTATTTAGTAATCTCATAGTAAAGGCTCCTCTGGGGAGGAGTGATCATAATATGATAAAATTTTATATCGAGTATGAGAGTTAAATGCTTCAGCCAGAAACAAGTGCCTTAAACTTAAATAAAGCCAATTACATAGGTATGAGGGGCAAGTTAACTAAGGTAGATTGGGAAATTAGATTAAAGGTATGATGGTAGATAAGCAGTGGCAAACATTTAAAGAAATATTCCAAAATTCTCAACGAATATACATCCCATTGAGAAATAAAACTCCACGAGAAAAGTGATCCATCTATGGCTAACTAAAGAAGTTAAGCATAGTATTAGATTAAAAGAAGAGGCTTATAATGTTGCAAAGAATAGTATTAAGCTTGAGGATTGGGAGAGCTTTAGAAACAGCAAAGCATGACCAAAAAATTGATAAAAAGGGAGAATATGAGAGTAAACTAGCAAAAAATATAAAAAAGAGATTGTCAGAGCTTCTACAAGTATGTAAAAAGGAAGAGAGTAGCAAAGGTCCCTTAGAGGTTGAGACAGGAGAAATTATAATGGAATAAAGGAAATGGCAGAGACTTTAAACAAATATTTGGTAACTGTCTTCACAGTAGAAGACACAAAAAGCATACCAAAAATAATGGGAAACCAAGGGGCTAATAAGAGTGTGGAACTTAAAGTAATTAATATCATTGGAGAAAAATACTTGAGGAACTATTAGGACTAAAAGCCGACAAATCCCCTGGACCTGATGGCCTACATCCTAGAGTTCTAAAAGAGGTGGCTGAAGAGATAGTGGATGCATTGGTTGTGATCTTCCAAAATACCCTAGATTCTAGAATGGTCCCAGCAGATTGGAAGACAGCAAATGTATATCTGCTATTCAAGAAAGGGGGGAAGAGAGAAAACAGGGAACTACAGGCCTGTTAGCCTGATATCAGTCGTCAGGAAAATGCTGGAAGTCATTATTAATTAAGTGGTAACAGGGCACTTAGAAATCATAATATGATTAGGCAGAGTCAACATATTTTTATGAAAGGGAAATCATGTTTAACAAATTTATTACAGTTTTTTGAGGATGTAACTAGCAGGGTAGATAAAGGGGAACCAGTGGGTGTAGTATATTTGGATTTCCAAAAGCCATTCGATAAGGTGCCACATAAACATTGCTACACAAGATTAGGGCTCATGAGGTTGGGGTAATATACTAGCAAGGATAGAGGATTGGTTAACGGACAGAAAACAGAGAGTAGGGATAAATGGGTAATTTTCCGGTTGGCAGGCTGTAACTAGTGGAGTGCCACAAGGATCAGTGCTTGGGCCTCAGCTATTTGCAATCTATATTAATGAGTTAGATGAAGGGACTGAGTGCAATGGATCCAAGTTTGATAACGATACAAAGCTAGGTGGGAAAGTAAGCTGTCAGGAGGACACAAAGGGCAGGATTTTTATTGGGCCGTGGAAGCGGGATTGGAGGCGCGTGGGGGGTTAAAATTGCAAAAACTGGTGTGCGGGCCCAACCCCGCCTCCAAGCAATTTTCATTATTTGTATCCAATGGTCCCGTCTCCATCCCGCCTCCAAGAGGGGGGATAGGCCGTTAAGGCCCTTAACAAGCACTAAATTGCCTCTATAATGCCATTTTGAAAGGCCTTTGCGATTTTAACCCTTTTCCCACGTGAAACACGCCTATTCTGAAACACGACGGTGAAACCTGGTGGGAGCAGAATTGGATTGCTGACTATCAGCTGCAGCTCAACCATTAAAGAGGAGATTTGATCAGCCATCATTTGCAGGTGGCAGGACTTTGTAGTCTCAGGTCTGGGGGAACTTTTAGAAGGCACAACTACAGCTGTGGAAGTTTTGGAGCCTGACACCCATCTCCAGTTCGACCTCCTGGGAAACCCTTCTCGCCACCCTCACTGAGCGCTTCCTCAACTGAGGCATATACCAGATGCATGGGAGCCATTTATTTCCTTCCCTTCTGGACATTAGATGAGGACGAAGAACAGCCGTGGCACCAGCAGAACCAGGAACAACAGCAGCAGCACCAACAACAGGAGCGCCAAGCTGCTGCTCACCCACCTGAAGCTGCACAGGCCAGAAGGGGCCAGCGCATGGAAGCCCGTCGGCGCAGGAGATACCCCCCAAACAGGGTCTACAGACACAGGGTCAGCTACCTCAACATGCCAAAGGGGGCTCCGACTTTCGCAAGAGGTAGTGGGTTACATCTGCTCAATGCTGCAACAACACCTGCAGGCCAGAGGACCAGGTGGACAACCCTTACCAGTGGCCGTCAAAGTCACCACTGCACTCAACTTTTTTGCCTCAGGCTCATTCCACGGATCAGCAGCACACACTTGCATCACGCAGGTAACCGATGCTCTCTTTGCCATCGCGCACAATCACATCCATTTCACCAAGGATCAAGCAAGTGTCATGGCACGTGCGGTTGGATTAGCTAATCTGGCAGGCTTTCTAAGGGTGCAGGGTGTCGTTGACTGCACACATGTGGCCCTTAAGGCACCCCATTGCAATCCAGGTATTTTTGTCAACCGCAAGGGCTTCCACTCCCTTAACGTTCAGCTGGTGTGTGGCCACAAGAAGGAAATTTTGCATGTTTGTGCCAAGTATCCTGGCAGTTGCCATGACTCCTTCATACTGCGCCAGTCTAGTGTGCCTCCGCTATTCAGTCCACCAGACCAACTTAAGGGATGGCTACTTGGAGACGAGGGCTATCCCCTGAAGACGTGGCTAATGACGCCGTTGAGGAGCCCATCCAACGAAGCTGAGGAGAGCTACAACTCCAGCCACATGTCCACCAGAGCCATAATCGAGCAAACCATCGGTTTGCTGACGATGCGCTTCAGATGCCTGGATAGATCAGATGGAGCCCTGCAGTACTCAGCAGCCAGGGTCTCCAGAATCGTCATGGTTTGCTGTGCACTTCACAACATGGCACAGCGTCATGGCTTGCAGATTCCTGAGGACCAAGTGGCTCGTCACATATGCTCCTCAGATGAGGAGGAGGAGGAGGAGGAGGAGAGCGAAAACGAATATCTTGCAGAGGCCCATCAACCAGCGGCAGCAGTACGCGAGAACATTGCTGCCCGGGATGCAAGGAATGCACTCATCTTGGCCAGATTTGCTTAGCCTAGCCAATCAAGCACTTTTGCCTCGCAGCTTCTTACCTGAGCATCGACAATGGCCAAGGACCAGCAGATTCCTAGCAATTTGACCACCATACTGACAACTGCAAGTAACCCTAAGCCCTCAATGTGAAAGTCCCATTCGCGAAATGACACACGCCACAACTACAGCAGTAGCCATCAGATTTTTTATTTACATTATTCATCTGATGGCTTTTTCACAGAAAACATCAAATTTCACCCAAGTGACTACCCTTGTGACTATGTGTGCAGTATCTTTCTCTTACACATGCTCCTACGTGGTGCTTCTCCTGTGGCTTCAGCAGATGTGGAGGCCCCTTGCTCACTTTCCTGCTGCTCCTGTCTTGATACCTTTGGCGGGCATCCTCTGGGGTTGCGAACCTGTGAGGGCTTGGCAACAGTCTGCTGCTCCTGCGGCTGTGCAGGGGTTGAGACGCCGATCTCAGATGGGTGGACTCTGGTGGGGCTCTGACTGAGGGCTCTGCAGTGGCATGGAAGTATGAGCGCTTGGAGAGGAGCCCCCACTTCCTTGATGTCTGCCACCAATTTCCCTCTCATGGGTCAGGTCCCCCTCAGTGCTTGCAAGTGGCTTGAGAGCACTTTGCTGCACATCAGGGAGGCCGTGGGGACCTGTATCTGCACTGGCAGTCCTACTCAGAAGGACTTCCATGAAGGTCTGGTTTCTCTGTTCAATAGATGACCATCGCTCCTCCATGGTGATGCGTTCATGCGCCAATGACTCCACAACGGCTCTGCTCATGTTCGCTATGGACTCCTCCATTCGCTCCACACTCGCAGCAACCCTGGAGACAAAACCTGCCAGAGACTCCTGCACCTGTTCCTGGAGTTCCAGCACCGCTGATCTTATGGATGGACCCAGGGGCAGATGGTCGACATGCAGCTGAGCCGAGCTGCGCCCTCCGACTAGGACTCTCCACTGCTTTCCCTGTCTCCACAATCTGCTGATGCTCACTTGTGAGCTGTGATACACCAGGTGACAACACTAATCTATGTCCCGAAGGTCCCACCGAGGTGTGAGTGTCTGCGTTGGTGCTGGGTGCGCTGAATTCTGCTGACGCTGTGCCCTCAGAAGTTGCAGCTTCCTCTGTGGAGTCTTGAGGCTCATGCTGTTCCTCTTGGCTAGTGGGGACAGGTGTTTGTGATGGTCCTGTGGGGGAGTAAAGGAAAGAGTCAGAGATGTGATGCCAAGGTTACATGCACATTGCATATTGCAGATGATCATTAGTCCATCTGTTAGAGCTTCAGAATCATTATCAGCGACTCATGCAATGTCAATGAGAGAGATGGAAAACTATTCTGTCACCAGCTTGCTGTAATGCACCCCTCTGTCCGGCCCCCACTTGCACATCTTCCTCCACCCCTATGATCTCCAGGACCGCCTCCTCCCAGGGAGTGAGGTGGGCTACTGAGGGTGGCCCTCCTCCTGTCCTCGCTCTTTCTCGCTTATTGTGCTCTCTTTTCCTGCAATGAGGAAGACAAGTGGAGGTTGAGTGAGAATGAAGGAGTGAGTGTAGAGAATTCATAGCATAGATGCTTAGAAGGAGACAAAGATGGAGTGAGGTGGCAAGACCAAGGGCCCTCCCTGTGTGTTGTCAGTTGTTTTCATAGCATCAGAGTGATGGGGAGTGTGAGGGCTGTGTAGTCAAATAGTTAAGTGAATGTGACCATAGAAAGAGAGGGAATGGGTAAGGGTGCATGGATGTCAGTGTCAAGTGGGATGTGGAGGAAGAGATTGCTAAAGCTGAGTACTGGTGAGGAAAGGCAACGGGGATCAGATTGAGGGTGATGGGAAATTCATACTCACTTTTCCAGTGCGTAGAAGGTCATGAAATCTCTTCCTGCATTGAATCCAGGTTCTCCAGGTTACTGATAGAGTTGACCTGCTCTGCCACCTGGATCCACACAGCCTTCGCCTGCTGGGGAGGCTTCTTCCTCCCTGAAGAAGGGAAGAGCACCTCTTTATGAGCTCTTGCTCCCTCAACTAAAGCCTGCAAGGCAACAAAATCAAACCTGGGAGCAGCCGTATGTGTCTCGCTGGTCATTCTGCCTCCAGGTCCCTGTAGCATGAAAGGCCAAAAGGTTGGCAGTCTGCAGAAGAAGTAAGGCTTGTTGCAGACCTTAAATGTAGCAGCAATGATGACATCATCGGAGGCGACTTTCAGACTGGAAAAACTCATTTGCCATGGGTTCCCACACATTGGAACTCAATTGGCCAATTAAGTTCAAATCGCATCAATCTCCCACATCGATTTAGATTCGGGTGGATAACATGAAATGCAGATTACACGACCCCAGCCCGCCCCTGAATTAAAATCCACCCAAAGAGCCTACAAAGGGATAAAGACAGGTTAAGTGAATGGGCAATAAGGTGGCAGATGGAGTATAATGTGGAGAATGAGGTTATTCACTTTGGTAGGAAGAATAGAAAAACAGAATTTTTTTTAATTGTGGGAAACTATTAAATGTTGGTGTTCAGAGAGATTTAGGTGTTTTTTGCTACTCATTCCTGGGATGTAGGTGTCGCTGGCAAGGCCAGCATTTATTGCTCATCACTAATTTCCCTTGAGAAGGTGGTGGTGAGCCGCCATCTTGAACTGCTGCAGTCCGTGTGGTGAACGTACTCCTGTAGTGCTGTTACGGAGGGAATTCCAGGATTTTGACCCAGCGACGATGAAGGAACAGCATTATATTTCCAAGTCAGGATGGTGTGTAACTTGGAGGTGATGGTTTTCCCATGCGCCTGCTGCCCTTGTCCTTCTAGGTGGTAGAGGTCACAGGCTTGGGAGTGAATGTTTAAGTTGGTGGATGGTGTGCCAATCAAATGGGCTGCTTTGTCCTGGATGGTGTTGATCATCTTGAGTATTGTTGGAGCTGCACTCATCCAGGCAAGTGGAGAATATCATCATAGAATCATAGAAATTTACAGCACAGAAGGAGGCCATTCATCCCATCTTGCCTGCGCCGGCTGATAAAGAGCTCTCCACCCTAATCCCACTTTCCAGCTCTTGGTCTGTAGTCTTGTAGGTTACGGCACTTCAAGTGTATATCCAAGTATTTTTTAAATGTGATGAGGGTTTCTGCCTCTACCATCCTGTCAGGCAGTGAGTTCCAGACCCCCACCACCCTCTGGGTGAAAACATTTCTCCTCAACTCCCCTCTCAACCTCCGACCAATTACTTTAAATCTATGCCACCTGGTTATTGACCCTTCTGCTTAGAGAAATAGGTCTTTCCTATCCACTCTATCTAGGCCCCTCATAATTTTATACACCTCAATTAGGTCTCCCCTCAGCCTCCTCTGTTCCAATGAAAACAACCCAGCCTATCCAATCTTTCCTCATTGCTAAAATTCCCCAACCCAGGCAACATCCTCGTAAATCTCCTCTGCACCTCCTCCAGTGCAATCACATCCTTCCTGTAATGTGCTGACCAGAACTGCACGCAGTATTCTAGCTGCGGCCTAACTCGTGTTTTATACAGTTCAAGCATAACCTCCCTGCTCTTATATTCTATGCCTCGGCTAATAAAGGCAAGTATCCCGTATGCCTTCTTAACCACTTATCTACCTGTCCTACTACCTTCAGGGATCTGTGGACATGCACTCCAAGGTCCCTCTGATCTTCTGCACTTCTCAGTGTCCTACCATTTATAGTGTATTCCCTTGCCTTGTTAGCCCTCCCCAAATGCATTACCTCACACTTCTCCAGATTGAATTCAATTTGCCACTGCTCTGCTTACCTGACCAGTCCATTGATATCTTCCTGCAGTCTTTTTCTTCATTATCTACCACACGGCCAATTTTCATATTATCTGCAAACTTCTTAATCATACTTCCTATGTTCAAGTCCAAATCATTGATATATACCACAAAAAGTAGAGGACCCAGTACTGAGCCCTGCGGAACCCCACTGGAAATAGCCTTCCAGTCACAAAAACATCCTTCGACCATTCCCGTTTGTTTCCTGCCTCTGAGCCAATTTTGGATCCAACTTGCCACTTTGCCTTGGATCCCATGGGCTTTTACTTTTGTGACCAGTTTGCCATGCAGGACCTCATCAAAAGCCTTGCTAAAATCCATACAGACTACATCAAACACACTACCCTCATCGACCCTCCTTGTTGCCTCCTCAAAAAATTAAATCAAGTTAGTCAGACACGACCTTTCCTTGACAAATCCATGCTGACAATTCCATCACACTCCTTACTTGTGCCTTGTAGATGGTGAAAAGGCTTTGGGGAGTCAGGAGGTGAGACACTCGCCACAGAATACCCAGCCTCTGACCTGCTCTTGTGGCCACAGTATTTATGTGGCTGGTCCAATTAAATTTCTGGTTTATGGTGACCCCCAGGATGTTGATGGTGGGGGGGAATCAGCAATGGTAATGTCTTTGAATGTTAAGGGGCAGTGGTTAGACTCTCACTTATTGGAGACAGTCATTGCCTGGCACTTCTGTGGCGTGAATGTTACTTGCCACTTATCAGCCCAAGCCTGAATGTCGTCCAGGTCTTGCTGCATGTGGGCACGGACTGCTTCATTATCTGAGGAGTTGCGAATGGAAGGAACACTGTCCAATCATCAGCGAACATCCAGGCTTCTAACCTTAAGATGGAGTGAAGGTCATTGATGAAGCAGCTGAAGATGGTTAAGCGTTGAGCACTGCCTTGAGTAACTCCTGCAGCGATGTCCTGGGCTGAGATGGTTGACCTCCAACAACCAGAACCATCTTCCTTTCTGCTAGGTATGACTCCAGCCAGTGGAGACGTTTCCCCCCAATTCCCATTGACTTCAATTTTACTAGGGCTCCTGATGCCACACTCAGTCAAATGCTGCCTTGATGTCAAGGGCAGTCACACTCAACTCACCTCTGGAATTCAGCTCTTTTGTCCATGTTTGGACCAAGGTTGTAATGAGCCATATGGTCTTGGCGGAACCTAAACTGTGCATCAGTGAGCAGGTTATTGTTGAGTAAGTGCCGCTTGATAGCACTGTTTGACGACACCTTCCATCACTTTGCTGATGATTGAGAGTAGACTGATGGGGCGGTAATTGGCCATATTGAATTTGTCCTGCTTTTTGTGGACAGGACATACCTTGGCAGTTTTCTACATTGTCGGGTAGATGCCAGTGTTGTAACTGTACTGGAACAGCTTGGCTAGAGGCGCAGCTAGTTCTGGAGCACAAGTCTTCAGCACGACAGCCGGGATGTTGTCGGGGCCCATGGCTTTTGCCATATCCACTGCACTCAGCTGTTTCTTGATATCACGTGGAGTGAATTGAATTGGCTGAAGACTGGCTTCTTTGATGGTGGGGACCTCAAGAGGAGGCCGAGATGTATCATCCATTCAGCACTTCTGACTGAAGATAGTTGCAAATGCTTCAGCCTTGTCTTTTGCACTCTCATGCTGGGCTTCGATATCATTCAGGATGTGGATATTCATGGAGCTTCTGTATCGATTTCTTTGTGGGTTCAATGACGAGACATTTATGAAAGAGAATGGCCTAGAAATTCAGTAGCGTTTGCGCCCACTTATTGGCTATAAAGTGGTTTGCGCCTGAAGTTTTTTATCGCCCGAAATTCAGATGGACCCAAACATCGGCGTTAGCCGGTAGCGCCGCGCCGGCACCGATGACGTCATCGGTGTGCGCAGCGCCCCGGTTGCAATGCTATTCCGGCCCGATGGCCAAATTCAGTTGCGGCCGCCTCGCCCGTGGCAGCCGCAAACAGCGTTTGTGAAACGGGGTCTTGCAGCTCCGAAAGGCCGGCGCATAAAGGTGGAGCGGCGGCCGGACGCTTTCCCAGCGGCCGCCTGCCCGCACCTCCCTCCCCGGACTCCTGCACCACCCCCCCGCGGCATTGATGTCTGAGTCCCGCGAGCCCGGCACTTCTCCGTGGTGCCGGGCTCATTTGCCGGGGGAATCCACCGGCGATCTGACGGCTGCAGGCAGCTCCTCCTTAAGAGAAGGAGGAGGCCTGCAGTACCCCAGCCTGCCGCACCACATCGGGTGCCACAGCGGGAGCTGGACGCCTGAAAGTGACATTCATCGCCCCTAGCGAGGCGGCCAAACCCTGCAATAGCGCCCGCCGCCGTCTTGGCCCGTCGCAACTGAATTTTAGGCGGGCGCTACGGGATTCCTGGCGAGCGCAAAATTTCGGGCGCAAAAGACCTGGCAGGACCATACCGAATTTCTAGGCCAATGTCTTTTAATCTAAAGTATGTTCAACTCTTTTTAACAGCATTACAGGAGACACCATGCTAGTGATCCATCTAAAAGCGAAACCAAAACTAAACTGCTTGTCTCTCACATGCCCTCTGCTGGTCAGGCATAAGTAATCAATCAGGCAAACATGCTGGTAAGGCATCATAATTAAACAGGCAAATACCATCGCTATTTGCTGATATCATTACATCTCCCTTTCTTAAAACAAAAGTATTTTACTTTTAACTAACATGTTTTCTTTGTATTAATCTGCATTTTAACTGTAACACTTAATGATCATTATCATTATCAAGGTTTTTTAACCTTGCTTTGTGTGTTCACAGGAAATATGTAAATACACTAGAACTTGAAGAAAGAATAAGATAACATTACTTCCTTCTATAACAAGAGTCCTTAAATTTGCTCAATGAGTCTCTCAGGAGGCTTCACGTGTCTTGAGGATTTTCTGATTGATTGTCCTTGAATCTGAGTTGTTGCCTCAGATGATGTGTTCTCAGCTGTGTGATCAGGTTGTTCAACAGTATCAGTCTCTTGGCCTGCTGTGTGATCAGGTTGTTCAACAGTATCAGTCTTTTGACTTGCTGTGTCTGGTCCCATGAGAAGATCCCGACGATTTCTTCTCAGAACAGCACCCTCATCTGTCTGAATGGTGTATGATCTTGGTTGGACTTCACTCAGGACAGTTCCCTTCTGAGTCCATGTGTTTGTTTTGTCTTTGAACCTTACTTGGTCACCAGTGTGGAGTTCAGGTAGGTTTTGTGTTCCTCTGTCATAGTAGTACTTTTGCTTTTCTTTCTGTTGTTCTTTGAACTTCCTCACTTTCTCCCCCTCTTTTGTTTTCAGGAGGTTCTCCGGGATGGGTAGGTTTGACCTTAGCCGACGTCCCATAAGGAGTTGGGCTGGTGACTTACCACACTCGAGCGGCGTTGTGCGGTATACAAGCATGCTTTGGTAGAAGTCAGTTCCACTGTCTTTTGCCTTGTACATCAGTCTTTTCACTGTCTGGACCGATTTTTCCACTAGTCCATTGGACTGTGGAAAGTGAGGACTTGACATTATGTGGACAAAGTCCCACTCTTTGGCAAAGTGTCGGAAATTTGCATTGTAAAACTGGGGTCCGTTGTCTGTGAAGACCTCACTTGCCACGCCATGTCTGGAGAATATGGCTTTCATACATCTTATCACAGCATTTGCAGTGGTGGTGTACATTCTACAAACCTCTGGATACAGGGAGTAATAGTCTCTGACTACAAGATAGTCCTTCCCTTGACATACGAATAGGTCAGCGCCTTCCTTCTGGTAAGGTCTGTCTGGCGCTGGGTGTGGCTTTAGTGGTTCTACCGGATTGCTTGCTCGATATTTCAGGCATATTGTGCAGTTTGACACCTCATTTCTCACATCTTGGTTGATTCGTGGCCAGTACATCACCTCTCGTGCTCTTTTCTTACACTTTTCGATTCCCAGATGTCCTCCATGGATCCTTTTTAGCATCTCTTTTCTCAGACTCTTTGGGATAACTATTTTATTTCCTTTGTAGATGATGTCTTCGACCACTGATAGTTCCGCCCTGCAGTTCCAGTACTCTGCCATGTCAGGTGAGCAGTCTTGCTTCATGTTGGGCCATCCATCCAAGATGCTTTTCCTCAGTCGTCTCATTGTTTCATCTTTGTTTGTCTCAGTCTTTATGAGCTCCATTTTTGCATCTGCTATGGGCAGTGCACTTGTGATCATGTCCACGTAGGTGTTCACTTTTTCATCCATTTTGGTGTTTGCGGGCTCACTTGGGTCAACAGCTCTGGACAACGTGTCTGCTGTATACATCAGCTTACCCGGTGTGTACGCAACATTCAGTGTATAGCGTTGCAGCCTGATCATCATTCTTTGTATTCTAAGCGGACAGCTATTTAGTGGCTTTTGGAACAATGCAATCAAGGGCTTATGGTCAGTCTCTACACTGATTGCTTGTCCTGCCACAAACTGGTGAAATCTTTCACAGGCGTATGTGATGCTGAGCAGCTCCTTTTCTATTTGAGCATATCGCGTCTCCGCGTCTGTCATTGAGCACGATGCATATGCAATAGGTTGCCAGTAGTCATATTTTTGCAGAAGAACGGCACCGAGCCCACTCTGTGATGCATCTGATGATATCTTGATGGGTCTCGCTGGGTCATAAAACCTCAGAACTGGTTCCTCTGTGAGCAGTTTCTTTAGATCGCTCCATGACTTCTCATGCTCATGATTCCATTCCCATTCTATGTTCTTTTCAGTTAGTCTTCTCAGTGGCGCCATCTTTTCTGAGAGGTTGGATATGAATTTCCCCATGTAGTTGATCATTCCATTAAACCTCTGCACGTCCTTTTTGCATTGTGGCTTTGGCATATTCTCAATGGCGGACACCTTTCTGGGATCTGGTCTGATGCCCTCACTGCTAAGGATATCTCCCACGAATGTCAGTTCTGTCACCCCGAGCTGGCATTTCTCTCTATTCAGCTTTAGGTTTGTTTTCCTTGTTGCTTCCAGCACTTTTTTCAGTCTCCCGTCATGCTCAGTTCTCGTGGTTCCCCATACTATGATGCCATCCATTGATGTATCAACTCCCTCCAGGTGCTCATAGATCATATGGATAGTTTTGTGATACACTTCAGGAGGTGAGGTAATGCCAAATGGTAACCTTAGGAATCTGTATCTGCCAAATGGACTGTTGAACGTGCAGTCTTGAACTTGCCTCCTCCAATTTCATCTGCCAAAATCCTGATGATGCATCTAACTTACTGAAATACTTTGCATTTGCAAACTGTGCCATGATATCCTCACGTGTAGGAAGCTTGAAGTGCTCTCTCTTTATTGCTCTGTTTAGATCTCTTGGATCCAGGCAAATTCTGAGCTTTCCATTCTTTTTGTCCACAACGACGAGGGAACTCACCCACTCAGTTGGCTCATCTATCTTCTGAATCACGTTCAGGCTTTCCATCCTGTCCAACTCTGCCTTCAGTTGCTTTTGAAGAGCAAACGGAACTTTTCTGCATGGATGTATGACCGTTGGCATACTTTTATCTACTCTGATCGTGTGTTCTCCTGGAATGCAACCTAGACCCTTAAATAGGTCGTTGTACTCTTTCATGAGTTCATCATAGACCGTCTCTCCTTCGCTTTCCACAACGAGGACTCTCTTTTTACCAGGTTCAGTCTCTCACAGGCTTTTAAGCCTAGTATGGCTTGCACATCCTTTGGCACCACGATTAATGCTAGCATGTGCTCTCTGTCCTTGTGTGTTACTTTGACAATACATCTTCCTTTCACTGGTATACCAGTACCTGAGTATCCTGTCACTTTCACTTTTATTCCATGTATCTTTGGTCTGGGTCTAATTTTCTTAAAATCAGTCTCTGATATCGCATTAACTTGTGCTCCAGTATCCAATTTAAATGGAATATGTATGTCATTCACTTTTAGTGTCAACATCCAGTCTCTTTTTTTTCTTTTTTGTTTTCAGACACAACATCTACATTGAACTCCTCTATCTCGCTTTCATCTACTGCATGGATCTTGCTTTGTTGCGCTTGGTTCTTACAGCAACGGGCATAATGGTTGTTTTTGTTGCAACTATTGCATGTTTTACCATATGCTGGACACTTTTTTGGTGGATGCTGTGTACCGCATCGACTACATGACTTTCGATTGTCCCTTTCATTTTCGTTCGCTGGCCACGCCTCTTTTTTCACATTGGTGCTCTTTTTGTTAAACGGTTTGTATCCGTTCTTTCTCACTGCATCCACGTTGCAGCTATTGTCACTGAACAGCTCCTTTGCCTGCGGCTTCACAGTCTCTGTAGCCCTACACAGTGCTATGGCTTTTCCCAGGTCTAGATCTTGCTCTCTTAGCAGTCTTTCCCTTAGACCATTATCTGGAATACCACACACCAGTCTGTCTTTTATCAGCGAGTCTGTCAGTCCCCCAAATTCACATGTTTTGCTTCGGTTTCTCAGTTCAGTCACATACTGATCAATAGTCTCACCTGTTTTCTGTACACATGTGAAAA
The DNA here is from genome assembly GCF_052327205.1 of Somniosus microcephalus. Taxonomy (NCBI): domain Eukaryota; kingdom Metazoa; phylum Chordata; class Chondrichthyes; order Squaliformes; family Somniosidae; genus Somniosus; species Somniosus microcephalus. The sequence goes on along the minus strand of NC_140993.1, from coordinate 88,682,105 downwards.
ATCTGTGCCTCTCAAACGTCACGTTACGTTTAGGTATGCAGTAGGCCTCAAACTGTTCCATTATTTTATCTAGCTTCATTTTGTCTCCATCAGCAGCGAATGTGAAGTTATTATACACCTCCAGCGCTTCATCACCCATGACATGTAAGAACACTGACGATTTCTGTTTATCACTTTTCTCGTCAGCTCCGATTGCCGCTAAATACAACTCTAAACGTTGTTTGAATCTCCTCTAATTTTCAGCCACATTACCTGTCAACTGAAGCTTCGCCGGTGGGTGTAAACCTTCCATTTTTTCACTTCGTTAGCTATTCTCCAATGGTAAGTAACGATATTCTCTTTTGGCTTGCTAATATGTGGAGAGCTGATTTAACTTCAGATTTTTCCTCTTCATCTCTTTCAATCACTTCTGACACCATGTATCGATTTCTTTGTGGGTTCAATGACGAGACATTTATGAAAGAGAATGTCTTTTAATCTAAAGTATGTTCAACTCTTTTTAACAGCATTACAGGAGACACCATGCTAGTGATCCATCTAAAAGCGAAACCAAAACTAAACTGCTTGTCTCTCACATGCCCTCTGCTGGTCAGGCATAAGTGATCAATCAGGCAAACATGCTGGTAAGGCATCATAATCAAACAGGCAAATACCATCACTATTTGCTGATATCATTACAGCTTCCACCTCTTGTTAGTTGTTCACCACCATTCACAACTGGGTGTGGCGGGACTGCAGAGCATTGATCTGATCCATTGATTGTGGGATTGCTTAGCTCTGTCTATAGCATGCTGTTTCTGCTTTTCAGCCTGCATGTTAGCACCTCATTTTTAGGTACATCTGGTGCTGCTCCTGGCATGCTCTTCAGCACTCCCCATTGAACCAGGGTTGGTCCCCTGGCTTGATGGTAATGGTAGAGTGAGGGATATGCTGGGCCATGAGGTTACAGAGTGTGGTGGAATACAATTCTGCTGCTGCTGATGGCCCACAGCACCTCATGGATGCTCAGTTTTGAGCTGCTAGATCTGTTCTGAATCTATCCCATTTAGCACGGTGGCAGTGCCACACAACACAATGGAGGGTGTCCTCAATGTGAAGATGGGAATTTGTCTCCACAAGGACTGTGTGGTGGTCCACTTTGCCACCACCTCTGGTGGGTCTATCCTCGACAGTGCTAAATATTGGGACAGGACATACCTAGGGAAGATGTCCTCATACAGGAAACACAGATAGTTAGCATGCAGGTACAGCAAGCAATTAGGAAGGTAAATGGCATGGTTGCCTTTATTGCAAGGGGGTTGGAGTACAAGAGTAAGGAAGTCTTATTACAATTGTACAGGGCTTTGGTGGGACCACACCTGGAGTACTGTGCACAGTTTTGGTCTCCTTATCTGAGAAAGGACATACATGTCTTAGAAGCGGTGCAATGAATGTTCACTAGATTGATCCCTGGGATGAGAGGGTTGTCCTATGAGGAGAGATTGAGTAGATTGGGCTGAAACTCTCTGGAGTTTAGAAGAATGAGAGGTGATCTCATTGAAACATATAAGATTCTGAGGGGGATTGACAGGTACAAACCGTCCAGTTTGAACTGGTCCCACCTCCCCCAGAACTAAGGGGGTAGATACTAAGTGATTATTTCCCATGGCTGTAGAATCTAGAACTAGGGGGGATAGTCTCAGGAAAAGTGGTCAGCCATTTAAGACTGAGATGAGGAGGAAATTATTTGTGAACTTTGATGAATTCAGAAGAAGGTGACATAATCTTAGAATTCTAACTAAGCCATATAAAGGAAAATCTTTTTTATACAAAGGGTTGTGTCAATGTTAACGCACTGCCAGAAGATAATAGATGTAAAATCATTTGAGGTATTTAAAGAGATAGCTAATTGCTTGGGAAGTAAGTGTATTAAGGGGTTACGGAGAAAAAAACCCAGTGAAATGGACTAAGCTTCTATGATTCATGAAAATTGTTATCTATTCTTATCTGTCTAATCGTAGCCAGAGAATCACCTGCAACGGCTTCTCTTCCAGCTCCCGCATCGTTACCTCTGGTGTCCCCCAAGGATCTATCCTTGGCCCCCCTCCTATTTCTCATCCAAATGCTGCCCCTTGGTGACATCATCCAAAAACACATGTCAGTATCCACATGCACGCTGACGACACCCAGCTCTACCTCACCACCACTTCTCGCGACCCTTCCACAGTCTCTAAATTGTCAGACTGCTTGTCCGACATCCAATTCTGGATGAGCAGAAATTTTCTCCAATTAAATATTGGGAAGACCGAAGCCATTGTGTTTGGTCCCCACCAAAACTCCATTGCCCAACATTTACTCCATCCCTCTCCCTAACATCTATCTGAGGTTGAACCACACTGTTCACAACCTTGGTGTCATATTTGACCCTGAAATGAGCTTCCGACCACATATCCATGGCATAACTAAGACTATCTATTTCCACCTCTGTAACATCACCCGTCTCCATCCTTGCCTCAGCTCATCCGCTGATGAAACCCTCATCCATGCCTTTGTTACCTCTAGACTTGACTATTCCAACGCACACCTGGCTGACCTCCCACATTCTACCCTACGTAAACTTGAGATCATCCAAAACTTGGCTGCCCGTGTCCTAATTCGCACCAAATCCCGTTCACCCATCACCCCTGTGCTCGCTGACCTACATTGGTTCCCGGTTAAGCAACGTCTCTATTTCAAAATTCTCATCCTTGTTTTCAAATCCCTCCAGGGCCTCGCCCCTCCCTATATCTGTAACCTCCTCCAGTCCTACAACCCCTGAGATATCTGCGCTCCTCTAATTCTGCCCTCTTGAGCATCCCTGATTATAATCGCTCAACCATTGCTGGCCGTGCCTTCAATTACCTAGGCCCTAAGCTCTGGACCTAAACCTCTCCGCCTCTCTTTCCTCCTTTTAAGATGCTCCTTAAAACCTACCTCTTTGACCAAGCTTTTGGTCACTTGCCCTAATTTCTCCTTATGGCTAGAGGAATGGTGCAAGGGGGAGGGATTCAAATTCCTGGGGCATTGGAACCGGTTCTGGGGGAGGTGGGACCAGTTCAAACTGGACGGTTTGCACCTGGGCAGGGCTGGGACCGATGTCCTAGGGGGAGTGTTTGCTAGTGCTCTGGGGGAGGGTTTAAACTAAAATGGCAGGGGGTTGGGAACCTGAGCAAGGGGACAGAGGAAAGGGAAACAAGGATAAAAGCAAAAGATAGGAAGGAGAAAAACAAAAGTGGCAGTCAGAGAAATCAATGGTTTAAATGAAACATAGCCACAGTAAATAATAATTCTAATAGGTGTAAGAGCGTTAAAAAAACAAGGCTGAATGCGAGGAGCATTCGTAATAAGGTGGCTGAATTAGCTGTGCAAATAGAGGTAAATGAATATGATTTGATTGGGATTACGGAAACACGGCTCCGGGGTGGCCAAGGCTGGGAACTCAACATCCAGGGGTATTCAATATTCAGGAAAGATAGGCAAAAAGGAAAGCGAGGTGGGGTAGCATTGCTGGTTAAAGAAGGGATTAACACAATTGTAAGGAAGGATATTGGCTCTGATGGTGTGGAATCTGTATGGGTAGAACTGAGGAATACCAAGGGGCAGAAAACGTTAGTGGGAGTGGTATATAGACATCAACAGTAATGCGGAGGTTGGGGACGGCATTAAAATGGAAATTAGAGAAGCGTGCAATAAGGGCACAGTAGTCATCATGGGTGGCTTTAATCTACATATAGATTGGGCTAACCAAATTAGTAACAATACTGTGGAGGAGGAATTCCTGGAGTGTTTAAGGGATGGTTTCCTGGACCAATATGTCGAGGAACCAACCAGAGATCAGGCCATCTTAGACTGGGTATTATGTAACGAGAAAGGATTAATTAGCAATCTTGTTGTACGAGGCACCTTGGGTCGGAGCGATCTTAATATGATCGAATTCTTCATTAAGATGGAAAATGAAGTAGTCAATTCAGAGACAAGGGTCCTAAATTTAAATAAAGGAAACTACGATGGTCTGAGGCACGAGTTGGGTAGGATTGGTTGGGGGATGTCACTCAAAGGGTTGACGGTGGATAGGCAATGGCAAACATTCAAAGACCGCATGGATGAACTACAGAATTTGTTCATCGCAGTTTGGCATAAAAATAAAACAAAAAAGGTAACTCAACCGTGGCTAACAAGGGAAATTAAGGATAGCATAAGATCCAAGGAGAGGACATATAAATTGGCCAGAAAAAGCAGTAAACCTGAGGATTCGGAGCAGTTTAGGATTCAACAAAGGAGGACAAAGGGATTAATTAAGAAAGAGAAAATAGAATATGAGAGTAAGCTTTCAGGGAACATAAAAACTGACTGCAAATGCTTTTATAGATATGTGAAGAGAAAAAGATTGGTGAAGTCAAGCGTAGGTCCCTTGCAGTCAGAATCAGGGGAATTTATAATAGGGAACAAAGAAATGGCAGACCAATTAAATAGATATTTTGGTTCTGTCTTCACAAAGGAGGACACTAATAACCTCCCAGAGATGTCGGGGAACATAGGGTCTGATGAAAGGGAGGAACTGAAAGAAATCAGTATTTGTAGGGAAGTGGTGTTAGGGAAATTGATGGGATTGAAGGCCGATAAATCCCCAGGGCCTGATAATCTACATCCTAGGGCACTTAAGGAAGTGGCCCTAGAAATAGTTGATGCTTTGCTGATCATTGTCCAGCATTCGATGGAATCTGGAACAGTACCCATGGATTGGAGGGTAGCTAATGTTACCCCACTATTCAAAAAAGGTGGTAGAGAGAAAACGGGGAATTACAGACTGGTAAGCCTGACATCGGTAGTGGGGAAAATGCTAGAGTCCATTAAAAAAGATGTAATAGCAGAGCACTTGGAAAACAGTGACAGGATCGGACAAAGTCAACATGGGTTTACAAAAGGTAAATCGTGCTTGATTAATCTGCTGGAATTTTTTGAGGATGTAACTGGTAAAATAGATAAGGGAGAACCAGTGGATGTGGTATATTTGGACTTTCAGAAGGCTTTTGATAAGGTCCCACATAAGAGATTAGCGTGTAAAATTAAGGCACATGGAATTGGGGGCAAGGTATTGACTTGGATAGAGAACTGGTTGGCAGACAGAAAGCAAAGAGTTGGAATAAACGGGTCTTTTTCCGAGTGGCAAGCAGTGACTAGTGGGGTACCGCAGGGATCGGTCCTTGGGCCCCAGCTATTCACAATATATATTAATGATCTAGACAAGGGAACTAGATGTAATATCTCCAAATTTGCAGACAACACAAAGCTGGGTGGGCGTGTGGGCTGTGAGGAGGATGCCGAAAAACTCCAGGATGAATTGGACAGGTTGGGTGATTGGGCAAAAGCATAGCAGATGCAATATAACGTGGATGACTGCGAGGTTATCCACTTTGGTGGCAAAAACAGGAAGGCAGATTATTATCTGAATGGCAATAGATTGGGAGAAGGGGAAGTGCAATGAGACCTGGGTGTCCTTGTGCACCAGTCGCTGAATGTAAGCATGCAGGTGCAGCAGGCGGTTAAGAAGGCAAATGGTATGTTGGCCTTCGTAGGGAGAGGGTTTGAGTACTGGAACAAGGATGTCTTGCTGCAGTTGTACAGGGCCTTGGTGAGACCACATCTTGAGTATTGTGTGCAGTTCTGGTCGCCTTATCTGAGGAAGGATGTTCTTGCCATGGAAGGAGTTCAGCGAAGATTCACCAGGCTGATACCTGGGATGGCAGAAATGACGTATGAGGAGAGATTGGGTCGATTGGGCTTGTACTCGCTGGAGTTTAGAAGAATGAGAGGAGATCTCATTGAAATTTATAAAATTCTGACAGGACTGGACAGACTAGATGCAGGGAGGATGTTCCCGATGGTCAGGGAGGCCAGAATCAGGGGTCACAGTCTAAGGATAAGGGGTAGGCCATTTAGGACAGAAATGAGGAGGAATTTCTTCACCCAGAGAGTGGTGAACCTGTGGAATTCTCTACCACAGAAGGCAGTAGAGGCCAATACATTAAATATATTCAAGAAGGAGTTGGATATATTTCTTAAGGCTAAAGGGATCAAGGGGTATGGGGAGAAAGCAGGGACCAGGTACTGAATTTGAATGATCAGCCATGATCGCATTGAATGGCGGAGCAGGCTCGAGGGGCCGAGTGGCCTACTCCTGCTTCTATCTTCTATGTTTCTATGTTTCTATGTGGCTCAGTGTCAAATTTTTTGTCTTAAAATACTCATGTTTTTTTTTATTCATTCATTGGATGTGGGCGTCACTGGCAAGGCCAGCATTTATTGCCCATTCCTAGTTGCCCTTGAGAAAGTGGTGGTGAGCTGCCTTCTTGAACTGCTGCAGTCTGTGTGGTGGAGGTACTCTCACAGTGCTGTTAGGGAGGGAGCTCCAGGATTTTGACCCAACAACGATGAAGGAACGGCGATATACTTCCAAGTCAGGATGATGTGTGACTTGGCGGTGGTGGTGTTCCCATGCGCTTGCTGCCCTTGTCCTTCTAGGTGGTAGAGGTCGCAGGTTTGGGAGGTGCTGCTGAAGAAGCCTTGACAAGTTGCTGCAGTGCATCTTGTAGATGGTACACACTGCAGCCACAGTATGCCGGTGGTGGAGGGAGTGAATGTTTAAGGTGGTGGATGGGGTGCCAATCAAGTGGGCTACTTTGTCTTGGATGGTGTCGGGATTTTTGAGTGTTGTTGGAGCTGCACTCAATCAGGCTTGTGGAGAGTATTCTATTACACTTCTAACTTGTGCCTTGTAGATGGTAGAAAGGCTCTGGGGAGTCAGGAGGTGCACAATACCTAGCCTCTGACCTGCTCTTGTTGCCGCAGTATTTAAGTTTCTGGTCAATGGTGACCCCAGGATGTTGATGGTGGGGGATTCAGAGATGGTAATGCCGTTGAATGTCAAGGGGCGGTGGTTAGACACTTGTTTGTTGGAGATAGTCAATGCCTAGCACTTGTGTGGCACTAATGTTACCTGCCACTTATCAGCCCAAGTGTGAATGTCGCCCAGGTCTTGCTGCATGCGGGCATAGACTGCTTCATTATCTGAGGAGTTGCGAATGGCACTGAACACTGTGCAGTCATCAACGAACATCCCCACTTCTGACCTTATGATGGAGGGAAGGTCATTGATGAAGCAGCTGGAAATGGTTGGGCCGAGGACACTGACCTGAGGAACTCCTGCAGCGATGTCCTGGGCTGTGACGATTGACCTCCAACAACCACAACCTTTGTGCTTGGTATGACTCCAGCCAGTGGAGAGTTTTCCCCCTGATTCCCATTAACTTCATTTTATTAGGGCTCCTTGATGCCACTCTTGGTCAAATGCTGCCTTGATGTCAAGGGCAGTCATTCTCACTTCACCTCTGGAATTCAGCTCCCTTGTCAAATATTTGGACCAAGGCTGTAATGAGGTTGGGAGCAGAGTGGTCTTGGTGGAACCCAGCTGGGCATAAGTGAGCAGGATATTGGTGAGTCAGTGCTGCTTGATCGCACTGTCAAAGACACCTTCCATCACTTTGCTGATGATTGAGAGTAGACTGATGTGGTGGTAATTGGCCGGATTGGATTTGTTATGCTTTTTGTGGACAGGACACACCTGGGCAGTTTTTCACATTGTCGGGTAGATGCCAGTGTTGTAGCTGTACTGGAACAGCTTGGCTAGAGGTGCGGTTAGTTCTGGAGCACAAGTCTTCAGCACAGCAGCTGGGATGTTGTTGGGGCCTTTGTTGTATCCAGTGCGCTAAGCCATTTCTTGATATCACGTGGAGTGAATCGAATTGGCTGAAGCCTGGCTTCTGCGGTGGTGGGGACCTCAGGAGTAGACCGATATGGATCATCCAGTCTGTACTTCTGGCTGAAGATGGTTGCAAACGCTTCAGCTTTGTCTTTTGCACTCATGTGCTGGGCTCCACCATCATGGAGCCTCCTCCTCCCGTTAGTTGTTTAATGATCCACCAATATTCATGACTGGATGTGGCAGGACTGTGGAGCGCCTTGGGATGTTATACTACCTTTAAAGGTGCTATATAAATACAAGTTGTTGTTGTTGAAAATGACAGACCAGGTTTATGGGCGGAATGGTCTGTAAACCTTTGATTCCTTTAAGCCATTGTCAAATGTCAGTTTTGTGTTAAATTCATTTTACTTTAAAATCCTGTTAACAGGTCAAAGCTCCTTGTGGGTATTTACACAAACCTTATGGTGCTACTGAATGATTTTACTGGCTAGCATAAGTGTACCTTTTACACTGTAGTAATACTGCAGCCCCGTAACCCACCCGGTGAAAACTGGGCATTCTCGGGTCAGACATCCAATATACCCCGCCTGATTGTCGGCTCCATTGACGTCAAAGCAGTGTAAAATCAGACTGGGTATAAAACGGACGTCTGACTCAAACCCATGCCATTCTCACTGGGTGGGATAAGTTAAAATTGGAGCACTTTTTATGACGGTACTTACATTCATTAGGGTAAATTCACTGAACTCACGCTGCCAATTGGGAACCTTGCTTGAAGGAAGTGGGGGTGGGAGAGTCTGAGTTATTGTGTTGTAGGCTTATCACTGACCTTTGCTCCCTTCAATGGGTGAATTTACCCTACAACTATATCATGTTGCATTATTAAATTTAATAAAAAACTATAACCTTGTCAGGAAAAAATACAAAATATAGGATGACCCATGGCTCGATCTCTTCGTTTACCTCAACTTTCTCACCTGTCCTTAAAGTGTTGAGCTCTGCTGGGATGTGGTTCTACTGGCATTAGCAGCCTTCACACTTTGTATAAGTGGTCACTCTTCATGTGTTAGTCGAGACAATAGGAGTGATTTTTGTTTCCCTACCAGCCTGTTTGCACTGGGGCGGTAGTGGGATCAAAACAGCGTGACTCGTTGAAGTGCCAATTTACCACCTGGTTTCTACCCCTTACAATTTTTGGGTGGATTTCGACCTATGTAGCTGGAGCTCCTGCCAGAAACAGGTGGGAGCCTCATAAATATATGTTAATCAGGGTCAAATGATATATGTACAACCGCCTCCCCACCGTGTACACACACACAATGCCATTTTCGTCTCTGCATACCGGATTAGCAGAATCCCCTTTGACTGCCCACTAAACAGGTTAGTACAAGTTAGGATCCAGCCCTTTTGAGTGGCCAGGAAAGGGATCATCTGTTGCGGTCAAGGAAAGCCCGATGCAGTTATGGCATGCTTTTATTTTCCAGTCACTTGATAGATTTAAGGCTAAAAACCTTCCACATTTAATGTTCTTGCTGCTTTAGGTGCTGCAAAAATTTTGCCTGTACTCAACTGGTGCTTCCTTTCACTTCCGGCGCTTCCATGCCTCCCCTTAAAGGGGTCGCTGTAGGCCCATCACAATTGGCTGTTTTGCCAGATTTCCTGCTGCCAGATTGGCAAGCTGCCTATAGGGGGCAAGTTTCGTGCTTTCAGGTTGTTGCATTAATGTAAATGAGGCTCAGCTATAAAAGTCCCACAGCGACGGCTTTAGGTGGGCACAGCGTATGCAATGCCCACCATCCACCTAATATGTGCTCAAAGCAAAAATCGGCCATATGATTCTTGACAAACTATGTAATGGTGGGGGCACTAAGACCAAGTTTGAACTTGTCCTTACACAAAATTCAATCTGCAGACGTCATTGGATAGCAAACAGCAACAGGATCTCTGGTTCATTTTATCTCCTTCCCAGACTAGGGGACTGAGGCTAATTGTAGCAGCCCCCCTCTAAATGATATCAGCTAATTGAGTGCAGAGCAGTGATTGAACCCAGGATCGTCCTAAAGGAGAGAAAGAACTTGCATTTATATAGTGCCTTTCATGAGCTCAGGCCATCCCATAGCGCTTCACAGCCAATGAATTACTTTTGAAGTGTAGTCACTGGGGGTAATTTTGACTTTGTGTGATAGTGTAAACGGGGTGCTAATAAATTGGCAGCTCGTTGTACATCTCTCCTGGTTTTCATTTCCATTGACTTTACTGTTGCACAAAGTCAAAATTAGCCCCACTGTTTTTGATGTAGGGAAATGCAGCAACCAATTTGTGCACAGTAAGGACCCATAAATAGCAATGAGATAAATGACCAATTAAACTGCTTTGATGTTGTTGGTTGAGAAATAAATGCTGGCCAGGATATCGGGAAAACTCCCCCGCTCTTCTTTGAATAGTGTTATCGGGAAAACTCCCCCGCTCTTCTTTGAATAGTGTTATCGGGAAAACTCCCCCGCTCTTCTTTGAATAGTGTTATCGGGAAAACTCCCCCGCTCTTCTTTGAATAGTGTTGAGGCATCTTTAACGTCCACCTCAGAGTAGAAGGGACCTTGATTTAATGTCTCATCCAAAAGACGGGTTTGTTTTGCACAGTATCATCTTATGTCATGCATTAGGCCACTGATCTAACTGAAAAAAAAAACTCATCACTTTTCCTGATTGTGCTTTGAAATACTCAAGAGGATTATGCAGAACATCAGTTTTACAAAGTTTCAGTTCTGAAGAGAATTAAATTTTGGAAGTAGCAGCAAAGGAATACTCAAAAATCTAATAGTTTGATGAATTCTAACTTCTAGAAATCAATCAACTGACTGCAGTCTATTTGATTTATAAATACATTTCATCATATAACTGTAAATGATCAACTTTTACTATACCAGGCCAAACTTAATATAAATTCAGATCAGCACTTTTGCTATATGAATTATGTTTAGCATATTAAAGTTTAATTTTCATTGTCACATGAACTGTTAAAACGAAATTAACGTAAAATTAAATGCAGATGCTAAATAGGAAAATCTTTCAGGAGTTTACAGAGTTTAAAAAAGGAACAGTTTCTTTTCATTGTAGAGAGCAGAAATAATTTTTGCTCTGGCGACAAAAGTTCACACTCACCTTTAAAAAACACAAATTTCCCATCAGGCCGCTCATAAACTGCATCAATGTTAGAAGGCAAACCCCTCCAGAAATAGGCAATCTGCATGGGGTAACCATCCAGAACCTTATTGTTCCGAACACGCCAAAACCATTGGTCCTGCAATTGGAGAGTTCACTGGTTAAATTTGATAGTTCTTTAGCATTTGTGTATACTGTGTGTAAAGGCTGCACACTTTTGACAGTATAAACAAAAAGAAAAAAAGAACTGGAAATCTGAAATGGAGAGTACTTTTAACCCAACCCATCCAGTGGGTAACTGATGGGATGGGATTGCCCGCCCATTTTACACCCAATGGAAAATAAAATCGGACGGGGTGTTAAACGGACGGCCTACCGGATCCTATCAGCTTCTTGCCAGGACAGGTTAGGTTAAAATTACCCCCAAGAATGGGAAATGCTTGAAACACAGTTTTCTATTAAACAGCTTGCAGGTCATTTATCTCATTAACTTCCTCTCTGTGTATAGAATATCTCTCGTTTCTTCTCCTTTCTTTTCTTCCCCCAACCCTACTAAAATGTTTGATTATCTTTCAGTTTTCAGTTCTGATGAGGGGTTATACTCAAAATGTTAACCTGCCTTTTATCTTTACAGATACTAACTGACTTGCTGTATATTTCTACCGTTTCTGTTTTTGTTCCACTTTTGACAGGATGTTTTGCTTGTTAAGAACCCTTACAAAAAAAATACCATTCACTGTGTCAATGAAGTAAGTATAACTTGAAGCTCTTTCGAAAGTCATGACTACTAAACTCTAACTTTGTGCCTTAAAATCTCTTCGCATTGAAAAACCTCAAGGCAAGACTCAGACGGAATAGAAAACATTAAAGAGGGATTTATATTCATATTGCTGTCTTTCATCACTTCATAAATGAATGGGGGTAATTTTGACTTTGGGCGATAGCGTAAAAACGTGAGATATGGGCCCCGATTTTCTCCCAGCCGTTGGGTGGGTTTTCAGGCGGGTGGGGGCCAAAAATCACAGAAATAGGGGGTCGCGACACCCCCGGCCGATTTCCCGCCCCTCCCGATTTCCCGTCCCACCCGACTTTCACCCCCGTGTTTCAGTGGGACCTGATTCAGTCCCGCCCGCCGCAGGCGGGAATGGTCGGCGGGAGCCTAATGATCAATTATTAGCATGGTTAAACCTATTTTCAGGGGCCCTTGCAATTTTCTGGCTTCCCCCACGTAAAACACGCCTGGTGGGAACACCGCTGATGAAACCTGGCGTGAAAAGAGTTGGCTTGCTTGCTTTCAGCTGCAGGTCAATCAGGACTGAAGAGATTTAAACAGGCAGCATTTGCAGGCTGCAGGACCTTGTTGCTGAATGCTTAGGCACAGCTGTGGAAGGTTGGAGCCTCACACACTTCTCCACTGTGAGCTCCTGGGAAGCCCCTCTCACCACACTAACTCAGCGCCTCAACGGAGGCATCTGCCAGAAGCATGGGAGGCCTTTTGTTCCTTCCCTTCCTGGCATTGGAGGATCTCCAACAGCAGAGGAGGCTGGAGCAACTCCAGCAACAGCATGACCAGCAACAGCATGACCAGCAGCAACAACAGCACCAGCAGAAGCGGCAGGCTGCGGCTCAGCGACCTGGGGCAGCACAGGCCAGAAGGGGCCAGTGCATGGAAGGCCGTCGGCACAGGAGATACCCCCCAAACAGGGTCTACAGACACAGGGTCAGCTACCTCAACATGACTGAGCAGCAGTGCCAGAAGTGGCTCCGACTTTCGCGAGAGGTTGTGACTGACATCTGCGCAATGCTGCAGCAAGACCTGGAGCCCAGAGCACCAGGTCCACACTACTTACCAGTGGCCATCAAAGTCACCACCGCAGTCAACTTTTATGCGTCAGGCTCTTTCCAGGGATCAGCAGCAGACATCAGCGGCATCTCCCAGGCGGCCGCACACACTTGCATCACGCAGGTAACCGATGCCCTCTTTGCCCTCGCGCACAATCACATCCATTTCACCAGGGATCGCGCAAGTGTCACGGCGCGAGCGCGTGGATTAGCTCAGCTGGCAGACTTTCCAAGGGTGCAGGGCATCATTGACTGCACACGTGGCCCTTAGGGCACCCCACCGCAATCCAGGAGTTTTTGTCAACCGCAAGGGCTTCCACTCCCTTAACGTTCAGCTGGTGTGTGACCACAAGAAGGAGATTTTGCAGGTTTGTGCCAGGTTCCCTGGCAGCTGCCATGACTCCTTCATACTGCGCCAGTCTACTGTGTCTCCGCTATTCAGTCCGCCAAATGAACTTCAAGGATGGCTACTTGGAGACAAGGGATATCCCCTGCACTCCTGGCTAATGACGCCGTTGAGGAGACCAGCCAGCGAAGCTGAGGAGCGCTACAACTCCAGCCACATTACCACCAGATGCATTATCGAGCAAACCATCGGATTGCTGCAGATGCGCTTCAGATGCCTTGATAGATCAGGTGGAGCCCTACAGTACTCATCAGCCAGGGTCTCCAAAATCATCGTGGTATGCTGTGTGCTTCACAACATGGCACAGCGTCGTGGCTTGCCGATTCCGCAGAACCAAGAGGCTCCTCACAGAGCCGCCTCGGATGAGGATGATGCGGAGGAGGAGGAGGACGACGGAAATGAGCATCCTGCAGAGGCCCGCCAACCAGCGGCACCAGTGCGCGAGAACATTGCTGGGCGGAATGCAAGGAACGCACTCATCCTGGGCAGATTTGCGTAGCCTGGTACATCAAACACTGCAGCCTCACTGCTTCTTAACTGACCATGGACAGTGGCCTATGCCTACACTTTCCTACCTATTTGACCAGCTTGCTGACATCTGCAAGTTATCCTAAGGCCTCTATGTGATATCCCCATTCGCCAAATGACAGACGCCATAACTGCAGCAGCTGCCACCAGATTTTTTATGTACAGGAAAATGATGGCATTAAAACTATTTACAAGACTGGATGGTGGAATAGTTATGTGAATGTGAGCATAGAGAGATACGGAATGGGTAAGGGTGCATGGATGTGACTGTGAAGTGGGATGTGGAGGAAGAGATTGCTGAAGCTGAGTGCTGTTGGGGAAAGGCAATGGGGATCAGGTTGAGGGTGATGGAAACTTCATACTTGCTTTCCCTGTGCGGTGAAGGTCATGGAAGCGCTTCCTGCACTGCATCCAGGTGCGACGGGTGACTCCCAGAGAGTTGACCACTGCTGCCACCTCCATCCAGGCAGCCCTGGACTCTTTGGGAGGCCTCTTCCTCCCTGAGCGGGGGTAGAGGACCTCCCTATGGGCCCTTACCCCATCTACCAAGGTCTGCAGTGACGTCTCGTTGAATTTGGCTGCAGCTCGGCCTCTGCCGCTGGCAGCAGCTGGTGCAGGCTCCTCTGCCATTGTGCAAGAGTGGTTGAGAAGCCTGCAGAGGTGGAGAAGCTTGCTGGACACTTTAAAAGCACCACGAATTATGACATCACACTGTGGGGCTTTCTGACTGGAAATGGACACTTAGCAAGGCTGCCCACATGCTGGAACTTAATTGGCCACTTGAGGGAAAATTGCGTCCAGCTGGCTGACCCATTTTTTTTTGGGTCGGAACCCCACATTCGGGGAACCCGCACATTTCCCGCACGATCCAGAAAATCGGGCCCATGGATTCAGCCGTCCATTATACACCTCTCCCCATTTTCATTTCCATTGACTTCACAATTTTACACTATCACCAAAGTCAAAATTACCCCCATTTATTTTTATGAAGTGATGAAAGACAGAGTTTTGAACATTCCTTAACTGAGATATTTCTATACTACAATTTTCATGCAGAAGCCACATTCACAAAACAGCCATAACCGTTTTTTAATGCCAGTTTTAGTCATTAAAGGCTAGTATGGAGCTTGGCAACTAATTTGCAATGCAGAGGTCACATGGCACTGGCAGCTTTATTTTATCACTACAAGTGACGATTTTACCATGCTTCTTACAGTCTTTCACAAATTCTATTCATATTGTGACAAACCTCCCCAAAAAATTTTCACAGATTTGTTAAGGAATTCCAAAAGGCTCAACTGCATTCTCTTCAATAATGTATTAACTGCATTTTTCTCCCTTATTTTTATCCACCATAAGACTGTCACCACCAAGTAGCCTCCTACAATGAGGAGGGCAGGAAGTGCTGGGATATCGGCAATTACATGACCACTGTCAAAGCAACTTTATGATGCACATGAAACCTAATTGCTTCATTGTGGAATAGAGGAAACTCAACAAACACAAATGCGCAGGGAGCCCTGAAATTTAAAGATGTGGGCCTAGAAATTGGATCATGGCAAATTGGTCCGCCGACCTCATTAGCTGGTGTCGCAGTCTGCCGCAGGCCTAAAGGAAGGGCCAAGCAGTGCCTGGCAGCAGCCCAAAGTTTAAATGTGGAGCCAGGAAGAGCATTCCTGTCCCTCTTGGCTCCACATTAAGGTAAGTATTTTTTTTATAAACTTACCATTATGGTGGTGACCTCCAGCGGTCCCTTTAAGGTAGACCAGGTAATCACAAACACACCAAGCTTGACCAGGGCAAACCAATTTCCAGAATGGGTCCTTAACCAGGCGCTAGGCCCCTTATTAGCATATTCAAGGCCCAACGCATATTTTAGGCAGTAGCCAGGAAGGCCTCCACAGTGCCCAAACCAATATGGCACGGACATGTTTCTGATGCTGTTTGGGCGCGGGGTGTTGACCCCCCTAATTGGACATCTTTGCACCCGTTCTCTGCCTGGAAAATGGGTGCAACACAGTCCAATTTTTCCCCTGTGATATTCTGGTTGGAAGCAAAGATTGGACTTCTTACTGCATTCCAGTTGTTCTACATGCTTCAAATGTAATATCCCACCACAATTTTCTGCAGTAAAGTGGTGAGCCCATTTGCTTTTTTCCCAGCTTTACTTCCAAATTGATTTATCAATGACTACATGACAAGAACAGTGCAATTCCAACACGTTTTTGTCTTATTGTGGTCAGAGCAGATATATATATATTGCTTTACTGCATCTCTGCATCATATAAAAGGGCACCTCACTTTAAAATTCATTAGAATGTGGATAACCAGCTATTATGAATTTTGCTCTTTGGTCAGTAGTCAAGTGCTCAGTTGTGTCAGCCCTTAGTCAAAGACATTTTAACAAGTCTGTGGGGAATTGCTGTAGGTGAACCGTATCACTTTATTTATTGGTTTCGACAATTTCTCTGACTAACTGATGACATATATAAAAATTTCAAATAACTGTAAAAGACATTTTTCCTCAATGTTATAGAAGACCTCATGCAGCATAGCAAAAATGACAGTGGCTCTTTAACTGAATTACAATGGACTTCTCATCTGACGCAGTGAAGAGAACTTAATATGGCAATGTCAGTTCTCTTCCCAGTGCAAGGGTTCTGAAAACCTGAAGTGCAGAAAATCTTGTACTACACATCCTTGTAAATAATTCAATGTCCTGCAAAGTATGCCACCTATGTGTTATGAAACCAGACAATGATGTCAGTTATTTCTGTAAAGTTCAAGCAGCTAAAAGGGTATCCCGCATGATATTTTCTACTTAGAATGCCAGTATCTTGGAGTGAAATTATAATAAACATTCAGGTTATAATTTGCATCAATTCATTCATTCTGTTTGTAAAACACTAAAATGTTATGTTACTATGTAAATCATTCTACTATAATCCAAAAGGTGTAAATACAGTAATGAGGGTACAGCTTATACATCAGGAAGTTAACTGCACTGACAGTACCATTTCACTGATATACAAAAATGATACCGTGGTTCCTGTAGCTACTCAAGTTTTTTTTTTACAATTCCACAGATTTTCTGAAAAGACTTTCACAGTTTCTGTTTAATCCCAGGGTCATCAAAAATATTGCATAAATGCCCAAGAGCAAATGAACCCTGTGTGGCAAACCTGTTCAGTGTTTTTTGGCTAAATGAATCTAGTCTAAGGTTTTAACTAGTCTCAAGTGAAATTAGAAAAAGAGCAAAAGTGAAATACAAAATAAAAGGTTTAATATGGAAACAAAATAAAATGAAGACAGTGATCCTGACAAGTATTGATTTTTCTTGGAAAAACTGAAAATGCTGAAAATACACATCGGGTATTTCAGACTCTCCAAAGAGAGAAGGTCCTTTAATGATTCAGGTGTAATGTTTCAGAGTTGTAACGAAAGGTTTCTACCTAAAATATTAATTTGTCTTTTCTTCAGATGTTGATGTACCTGCTGGACATTTTCAGAGTTTTCTATCTTCATTTCATATCTTCAGCATTTACAATTTTTTAGTTCTTGATTTCTTATGATTTGGTTGTGTTCAGGGACTTTATAACCAGGTAGTTTTTATTGACAGATATATCGGGCCTGTCACAGTAATAATTTGCTCTCTTGTTCATTGTATTACGATTTTCCAACCTGCACTCCTAGCGGGGAGCTGCACTTGAAGAACGGATGGGTCAGAGGATTGGAGCTACAGTGTTGCAGCCCGATTACTGAACCATGCTCCCATCAAGAATGGGAGCAGAGGCTGGATTTTACGAACCTTGGTGGGTCCGTGGCAGGTGACATCGGTGGCGGGTCCCAACCCCGTTGCTGTCTCCATCTCATCCTCTGAAATGAATTTACCGTGATTGGGCTTGTTAAGCCGCCCAGCGAGTTTCCCGGCTAATTAGATGACGCGTCATCAGCCGGTTTCCTTAAAGGGACCATGGGCAACTTTCTTTTGGCAGTTGTGCTGTCAGTGTTCGACAGCATAGAGGTGCTGCAAACACTGACAATGACTGCACAGAGGTGCACGGCTGCACCCAGGCTCTCCCATGACTCTTTCCATATGCTTATGGAGGGAGTTACAGCACACAGGGAGGTCCTCTTCTCTTCCCAAGGGCGGAAGTGACCTCCCCAGGAGATCAACACAGCCTGGTTCACATTGCAGAGGAGGGCACAAGAAGGGATGTGGCCAGGAGAACCTTGGTGCAGTGCCACAAACATTTCAATGATCTCAGTAGATTACGAAATGTTAGTACAAAGTCACACTCAACCTCATCCTGCTGTCCTTTCATCACATCCCCATCACTCTGCCTTCCCTACCCTACTCCTGCACATCCTTACTCACACCAACTTACCTTGCACCTCCACCCATCCCTCTCTATCTATATTATCACATCCCCATCTCACTAGCCACCCCTCACACTCACCCTCATTCTAGTGCAATCATACCAACTAACAACACACCAGGGTAGGCCCTTGGGTGTTTTATGCAATGTTCATGTGAAGTTTCTGTTAATGTCGTGTCAAACATTGAAACCGTTATTTTCAACACTTTGCATTCTTGGACAGATTTGTATGCACCTTCGGAAGTGGCTTAGTTAGTTGCAGTGAATGGTGAGACATAACTGTGTCTGCAATGGTGATGAGTGTGAAAGGAATGGCTTGGGCATTGTAGGGATGCTTTATGTTGTTGGTGTGGGGTGGTGCCAACCTGGCACATCATGTGGCAGCCAGGGTGTACAGCATCAAGTGAAGTAAATGTGGCCATGGTGAGTGTAGTGTATGTACTTTGCAGAAGGAGCTATATTCTGCAGCCCCTGTATACTGCAGTACCAGTAGTGACCACCCCTGTATATAAGCCTGTGCAGTAACTTTGCATAGTAGTTCCAGTTTTGTCTCCACTCAGTAAACACCTGTTGGAACCAACTCCTGCAGTCTGTGTCTCAATTACACACGGACATAATACTGGCGACAAGCAGATCCGAACTTACCTACAGTTCTGCACCACCTCATGGGGATCCATCCCTGAAGCGAAGTTGTTAGAGGTCGAGGCCAGAAGGAAGAAAGGAAAAAAAAAACAAACAGAAGAAATGGGCGTCGACCGTGGGCAACCGCCTTTGATTCATCGGAGTTGAAGATTTGCAGGAGAGGCTGTCGAGAGCGGGGCTTGGTTATCCTGTCTATGGTGTTCCAGCTAATCGGGCTGGTGGCAGGTAGTACACTGATCCTTCCTGGGCTGCGGCGGGCTAGAGCTCGATCGGGTGGCTTTTCAACGGGGCCGAGCAGCGTTGCCGGGAAGAGGAGAGAGAGAGGGTGGAGCACATAGGGGCGTACAGACCCGAGAAGAGGGAGGAAAGTGTCCCGTAGGGTTTGCTCTGATGACGGGATAATAAAAGAAATTAGAAGTGCAGGAAGCCGCGAGGAGCTGCAGTTCGCCACCGGGACCGCGGAGAGCGGCGTTAGCAGCAGCGCAGGGGGGAAGTGCACGAAGACCATAGGGCGTCGCCATCAAGGCATAAAAACGCCAGCAACTGCGCTAGCAGCAGCGGAGAAGACAGAAAGCACGGGAGGCGCCATCTTAATCCAGCGGGGAAGAAGGCAAAGCGCGGGAGGCGCCATTTTGTTCAATCGGGGAAGAAGGCAAAGCGCGGGAGGCGCCATCTTAGATTTACAAGATGCCGAAGACTGGCAATATCACTGCCTTCGATAATGCAATAGAAGACTGGACCACGTATGTGGAAAGAGTCGAAGTATATTGCAAGGCAAACGAAGTAGCTGATGAGAAAAAGGCATCGGTACTACTAAACTTAATGGGCGCAAGAACGTACGGCCTATTGCAGAACCTGATCACTCCAGCCAAACCGATGGCGAAGAGTTTTAACGAAATTGTTGATATCCTACAGGAACACCTAAATCCTACACCGCTGCTGATAGCAGAAAGATTTAAATTCCACAAGAGGAATCAGCATAAAGCAATGCTGATTACCTTACGGAACCACGCAAGCTATCAAAGCACTGCCAGTTCGGAGCAGGACTGGCAGATACCCTACGGGACAAATTTGTCTGTGGACTCCTGAGTGAAGGAACCCAGAAGAGGTTACTCTCAGAGAAAGAGCTGACGCTAGATAAGGCTTTCAGTGTGGCAGTATCGTACGAAGCAGCAGCAAGGGGAGCTGCGGAAATACAGCAAAAGCCACAGGAATGCGGCACCCATGAAATGACACGGAGATTTGAAAAATGTTATCGCTGTGGCAGAACAACCCATGACCAGAAGGACTGCTGGTCCAAGGACAAAATATGCAGGCAATGCGGAAAGATGAGACACATTGCATGAGTTTGCAGGTCTGGGAAGAAGACTAACGACAACAAAAAGGCTACTAAGGAACAGTACAGGAAAGTACAAAAGATGACGGACAGTAGTTCCGAAGACCAGAAGAGCGATAGTGAATCCGGGAACAAGAGACTAAGCAGTCTCAAACTTCACAACGTAATCGCAAAAGAGGATCACCGAACCATTTGGGTCACCCTCATGATAGCAGGGTCCCAAGTCAAAATGGAATTGGATACAGGATCAGCCCTGACCGTCATGAATCGACGAGACTATGAGCGGCTATTCTCACACATACCCTTGAAAGACACATCCATTGTCTTGAAGACGTATACGGGGCAGAAAGTATACCCCAGAGGGAAAATAAGGGTGCCTGTCGAATACAACAGCAAGGAAATACAGAAATTGTATCTGTACATACTGCAAGATGGTGGACCACCGTTATTGGGACGTGAATGGATCAGAAAGATAAGTTTAGACTGGCACTCCATTCAGGCACTGACTGTGGCTGGTAAAAAGGATGACGACGTCACACCTGGACGATTGTCAAAAATCTTAGCTAACGCGAAAGAGGTATTTCAACAAGAACTGGGAACTCTTAAAGGTGTAACCGCCTCGATAAAAATAGAAGAGAATGCAATTCCCAAGTTTTTCAAAGCAAGACCGGTACTGTATGCAATTCGCCCAGCCGTCGAGGCAGATCTGGAGAATGCAGGTGTGTTATCTAAGGTAGACTGGAGCGAGTGGGCGACACCCATCATTCCTGTCATGAGAAAAACGTTAAACAATAAGTCTGAGGAGCCAAGGAAGGTTCGCATCTGTGGGGACTTCAAGGTGACGGTGAACCCAGTCCTTCACACAGTACAGTATCCCCACCCGAGGATAGAAGATATTTTTGCCTCACTATCTGGAGGGAAGCGTTTTACAAAAGTTGACCTAGCACAAGCATATTTGCAGATGGAGGTTGAAGAATCCTCTAGGAAGTATCTCACGATAAACACTCACAAAGGTCTTTACCAGTATAATCGACTGGTATTCGGGTAGCATCAGCTCCGGTGATATGGCAAAGAGCGATGGAACAAGTCCTGCAAGGGATTCCGGGGACTCAGTGTTACTTGGACGACATCCTAGTGACAGGTGAAAATGACAGTGAACACCTTGCCAACCTAGAGCAGGTGCTCACTAGACTAAGAGAACATGGGCTACGAGCCAATCGCCCCAAGTGCGAGTTTTTTAAGAAACAGATTATCGTATTGTGGCCACGTGATTGATGAAGAGGGGTTACATAAGTCCCTGACAAAATTGAAGTGGTAGTTAAGGCTCCAGCACCTGAAAATGTTTCGCAACTGAGGTCATTCCTCGGATTGGTGAATTACTACCATAAGTTTTTGCCGAATTTGTCCACAATTCTGCACCCACTGAACGCCCTACTACAAACTGGAGTAGCATGGAAATGGAGCGATGAATGTAAGCGGGCCTTTCAGAAGAGTAAAGACCTAATCACTTCAAGAGAAGTATTGGCTCACTACAACCCATCACTACCGATAAGACTGGCGTGTGATGCGTCTCCCTACAGCATTGGAGCGGTACTGTCACATAAATTCCTTGATGTTTCAGAGAGGCCGATAGCTTTTGCGTCACGCTCGTTAACTTCAGCCGAGCGTAACTATGCCCAGATTGACAGAGAGGCCCTCAGCCTGGTGTGGGGGGTGAAGAAGTTCAATCACTACCTGCACGGTCAGAAATTTACTCTACTTACTGATCATCAACCTCTTGTCTCCATTTTCAACCCTCAGAAGGGCGTCCCGATAATGACAGCACAACGGCTACAGAGGTGGTCCCTTTTCCTAGGGGCACACCAATATGACATTGAGTACAAAGGAACTAAACAGCATGGGAATGCTGATGGATTGTCGCGCCTACCGTTGCCGACGGTGGAAGAAGCACCTGCAGTGGATCCTGTGGAGATATTCCACTCAACCATAGTCGAATGTCTACCTGTGACGAATGCAAACATAGAAAAGGAAACACGAAATGACCCGACACTCTCCAGGGTCTATGATTTAACGGTGAAGGGATGGCCAGCACATGGCGAACCACTGTTGCCAGCATTCTCGCCGAGAAGAGAACAGCTGTCAGTGTGCAGAGGAACCTTGATGTGTGGATCCACGGTAGTAATTCCACCCAAATTGAAGGATAGAGTGCTCAATGAGCTTCATGAGGGTCATCTGGGAGGGGTAAAAATGAAGAACTTAGCCAGAGCGTTTGTGTGGTGGCCGGGAATCGATAGAGAAATCGAAGAGATGACCAAGAGCTGTACAGGATGCCAGAAGGTCCAAAACGCCCCACCACAAGCCCCTCTACATCCATGGGAGTGGCCCTCATCTCCATGGCAAAGGGTACACATTGATTTTGCTGGTCCATTTATGGACTCGATGTTTTTAATTGCGGTGGATGCACAAAGTGGCCAGAGGTAATAAAAATGTCCTCAACCACCACAGAAAAAACTATCACAGTCTTACGAACCATATTCGCCAGAAATGGGCTGCCTGAACAGATTTGCTCCGACAATGGACCATAGTTTGTGTCTGAAGAGTTCCGGAGGTTCTTAAAGAACAATGGTGTTAAGCATTACACATCCACCCCATATCTTCCAGCCACCAATGGATTGGCTGAGAGGTTCGTTCAAACATTCAAGAAGGCTATCAAGGCAATGTGTAATGAAGACATACCCCTACAACACAAGGCGGATAACTTCTTGTTTGCCTACCGAAATGCGACACATGCGGTTACCAACCAACCTCCAGCCATGATGTTCTTCAATCGAAGACTACGATGCCCCTTGGATTTGGTTAAGCCAAACATCAGAAGAGATGTGGAGAACAGGCAGTTTCAGAATATGAATGAAAGGCCGACCAGGAGTTTTAAGATAGGTCAACCAGTTTTGGCCCGGGACTACCGCACAGAGAAATGGCAGCCAGGAATGATCTGCACACGGCAAGGACCTCTAATGTATACCGTGGACGTTGGAGAGAGCATTATAAGACGCCATGCTGACCAGATTCTAGAGTCACTGAAAAACGTCAAATCCACACCACGATCCGATACACCTGGTGATGAAACCGAAGTACCAATTGCATCTACCTCAGAATCGGTGATATTGGAAGCAGACGAATCAAACGACGACGTTGATCCCGAATCAACTTTGCCAGAAGAACCAGATACCCCAAAGAGGCGTTATCCAGATAGAATCAGGAAGCCGCCTGAAAGACTGAACTTATAATTGCTTAACTTCAGCTAATGTATATAGCAACTGTAATTGTAAATATGTTATTTGATTATTAATCGAATGTTATGTATTGTTTAGCTAAAAGGGGAGGAATTGTAGTGTATGTACTTTGCAGAAAGAACTATATTCTGCAGCCCCTGTATACTGCAGTACCAGTAGTGACCACCCCTGTATATAAGCCTGTGCAGTAACTTTGCATAGTAGTTCCAGTTTTGTCTCCACTCAGTAAACACCTGTTGTAACCAACTCCTGCAGTCCGTGTCTCAATTACACACGGACATAATAGTGAGGCCATCACTGGCCTCCTGGGCAGCAATGTGGTAGGGTGCCCTCTATCCTGTGCAGCATCAGATGATTATGGAGAAGGTTGGTGTGGTTGTTGGTACTGCTGGTGTGCCTGGTGATGCTGGTGTTGCGGCTGAGCGTGATCAGATTCTGAAGACCAAGGTGAGAGAGTATAAACTGTACCCATGCTGATGGAATAGATTGCAGTTGAACCTGAGATGACAGAAGCGATCTGTCAGTGGTGAGACAGCTTGTTCCAATGAGGTGACACTCGATAGAAAGTTTGCTCCAAACACTTGCAACCTGCATAAAGCTCAATCTGTCTTCCAAATGCAGTAACTTGGCTGTTGGAGCATGAAGTGGGCTTTGGCAAATCTGTAATTTTCCCATTGTAACCTCAGTAAAATTTTGGCAATTTATTCTGTGTTTCCAGAAATCACGAGTGAAATTTGAGAAACTTGTTACAGATTTAAAATAATCAGAAACCTAGGTGAAGACCTTTAATAGATGAGTTGTCCTGGTAGCATCCTTTAGTCATGTCCTTGAATACATAAAATAAATGATGTATTGCGCTATATTACAAATAACAGAAAATAAGTCAAAATATGAAAAAGGGCAATATTGTCTTGGGGGTAAATGTGGTTTCTGGTAGAGTTAAGAATAGCTTACATCTGGCTGTGGAACTGTTCTGCTTCCATTTGGATATTTCCCCAGTGGTTTTTGTGACAATAACTTTAATTCTATATTTCTTTGAAAAAATCAGTCTGGTATTTAGTAATCTGATGTCTGTTTATATCTGTCTGAGGGTTCCAAATTTCCACTACTAATGTCCTTTAGAGAAGGAAATCTGCCATCCTTACCTGGTCTGGCCTATATGTGACTCCATACCCACAGCAATGTGGTTGACTCTTAACTACCCTCTGAAATGGTCGCTCACCACCATCTTCTCAAGGGCAATTAGGGATGGGCAATAAATGCTGGCCTTGCCAGCGACACCCACATCCCATGAACAGAAAGAAATAACTTGCACACTGTCCTACAAGACTGTTGAATTGGAGGACAATACCTTTGGTAAAGAAAGTGAAACATAATTCTAATAACTCCTGTAACAAGATTTCTGCAGATGAATGTCTAGGCTGGCACATTTGTGCAATTGTGAATAATAATTCTCATTTTTCCTTTTGGAAATTATGAATCTTAGAGGGTGAAATTCCCCTCATTTGCACCTCTGGTGGGAGGCACTAACAGGGCGCAAATGGCTTCACCCCACCCCCCACCACCACGAGACGATAGCCGCGCCTCCCGCGAAATTCCACGGGAGGTTAGCGGCGGTGCTGCTGGGTATCTGGCCCCAATCTTCTCCACCCAGAGATCATGACGTCATCTCCAGGCGCAGTGCCCCAGGAGAGAAATTTGCACTCGCGCCCCGCAGCAGCGCCAGGCGATGTTACCTACTGCTGCAGGGGTCGCACACAGTGAGGCCGGCTGCTTGTGGGATGCAACTTAAAGGCGTGGTGGGCGGGCGGCCAACAAAAAAAAGCTATTTAAAAAAAAAAAAAAAATTATTTTCAGCCACCGGTCGCGGCGTCCGTGCCGCAATCGCTCAGCCTGATACTCTGCTTGAGTGACGGGTTAATTGCGCGGCACTCCCACTCCCCGGTGGCCCAGAAATCTGCAATGAAACCTGCCGAGCTCGCAGCGTGGGCCCTTCCCTTTAATGCAGGGAAGAGCCCCTGCAATGAAGCAGCGTGGCCACACGTGGCGCTGCTGAGCAAATCGTCCCGGATTGGGACATTCCCCGTCTCTTGGGCTCTAAGAGGCAAGTGGAGCGCTTGATTTAGTGCTCCACTTCCCTCTTGGACCAAAAAGAGGGAATTTAACAAATGTTTGAAAAGGTTAGCACCTGGCATTAAGTTTCTAAACATTTTTCACTTAACGGCCCTCTAGGGGAATTTCACCCCCTTAGTGTTTTACTCTTCCATGAAGAAGAATTGTGTCACAGTCTGTGCTTCTCTGATAGTTGGATGGCAGTCGTGGGCCATTGGGAAATGCCTGGTCATTCATCCAGATTGTGATAAATGGAGTTATCCAAAATATTTATCTCTTACATACTTTAAAGCAGTGTGCTTTATTCTCTGAGTAGTACATGGACATGATCTATGACCAAAATATCTTAACTTCAAATAATGACGGTTATTGAAATACCTTAGTCTCAATAGCCATTTTTATACAAAATCCACAATGATTCTATTTGTTCTAAATTGTTTTAACAGTAGACAAATAGTAACCAATGTGTTGAACTAAAAATCTCAGAAAAATAACTTAAGTTTTCTGTATTTAACTGCCCAGCACACAGTATCTCACTCTATCTAAACTGATGTCAGCTCTACATTGCTAGGGACAGCTCTGCATTGCTAGGGATCCGTGAGTTGCACAGGCTATAATATCAGGGCATATTCCATAGCCTTCATCAAGGTGAAAATCTTCTTTGGCTCTTTCTTTTGACAGAGCCTTTTTGACGCACGCATTTATTAATGTATAGCTACGTAGCAGCAAAGAGGCATCTAGGTTAATATAGTCAACTACTATACTGTACAAAGGATAAATTGGCTGACTAATAGATGTGTTTCTCAACCCTTTGTAGACTTACCAAGCTGAGTGCTTCTCTGAAGCCTGGCAACAAAAAGAGAAAACTAACAATTTGCAGTTATGCCTAAAAGCAGGCAGCAAAACAGATCACCAACAGTGGTAATACCTTCCTTAGTGCCATTATTAAATTATACCCACAGTAATAGGTATGGCAGACTCACTGAAACCAGAATCTGCATTCTTCAGTTGCATAAGTGAAGATCCAGGTGACATCCTCTCCACATCAGTTCAATCGCTTGTTCACTAACTGATGGGATATGTACAGGTATAGTCCCCAGGGAAAGTTCAATCATTCCATCAACGGGCGAGAGAGGTAAAAAGTAATCAAAGTGTCACGTCACCAGAAAGCAGGTAAGTGATTGGTTGGTGAGTATTTCTCTTTTTCTCCTTTTTTTTCCCAAACTTAAACTCTGTGGGTTATAGTTTCTAAGCTCTGAGGTGTAGCGGGGGCTGCTGGAAACCAAAAAATTTAACTTAATTTAAAGGAAGTAAAGGGTAAGTCATGTCAGGACAGCTCAGCCCCGTAGTTTGCTCCTCCTGCACTATGTGGGAAATCAGGGACACTTCCTGTGTCTCTTACGCCCATGTGTGTGGGAAGTGTGTCCAGCTGAAGCTACTGATAGACCGCATTGCGGCACAGGAGCAGCGGATGGATAGATATTGGAGCATTCGCGAGGCTGAGGAAGGCGTGGATAGCACGTTTAGGGAGGTGGTCACACCGCAGGTAAAGGTTGCACAGGCAGAAAGGGAATGGGTGACCATCAGGCAGAATACTAGGCGCAGGCAGGTAGTGCAGGAATCTCCTGAGGTCATCCCACTCTCGAACAGTTATACCGTTTTGGATACAGTTGGGGGGGATGGCTTAACAGGGGAAGGCAGCAGCAGCCAACCTCCTGGCACCAGGGGTGGTTCTGCTGCACAGGACAGGAGGAAAAAGAGGGGTAGAGCTATAGTGATAGGGGATTCTATTGTAAGGGGAATAGATAGGCGTTTCTGCGGCAGCAAACGAGACTCCAGGATGGTATGTTGCCTCCCTGGTGCAAGGGCCAAGGATGTCTCAGAGAAACTGCAGAACATTTTGGAAAGGGAGGGTGAACAGCCAGTTGTCGTGGTGCATATAGGTACCAACAATATAGGTAAAGAACAGGATGAGGTCCTAAAAGCTGAATATAGGGAGTTAGGAGGTAAATTAAAAAATAGGACCTCAAAGGTAGTAATCTCAGGATTCCTACCAGTGCCACGTGCTAGTCAGAGTAGAAATAGAAGGATACTTCAAATGAATACGTGGCTAGAGGAATGGTTCAAGGAGGAGGGATTCAAATTCCTAGGAAATTGGAACCGGTTCTGGGGGAGGTGGGTCCAGTACAAACCGGACGGTCTGCACCTGGGCAGGACCGGGACCGATGTCCTTGGGGGAGTGTTTGCTAATGCTCTGGGGGAGGGTTTAAACTAAAATGACAGGGGGTTGGGAACCTGAGCACGGAGACAAAGGAAAGGGAAACAAGGATAGAAGCAAAAGACTGGAAGGAGAAAAACAAAGGTGGCAATCAGAGAAATCAAGGGTTTAAAACAAACATGGCCACAGTAAATAATAATTCTAAAAGGTCTAAAAGCGTTAAAAAAACAAGCCTGAAGGCTTTGTGTCTTAATGCAAGGAGCATTCGTAATAAGGTGGATGAATTAGCAGCACAAATAGAGGTAAATGAATACGACATGATTGGGATTACGGAAACATGGCTCCAGGGGGAACAAGGCTAGGAACTCAACATCCAGGGGTATTCAATATTCAGGAAAGATAGGCAAAAAGGAAAAGGAGGTGGGGTAGCTTTGCTGGTTAAAGAGGGGATTAACACAATTGTAAGGAAAGATATTAGCTCTGATGATGTGGAATCTGTATGGGTAGAACTGAGAAATACCAAAGGGCAGAAAACGTTAGTGGGAGTGGTGTATAGACCCCCAAACAGTAATGCAGAGGTTGGGGATGGCATTAAAAGGGAAATTAGAGAAGCGTGCAATAAGGGTACAGCAGTCATCATGGGTGACTTTAATCTACATATAGATTGGGCTAACCAAATTAGTAACAATACTGTGGAGGAGGAATTCCTGGAGAGTATACGGGATGGTTTCCAGGACCAATATGTCGAGGAACCAACTAGGGATCAGGCCATCTTAGACTGGGTATTATGCAATGAGAAAGGATTAATTAGCAATCATGTTGTGCGAGGCCCCTTGGGTCGGAGTGATCATAATATGATAGAATTCTTCATTAAGATGGAGAGTGAAGTAGTTGACTCAGAGACTAAGATCCTAAATTTAAATAAAGGGAACTATGATGGTATGAGATGCGAGTTGGGTAGGATTGATTGGGTAATGTCACTCAAAGGGTTGACGGTGGATAGGCAATGGCAAACATTCAAAGATCGCATGGATGAACTACAGAATTTGTTTATCCCAGTTTGGCATAAAAGTAAATCAAAAAAGCTGATTCAACCGTGGCTAACAAGGAAAATTAGGGATAACATAAGATCCAAAGAGAGGACATATAAATTGGCCAAAAAAAGCAGCAAACCTGAGGATTGGGAGCAGTTTAGGATTCAGCAAAGGAGGACAAAGGGATTAATTAAGAGGGGGAAAATAGATTATGAAAGTAAGCTTGCAGGGAACATAAAAACTGACTGTAAAAGCTTTTATAGATATGTGAAGAAAAAAAGATTGGTGAAGTCAAGCGTAGTTCCCTTACAGTCAGAATCAGGGGAATTTATAATGGGGAACAAAGAAATGGCAGTCCAATTAAATACATATTTTGGTTCTGTCTTCACAAAGGAGGACACAAATAACCTCTCAGAGATGTCGGGGGACATACGGACTAATAAGAGGGAGGAACTGAAAGAAATCAGTATTTGTAGGGAAATGGTGTTGGGGAAGTTGATGCGATTGAAGGCCGATAAATCCCCAGGGCCTGATAATCTACATCCTAGGGTACTTAAGGAAGTGGGCCTGGAGATAGTAGATGCATTGCTGGTCATCTTCCAGAACTCGATAGACTCTGGAACAGTACGCATGGATTAGAGGGTAGCTAAGGTTACCCCACTATCCAAAAAGGTGGTCGAGAAAAAGTGGGGAACTATAGACCGGTAAGCCTGACATCGGCAATGGGGGAAAATGCTAGAGTCCATTATAAAAGATGTAATAGCAGAGCACTTGGAAAGCAGTGACAGGATCGGACAAAGTCAACATGGATTTACAAAAGGTAAATCGTGCTTGGCTAATCCACTGGAATTTGTGGAGGATGTAACTGGTAAAATAGATAAGGGAGAACCAGTGGATGTGGTGTATTTGGACTTTCAGAAGGCTTTCGATAAGTTCCTGCATAAGAGATTAGCATGTAACGTTAAGGCACATGGGATTGGGGTCAAGGTATTGACTTGGATAGAGAACTATTTGACAGATAGAAAGCAAAGAGTTGGAATAAACTGGTTGTTTTCCGAGTGGCAGGCAGTGACTACTGGGGTACCGCAAGGATCGGTCCTAGGACCCCAGCTGTTCACAATATATATTAATGATCTGGACAAGGGAACTGGATGTAATATCTCTAAATTTGCAGACGACACAAAGCTGGGTGGGAGGGTATGCTGTGAGAAGGATGTCGTGAAACTCCAGTACGATTTGGGCAGAAACATGGCAAATGCACTATAATGTGGATAAATGTGAGGTTATCCACTTTGGTGGCAAAAACAGGAAGGCATTTAAATGGCAATAGGTTGGGAGAAGGGGAAGTGCAAAGAGACCTGGGTGTTCTTGTGCACCAGTCGCTGAAGGTAAGCATACAGGTGCAGCAGGTGGTTAAGAAGGCAAATGGTATGTTGGCCTTTGTAGCAAGAGGGGTCGAGTACAGGAACAAAGATGTCTTGCTGCAGTTGTACAGGGCCTTGGTGAGACCACACCTTGAGTATTGTGTGCAGTTTTGGTCGCCTTATCTGAGGAAGGATGTTCTTGCCATGGTAGGTGTGCAGCGAAGATTCACCAGGCTGATACCTGGGATGGCAGGAATGACGTATGAGGAGAGATTGTGTCGATTGGGCTTATACTCACTGGAGTTTAGAAGATTGAGAGGGGATCTCATCGAAACCTATAAAATTCTGACAGGCCTGAACAGACTAGATGCAGGAAGGATATTCCCGATGGCCGGGGAGTCCAAAACCAGGGGTCATAGTCTAAGGATAAGGGGTAAGCCATTTAGGACTGAGATGAGGAGGAATTTCTTCACCCAGAGAGTGGTGAACCTGTGGAATTCTCTGCCACAGAGGGCGGTGGAGGCCAGTTCATTAAATATATTCAAGAAGGAGTTGGATATATTTCTTAAGGCTAAAGGGATCAAGGGATATGGGGAGAAGGCAGGGACAGGGTACTGAATTTGGATGATGAGCCATGATCTCATTGAATGGCGGAGCAGGCTCGAGGGGCCGAATGGCCTACTCCTGCTCCTATCTTCTATGTTTCTATGTTTCTAACCCTTTTCAATTTTCCTGGCTCCAGGAAGTTGAGATTCTTCTATACAAATTTAAATTAACATTCAAAATAAAAGTGTTCTGTTACTGAAGGAAATATAAACAAAATAACCACATTTATCTCAATACTAACAACCATCTGATTGATCTATGAACAAAATCACTGCAAAAACCTTGATGGTGAAGAATTGCATCTTTAGAAGCAGTGGATAGACAAAATGTCAAGTAAACAATAGCGGTGGGAATTTTAACCCCCCAAAATGGGAGGCTTTGGGTCATGTGGGATGTAAAAATGTTAAAATCTCAAACCCGACCCCAACACGCCCGTTTCCAGTTTTAACGGAGGTGGAATGGGGAGCAGACGACCAATTCGCTCCCAGAAGATGGGTTGATCATTTAAATATTATAATGAGACTCTATGCTTCAGATTTTACCTCCATTTTAAATTTCAGCCTGGCCGGCCAGATTTCCTGGGCCTTGGGAAACCCAAAAGCTAAAGGGAGATGAGGACTGCTGGATCCAGCTTACCTGCTCCCCCCACCCCTACATGCCACAGTCTCCCAAAAACCTGACCCTTCCGATCTCCCCCACCCCGCAACGCTTCCGATCCCCCTCCCCCGACCATTCCGATCTCCCACCCCCGACCTTTCAAATCTACCCCCGCCCCCATGCCTCCAATCTTACCTCCGACCTCTGATCTCCCCCCACCCCCCTCCGGTACCTCTGATGTCTTTGACCCCCCGATGTGTCTCAGGTCCCGCCAATGTCTCTGACCCCCACTCCCCTGATGTCTCTCGGATCCCTCCGCTGTCTCCAACCCCCCCTGATGTGTCTCGGGTCCCTCCCAAGCCTCCAACCCCCCCCATGTGCCTCGGGTCCCTCTGCTGTCTCCGACCCCCCCGATGTGTCTCGGGTCCCTCCCATGTCTCTGACCGCCCCCCCCATTTGTCTCAGGTCCCTCCGCTATCTCTGACCCCCCCTGATGTGTCTCGGGTCCCTCCCAAGTCTCTGCCCCCACCCCCCCCCCCCACCATGTGTCTCGGGTCCCTCCGCTATCTCCGATCCCCCCCTGATGTGTCTTGGGTCCCGCCCGTGTCTCTGACCCCCCCCTCCGATGTGTCTCGGATCACTCCCATGGCTCTGACCCCTCCCCCCCCCACGCCCATGTGTCTCTGTCCTCCCGATGTCTCCATCCTCCCGGTGTCTCATAGAAACATAGAAGATAGGAGCAGGAGTAGGCCATTCGGCCCCTCGAGCCTGCTCCGCCATTCAATGAGATCATGGCTGATCATCCAAATTCAGTACCCTGTCCCTGCCTTCTCCCCATATCCCTTTTGCCTTAAAAACCATATCCAACTCCTTCTTGAATATATTTAATGAATTGGCCTCAACTGCCTTCTGTGGTAGAGAATTCCACAGGTTCACCACTCTCTGGGTGAAGAAATTCCTCCTCATCTCTGTCCTAAATGGCTTATCCCTTATCCTTAGACTGTGACCCCTGGTTCTGGACTCCCCCACCATTGGGAACATCCTTCCTGCATCTAGTCTGTTAGACATGATGTGGAGATGCCGGTGTTGGACTGGGGTGGACAAATGTAAGAAGTCACACAACACCAAGTTATAGTCCAACAGCTTTATTTGAAATCACAAGCTTTCGGAGTGCTGCTCCTTCACCTTTATAAGTTTCAATGAGATCCCCTCTCATTCTGCTAAACTCTAGCGAATATAATCCTAATCGACCCAATCTCTCTTCATACGTCACTCATGCCATCCCAGGTATCAGTCTGGTGAATCTGCGCTGCACTCCCTCCATGGCAAGAACATCCTTCCTCAGATAAGGTGACCAAAACTGCACACAATACTCAAGGTGTGATCTCACCAAGGCCCTGTACAACTACAGCAAGACATCCTTGCTCCTGTCACACTGGAATTTCTCTGCATCCTCCTCACAGCACACATCCACCCAGCTTTGTGTCGTCTGCAAACTTGGAAATATTACATCTAGTTCCTTCATCTAGATCATTAATATATATTGTGAATAGCTGGGGTCCTAGCACTGATCCCTGCGGTACCCCACTAGTCACTGCCTGCCACTCGGAAAAAGACCCGTTCATTCCAACTCTTTGCTTTCTGTCTGCCAACCAGTTCTCTATCTAAGTCAGTACCTTACCCTCAATCCCATGTGCTTTAACTTTGCACGCCAATCTCTAATGCGGGACCTTATCGAAAGTCTTCTGAAAGTCCAAATACACCACATCCACTGGTTCTCCCTTATCTATTCTACCAGTTACATCCTCAAAAAATTCCAGTAGATTAGTCAAGCATGATTTACCTTTTGTAAGTCCATATTGACTTTGTCCGATCCTGTCACTGTTTTCCAAGTGCTCTGCTGTTACATCTTTTATAATGGACTCTAGCATTTTCCCCACTACCGATGTCAGGCTTACCGGTCTATAATTCCCCGTTTTCTCTCTACCACCTTTTTTAAATAGTGGGGTTACATCAGCTACCCTCCAATCCATGGGAACTATTCCAGAGCCTATAGAATTTTGGAAGATGACCAGCAATGCATCTACTATTTCTAGGGCCACTTCCTTAAGTACCCTAGGATGTAGATTATCAGGCCCTGGGGATTTATCGGCCTTCAATCCGGTCAATTTCCCTAACATCATTTCCCTACAAATACTGATTTCATTCAATTCCTCCCTCTCATTAGACCCTATGTTCCCCGACATTTCTGGAAGGTTATTTGTGTCCTCCTTTGTGAAGACAGAACCAAAGTATGTATTTAATTGGTCAGCCATTGCTTTGTTCCCCATTATAAATTCCCCTGATTCTGACTGCAAGGGACCTACGCTTGACTTCACCAATCTTTTTCTCTTCACATATCTATAGAAGCTTTTATAGTCAGTTTTTATGTTCGCTGCAAGCTTACTCTCATATTTTGTTTTCCCCCTCTTAATTAATCACTTTGTCCTCCTTTGCTGAATCCTAAACTGCTCCCAATCCTCAGGTTTGCTGCTTTTTCTGGCCAATTTATATGTCCTCTCCTTGGATTTTATGCTATCCCTAATTTCCCTTGTTAGCCACGGTTGAGTCACCTTTTTCGTTTTATTTTTATGCCAAACAGGGATGAACAAATTCTATAGTTCATCCATGCGATCTTTAAATGTTTGCCATTGCCTATCCACCGTCAACCCTTTAAGTAACATTCCCCAATCCATCCTAGCCAACTCGCACCTCATACCATCGTAGTTTCCTTTATTTAAACTCAGGACCCTAGTCTCTGAGTCAACTACTTCACTCTCCATCTTAATAAAGAATTCTATCATATTATGATCGCTCCTCCCCAAGGGGCCTCGCACAACAACATTGCTAAATAATCCTTTCTCATTACATAATACCCAGTCTAAGATGGCTTGATCTCTAGTTGGTTCCTCGACATATTGATCCAGGAAACCATCCCGTATACACTCTAGGAATTCCTTCTCCACAGTATTGTTACAAATTTGGTTAGACCAATCTATATGTAGATTAACGTCACCCATGATAACTGCTGTGCCCTTATTGCAAACGTCTCTAATTTCCCATTTAATGCCATCCCCAACATCAGCATTAATGTTTGGGGGTCTGTATGCAACTCCCACTAACGTTTTTTGCCCCTTGGTATTTCTCAGCTCTACCCATACAGATTCTACATCATGAGAGCTAATATCCTTCCTTACTATTGTGTTAATCTCTTCTTTAACCAGCAATGCTACCCCATCTCCTTTTCCTTTTTGCCCGTCCTTCCTGAATATTGAATACCGCTGGGATGTTGAATTCCCAGCCTTGGTCACCCTGGAGCCATGTCTCCGTAATTCTAATTACATCATATCCGTTTTCATCTATTTGCGCAGCTAATTCTTCCACCTTATTACGAATGCTCCTCGCATTAAGACACAAAGGGGGAAAAATTCAGTTGTTTGCGCCTCCCGTTAGCACCTTAAGAAGGCGCCAATTGGGTCGCGAAGCAACTAGCGCCCGGGCGCAGCGATTTTTGCGCCGCTCGCGAAATTAACTAGACATTTTGCGGTGGCGCTAAACACTACCACCACGATCTCCTGCGCCGGCAGATCTTGATGTCAGTCGAGCGCGCAATGCCCCATTAGCACCCCGGACCAGATATTGAGTGGCGCCCCCTTCCTTACTACTGACGCTAGCAACGACAGGTTCAGGGGAGCGCTATTTAAAGGCGACCGCTTCCTGCCTTTTTTTGTCGGTGACATTTTTGCACCACGCATTCTGAGAGAGAGAGAGAGAGGGAGAGACTTCTGGAGAGATTCAACGCTATGTGAAGGAGTTTTGTATACTGAGCAGCACTTTGCAGGTTTATTTTGATTTGCCCTTCCTTGCTTCGCCAGCGCTCTGAGGTAGCGCCTCGCTCCTCAGCCTTTGCGCCTTAAGACAGGTGTGAAGCGCCTGATTTAGCACTCCAATCACTTCCAGGGGCGATAAAAGCCAAGTTTGCTGTCGGAGGCGATAATTAGCGTCAGGCGCTAAATTGTGTGCATGGCCGATAATGGCGCCCCAAATGGGGCGATAGTGAATTTTTCCCCCAAAGCCTTCAGGCTTTTTTTTTAAACACTTAGTCCTTTTAGAATTACTATTTATTGTAGCCCTGTTTGATTTACACCCTTGATTTCTCTGCCTTCCACTTTTGCTTTTCTACTTCCTCTCTTTTGTTTCTATCCTTGCTTCCCTTTCCTCTGTTTCCCTGCACAGGTTCCCAACCCCTGCCATTTTAGTTTAAACGCTCCCCAATAGCACTAGCAAACACTCCCCCTAGGACATCGGTCCTGGTCCCGCCCAGGTGCAAACCGTCCAGTTTGTACTGGCCCCACCTCCCTCAGAACTGGTTACAATGTCCCAGGAATTTGAATCCCTCCCCCTTGCATCATTCCTCTAGCCACGTATTCATCTGAAATATCCTTCTATTTGTACTCTGACTAGCACGTGGCACCGGTAGCAATCCTGAGATTACTACCTTTGGAGGTCCTATTTTTTAATTTACCTCCTAACTCCCTATATTCAGCTTTTAGGACCTCATCCCGTTTTTTACCTATATCATTGGTACCTATATGCACCACGACAACTGGTTGTTCACCCTCCCCCTCCAGAATGCCCTGCAGCTGCCCCGAGACATCCTTGATCCTTGCACCAGGGCTGCATTCTTACACCATGTGCACCTTGCAAATCAGAAGATATTCTGGGATGAGGGTGAAGTGGGATGTGAGAAGGAGAATAATGTATGAAGATACAAGCATCTTGCATCTTTCAGCCAAGGGCTCAGCCATGCCCCTGCCAAGAATGGCCAGCACTGTCTCCTCCAAGGGGGTGAGGTGAAGCTAGGAATGGGAGATGTGCCTCAAGTTTGGTACAGATTGTTGGTAGGTGAGTGATTGGGGGGCGGGGGGTTGTGCAATGAGCAGTGTGTGAGGCTAGTGGTGCAGTTGGTATAAAATGTTTTTTGAAGATGCATTCACTGACCTTGACCACTAATGTATTGATTTCTTTGTGGGTTCAATGACGAGACATTTATGAAAGAGAATGACTTTTAATCTAAAGTCTGTTCAACTCTTTATAACAGCTTTTACAGGAGACACGATGCTAGTGATGCATCTAGAACGAAACTGAAACTAAACCCAAACTGCTTGTCTCTCACATGACCTCTGCTGGTCAGGCATAAGAAATCAATACATGCAAACATGCTGGTAAGACATGATAATCAAACAGGCAAATAACATCACTATTTGCTGATATCATTACAATCTGAGGTCATGAAGCTTCTTTGCGCACTGGAGCCAGGTTGTGGGGGTGACACTGCTGGCAGTGATGGCCTCGGTGATCTGTTCTGAGATTGTTCTTTCTGGAGGGCCTCCTGGCCCTGTGAGTAGAGGAACTTTCTTGCAGTGTTGACCCCCTGCACAAAGCTCGAGTGCTGCGGGTGAAACCCTGGGTGCTATTCCCTGGTTTGCTGAGCAATTTGTGTTAGTGCTGAAGCACTTTTACCATTTTTTTACATCTGAAAGGCAGTTCACCTTTAAGAGCTGAAGACTGCCATTTGGGAATTATTGTTCATTTTTTTTCAGAAGGCAGTTGAGCTCTAAGAGCTAAAGACTGCCTATTTTTAAATGATTTTAATTTTTTTCATTTTAGAAGGCATTTCCCCTTTAAGGGACCGACAATGCTTTCTAAAATGACATCCTTGCTTTAAGACATCAGTTTTCTTGCTCCAGGGACGCAATGGCCATGCTACATTGCGCCTCCTGCTGAGAGTACCGCCGAAAAAACAGTCTTGCGCTCCAGGATTTGCGCTGCGCTTATGTAAATTAGCAGGCAGCACCAAAATACCTGGGCTATTACTTTGGGCGGCCATTAACTTCAGCCCGTGGTGGCACCGGCAGGCTCCCAGCCTACTCCAATTTCTAGGCCAGTGAGTTTTCTGCGTAGATTAATTAGAAACCACTTAGGATGCCGTACTGGACACGTCTCACCAATGTAGCTCTCTGATGGAACTCCACTGCAATGCAACAGGAAAGTCTTCAGCAGCTGCTCAACTGGTTCTCCTTCACCAATTCAAGATTTTCCATTAGGAAGTGACAGAGATATACAATATGTCCAAACACATATGGGGGGCATATTGTAATAGCATGTAAATAATAGGAATATGTTGTCTGATGTATTTTTTGTCATTTCTGCCCTTACAATGTTGGGTACTGGAAACATCTGTTCATTCCTGGCATCTAGGGTTGCTATGGTAGAAATGAGGGCTTTTAAACTTGAAAAGTCTGGCTTAACTTGCCCAATTGATAGCAGGGTGATCAATTACTTAGGATCAGGTATTATTGGCAAAACAATAATTTAAAAAATTAATTGTTTTCAATTTCCTGGGCACACTGAGGCAGGCTCCTGAGGCCTACTGCACCAATTCTCTGCACACTCCCAGGATGGGGAGCCAGCTTAAATTAAGCAAATCCAGAAAATCATCTGAGAGAACACTCAATAAATGTCGGCGGAGGTGGGGTTGGAGCGGATCATCGAGGTAAGTGGAACTCTTGTCCCAACCAAGGTGTACAGGTAGACTATCCTTTATCCGAAAACCTCGGGACCAGCCGAGTTTCGGATAAAGGAGAATTTCGGATTTCGGAAGGTGGGTCGGCGGGGATCCGCGGGGGGGTCGGCGGGGGGTCGTGCGCACGACTTACCCTTTATCCGAACTTCCGCAACCGGAACCCTCTAAAAACCGAAGGTTTTTTCGTTCAGCGTAAGTCATACGCACGACTTACGCTGAACGAAAAAACCTTCGGTTTTTAGAGGGTTTCGGTTTTCGGAAGTCCGGATAAAGGGTAGTCTACCTGTACTGTGATTCTGCCAAATTGGAAAATCACAGCCGACAATGGCAATAAAAGCAGAAAAGTGTCAGAAATGTACAACAGGTCGTAAGCTTTGATGAAAGATGACACCCAAAACATAACTTTCGCTCTCAAATGCTATGCATTTTTGCCATTTTCTATTTATATACTACTGATGATCATGCAGCGTGAAGTCCCGATTATGTCTGAAAGGAACACATTGTAAATGACCTACATCCCCTAATACACATTAACATGTGAGCCTAAAAAATGCATACGTCTTCAAGATTTGTTTTTTTATTTGTTTAAGAAAGAAATGGCACGCAATACCACTTTCCCAGAAAAGATGGGGGAAGTGAACTCAAATCTCAAGAATGTCTAGAATTCATGTTGCGGAATAGAGTCACAGCAACACTGAAAATAAATGCATATTCCTATATCAAGTTACATTTCTAAATAACATTTTTGGGTAACAAGATCTTGTGATGAATCTCCAGCTCTCTCACTCCAGCCAGGCACTGCATACTTTTGCTGCAAGCTATTTTAGCACAGGGAAATTCTGTTAAAGCTAAACAGAATCTAATTCACAATTTGCCGTCACACATCTGGAAGAGACTAGCTACTGCAGGCAAGTTAATAATTCCCACAATTGTCAGTTAATTGGAGTATAAGGAGCTTAAATCGCAACAAAATATGCAAATTTGTTCCGCAACATGACTTACCACTTCATAATGATGGAAAGGAAGAAATTACTTCATGCTGCAAGATTTCTGTCTGTTAGGGGGGATTCTGCACCAGTCTATTAGAGTACACAATTCACAGGTAGTGCAAGAGGTTCTTTTTTGCAAACTATATAAAAGTTATTTTTAATGTGAGAGTCCTTGTTGCAAATATTTAAAACTTAAATTTCAGACACGTCAAAGTTTGATTGCTGCTTAACAAATCTTTTCTAACACAAAGTTCTCAGAAGATATCATCCTACCCCACATGTAGACATGTTTTTAATATTTAAAGTACCTACTAATACTCAGTGACTTTTAGTCAGTAAAATCCTTTGAGCCCGAGTGTTATTAACCAATGCTCAGTCCCTGGAATGGTTAGCAACAGGCTGTTCTGGAATCCTTGCTGCAGAGAGCAATGGATTATTTTGCCCAGTGATTTTACTGGAACACTTTTCAACTAGATTTTACATTTGTTTAAGTATAAAAAAAGTTTAAAAAATAGTATATATTAGGTAATGCATTCTTACAAAAAATACTAATTATTCTTTCAAATGAAGATATAACTTGCTGTCCTGGCTTACAATTTGGTGAGAAGGAAGTGCAAATGCAAGAGTTTTTAAGTGGCAACAGACTACTGTAAATAAGTGAGATGGTCCACATTTTCTTGCAGAAAGCTTTGATTTTAATCCATCTTCTTAATTATGTAGGCCATAGAGAGATACATCTGGTGCAAAGCTCATGATTGAGGCTGTGTGCCTGTAATATCTGGCAAGAAATGACAACCAGTAATTGGAAGACATTTAATTAGATGCACTAGCAATTATGGAAATATTAATTTATTACTCTAACAACTGATTCTCTTGGCTTTAGTTACATTTTTCAGAGACTTCAGGCTGTGAACAGTTGCTCTACTTGAGGTTCAGCACCTCCAGCATCAGATCTAATGTGCCATACACTTTTAAAAAAAAACAGATTTACTTGTGATTTAAAAACAAATTCTTCAGTGTAAGTTGTGGAATTAACAATATTAGACTCACTTGGACACTACTGGACATTGTTATGGACTTTAGCCACAGAGAAATATTGTTTGTTAAAACCAGGTAAGAATCAGTGCAGGTGGGTATTTAAAGTAATCAAGGGGGTTGAAAAACCAAGATGCACTCATAGGCCGCGATTTCCCCTACCAGGGCGAGTTTGTGGCAGGTGAGGTGGTGGTACGTGAGCCCGTTGCTGCCTTCATCCCGCTGCAAGGAAAGATTTTTCCGTAATGGGGCTTGTTAAACCTGCCCTGCACATTACCCAGCCCAATTAAAAGGTGCGGGTCTGGTGACGTCAGCGCTGACGCATTTGCTGCCGGTATATTTAATGGGGCAATGGCCCCATTTGATTTCACTTCTCATTTAGGACAGTTGAGCCTACTTTGGCTGCAAGGTGAGTTCACAAAGGTAGAGGGCAGCTCCTCGATTCTGCGATGACTCCCTCCATGTGCATGTGGAGGGAGTCAGAGCACAGAGGGAGGTTCTCTTCCCTGCCAGTGGTCGCAAGAGACTGTCCCAGGAGACCAAGGTAGCCTGGCTGCAGATAGCAGAGGAGGTCAACAGCAGGTCTGTGGTGAGGAGGACCTGGGAGCAGTGCCGCAAGCACTTCAATGATCTTCTAAGATCAGGAAAAGTGAGTATAAAGCCACACTTACCCAAAACTCTGCTTTCCCAACCTTACTCCTGCATATCCTTACTCACCCTAACATCCCTTGCACCTTCACCCATCCCTCTCTATCTATCTACATTATCACATCCCCGTCTTATTAAGCACCCCTCACACTCACCTTCATCCTAATGCAATCATACCAACTAACAACACACAAGGAGGCCACTTGGTATTGCCACTCCACTCCATCATAGTCTCCCTCTAAAGATCTAACCCATCCATTCCTTACACTCATTCCATCACTCTCACTCAACCTTCTCTTCTTTCCCTCTTTGCAGGAAAAGAGAGCCCATAATAAGAGGGAGAGGACAAGAGGAGGCCATCAATTGTTAGCAATCCTCACCAGTGCAGAGGAAGCTACCCTGGAGATTACTAGAGCGGTCGACCAGCCAGAAGTGGGGGACGGAGAGAGGGGCTCAACAGAACAACCTGGTGACAGAATCAGTTTCCATACAGCTACATGGCATTCATCAGTCAATCATATGGGGGCTGAAGTCAAGAGACATTGAATGCTTAGCATGTGCATAATGGTACCTGTATGCAATCTACATATGATATATCTAACTGATCTCTTTACTCTCCAACAGGTCCATCAAAAGCCCCGCCGCCACCCTCCCCCCGCCACTGTCCAGGAGGAAGAGTGAGAGCACTCCTCAAAGGAGCCTCCAGCCTCCAAGGGCAGATGGTGGAGACAGGGTCAGCAGTGCAGACTCCTTGTCGGAGGATGCAGGAGTCTCCTAGCTCTGCTCAGCAGCATGCAGATGCTGAGCCTCGGGAGCCATCCAGGAAGAGGGCAATCCTGGAGCTGCAGGAACAAATGCAGGAGGCTCTGACAGGTTTTGCGAGCGTGGCGACTGCGAGTGTTCAAAGAATTGAGGAATCCTTCTCCAACATGAACACCACCGTGGTGCAGGCAATCGCAGCTGTAGGTTCCTCCATAGATAGGATGGCCACCTGCATGGAGGACCTAATACACCAGTCGCATGAGCACATGGTGTCTATGCAACATAGATGGGCATCTATGGAGGATAGATGGGTATCAATGGAGGATAGATGGCATCTATAGAGGATAGATGGCTATCTATGAAGAATAGATGAGTATCTATGGAAGATAGATGGGCATCTATGGAAGATAGATGGGCATCTATGGAAGATAGATGGGCATCTATGGAGGACAGAAACCAGAGGATCATAGACGTCCTTTCTAGGAGGGATGTCAGTGTAGACGTGGGTCCTCATGGCCCCACTGATGTGCAGCAAGGTGCTCTCCAGCTACTTACTAGCAGAGAAGTGCGGGTGGCCAATGAGAGGGATGATGGTGGGAGGGGACATGGAAGTGGGGGCTCCTCTCCAAGTGCTCACACTTCTACCCCGTTGCCAACCCCTTGGTCAGAGCCCCAGATGCATCCCCGGACAGCGATGGCCTAGTCTACCCCTACACAGTCACAGGAGGAGCAGACTTTGGCGGGGCCCTCACAGGTTCCAATATCCAGAGGATGACCGCCAAAGGTGTCTAAGCAGGCGCAGCAGGGAAGTGAGGAGGCTGCCTCTACCTCTGCTGAAGCTACAGGGGTAGCACCTTGTAGAAGCACATGGAAAAGAAAGATGCCACACAAGTAGGTTCACAAGGGTAGTCACTTTTCTTAAATGTTATTGTAAAGTTTACGTTCAATTCATTTTTGTATTAAATCATTTATTTTGAAAACTTTGTGGTCTTTGACAAATCTGTGTGCACAATTGGAAGTGGCAGAGTGAACAGTCAGGCCTACCTTAAGCTCCAGCAATGGTGGTGACAGTGAAAAGAATGGACTGGTCATTGTAGGGATGCTTTATGGTGTTGCTGTGGGGTGATGCCAACCTGGCTACGCATGTGCCAGCCACGTGGCTGTGCTGCGTAAAGTTAAGTAAATTTGGCCATGATGAGGCCATCCCTGGCCTCACGGGCAGCAATGTGGTCGCATACTGGTGGAATCTGGTCCGCCGGCTCCTCCAGGTCTTCCTCATCCTCGTCTTCCATCTCCTGCTGCTCCTCCTCCTCTGAAGAGGCCGTGCGCTCTGCACCTTGTTCCTCGCTGCTGCGCTAATGTTGTGCAGGGCGCAGCAGACCACAACGATTCTGGAGACCTTGGCTGCTGCCTACTAAACGGCTCCTCCAGATCTGTCCAGGCATCCGAAGCAAATTTTGAGCAACCCTATTGTCTGCTTTATAAAACTTCTGGTGGAGCTCTGGTGATTGATTATAATGTTTCTCAGCCTTATTTCTTGGCCTCCTCACTGGTGTCATGAGCAACATCTTCAGTGGCTAGCCCTTGTCTCCAAGCAGCTATCTGGCAAGTCTGTTTGGAGGTGCGAAGAGCTGAGAGAGGGTGGACTGGCACAGGACGAAAGAATCATGGCAGCTGCCAGGGAATTTGGCGTACACATGCATGATGACCTTCCTATGGTTGCAGATAAACTGCACATTGAGGGAGTGGAAGCCCTTGCGGTTGACAAAGATGGCTGGGTTATGATGGGGTGCCCTGATGGCCACATGTGTGCAGTCGATGACGCCCTGCACCCGTTTGAAGCCAGCCGGAGCCGTAAAGCCGACTGCACGCTCAGTAACACTGGCTTCATCAGTGGAAAAGTTGATATAATTGGCGGACTTGTCAAAGAGGGCATTGGTCACCTGTGTGATGCATCTGTGGGCAGCCAACTGCAAGATGCCGCAAATGTCTGCTGCAGATGCCTGGAAGGAGCCTGAGGTGAAGAAGTTGAGGGCAATAGTGACTTTGACAGCTACTGGTAAGGCGTGACCACCTGCTCCTATGGGCTGCACGACTTGCTCCAGCAATCTGCAAATGTCTGCGATGATCTGGCGCAATAGCCTGAGCCTCCTTTGGCACTGCTGCTCAGTCATGTTGAGGAAGCTCATCCTCTGCCTGTATACCCCGTGTTGGGGGGTATCACCTTCGGTATGGTCCAGCCCTGCGTTGATGCCCTCTGTCCTGTGCAGCATCAGGTGGCTGAGGAGAAGGTTGGCGGTCTTGTTGTTGGTGCTGCTGGTGTGCCTGGTGCTGCTGGTGTTGCTGCTGATCGTGGTCAGGTTCTGAGGACCAAGGTGAGAGAGTATAAAAGGTACCCATTCTAAGGTAACAGATGACAGGTGAAGTTGAGATGATAGAAGCAAATTATCAATGGTGAGAGAGGTTGTTGCAATGAGGTGACATTAATATAGTTTGCTCCAAACATTTGCAACCTGCATAAAGCTCAATCCGTCTTCCAAATACAGTAAGCAACAGGTTCTGAGCTTGGAAAGTGAACAGCTGTGAGCTGGGAGCTTTTATAGCACATCTGCAGTTGTCAAGTAATGAGATGATTCCATGGCCATTCAATTCCCGCCCAGCTGACCAGAAGTGATCCCTGAGCAGCTTGGACCCCATGGGCGACCTGGTAAACTTTGAGGGTGAGCGCAAAATTTGACCCGGTCAAAAAAAAACTTCCCCACCTGACCCGCCACCAATCGCACCCGCTGACCCCCTGGAAAATTCCCCCCTTAATGTTTGTTCAGTATCTCGGATGGGGGGGGGGGGGGGGCTGCAGGGAAATGTCTGGTCTGTTTAACTGAGCAGAAATACAGGTGGGTTTAGGTCATGTCAAGTGGAGTGCATTTCAGTTGTGTTCCACTTGAGTAGGGTAATCGTGCGGACTGTGGAGTCGTGGGATCACTCCTGCTCCTCTTGCTTCCACTGGCAGGTTTTAAAAAAATTTTGTTTAAAAAAACTTACCTCTCATTGGCGGCCACTGCATAGGCCACAGGACCCACTGAAGAATCGCGAGTGCGCTCACTGCTGCCCAATTTCTGTAAGTGGACCTAAACCAGGAGCTAGGCCCCTCAATCATATATGCAAGGACTAACGACTGTTTTAGTGGCCATCAGGGACGCTTGAATAATGGCTCGACACAATAACATGTTGGACATATTTAAGGCGTCCTTGGCCTTAATGTCCTTGGAATGTTGGCCCCGGAAATTGGGCCTTGTTGCGTCATGTACATGTGCAAAGCCATCTGACGTACGGTGATCAATTATCTGTGTATGTGTATA
Organism: Somniosus microcephalus; assembly: GCF_052327205.1. Classification (NCBI taxonomy): domain Eukaryota; kingdom Metazoa; phylum Chordata; class Chondrichthyes; order Squaliformes; family Somniosidae; genus Somniosus; species Somniosus microcephalus. The sequence goes on along the minus strand of NC_140993.1, from coordinate 88,637,388 downwards.
TGTATAAGCCCAACCACTGTTCATGGCCTTCTTTGACCTCACAAAGGCCTTTAACACTGTCAACCGTGAGGGATTATGGAGTGTCCTCCTCAAATTCGGTTGCCCTCAAAAGTTTGCCACCATCCTCCGCCTGCTTCACCACGACATGCAAGCCGTGATCCTGACCAATGGATCCACCACAGACCCAATTCACGTACGGACCGGTGTCAAGCAAGGTTGTGTCATCACACCAACGCTCTTCTCGATCTTCCTGGCTGCAATGCTCCATCTCACCCTCAGTAAGCTCCTCGCTGGAGTGGAGCTAATCTACAGAACAAACGGGAAACTGTTCAACCTCTGTCGCCTCCAGTCCAGATCCAAGGTCGTCCCATCCTCTGTCATCGAATTACAGCATGCAGATGCGCTTGCATCTGCGCACACTCGGAGGTCGAACTCCAAACCATCATCAAAACCTTCACCGACGCGTACGAGAGCATGGGCCTTACACTAAACATCCATAAGACAAAGGTCCTCTACCAACATGCCCCCGCCACACAGTACTGCTCCCCGATTATCAAAATCCATGATGAGGCCTTGGACAACGTGGACCACTTTCCATACCTCGGGAGCCTACTGTCAACAAGGGCAGACGTCGATGACGAAGTCCAACACCACCTTCAGTGTGCCAGTGCAGCCTTCGGTCACCTGAGGAAGAGAGTATTTGAAGACCAGGACCTCAAACCCAGCACCAAGCTCATGGTCTACAGAGCAGCAGTGATACCCGCCCTGCTGTATGCCTCAGAGACATGGACCATGTACAGCAGGCACCTCAAAGCGCTGGAGAGGTGCCACCAATGCTGCCACCGCAAGATCCTGCAAATCCATTGGCAGGATAGGCGCACCAACGTCAGTGTTCTCGCTCAGGCCAACATCCCCAGCATCGAAGCTTTGACCACGCTCGATCAGCTCCGTTGGACGGGCCACATCATCCGCATGCCCAATACGAGACTCCGAAAACAAACGCTCTACTCAGAGCTCCGACGCGGCAAGAGAGCCCCAGGTGGGCAGAGGAAACGCTTCAAGGACACCCTCAAAGCCTCCTTGAGAAAGTGTAACATCCCCTCTGACACCTGGGAATCCCTGGCCCAAGACTGCACAAAGTGGAGGAGAAGCATCCAGGAAGGCGCCGAATACCTCGAGTCTCTTCGCCGGGAGCAAGTGGAAGGAGCACACGTCAACCCAAGCACCCCACCCACCTGCCCCTTCAACCACCGTCTGCCCCACCTGTGACAGAGACTGTAGGTCCCGCATTAGACTCAGTCACCTGAGAAGTCATTTTTAATGTGGAAGCAAGTCATCCTCGGTTCCTCCTAAGAAGAAGAAGAGAAAACAACATCACCATTGTGGTATCTGGGGAGCAGTGAGTGAGTCAGCAAGCAGTGACTGAGCCAAGGAGCTCTTATTATAAATAAAGACCAAAGGGGTAATTCTTCTGACTCCCCAGGTGGGCAGTCTCACCTGCCAGGAGCATGTAACAGAAACTCAGGCATGCACTGCATAACATTTTTCAAGTATTCATTTAAATTAATATATGTTCCCAACGGGCAAGTCTGCCTGCCAGGAGTGCAAAGCCAGAAAATTACTCATTAAGAGTTTGTTTGTAAAGCAGCTTGAATTCTACACAATGTTTTAAACAAAAAAACGGACACGTAAAATAATATTGAGAGGTGGTGATTATGGTTGCCTGATAACTGAGGAAAGGCAACAATTACCTCATGATGGGTTAGGAAGATTTATATTTATATAGCACCTTGCCCTACTTTTCAGGAACATTTCAAGGCACTTCACAGACAATGAATTGATTAAAGTGCAGTGACTGGAGAACAAACATAGAATCAAAGAATGATGCAGCACAGAAGGGGGCCATTCGGCCCATCGTGCCTGTGCTGACTCTTTGAAAGAGTTATCCAATTAGTCCCACTCCTCTGCTCATGTCCCATAGCTCTGCAAATTTTCCAGCATCAAGTATTTATCCAATTCCCTTTTGAAAGTTATTATTGAATCTGCTTCCACTTACCTTTCAGGCAGTGCATTCCAGATAATAACAACTCACTGCATATTTTTTTCCTCATGTCGCCTCTGGTTCTTTTGCCAATCACCTTAAATCTGTGCCCTCTGGCTACTGACTCGCCTGCCACTGGAAAAAGATTCTCTTACTTTACTCTTTCAAAACCGTTTATGATTTTGAACACCTCCATCAAGAGGCAGGTTGGCAATTTAAATATGATAATGAGACCTGAAGCCTCTACTTTAACCTGCTTTGCAGGTTTTACTGCAGGCGGCCGGGGATCCTGGGGCTCGGGATTCCCGGTGGCTGCAGCGAGGCAGCTTCAGCCTCGCGGATCAATCCTTGTGGGCCGGGAAAAGCAGGAGTGCTTCCTCCCAGCCCCCCAAGCTCTCCCACCATCAGCCTGCCACCGCCCCCTCACCCAACCAACCATCCTGGGCCAACACTTACCTTGTCCTGTGGCCTCCTGGCTCGCATTCCCCGCATGACTGGAAGCCCGCCTGTCAATCAGGCTGACTTTCAAGCGGGGTACCCGCTTCTTCCGTCGCATGCACACTCTGGAGTAAAGCTCCACAGCATGCCGATAAACCCGAACTTCCAGGTTTCCCGCCATCTCCTGGATCCCCCCGCACCATGGGACCCGGGAAAATCCAGCCCTATGTCTCTAATTATAAAGCCCAGGATCCTGTATGCCTTTTTAACAGCCTTTTTCAACTTGTCCTGTCACCTTCAAAGACTTGTGTACATACCTGCCTAGGTCTCTCTGCTCCTGTACCCCATTTAAAATGATACTATTTTGTTTATATTCCCTCTCCTCATTCCTCCTACCAAAATGAATCACTTCACACTTGTGTATGTTAAATTTCATCTGCCATGTGTCTGCCCATTTCACCAGTCTGTCTATATCCTCCTGGAGTATGTTCTTTATTGCTCTCTAAGTTTGGTGAGTATTACAACTCTTTTTTGCTCTCTAACTTAGGGAAGGGGGTTAATTAAGAGCTGAGAAACTGTAACTTGCTAATACTTATTAAATTAATAACTTAAACTAAATGAAATAATCATAGAATAAACCTAAAATTTTGATTGAATAAAATCTTTAACTAATTAATTAATAAATAAAACAAGGTTAGAGATGGCAGGGCAGGTGGTCTGTCGTAACTGCAGCATGTGGGAGTCTGTGGAGAGCATCGCGATCCCGAGCAACCACATCTGCAGTATCTGTAACTCGAGGAGCTTCGGCACAGAATTGTTGATCTGGAGTACGAGTTGCAGACATTTTGATGCACCAGGGAGGGGGAGAGTTAGCTGGACACTTTGTTCCAGGAGGCAGTCACACCCTTTAGGTTAAGTAGTACTTTAGAGTTCATCAGTGGTCAGGGATAGGAGGGTGTGACTGTGAGTCAGGAAGGCACGGGGACCCAGGATGTAGTGATGGAGGAGCCTCAGCCCTGGATGTTGCCCAACAGGTACGAGGTACTTTCTACCTGTATGGATGAGGAATAGGACTGCAGGGAGGATGGGCAAACTGACCACAGCACCGTGGTACAGAGGGCCATCCAAGTGGGGGGAGGGGGGAGAAGGAAGGAATGTGGTAGTAGTAGGGGACAGTATAATCAGGGGGTTAGATACTGTTCTCTGCAGCCGCGAAAGGGAGTCCCGAAGGTAGTATTGCCTGCCCGCTGCCAGGGTTAAGGATATCTCCTCTGGCTGGAGAAGAGCTAGGAGTGGGAGGGGGAGGATCCAGTTGTCGTGGTCCATGTAGGAACCAACGACATAGGTAGAATTAAGAATGAGGTTCTGCTGAGGGAGTTTGAGGAGCTATGGTCTAAATTAATCAGAACCACAAGGGTAATAATCTCTGGATTACTACCTGAGCCACGTGCAAATTGGCATAGGGTCAAGCAGATCAGAGAGTTAAATGCGTGGCTCAAAGAGTGGTGTGGAAAAAAGGGGTTTCAATTCATGGGGCACTGCCACCAGCACTGGGGAAAGAGGGAGCTGTTCTGTCCAGCTGAAACAGGGAACTACAGGCCAGTTAGCCTGATATCAGTCGTCGGGAAAATGCTGGAATCCATTGTTAAGGAAGTGGTATCAAGTCACTTAGAAAATCATAACATGATTAGGAAGTGTCAATATGGTTTTATGAAAGGGAAATTGTGTTTGACAAATTTGTAACTAACAGGGTAGATAAAGGTGAACCAGTGGATGTAATATATTTGGGTTTCCAAAAGGCATTCGATAAGGTGCCACATAAAAGATTATTACACAAGATTAGGGCTCATGGGGTTGGGGGTAATATAATAGCATGGATAGAGGATTGATTAACGGACAGAAAACAGAGTAGGGATAAACAGATCTTTTTTAGATTGGCAGGCTGTAACTAGTGGGGTGCCGCAAGGATCAGTGTTGGGGCCTCAGCTATTTACAATCTGTATTAATGACCTAGATGAAGGGAACGTGTATAATGTACCCAAGTTTGCTGATGATACAAAACTAGGTGGGACAGTAAGCTGTGAGGAGAACACAAAGAGTCTGCAAAGGGATATAGATAGATTAAGTGAGTGGGCAGTAAGGTGGCAGATGGAGTATAATGTAGGGAAATGTGAGGTTATTCACTTTGGTAGGAAGAATAGTGAAACATAATCTCCTATGAAGAGAGACTGTGTAGAATGGACCTATACTCTCTGGAGTTTAGAAGAATGAGAGGTGATCTCATTGAAACATACAAGATTCTGAAGGGGATTGACAGGGTAGATGCTGAGAGGTTGTTTCCCCTGGCTGGAATGTCTAGAACTAGGGGGCATAGTCTCAGGATAAGGGGTAGGCCATTTAAGACTGAGATGAGGAGGAATTTCTTCACTCAGAGGGTTGTGAATCTTTGGAATTCTCTGCCCCAGAGGACTGTGAATGCTGAGTCTTTGAGTATATTCAAGGCTGAGATAGATAGATAGATTTTTGGATTCTAAGGGAATCAAGGGATATGGAGATCAGGTGGGAAAGTGGAGTGGAGGTGGATGATCAGCCATGATCTTATTGAATGGCGGAGCAGGCTCGAGATGCCTTATGGCCTACTCTTGCTCTTACTTCTTATGTTCTTATGTTCCTAACCTCCTCACTGTTTACTATATTTCTGAGTTTCGTGTCATCTGCTAACTTTGAAATTATGCCATGTATTCCCAAATCCAGGTCATTAATACATATCAAAAAGGGCAGTGGTCTTAATACTGACCCCTGGGGGACACCACTGCACACTTCCCTCCAGTCTGAAAAACAAGTGTTCACCACTACTCTTTGCTTTCTGTCCCTAAGCCAATTTCGTATTCACACTGCCACTGCCCCTTTAATCCCATGGTCTTCAATTTTCCTAACAAGTCTATTACGTGGTATTTTATCAAATACCTGTTGAAAGTACCTATACACAACATCAACCGTATTACCCTCATCAACCATCTCTGTTACTTCATCGAGGAACTCAGTCAAATTAGTCAAATATTATTTGCTTTTAGCAAATCTGTGCTGGCTTTCATTTATTATCCCATATTTTTCCAAGGGCCAATCAATTTTGTCCTGTATTATTAACCCAGAATTTGTGGTCTGGATGACAGCGGATTGGCAGTGTTTGCTGTCATTTCGCCTTTGAAACTGACTGCAACTTTGGGATTTGGCACATGCGGAAATCCTGAAGTTGCGATCTGTCATTCACAGCTCCAACATAGGCTGCGCTGTGTGCATGCCGCCGCCCCCCCGACCTGCAGCTCGCACAAGGGGATCCCCACTAACCTCTGTTGATTTGAATTGAACGTGAGAAAACCCAAAGTTCTCAACACAGAAATTGCGAGATCTTTGTGCGAAGCTTAATTTGGGGCTAGTGGCGAATGCCTTCACTTTGCTGCTGGCTGGAAATTCCGGGCCATCTCCAAAAGTATCCCCACCACCGATGTTGGGCTAACTGGCCTGCAGTTGCCGGGTTCATCACTCTCCCCTTTATTGAACAGAGGTGCAACATATGCAGTCTTCCAATCCTCTCGCACCAATCCCATACCCAAGGATATTGAAAGATTGTGGCCAGAGCCTTAGTAATTTCCACCCTTGCTTCCCTCAGCAACTTAGGATGATTTTCTACTTTGAACACTGCTAACCTTTTAAGTACCTCCTCAATACTGCCACCCCACTCCTGTCTTTTTGCCTTCCCTATCTTTCTTGAATATTTTGTAGCCAATAGGAATATTAAGTGTTCATTCCTCCCCCATGTTTGAGCCAGGTCTCCTTTATTGACACTATATCATAATCCCATGTGCCTACTTGTGGTTACAGATCACCAACCTTATTTTCCAATAACACCATTGGGCCACAACTTTTGCATGTCAGTTAGGCCCCTGCCTGCCTGCCTGGTGTAGGTGGCCCTCCCATGACTGTTCTATGGTCAGTTAAGATGGTGGAGAGCAGGGGCGTGTCGGGAACATGACACAACACCCCACCCACCCCCCCAACCCCCCACCCCACCCCCCAAATCTTAAACCTGCACCTGCACCATTCAGGCCAGGCAGGCAGAGTTAAAATTACCTTTAACTAATGGATTCCTTCTGTGCCTGTTTCTCCCCCGCTCTGTGCCTGGACCAGAAGAGTTACTCCTCCATATTCAGTAGAGGTGATCTCTAAAGTCAACATTGAACCCAATCAAGATTCATTTTGATTATCCTGTGTCCAGCTTGCCAAGTATGAACCTCAGGTGCAATCTCTGCCTATTCCCATTAAGCACAACAGGCTATTGTGAAATGTCAGAAGATGTTCTGGACAAAAGATTGCAACCTTAAGGAATCTCAACTCCAATTCAGTGATTCTATGTACATAACCTCTTCTCAAATCAAGCTCTGCAAACTGATTGACTCAGTTAACAGACTGGGGTATAGGGCAGCTCGTATCCTGCAGGATAATTCTGCTATATATTCGGTGAATTATTAAAAGCTGAAAAAAATGAAAAGCACAACAGATTGTTCCTGTACCGACTGATAATGTGTCTCCCATTTGTTTTTACAGCAAGCTGATGCAGCGGGTCTTTTATGTGTAATACCTGCACCTGAAAACACTGATGCCTGAGTAAACAGAATGTCAACAGATACTGCCTTGATAGGGTTCAGGGCAACAGGACTCATATTTTGAATAGACTGCTGGGTCCCACTTCAGCACAGTTGGAAACATTATGGGGGGGTAAATTGGATAGAACTCTAAAGCAGGCGTGGGGATTGCAATACGGGATTAACCAGTGCCCATTGCTTCCGATACAGGCAGCGCGCCAACTTTGTGATGCCTTCTAATTACAGTGATTGCGGTGTGCAGCTAGCACTCTCCTGTAGTGTGCAGCCAGCTGTTGAGTGGCTGCACGCTTCAGCAGGGGTGTCCAAAATTGTGCGAGGCTAGCACCACTTAAAGCTAGCTTGCATTACTTAAAGCCAGCCTGCACCTCTTAAAGGGGAGGTCCATTGTGGCTGGCGCAGGTGCTGGAATTCATTGAGGAAGACATGCTGACCTGGGAAAGACTGAATTATGGCATAATGAGGTGCGAGGTTCTTGGACGCTGCACTGGAGGCCTTGGTGGAGGAGATGAAGAGGTGGAGAGATGTGTTCTATCTACAAGGGGCCAGGAGGCCCTCCAAAAAGAAAGAAAGACAAAGGCTGGAATTTTCTAGGAGTCAGCAGGCGCGATTGGGTGGGAAAGTGTTTTTTTTGACAGCGGGTCAGGACTCCGCTGTCACCCTGCCACCACGCGCCTTTCCCAATGTCGGGTCTGTCAGCGCTGGGCAGACCTGACAGGCAATGGCTGGGGACCCAATTAAGCTGATTATTGCCTTGTTGAGAGATCATTAAGAATACATTTTACCTTAACTTTTCTGTTACCTGCTCACCCACGGGGTCCACGCTGCTCGGGGATCACGTCTGGTAAGCTGAGGCTGGAGTTGAATGGCCATTGAATCAGCTGATTACTTGACAGCTTGAAATGTGCTATAAAAGCTCTCACCTCACAGCTGTTCACGTTCCAAGCTCAGAAGCTGTTGCTTATTGCATTTGGAACACAGATTGTGCTTTATGCAGGCTGCAAGTGTTTGGAGCAAACTCTCTATCCATTGTCACCTTATTGCAACAACCTCTCTCACCATTGACAGCTTGCTTCTGTCATCTCAAATTCACCTGCAATCTATTCCATCGGCATGGGTACAGTTTATACTCTTTCACCTTGGTCCTCAGAATCTGACCATGATCAGCCCCAACACCAGCAGAACCAGGCACACCAGCAGCACCAACAACACCACCGCCAATCTTCTCCTCAACAACCTGATGCTGCACAGGACAGAGGGCATCAGCACCCAAGTACATTGCTGCCCAGGGATGGCCTCACCATGGCCAGATTTACTTCACTTGGCACTGTACACCCTGGCTGCCACATGATGCGCCAGGTTGGCACCACCCCACACCAACACCATAAAGCATCCCTACAATGTCCAAGTCATTCCTTTCACACTCACCACTGTTGTGGGGGCTACCATTCATTGCATCTCACTAAGCCACTTCCAAAGGTACACACAAACCTGTCCAAGAATGCAAAGTGTTGAAAATAAAGGTTTCAATGTTTGACACCACATTAACAGAAACTTTACATGAACATTGGATAAAACTCCCAATTGCCTACTCTTGTGTGTTGTTAGTTGGTATGATTGCACTAGGATGAGGGTGAGTGTGAGGGGTGGCTGGTGAGATGGGGGTGTTATAATGTAGATAGAGAGGGATGGGTGGAGGTGCAAGGTAAGTTGGTGTGAGTAAGGGTGTGCAAGAGGGTAGGGAAGGCAGAGTTATGGGGATGTGATGAGCGGCACAGCAGGATGAGGTTGAGTGTGGCTTTGTACTAACATTTCATGATCTACTGAGATCATTGACATGTTTGCGGCACTGCACCCAGGTCCTCCTGACCACATCCCTGCTGTGTCCTCCTGTGAAATTTGCAACCAGGCAGTGTTGATCTCCTGGTGAGGTATCTTCCACCCATGGGAAAGGAAGAGGACCTCCCTGTGTGCAGTGACTCCCTCTATAAGCATATGGAGGGAGTCATGGGAGAGCCTGGGTGCAGCTGTGCACCTTTGTGCAGTGCTTGTCAGTGTTTGTAGCACCTCAATGCTGTAGAACATTGACAGCACAACTGTCAAAATATATTTGGTCATGGTCCCTTTAAGGAAACTGGCTGATGACACATCATCAAGTGACGTCACCAGACCCGCTTCCTCGCAATGGCTGGCAAATGTGCTGGGCGGCTTAACAAGCCCAATCAAGAGAAATTCATGTCACAGAGTGGGCTGTAGCCAGCAGCGGGGTTGAGACCTGTCACCAACGTCACCCACCACTGACCCGCTTAGGTCAGCAAAATCGTGGCCTCAGAGACTGCAGCTTCAAAGTAGTGGAAGTGACTCTCAACCAAAACAGTGTTGCAGAATCGCACTCCTATTTAACCTTTCATCTTACCACTTCTCATAATTTCCTCTTGCCTGTGGGCCCTCATAGAAGGTCAGCACCATCACATTTACACCCCATTTTACTTGCTAGACCATCTCTGCACCACCCGAAAATCAGCCCTGGCTCTCCACTCTAACAGTCATTGGCCCCAATTCGAACTCCGCCCACCTGACAGAAACCAGGCTGGGGTTGTGGGGGAGGGCGGCGGCAGGGCACGGGGGCATTAAAAATGAGCGCAGCGAATTCCCGCCATGTCCCAATGTTAAACTGCTCTATTGAGCAGGCGAGCAGGACACCCACTGGAAGGCAATGGGGTCCTCTTTAAATATGCAGATCCTGTCTCAACTCAGCGGCACTGTTATAATCGATGTTCGAGACTGGTCTCTGCTTAGAGCAATACAGGATTAGTTGTTCTGAGTTATACTGCTAGCTCTGTATCATGTTCTGGTCAGTCAGTCAGTCAGAGTTTTGTTTACTCAGCAGCATCTAAACACTGGTTACCTTTTTAAGGATAAAAGACAGCAGGGTAGAAAATAGCCTCCTTTGAGCCTCCTGTTAGCACCTCTGGGGAGCAATAATGGGGCACTAACACCTTACTGCCCGGGTGCGGCGATAGTACGGATGGCCACGAAATTCACCTGGCGGTTTGTGGCGGCGGTAACTCCTAGCACCACACTGTCCTGTGCCCAGAGATTGTGATGTCATCCAGCTGCGCAGTGCCCTGGTAGTGCCCCGCACCCGAAATTCGGTTCCGCCCCCTGCAGCATCGCGGTCGATAACACCGACAGCTGCAGGAGGCGTTGTTCGGGAGGCCGGGCACTTTGGGAGCGGTAATTAAAAGGTAAGGCCGCTGGTCCTAATTCTTATGTTCTTATGTTCTAATGGCCGAATGGAATAACTGGTCCTTTGTGATCATAGAATCATAGAATAGTACAACACAGAAGGCGACCATTCGGCCAATCAAGTTGTGCCGGCTCTTTCGAAGAGCAATCCAGTTAGTCCCACTCCTCCGCTCTTTCCCCATATCCCTGCAATTTTATCATCTTCAAGTATTCATCCAATTCCCTTTTGAAGGCTGCTATTGAATCTGTATCCATCACCCTATCAGACAGTGCATTCCAAATCCAAATCAACCTGAAAATGCTCCATTTATCCCTTCTCTAAGGGGGAGAAAAAAGTTTTCTCTCATGTTGCCTCTGGTTCAGTTGCCAATCACATTAAATCTGTGTCCTCTCATTGTCGACCCTTCAGCCATTGGAAACTGTTTCTCTTTATTTACTCTATATGTAAATCCTTCATGATTTTAAAGACCTCTATCAAATCTCCTCTTAGCCTTCTCTGCTTCAAAGTACTGTAGTTCAACAGACTGCCTGGAAAAGTTTAACTGTTACCTTCAGACCAGGTTCAGTTATGGTGAAGCCAGTGCAAAGCTGTAGTGCTGTGAGACTACCTCTTCAACGACTCCAGGGGAATCAAAGGATATGGTGATCGGGCCTTGCCAAAATTTTGATGTCTTCTTGGTTCAGTAAATTCACTCCCTAATAATACTACTGTTTTTTGCATCAATGTAATGAAAAAATTGTGTCACATCAATGGAAATACACATTGGGCTGAATCTTAACTCCAAAAAATAAGTGGGTTGGGCTCATGCCAGAGGTTACAATGCCAAAATCTGGAACAGGAATCGAACCCACCCACTTCTAGATTTAACAGAGATGGGACGAGGGGATGGCGACCAATCCGCTCGTGGGAAGCGGGTTGGTCATTTAAATATTAAAATGAGGCTGCCTGTTTTCATATTAATAGTCATTCTATTTTTAACCACAGGCAGCCGGGTTTCACAGGCCTTGAGAAACTCAGAAGCTTAGAGGAGGCAAGGGCTGAATCCATAAGGTAAGTACCTTTCCAGATCTGCTTGTGGTCCAGGAGGAGCAGCAATGATTCCTTCATGCCCAACAAGCTGTCCAGTAAACCACCCCCGCCCCAATGATCCGTCTGCTCCCTCCCCGACCACCATCTGCCCCGCTCCCCACACAACCACCATCGGACCCCTCCCACCCACAATCAGGGCCCCCAGACCACCATTGGACCCACCCACAATCGGGGCCCCCCAGACCACCATCGGACCCACCCACAGTCAGGGCCCCCCAGACCACCATCGGACCCACCCACAATCGGGGCCCCCCAGACCACCATCGGACCCACCCACAGTCAGGGCCCCCCAGACCACCATTGGACCCACCCACAATCGGGGCCCCCCCAGACCAACATCGGACCCACCCACAATCAGGGCCCCCCAGATCACCATTGGACCCACCCACAATCGGGGTCCCCCCAGACCAACATCGGACCCAACCAAAATCGGGGCCCCCCAGACCACCATCGGACCCACCCACAATCAGGGCCCCCCAGACCACCATCGGACCCACCCACAATCAGGACCCCGCAGACCACCATTGGACCTACCCACAATTGGGGCCCCCCAGATCACCATTGGATCCACCCACAATCGGGGCCCCTCAGACCACCATTGGACCCTCCCCCTTGCGATCCGGACCACCCCACTGTGATTCGGACCCCCGATGTCTATCACTCCCCCAATACACCTACCTGCTCTCGTAGGCTTGTGAAGCAGGCTTCTCACCCGAAAGGCCTCCAGCCTGTCAATCAGGCTACCTGTGGGCAGGAACCCCACTTAAAAGGAGCGCTGCAGTTAAATTCTGCAGAACATTCAGGAAACACGTTGTTCCACAACAGCCAGCCCTTCCCTCCCCCTCCCCCCCACCCCACTCCCCCGCGTAAAACTCACCTCCAGGCTAAAATCCAGGCCATTACAACTGGCGCTGCAGTTAAATTCTGCAGAACATTCAGGAAACACGTTGTTCCACAACAGCCAGCCCTCCCCTCCCCCGCACCCCACTCCCCCGCGTAAAACTCACCTCTAGGCTAAAATCCAGGCCATTACAACTGGGATAGTAAAGGTGCTATGCAATTCTGCTTTCAGATGGGAAAGGCTAATATCTCACATGACCTGACTTCTTTAGGGTTATCTGATATCTTTTGTAGATCTTCTCTATATTGTGCCTGTTCCAACATTCAACTAGTGCTTGCCAAGCTACAGAATGAAAATACTACAGCAAACGATAACCTTTTGTCAATATAAAGTATAATTAAACAACATTTTGGAAGGACTTGCAAACATTTTTATCTAATCTCTTCCAAGGGCAATATCTGTATGAAGTAAAATCAATTTAAAACATAACGGCATTTTGCACATACCAATGAGATGAATTGCCAGAGTTTGGAAATATCACACATATTGGGCCATTAGTTGCTGTCAAAATAATGATGAGACTAATGGTGCTCGCTGTTCTTTATTCTCAAATGCTACAGCAACTTCAAGTGAGGAGCAGATGTGCGATTAAATGTGGAAATCCAAAAGATGCTATCCAGGTTGCACCACTCCACTGTTAGCTTTGCGAAAACCACATTGCGCTGTCTGGCTCACCATTGAAAGGCATTGAATGACATGACGTTGCTGTATTTGCGCGGTAGATACAAACTTAACTCACCACAGAAAGTTAATTCTTGTCCATTCCAGTCTAAGTACCCTTTTAATGATGTGATAAAAGTTAATTACTGTCAGTCACCACCTTGCACTGAAAATTAACTATGAAAAGTGTAGAGTCTCATTCTTTCAGGTTTTAATTGTTGCTGGAGATTTAAAAAATGTAAGATTTTAAAAAACTGTTTAACTTTTCCTTTCTATCTCTTTTTTCTCACTCTCTTAATCCAATCGTTCGTTCCCTCTCTTTATTTCTCTTTCAGGACCTGATTTGGAATTGAATTCACCTGCTCTAATTTACACTTCCTTCTCAGTCCTTGCTCTGCTAATTTCATAATTCTTCAATCTGATTGGTTAAGGAGATACACAGTTGCTTGCTCTGTTCATACAGGTCTGAGATGCCTTGTTTCCCTCACTGCGATATTATCAGCTCGTACTTTCAGCAACTTGCTACACAAAAAAATGTAAAAACTTAAACATGCAAGGCCAAGCCTAACTAAGGGCAGATGCCATAAGATGCCCTGCCTCAGCAAATTATGGCCCATGAATGTATTAATTATTCAATGAGTTCCATATTTATTAAAATACAAGGTATGGATATTTTAATTAATATAATATTCCTGAAGTGATTTTCAGATGGTTTAAACCACTTTATAATATATTGTTTGAGTTGTGTTCTTTCCCAACCCAAAAATCGCTCTTGACTAAAAGGGAACAAGATTATGGGGAAGAGGAAAAGTACTTGTAAAGTAAAATTTTCAAACCCAACCAACCTAAAGTACTGAGGAAAAAAAATTGCACAAGATCTCTTCTCTCTGGAAGGAGACATTCTTTATTTCAGTCATAAAAGAACAGTGTCAAAGAAGGCCACATCAATCTCCCAACATGCTCAGATAACTCCAGTCCCAGATGGCACTGAAACCTTTAGTTATGCTCCTTTTTCTACCCACACTCTCTCATAATATTAAAAATTAACCACCAAGGGGGCAACACTCGCTAGATGCATGCAAGCATTGAAATGCAGAGGTCCTTGGTCATTAATCTCAGTGAAAGGCACTGTTGGCAGTATAACTTCAGGCTGCAAATTAACTCTACACTACATGTACGGGCCTGAGGCCAGTAGCTGTAGTATAACGACAGCCTTACAAGTGTGAAAGCTGCTACTCTAAAGCATCATATATACACCATACCATTTTAATACTTGAACAATGCTTACCTTAAAAACAAACATTTCACCTCGTAAGATAGCCAGGGTGTTGAAATTTCCATCACAAATATTGGGCTTGGCACCAGGATAGGAAGGTTTATCCCTAGTAGGTGGTCGAGGAGGTCTTGGTTGTCTGTTAGGTTTTCTTGGATCCGATGGTGGATTGGAGCGATGTGGCGGTACTGTAGGTAAGGGTTTTGTAGGATGTGTAATCTTATCTGGTGGACCTATTTAAAAATGTAGGCAGAATCAGATTAAATCAAGAACAACAGCTACTCATTTTCAAATATAAAAATATGGGGGTAGATTTTCCAATTTGCCACCTGGGATTAAAACTGGCATTGCGGAACAGCGCCTGTTATAGAAACCATCCAATTTTCATTCCCATTGAAATCAATGGGCAACGTCAGTTTTTTGCCCAGGTGGCAAGCTGAAAATCTATGCCATGAAATGTAGCTACAAACCATATATCTTCTGGATGCCCTGTAAGTCATCTTGAGGAAGCTCGAAGTTTTCCGTATCCATATACTGGTAAAATGGGGCCATAATTGCACTGGGATCATTGGAGTGTTCTAGGCCCAGCGCATGGCCTAGTTCATGAACTGCAACCAGAAATAAATCATTTCCTACAGACAAAAAGAAAAAGGATCTAAATTGATTGTTACATCTAATTTTTTAAAAAAGACTGAGTTAAGCTGTGATCATTTGTAGGAGAAAATAATGCTGGCAAAGGAAAAAAGAATAAAAAATGGTAAAGAGAAGGAAAATCTGTCATTAACACACATATTAGAAGATTGTTTTACTTTGATTAAGCACACTCCAGAGATGTTATTATAATCCAAATTGTGCAGTTGTAATATTAGCGGGAGATACACATGTTTCTTTGGAGAGTATCTTCTCAAGCTTTCCTCCCCCATATTGGAACGTCACAGTAGCAGTCAAAGCGTTCAAGTGTGGGTGGAAGGAAATCTGCAGAAAACGCTGACAAATGTAATTATCTCCTCCCAACCTTAAAAAACATCACATTTCAAATCTTTCGTAAGTCATGCAAATAACATTTTACAATGATTTATCATTTTATCATTTATCATATTGGTCCATAAATGGCATTTCCTGCATAAATGTATTTTCTTTTGTCTTTAGAATGTATAGTTGGGATTGTCACATTTCAGGAAGTTGTGACTACATTTCCACAAAAAAAGATTAAGCAAAGTGTATTTTCACAAGTTTTTTGAAAAAGGATGATTAATATGTTAAATGGAAGTTGGTTTCCCCATAGATTAAACAATTAGCTTGTGTAGGTGTCCAAACCCAATTTTAACCTCCCGCCCACCCCGTTCCCACTGACTAGGCTGTGCTGGGCTAAAATCACACCTTTACTTTCTTAAATTTCTGTTATATTCTTCAGGCAGTAAATCATAGATCCTGAGAATATCACGCTTTATAATATCACAGTACATACTATCAGCAGAATTGAAATGAGAAAATGTCACAAGTGATTTTCTGCTTAGTGACATTTCGAATCGGCTGGCCCACTCATATTTGCCTCACTTGTAGTGACTAGCTAACAATTCAAATGTCCAGATAAAAATCATTTAAAAATTTGGAATAAGATTTGATTTAATAAAATGCTTTGGCCTTGAGTTCCACGACCCCACTTTCCTGACTCTTGTTGCATGTTCCTCTGTTTGTTTTGTATCCGAGTCTGATCAAAACTATTGCTCTATATGTTTACTCCCTGTGAAATAGAGCAATTCAACCATTCATATTAAACTTCGCCTCACCAAGTATTAACTCGGTCCACCTACAGAAAGATCAAAGAGGTACAAAAGACATAAGTGTCTGTTTCATATCATAAGGGGATGCTATTGTTACATCCCTGGTTATGCTACCGCTCAAGTAGATACAGGGCAGTGTGAGTCCATTCTTATACAAATGAAGACACTCAGACCACTTATCTCTGAGTCATTTATTCCAACGTACCCCGAGAAGGTATCTATGGCAGACCTGAATTTGTAACAAGGATGTTGGGTGATGACAGCTTCTCACATAGTAGAAGTTCCACCTAATAGGCCAAATGTGATGTAATAATTTCTAATATACACGGACTCTGATTAAAAGTATTGAGTGTTATTTGCTAAACCTGTTGTCATCATTCTAATATAAATGTTAACTTTTGAGTAGTAAAGCCACCACTTATTAAATACTGAGTGCATTGGTTTTATTACTCCACTGCTCACAACAAACACATACACAATCCAAAAACAGAATTTATCAAAACCTCACAAATCCACAGCATATCTGTTACAAAAGGAAAAATGGATGTGAGAGCAATTCAAGATTTCCTCGGGGATTCTAAACCATGCACTTGCACAGTTTCATGTGTCATCAGAAGTCCACAATCAGATCACTCACTTGTAATCAGTGCCTAGAATGATAAATATTTGGAATAAACTGCCGGACAGAGTAGCAAAGAAAAATAAATTTCATTGTTCAAAATACAATTCAGCGCTGTGACGAGAGTTACTGTACTAGAGGGTTGAGCTTTGATGAGCCTAAAGGTCTTTTCTCCACCCCTGAATTTTCTTGGATTTATGTTCTAACCATTCTGAGCCATCCACCATTCTTTTAATAGAGGGAAAAGTAACCATTGTTTGACAGTGTGCTTAAATGTGAGATTCCTTTCTTCCACCGTCGCAGGTGTTCATGAATTCGGTACTACATTGCTTTAAGTGATAAATGACATAAAAACCCCTCTATACTTTTACTGCCAAAGGAGCTACAATAAAAGTTATTTTAGCATTGATAATTTTATACAGGTACTATAGAGGTTGGCTTGTTACTTGAATATAAATGAGTCTGGTTAATATTTACACTGATTTTGCTACTATGGAATAGCTGCAATAAATACTTTAAGGTTACTGTAATAAAAAACTATGACTAGGATTCTTCACTGCGATCCTGCCTCAAATCGAGCGAGGTCATGGTGGAGAATATAGGAAAATGAGCTGAATGTTCCCCCTAATTTTTTTGGGGGGGGTCTGCGATCCCTTTAACGGGCTGCGTGGCCTATTCAAAGTTTCACCCATGCGCAAAATTTCACATTGGAAAAGCCGGTCTCGGGCTGTGTGGGACTGACAGAGAGCTGCATGGCTGCGCAGCTTAGAGGGAATGTTGGTAACAGCCCTGAGGTGCCCCATGGAGGGAAAAGCCTTGTAGTGGCCTCCTCTTCTTCCATTCTACCCTCACGTTGCTACAGTTCCTGCTGCCTTTGGGGTGTTACTGCCCCTTTAAATCCACCCCACCTCTTGTGGTGCTGCAGTAACACTGCTGGGATTTCCCATTCGGACTGATGGCAGGTTCTCTCTTGGCAGCGGGAATACTGCTGGGAGCCCAACACTCATTGGAAATAAGCCTGAACCCAGGAAAATAGGTCAGGGTTGGGGCAGATTTGAAGAAGCAGGCAGCAGTCCCTCTGAGGTTTCTAAGGTGACTTTGTGTCATAACGCATTGGCAGTTATGAGATCTACCAGGGTATCCAGAGCAGGATCATGTCCTGGACCCCCCAAAGATTTGTCCAAAAAATTGTTTCCTTTAAGGTTTTGAAATGGCCCCCTTTGTGAGAGAATCTTCTGCGGGGGTAGGGAGGGGCGATAGTGCATTCCTGAGTGGAGCCCCCAGCCTGCCATTGACATATAAATTGTAAGACCTCCCCTAATACAGACAAAAATAAGGGACAGGAAATGACCAACAGGTCCATTGCGCCTATCCTAGCTTGTTTCATACTGTATTTTCATGAATTCTGATAATCTCCACACTTCAATTATCAGCATCCAGAAACTAAAAGAAATAATATCCATGAAGGTTAAATGTACTATAACCGATTGTAACTAGCAGGGGAGAACAGGGGAGTGGCAGGGCTTTTAGAGGCTCAAGCCTCATTTATATACCGCCTGCAAGTTGTAGGTGCTAAATGATAGTGAGAGCCTAGGATCAGGTGAGAGCCGATCCCGGGATGAGTCTAACATGGACTGGGAGCAACCCATATTTTTTTGTGTGGGTCCAGGAGGAGTACATTCTTGAGCCATTTTGTGAGTGGCTGCTGGTGGCCCCTTTAAGGGGTCCTTTGACTGACATACTTTAATGAAGCTCCCGACCGGCTTCAGGCCTGGGCCACCCTTGTGAAGGCCCCTGGCAAAACAGCGGTGGGTGGGATCAGAGAGTGGTATATGCAGGACTTCAATTTTAGGACCACTACTGCTAGGTGGAGTGAGATAAAAATCGGCCCTACTGTTTGGTGTGGTTGCAGATTCCATCCCTGGTGTGTGTTGAGCAGAATTGGGCTCAATTGGCTTTAATGTCAGAATGATCGGGCATTTTCTTTCGGAGGTGCTCTCACTTTGGCATAACAACTTCCTTGGCAGTACGGCAGTACTCCGTTTCCACATGTAAAAAGGGTATCTGCCACACAATTGGTGAAGTTATGATGGCGGAGCGAGAGAAGCTCTGAGGAAATTTCTGGTCCATGTCTCTGAGGTAGGACGGGGAATAATTGGTCAAGGTTTCCACTCTTAATCGCTGGAACATGAATGTGTGTGGAGAATGAGTGGAGGACATAGTCAGGCTAAGCTGTGGTGTCCCTCTCAGTCATACAGCCAGCAGACACTTATTGCCGCGGTTTACAACTGAAGAACGGCCACTTGGCTGAGGTTCTGAAGGGTACTCAGCATCTGTTGACCCATACCAAAGCATGATTCACTACCTTCAGGACAGAAAGGGAGAAAAGCAGAAAATAAAATCAGGGACATGCATGAACTACTTGGTGAACTGTTATGCACATTTGTGTAGAATCATCCAGGATGTTTCTATTAATATTCATGATTCAAGTAGGAAGATAAACTATGCTCATTTCAGCCAGTAACAGACCTTGCCTTTACAGATATATACACAATTCTTCATGCACATTCACACATATACAGATACGTGTAGGCTGAACAAATTCACGTTGCTGCCTCTGAATGCACGAGTCAAACAAGCGTAAAATGTCAAAGTTCCAGCAGCAGCTCAAACTGATGAATCACATACAGGAAAAAAAAAGGCCACTCTCATTTGAACACAGTTCAAGGACCAAACTTAACAGAGCAAAGGAATAAGAGCAACAAAAAATTACAAGATCTTGACAATGTCTGAAACTACACAAAAATGAATGGTATTTTAGAGCAGAGTTGCAGTGAATTTTCCAACAGTTCAAGTAAATTTAACAGCATATACATTTTCAGAATTTAGTATTGTTTCACAATTTTATTAGGAGAAAAAAAAGAAATTGACTGGCTTTATTAATTAACTAGCAGGGGAGCCCCATGTTGCAGGGCAATTTTGGGGCTGGTGGATGTGTGGGCTGGGAGCCTGGGACTGGATTTGGGTTGTCGGCAGTTTCCAGGGCTTTTTTGGGCCTGGTGGATGTGTGGGCCGGGAGCCTGGGACTGGATTTGGGCTGTCGGCAGTTGGAGAAGCCTAGGCCCGTTTTGCACTGTTTTTTAACCTAAACATTTTTAGCTTTTAATACCTTCAAAGATGAAAGTTAAAGTACTTATAAAACATTTTTGGTAAATCTTATTTTTTTTTAAAAAGAAACTGACCTGGATTACCAAAGTTTTTAGCTGCCCTGGCTGCTGTATAATGGCTGACAGATCCCTGAGATGAAAACGATTAGTACCGCCCACACACACACCGATCGGTCAACCATCAGGTGACTGAACTATAGGATTGGTCAATCATGATGGCACAGGATTGGTCGACCTTGACGTCAGTCAATGCTAATGAGTGGATAATGAGTGGAATTTTGAAGGTTTTTTGTATAATGTGCGAACAATTTTTGTCCGACCAAAAAGTAAATATGCCTACAAGAGTCCCCTAATGATGAGCTTTCTTTTGATATAACACATGTGTAGGTACGCTCTATAACTTTTGATTGTATAGCCGGACAGACAGAGAGACAGAGAGACAAAGGCCTAGAGATTCATTGACGCCACTTTTGGGGCGCTAAAGTGGGGCGTCCGCTAAAGTTTGCGGCCGCCGCCAAATCTATGCCACTTCTCCGATATTCATTAGCTTCGCCCTACTAGTTCGGGCGAGCGCTAAAACTGCTGCTGGACGCCTCTCTTTGGGCGCTAAGCCGGAGGTGGTGATCGATAGCGCCGAGGCCGGGCGCAGCGCAGGTGCGGCTATCTCGTGATTGACAGCAGACACCCTGGTGCCGGCCAGCTCTTAAGGGGGAAGGGTCGACTGTGTCTGCTGCCACGCCCTAGATAGTGGAGCACTCCAGCTAGGCCTGAACACTGCTGCTGGACCCAAATAGCGCCTGAAGACATGGAGAAGGCCCGTGAACGTGCGCAGCGCTTCTCAGAGCGTGATCTGAGTGTGCTGCTTGCTGCTGTGGAGAAGAGGCGCCATGTTTTGTACCCGGACAATGGCAAGAAGGCGACGGTCCGCGTCTACAGGAGAGCCTGGAGGCATGTCGCCAGCAAGCTGTCAGCCAACAGCGACGTCCCCAGGACCGGTGCCCAATGCCGCAAAAAGTTAAATGACCTCACACGCATTGTCAGGGTGAGTACCCTTTCCAATGACCTCCTCATCCTTGCATGTGCACCTCACATTATGGGCAAAGGGACCTGAAAGCTCTAATGGCCAGCCTTCATCCAGCAGCTATGGGACAGGCATGAGCATCAATTGCACATTCTGCACTTAACACACTGGCCAAGCTAGTCCACCATGGGAGGCATTGCACACCAGATCATGGCAACACACTGGCCAGGCTATTGCACCATGGGAGGCAGTGCACACAAGATCACGGCGACACACTGTACTTAGAGGCCGTCCTTTCTCTTGCAGGCCAAGCTGGCGAATAATCGCAAGAGCCGGACTGCAACCGGGGGAGGCCGACCCCATATCCAGCCACTCACCGACCTGCAACATCGCGTGGAGCGCCTCATGGGTGGCCGGGTGATTGGGCCCATTGCATGTGGAGATGCCGACCCTGTTCTGGGCAGCAATGGTAAGGACATCACCTTTTGCACCTCTCTCGTCCCACTTGCGCATCAGATCTACATCCTTTGCTACTGTCCGACCAATGCGCTGAATGCCACCACTCATGCATCCCGCACTGATGCCCTCTCCTCACTCTCACACAGAAACACACAGAAACCCCACAGTGCAGATAGAGGCCATTCGGCCCATCGAGCCTGCACCGACACATATCCCACCCGATCCCCGTAACCCCTACACCAACACATATCCCACCCTATCCCCGTAACCCCACGTATTTAATCCCCCTAACACTAAGGGTCAATTTATCATAGCCAATCAACCTAACCCGCACATCTTTGGACTGTGGGAGGAAACCGGAGCACCCGGAGGAAACCCACACTACTCTTGTGCTACTCTAAAGCTACTCTTGTGCCTTCCTGCTTTCAGATGGTCAAGAGGAGGTCCCTCAACTTGCCAGTGACAGATCCTCCGAGGAGGAGCAGGAGGAGGAGCAAGAGGAAGGCGGCCCATCAGGGGAACCCTCAGCCGCGGCCACCCAGGCCAATGTAGGGGACACGTCTTCCCTGGAGGGCAGCGTGGCGGAAGTGTCGAAGGGGAGGGGAGCTCCTGGAACCTGCGTGCTGCAGAAAGGCGGGAGGGGGGTGGAAGCTCGGCGGCCTTCTCCCCAGAGGGGGGATGCGTCGGAGGGGAGTCCAATTGCTGGGCCCAGCGGCCTCCAGCAACGCAGGAAGGGTCGGCCAGCTCGGCGGCCTTCTCCCCAGAGGGAGAGTCCGGCCTCCAGTCAGGAGATGCTCTTCGCCGAGGAGATGGAACGCCTCGAAGACTTGTCCGCGGACTCGGAGCGCCGGCACACGGAGCTCATGGCGGCAGTGGCACGGTTGCCTGAGTCCATCGATTCCCTCTCTCGGAGTGTGGCCGAGTTCGGGCCCTTAGAGGCCACCAGTCGGGCGGAATACCGGGCAGATCTGTCAGCGACTGGCCAGGTGATCAGTGGTGCCGTCCAGTCACTGGCTGCTCTGCTGCGGTCAGTGAACAGGTCAACACGGGCACTCAGTGCTGCCACACTCGCTGTGTCAGCCAGGCATCGCCAGGGCACTCGGCGCGCTGCAGCAGCACAGCGGTCTGTCCCTCGGCAGATTGGTGCGCATGCTGCAGTGCTGGCCCGGGCGAGTGCCAGTGTCTCAGGCGACCAGCGAGCGCCTGCCATCCGCCAGCTTGCCGCCATTCCTCCAGCCGCCACTGCCACTCCCCCAGTGGAGCTGCCAGGAGCTGCTGCAGCGACTGGTGCTGGCCAGCCACAGCTGCAGCAATCAACAGCCGCCCGCTCGACGGCCAGACTTCGACTATGCCGACCCCCAAGGGCATCTGCCGTCATGACATGTGCCCCTCAGGAGCCTGCCCCCAGCCTTGCAGCAGCCAATGGCCTTACTTTGAGGCGGAGCAGCAGGGCGGGCAGGGGCCACCCAAAGATGGCCAAGGCATCGCCCTAGCAGGCCAAATAGTCGAATGTGTGGCCATTTGTGTTTGTTTCTTGAGGCCGAGAATTGGATGTTTGTTTTTTGAAGGCCGATGATGTGATGTTTGTTTTTGACGAAGGCCGAGAATGACGGCCATTTTAGTTGCCCTATTTTGTTAATCCTCTCCAGGTTGTGGGAGCGAGTAATGTGTTTGAGTGTTTTTTGGGGGTTTCGTCTGTTTTTGCTTTTCATGTGGGAAGGGCCCAGAGTTTGTACAATAAAGCATTTTATTTATTCACATTGTCCATGTTTGATCTTTGAAGTGTTTGTTGCCTTAACCGGCTGAGGGCTTGCGGAGCGGCTGCAATCATGTTCTATCATTGGCACAAGCCATTCCCTGACAGGGGGCCTAGAAGTGACGTTCAATAAGCCGCCGACGGGCGGCCCTTGGACCTTGTGCCTCCCTCCTGGGCTGGTACTCCTCATCCTCGTCGTCCTCATGCTCCTCCTGCTCCTCCTCCTGAGGTGGTGGTCCAACGTGAGGTGGCAGTGCCTGAGTCCTGCGGATAGCCAGGTTGTGCAGCATGCAGCAAACGACGACGAATTGGGAGACTCGATCCTGCGAATACTGGAGGGCTCACCCGGAGCGATCGAGACAGCGGAACTGTTGCTTGAGCACGACGATTGTTTGTTCTATGAGGTTCCTCGTCGCTTGATGGCTCTCGTTGTATGCCTCTTCAGCAGGGGTCGTTGGCGCGCGGAGCGGGGTCATGAGCCAGGTACACAAAGGATAGCCTTTGTCCCCGATAAGCCATCCTCTTGGGGGAGGCTGTGCCTGGAACATGTCAGCCACAGTTGTCTGTCGCAGGATAAAGGCATCGTGGCTGCTGCCTGGAAAGCGGGCATTGACAGCTAGGATGCGCTGCCTGTGGTCACACACCAGCTGTACATTGAGGGAATGGTAGCCCTTCCGGTTGCGGTACTCCTCGGCATGCTCAAGAGGTGCCCGCAAAGCCACATGCGTGCAGTCAATGGCGCCCTGCACCATGGGGAAGCCCGCTATTCTTGCAAACCCCACTGCACGCTGCTGCTGCTTGTCCAGGGTCATGGGGAAGGAGATGAATTGATGTCTCCTTCTGAAAAGGGCTTCGGTCACCTGGCGGATGCAGCAATGCATGGCGAACTGGGAGATGTTAGCGATGTCCCCAGTAGCGGATTGGAAGGAGCCGGAGGCATAGAAGTTGAGAGCCACCGTCACCTTCACTGCCACCGACAGAGACGTCCTGCGCATCAGCTGTGGCTGCAGATCTCTCTGAAGCAGCCGGCAGATGTCTGCAACCACCTCCCTTTGGAATCGCAGCCTCCTAACACACATCGCGGCAGACATGGTCAGATAGGAGGTCTGCTGGCGGTATACCCTGCGTGGGTAAGGTCTCAGTTGGCGACGCCTGTTGCCCCCTCTGCGTCTAGCCAGGGCTGCCACTCTCTCACGGCGTCTGTAAGCCCTTCTGGCATAAGGCTGAAATTCAGCGTTGCCACCCAATGCAGCCCCCATTATATGCTGGCAAACACTGAGCTCTGAATGAAGGCAAAGATAATTGGTAAGCTCTGGCCTGAGCCAAAAATACCTGTCCAAGTGTTGGTCCAAACCAGTAAACTCTTCTCCTTGGTCTCTGTCCAAAAAACCGTTGCACAAGAGTGAATGCTGCAAAATGGCTGGCCTTTATACTGCTGGGTAAGTGCCCTTTAATTTGCGCTCCCCGCGGCCCGGCTGGCCTGTGTACCGTTCCACTTCACAGTCGCTCGGGCCGCCCAGCGCACAATGGGCCGGCGCGAGTGAAGTTCCGGTTTGGGGCGCACAAAGGGCGTTGCACTATTAAATGACGTCATGATCTGCGCGCGCAGCAGGGCGCGCGCTAAGACTTTGCGCCGGCGCTAAATGTGTCCTGAAGTTGGGGAGAGGCGCAGATCGCGCTGCACCCGGGCGATAAGCGCCTAGCGCTCGAGATCTACTCCTCCTAAGGCGCTAACGGCTGGCGCGCCCAACTGAATTTCTAGGCCAAACTGTTTTATATATATAGATTTGTTTTTCTAAAGTGTACAGTTTTAACTGACTGGAAAGAAGTCTGCAGTAGGGTCCCGCAGGGGGTCAGAATTAGACCCATTGCTTTTCTTGTTATATATAAATGACCTGGACATGGATATAGGGAGTACAGTTTTGAAGTGTGCGGATGATACAAAACTTGGCAACGTAGCAAGTAGTGAGAAGGATTGTAGGTGACTTCAGGAGGCCAAGGACAGACTGGTGAAATGGGCAGACACATGGCAGATACAATTTAATGCAGGTAAGTGTGAAGTGCTGCATTTTGGGAGAAACAACATGGAGGGGCAGTATTATCTGAATGGTAGTATTTTGAGGGGGGTGCAAGAGCAGAGGGACCTGGGGGTGCATATTCACAAATCCTTGAAGGTGGCAGGACAAGTTGATAAGGCAGTTAGGAAAGTGTATGTAGGAAAGTAGCAAAATCCTAAATCCATTTGTGAAGAATAGCGTTACTATTTTGCTGCACCTGCTGCTCAGTAGAAATCTTTCCCCACTGTTAAACAATGTTGTTATTATTTGGAATGCACAATTTGGATAAATCATAGAATCTTACAGCACAGAAAGGGCCATTCGGCCTGTCGTGTCTGTATTGGCTCTTGGAACGATCTGTCCAATTTAATCCCACACTTCAGCCTTTTCCCCATAACCCTGCAAATTAGTTCTCTTCAAATTCATGTCAAATTGCCTTTGGAAAGTTCCTATGGAATCTAATTTCCCCACCCTTTTAGGTAGTGCGTTCCAGATTATAACAACTCTGTGTGAATTAATTTCTCCTAATTTTCCCTCTAATTCTTTTTTAAATGATTTTAAACCTATGACCTCTGGTTACCAACCCACTTGCCAGATTAAACAATTTCTCTCTACTTGCTTATCAAAACCCCTCATAATTTTGAATACCTCTATTAGGTCTCTTAACGTTTTCTGCTCTAAGGAGAACATTCCCAGCTTCTCCAATCTCTCCACATAACTGAAGTCCCTCATCCCTAGTATCATCCTGGTAAACCTCCTCTATACTCTCCAAGGCCTTCACATTGTTCCTAAAGTGTGGTGCCCAGAATTGTACACAATACTCCAGCTGAGGCCCAACCAGTGATTTATAAATGTTTAGCATGACAAGAACAAAATCTTCACCCAGTGATCCTGAAACTCATATTCTTCTTTAAGTCCTTCCTGGTAAACCTGCTCCAATAAATTCAAAGTCAACCAAGCTAATTTAAGAATAGGGCCACCCGAAAAGTGTGTTACTGTGAGATATCAGTACTTTTGCTGAAGAGTTCATTCCCAGTCTACACAAGACACTTGCAATGTAAAACAGCAGCTGGAAAACCTACACCAGCCAATTCCTGTGCCTTCCCCACAGGTTTAGAATATATTTTTAATTAGCAGCTGCTGACTTTAAAATCTCACTGTAAATTAAAATAGCTTCATCAACCTAACCAGTCTCTAAAGAATAATGAATAAATAATATATTCCCAAATGTTTGTTTTTCCACTTTGGAGGGACTAATAAGTTCATTTACCACAAGCAAAAAGTCCAAAATGAAATGTGAAATTAAACATTTATGATTTAATAACATTAATATGGAAGCATCGCTGCTAATGAGCTACAATGCAAGCTCACTGAGTAAGCCAGTCAGACAACCTACTCCCAGCCTACTATGTATGTTGTTATGTAAGCGTCTACTACCAGATATGTGACAGTGATCCAAGGTAACTTGTGCACTGAAATTTCCCTGCTGTCTGTGTAATAGTTTGGCATCCATTCACACTCTCCTTTCTAAAGCCTTGCCAAGATCACAATAGTACAAAATTGGGTGAACAAATTTTTGGCTGTGAACAAATGATCTTGCACTGCTTTACTATAGGACCTCAGTGAACCCACCCACTGTATCACCACATCACCCCAATAGTATTTACTTTAAGGGCACAATCAACCGGGTAAATGGAACATTTGTCTCATCACAAATGTGCCTCTTTAAAGTGGCTTCTACTGTGTAAAGACATCATACTATTGTCATATCTGCTCTTATTTCCTTTTTTAGTCACCTTGCTTTTTAGAACATTCCATTGTACATATTGTTGTTTGTGTTCTACACTTGCCAATCTTCCAGTGTTGTATTAAAGTCGCCAGGATTTTGGATCCTTCTCCAACATGGTACACCAATAGTGTATTTTTGTATTGGAGCTTGGAAAATGAGAAAACATGGAAATCAAAGCTCTGCTCCAACAAAATATTCAGAAGGTGCCCCGCCACAAACTCCTTTCCCTAGCCACCGACTCTGTTCCCTAACCACCAACGCCATCCCTCTCCCTGGCAACTGTCTGAAGCTGAGCTAGACCATTCACAACCTTGGTGTTTCATTTGACCCTGAGATGAGCTTCCAACCAACATTCCCTCTAAGCCTTGTGGCTGTGCAGTGCTCTGCCAGTCCCGCACAGCCCGGGACTGGCTTTTTCAATCTTAAATTTTGCACGTGTGAAAATGTGAATGGGCTGCACAGCCCTTTAAAGGGGCCGCACATCCAAAAATAGGGGGAACATTGCTTCTGACCACATATTCACGCCATCACCAAGGCCGCCTACTTCCACCTCCATAATTGCCCAACCCCGCCCCTGCCTCAGCTCATCTGCTGCTGAAACCACATCCATGACTTTGTTAACACTATACTTGACTATTCCAACACTGTCCTGGCTGGCCGCTCATCTTCCACCCTCCATAAACTTGGAGCTCAACAAAAACTCCGCTGCCCATTTCATAACTCGCACCAAGTCCCGTTTACCCATCACCCCTGTGCTTGCTGACCTACATCAGCAACGCTGATTATTTTAAAAGGCTCAACCTCATTTTCAAATCCCTCCATGGCCTCGCCCCTCCCTATCTCTGTAACCTCCTCTATTATTACAACCCTCCAAGATCTCTGCACTCCTCCAATTCTGGCCTCTTGCGCATCCCCTATTTTAATCGATCTACTATTGAAGGCCATGCTTTCAGATGCCTAGGCCCTAAGCTCTGGAATTCCCTCCCTAAACCTCTCTGCCGCTCTATCTCTCTTGCCTCCTTTAAGACACTCCTTAAAACCTACCTCTTTGATCAAGCTTTTGATCATCTGTCCTAATATCTCCTTATGTGGCTTGGTGTCAAATTTTGTTTGATAACACTCCTGTGAAGCACCTTGGGATGTTTCACTACATTAAAGGCGCTATATAAATACAAGTTGTTATTGTTTTTCTTGTTATAGTACTCAACATTGTCTGACCTCTATGTTATTTTAAGCTTCTCCTTGATGCAATACAGATTGTAAATCAAGGAGTGATATGTGCATCAAAAACAACTTGGCATCCTGGACTAAAGTTTAAGGGGATGGACATATGAGGAGAGGTTGAGTAGATTGGGACTCTACTCATTGGAGTTCAGAAGAATGAGAGGCGATCTTATTGAAACATATAAGATTGTGAAGGGGTTGGATCGGGTGGATGCGGGGAAGATGTTCCCGATGATGGGTGAAACTAGAACTAGGGGGCATAGTCTTAGAATAAGGGGCTGCTCTTTCAAAACTGAGATGAGGAGGAACTACTTCACTCAGAGGGTGGTAGGTCCATGGAATATGCTGCCCCAAAAAGCTGTAGAAGCTACATCATTACATAAATTTAAAACAGAAATAGACAGTTTCCTAGAAGTAAAGGGAATTAAGGGTTACGGGGAGCGGGCAGGAATTTGGACATGAGTCTAGGTTCGGATCGGTCATGGCCCTGTGGGTAGCGGAGCGGGCCCAGGGGCCGTGTAGCCTGATCCTGCTCCTATTTCGTGTGTCTAATTCTGTTAGATTCAGGAGATGGTTCTGTGATAGTGGATTGGCGGTTAGGATCAGATCAGCCATGATCTTATTGAATGGCGGAGCAGGCTCGAGGGGCCGATTGGCCTACTCCTGCTCCTATTTCTTATGTTCTTATGTAACATTCTAACTGACATGGTCTATTAACGTAAGAACATACCTAATACACAAAACAGTTGCCCTATATTGAATTCCTAGCAATAATTAATCCAAAACCATGGGGTCGGTATTCATGTGTGCATGGATGCCACCTATCTCTATCTCTTTTGCTTACTCCATTGATCTAAATGCTATTGCTATAATATCCAACTGCCTGGCTGATATTAACAACTGGATGAGTCAAAATTTCTGCTTGACCCGAGCTGAGCTTACTGCCCCCACCTCATATCCATTACCACGCTGCGTTCTTCCACTTCCATAACATTGTCTGCCAACATCCTTATGTTCAAATTCCTCCACGGCCTTGCACCTCCCTATCTCTGTAACATCCTCCAGCTCTACAACCCGCCGAGAACTCTGTGTTCCTCCAACTCTGGCCTCTTATTCCCTTAGCCCCACCATTGGCAGATGTGCCTTCAGCCGTTTTGGCCCTAAGCTCTGGGATTCCTTCCTTGAACTTCTCCACCTCTCATTCCTCCTTTAAGACTCTTCTTAAAACCTACTGCTGTAACCAAGTTATTGGTCACCGATCCTTATGTTTCCTTCTTTGGCTTAGTGTCAATTTTTGTCTTATTCTGCTACTTTGAGCACTGTCGAACATTTTCCTATGTTAACGGCACTATAAAAATGTAAGTTATTGTTGTTGTAATTGCATTCTCCTGTATCTCTCCAAACCATAGTCTATGCCTTCTCAGAAATGTGAGGGTATACCTATCAGGAAAGGGTGAACAGGCTGGGTCTCTTTTCTCTTGTAAAGAGAAGGCTGAAGGGTGACCTAATAGAGGTCTTTAAAATTATGAAAGGTTTTAATAGACACAGAGAGAGTATTTCCACTTGTGGGGAAGAGCAAAGCTAGAGGCCATCAATATAAGATAGTCACCAAGAAATCAAATAGGGAATTCAGAAGAAAGTTATTTACCCAAAGAGTGGTGAGAATGTGGAATTCGCTACCACAGGGAGTGGTTGAAGCGAATAGTATAGATGCATTTAAGTGGAGGCTAGATAAGCATATGAGGGAGAAGGGAATAGAGGGTTATGCTGATAGAGTTAGATGAGGAAAGAAGGTTGGAGGCTCAAGTGGAACATAAACGCTGGCATGGACTTGTTCGGCCAAATGGCCTGTTTCTGTGCTGTATATCCTATGTAATTCTTCACCTCAAACTTGACTTCTCTAATGTTCCCAGAGCTGGCTTCTTCACCTCAACACTCCACAATTTATCACTCGCCTAAAACACTGTAGCCATGTTCAAACTGTACAAAGTCTTGTAGTCCTATCACCACTGTCCTCTCCAAGATCCCCTAGCTCTTCTTGCCCCAACAAGTTGACTTCAGGTTTCTAGCACACATTTCAAAACCCTCCCACGGCCTTATTTCAGATTACCTTGATAATCCCCTTCAATTTTTCCATATACTGTATGTTAGCCAGCAACAATGTGACATGATCATCTGGAGACCAAAGACTGCTAATACCTCACCAACAGAGTAAACAGCTGTTCTCAATACTGAAATGAAATCATGGGTTGGAATTTGCAATGGGTAATAACGGCAAACTAATAGCGTTCGCCGTTATTACCCCTTTGAAACTGACGGCAACTTCAAGATGTAGCATACGCGCATCTAAACACCGAAATCCTGAAGTTGTGGTCAGTCATTCACTGCTCTGACACTGGCTGTGCTGTAGAACCACCCCCCCATAGCTAGCAACCAGTGTAATCAGTGAAATCAGTGAAACTGACAAAAACTGTAGGCAGCTTTCTTCGGGGCCAACGGCAAATGCCTTTGCTTCGCCGCTGACCGCAAATTTCGGGTCAATAAAACTGAATTTATGATGGATATCAGAAAAGTAACCTGAGTTCTATTTCAATCTGTGTAGTTTCCTCTAAAAGCATGACCTCAGTGCTTTTTAAGCAAAAAATTTACATTTTTAAAAAGCTACAGAATTGCTTGGTTTCTACTATTAGTCAGGAGCTCTACGACAAAGGTAAAACCTGAGATTTTTTCCAACATAATTAATTTGATGACCACTGCTGCCAATTTTAGCGATGAGACCAAATGAACTCAGGCAATCGAATTTTCAAACAGATTACCAACCATCAGAACAAGGAAGGCTAGGCCTCAATAGTTGTAGTATCACAATGCTTTGCTGTACTTGTTTATGGTGTCTATGGTACTAGAAAATAATGCTGTAGTATAACACAGCATTGTCGAGGTATGAAGTTTCATCATCACAACTTCTTGGGGGATATACTCTAGATGTAAATTAAGACTCACCCACTAAAGCTGAAAAACTATTTAAAATACAAGTGGTGCCTGGAAAGTTGTTGTGAAGTAGCTCTTTTCCGAAGCCCTCGCTTGTCTCCATTTTCTGAAATTTTCTCAGTCAGTCCAGTAGTTGCCTTTTTATTTCAGGGCCCAAAATTATTCAGCATTTCCCTGGGTGGAAGCTACTGTATATGTTCAAAAAACAAAGTTTTACTCCAATGATGGTTCAGTGGGTTTACACAGTGAGCAGCTGAACCATACAGACCAGGAGTATCCTGTTCGATCTCTGTGTTCAGTTAACTGATCTCAGCTGGTGCGATGTGCCATGGTTCCTGCTCCTGACCACAATCTAGTGAACTCTGCTGGACGTGTGCGCGGGACATTCAGTGAGGACATGATTGTCTGTGCAGTGATTCTTTCTCCAGTCAAACAGCCTACTAACATAAGGCCTGGATTTTAACTGCCAGCTTGGTTTCCGACTGGTGAGTCAATTTCCCGTCCACTTGTGGCAGAGTGAGACACGGCGTCAATTTAATCCCTCTGGCGGAAAAATGCGCGCCTGGGTATCACCTGCCAATGTAAGGTAGGTGGCGGAATCAGGTTCCAGGAGCATCTCATAGGGTTCCTGCATTCAGGAAGGGGGGGTGGAATCCGGAGTAGAGGAGGCCTAAGCTTTCCTTGTGGGACCCGGCGGAGCACTCCTTCTCCTTCTGTCCCCACAAAAAGGAAAGAAACCTTCTACGGCCTCTTCTGGGGCTGATCCTCTTCTGTTCCAGGTTTACCTGATGAGAAAGCCACAGAGGCTTCCCCACTCGAATCTGAGTTAAAATTGCAGTCGGATCCCAATCACGTCATCGGGACCCGACATGCGTATATAAAGAAGGCTTTGGGTGCCCTTGCCACCTGCTCAGTTGATTGCGGATGGAGGGATCCTGGTGGCTTCAGGGCGGATAAGTGACTCAGGCCTTTTTAGTTGTCTAGCCACAGATTCCACCAGGCAGGTAGGGTTAAAATCGCCTCCTCACTGTCAAATCACGCAAGAGTAATATTATTTGAGCAAGGTATTGGATGGCAACTGGTTTCCTTGAAATAGGACCACAACAAGGAGTCAGTGCCTCCAACAGAAAGAGGTGAAAAAAGTTTTATTCCAAACTCAATGCGACCATAATTGGAAATGGCCAGTGGTTGCATACAAACGTACGCTGAACCTATGGTCACATGGAATATTTTAGATATTATTAGAAGGTTGAATTACAGTTCTGCAAATCCTAGAATCCTAGAACCATACAGCACAGAAGAAGGCCTTTCAGCCCATTGTGCCTGTGCTGGCACTTTGAAACAGCTATCCAATTAGTCCTACTCCCCTGTTCATTCTCCATAGCTCTGCAAATCTTTCCCCCAATGTGTCTACAAAATGAGGTGAGGTTTTGAATACTGGGTAGCTCCATTCCTGAAGACATTCCCCGCCAACCTTCCCCCACCCCAACATCATTGCCTCCCCCCCGCCAAACCCCAACAATGTCTCCTTCAGCTGTCTGTGCAAGAAAGTTCACTTTCTTTAAGGGCTTAGGTCACTTCCCTCTTCTCATTTAGGGTATAAGCCTCTAATACTATGCCAGGTATTGGCTGAGCAGAAATTCCCTGTGTAGGGGACCTCCACCCCTGCTGATAGCTGCCTTGTAAGGACATGTTAGAAAATCCCGGGATGGGCAAAAGACTTTTTCTTCTGGGGTGGGAATGAAAGACCAATGGAATCGTCAGAGATTTTCAGTGCCAATGTTTTTCCATAGATGGATGAGGGCAAGAGTTTGATGGCATAACAACTCCCAAACTGATAACATTTTTCCAACTAACAATTAGTTTAAGTTAAAAAATATTTACTATTCAGTTTTTTCTTTTTCTTTTGTACAGACAAAAAGCCAATAAACCCTGAGCTCTCTCCGCATATTCCTTGTCACTGCGTTCTATACATTCATACTTACCTAAGCAATCTTCTGGGAACCTCATGCTACCAGCCACAGATTACAAAAAGGTAAATTGTGTGACTTTCACAACAGCCTGGCACACACCAGAGGGAGCCCTTGGCTCTTGCATCGGTATCACTGGAGAAGCAGCAAGAGCCATATTTCCATAATAACTTATCTTCAAGGACACAAACATTTAATATGTTCAGCCTTTTTACTTAAGTGATGTTAACAGTTTCTTCTGGTTCTTAGACCGCTCCCCCCAACCCATCCCCAAACCTTGGGGTCCAGGCACATTCCACTCTTGCATCCCAT
The DNA here is from genome assembly GCF_052327205.1 of Somniosus microcephalus. Taxonomy (NCBI): domain Eukaryota; kingdom Metazoa; phylum Chordata; class Chondrichthyes; order Squaliformes; family Somniosidae; genus Somniosus; species Somniosus microcephalus. The sequence continues at coordinate 88,603,929 of NC_140993.1, read as the reverse complement.
ATGGAGCCAGCCTTTTGTTTTTTTACACACTCTTCTGGAGTTAGATACGCTAGAATTAGTCTAGTTACTTAACCCATAATTACACAGAAGACTTGGGTTGAGCAATGGAACTTCCTATTTGAGCATTTCATTTTAATGTTGAAACTTAAAGCCTAAAACTGAATGCTTGAAAAATAATGATGATTTGTGAGACTTCCCTCAGGAAACGGAACATGTTCCTTGCCCTCCACAGCCCCAACACTAGATTGACAAGAAACACACATTACCTCAGTAAACTGCTCATGAATGGATGTGTGCTTCCTGTGACATTGCCAGGGAACAAATTCATGTTTTTAAAGTTTGAGTTTTTTCAAAGGTGTTTTACATACATTAAAGATATATTGAAGAATTTCTAAAAGCATTTAAAAAATGCTATAGTGTTTTTTTTAGTGTTTTATATCTTTTGGATTTCACCTCAGGAACCAATGGGTCCTCTCCTGTTTTACTGCTTTGGGTCCTTTGAGGAGGAATTGGAGGATCAAGGACCCCACAGGGATGCCAGGCTGAAGAGGGACAGTAAGTGGCTTCTGGCCACTCTCTGCTGGTACCCATGCTCCCTGGCTGAAAATGCAAGTGGACTACAGTATTTCATTGTGATGATCAGCAATGCTTGAAAAGGTTGCACTTCCCTCACAAAGCAATAATTGAGTTGTACCATGGTGAAACAGCTGCAGGCACAGTTCATAAGGGAGAGATCTAGGTGACTAAGATCCAAAGCCACTGCCAAATGAGTCATGCCATCAGGGTACCCTTTTGGCAACAAACTCAACACTGTCACTTGCTACACAACAACCAAGACTTCTGTGGTGTATGTAACCTGTTCCACCTTAACAGAACTTAAGCCTGGTCCACCTTAAGAAAGGTACTACTTTCTTTGGCTGCTGTATACGTAATACGTAATACGTGACCACACCGGTATATAAGCACAGTGTAATAATATTGTATTCAGTATAGTCCTGACCTCCAACCAGTAAAGACCTGTTGAATTTACTCTTGTGGTCTGTGTAGTAATTCTCACTATAACACACAGACTTAACAGTGGCGACGAGTCCGACTCTTACCCTGCTGCAGTAATTTCCACGGCGACTTCGTCCACAGACAGGACATCGAAGAGAGGTTTCCACCCTCATCACCTACGGGAAGACACGTCGAGCGGCAGGCATCGAGCAACCGGAGTGCAGAAGACATCCTGACCTCGAAGCCTCCATCAGCGACTGTCAGCTTCTTCTACTACCTCGTGGTGGGTAAGCCGGGCAGCGACGCGACAGAAAGTCAACCGCGTTGGCTGTACAGACAGGGCTGGGAAGACAGAGGAATAAGGGTGGTAAGGACGATCGCGACCAGAGATAAGGGCCGGGCCGCTTTCGAGCGAGAGGCGCAGCGCGGGACATCGATCGCGACCGGAGATAAGGGCCGCATTCGGGCTAAAGGCGCAGCGTCTGGGGAAACTGAAGGCGCGAGAGCCGCGGTGAAGCGGAGACAGCGTCGGGGGACGGGTGAAGACCGCCAAGCACGGGAAAACCGCCATTTTGTGGGCAGAGGACGACGGCAAGAGCGGGAAGCCGCCATCTTAGATAACATTAAAAATACGATAAATTGCTACGATGCCTAAACATGGGAACATTAATGCCTTCGACAGTGATATAGAAGACTGGGCTATGTATGTAGAACGCATACAAAACTATTGTAAGCCAAATAAAATTCCTGAGGCAGATAAAGCACTAACATTACTAAACTTAATGGGTGCGAAGACATACGGGCAATTGAAACACCTGTTATCACCAGATGAACCGGCGGATAAGACGTTCGAACAGATTGTTACTGTCCTAAAAAATCATCTTAACCCCACGCCGCTGATGCTAGCGGAACGATTTAAATTTTACGATAGAAGACAGCTGCAAAATGAAAGCAATGCTGAATATTTGATGGAATTACGTAAGCTAGCAAAATATTGTCAGTTTGGAACGGGACTGACAGAGGCACTTCGAGATAGATTTGTGTGTGGTTTATTTAAACAGGATACACAAAGGCGACTGCTCGAGGAGAATGAGCTGTCTCTCGAGAAGGCGGTCACTATGGCAGCAGCACACGAGGCCGCAGCGAGAGGCACGGCAGTAATGCAGCTACGGCCACCGGAACTCGGTACAAACAAATTGGGTTTGAGTTCTGTCAAATGTTATCGTTGTGGAAAGACAACGCACGATCAGAACCAGTGTTGGTTTAAAAACCAAGAATGCAGAACGTGTGGCAGGCTTGGCCACATAGCTAAAGTATGCCGGTCAGGAAAGAAGACCAGCAACAAAAAGTCACCGCAAGGAAAATATGCAAAGGTACACAAGGTGACAAAGAACAGTTTGACCGAACAGAAGTCAGATTCAGACGCTAGCAGTAATGAACTGGATAGCTTAAGAATACACAACGTTGGTAAGGATACAGACCTCCAGACAATTTGGGTCACTCTTAAGATAGCAGGAGTCCAAGTAAAAATGGAATTGGACACTGGATTGGCATTGACGGTCATGAATAAGAAAGATTACAGAAGGTTATTCCAACATATTCCCTTACAGGATACGGAGATTATATTGAAAACGTACACGGGGCAAAGGGTGTACCCCATCGGAAAAATAAAGGTAGAAGTGGTTCACAAGGGCGAAGGAAGCCAAGTAATGGACTTATATGTGCTACCTGAAGGGGGTCCACCACTACTAGGGCGGGAGTGGATTAGGAAAATGAATATGGACTGGCACTCCTTGAAAGCACTAACGGTAGATTCCGGGGAAACAGCTGTCAAACCTAAACGATTGTCCAGAATATTGGATGAGGCTAAAGAGGTGTTCCAGCCGGGACTGGGAACACTGAGAGGAATTACGGCAAACATCAAGATTGATGAACATGCACAACCAAAATTTTTTAAAGCCAGACCGGTACCCTATGCAATACGACCTGCGGTTGAAGCGGAGCTGGAAGCACTAGAACGTTCAGGTGTACTGTCTAAAGTAGATTGGAGTGAGTGGGCTACGCCCATTGTTCCCGTTATGAAACGTCCTGCGAACAATAAGCCAGGAGATCCAGGGAAGGTTCGCATCTGTGGAGATTTCAAAATCACCGTTAATCCGGTGCTTCACACGGTGCAGTATCCGCTTCCACGGATTGAGGATATTTTTGCTTCACTGTCTGGCGGGAAACACTTCACCAAGATAGACCTGGCGCAGGCGTATTTGCAGATGGAGGTTGAAGAAGAGTCACGCCAATACCTCACGATCAACATGCATCGAGGGTTGTACCGGTACAATAGGCTGGTTTTTGGAGTGGCATCGGCTCCAGCAATTTGGTAGAGGGCCATGGAGCAGGTATTACAGGGAATTCCAGGCACACAATGTTACCTGGACGACATTCTGATCATAGGTGATGGTGATGAACAGCATCTCGCTAACTTGGAACTGGTGCTCAACAGACTGAAAGAGTATGGACTTAGAGTAAATCGGCAGAAATGTGAGTTCTTCCAGAAGCGGATCTCGTACTGTGGGCATGTCATTGACCGGGAGGGGCTTCATAAGTCTCCTGACAAGATAGCGGCAGTTGTAAAGGCTCCCGCTCCGGAGAATGTCTCTCAGTTGAGGTCGTTTCTAGGATTAATTAACTATTACCATAAATTTCTGCCAAATCTATCCACGGTGCTGCATCCGTTGAACGTTCTTTTACAGAAAGGGGTACCATGGGACTGGGGCGAAAACTGTAAGAAGGCATTTCGCAAAAGCAAAGAATTGATCACCTCAGAGGAAGTGTTGGCTCACTTCAACCCGACACTGCCTATTCGGTTGGCTTGTGATGCTTCTCCATATGGTATTGGGGCAGTATTCTCACATTAATTGCCAAATGGCACGGAAAGGCCAGTCGCGTTTGCATCCAGATCATTGACCTCCGCTGAGCGCAACTATGCGCAGATCGATAGGGAGGCCCTTAGCCTTGTATGGGGAGTGGAGAAGTTTAATCATTACCTACATGGCCAAAAATTCACACTTCTGACGGACCATCAACCGTTGGTGTCCATTTTTAACCCTAAGAAGGGTGTTTCGGTGATGACAGCACAGTGTCTCCAGAGATGGTCTCTTTTCTTAGGGGCACATCAATATCAGATAGAATTCAAAGGTATGAAACAGCATGGCAATGCTGATGGCCTGTCGCGCCTGCCACTACCTGAAGATGAAGACACGACGAAAGTTGACCCTGTTGAGTTATTTCATTCGACCATTATCGAGTGTTTACCTGTCACCAACGCAAGTATTGAAAGAGAAACCAGGAACGACCCGACACTGTCCAGAGTCTACGAGGTGACAGTGAAAGGATGGCCAACACGGGGTGATCCTCTGTTACCGGCATTCTCGGCAAGGCGAGACCAGCTGTCCGTCTGCCATGGTACTTTGATGTACGGGACAAGAGTGATTATTCCTCCCAAGTTAAGGGAAAGAGTTTTAAAAGAACTACATGAAGGTCATCTGGGGGGAGTTAAAATGAAAAGTCTTGCTAGGGCTTACGTATGGTGGCCGGGTATTGACCAACAGATTGAGGAGTTAACGAAAAGCTGCACTGGGTGTCAAGAAGTGCAAAATGCACCTCCGATAGCACCGCTACACCCATGGGAATGGCCTTCAGCCCCATGGCAACGCGTACACATTGACTTTGCTGGTCCATTCATGGACTCCATGTTCCTAATCGCGGTGGACGCACATTCCAAATGGCCAGAAGTCATCAAGATGAATACCACTACTTCAGAAAAGACAATTGCGGTGTTAAGAACAATATTCGCAAGGAACGGATTGCCAGAACAGATCTGTTCGGACAACGGACCACAGTTTGTATCGGAAGAATTCCAACAATTCTTAAAGAAGAATGGAGTTAAACATTATACCTCTGCCCCATATCATCCGGTGACAAACGGGTTGGCTGAAAGATTTGTCCAGACATTCAAAAAGGCTATTAAGGCCATGAATGATGATCAGATTCCGCTGCAACACAAGGTCGATAAGTTCCTGATGTCATATAGAAACGCCGATCATGCCGTGACTAACCAAAGTCCTGCTATGATGTTTTATAACAGGAGGTTGCGGTCCAAGTTGGACTTGTTAAAACCAAATGTGCGGAGGGAAGTGGAAAACAAACAGTTTCGGCATATTAACAGCAAGACCACTCGAACTTTCGACGTAGGACAACCAGTGATGGCAAGGGGCTATGGAAACGAAAAATGGCAGTCCGGAACAATCCGGGCCAGACAAGGACCTCTGATGTACACCGTAGATATTGGTCATAATGTGATAAGGCGTCATGCGGATCAACTGGTAGAGTCGAGAGCAAGGGTCGAACCCATGGTTGTGACAGAGACAGCTGTGGAAGACGTTCATGAACCTGAAGCATCTACCTCGGCCGAGAATGTATTTGATGATGATGACACCCAATACATTGGCAACCAACTAGAGGAGGCACCTCAACAACAAGAATCAGAGACCACTGAAAGGCGTTATCCAAGCCGAATCAGAAAGCCTCCTGAGAGACTGAACCTTTGAACTGTTATACCTGAAGTTATATATGTTATGTTTATTTGGGGATATGACTGTTAAGCTAAAAAGGGAGGATTGTGGTGTATGTAACCTGTTCCACCTTAAGAGAACTTAAGCCTGGTCCACCTTAAGAAAGGTACTACTTTCTTTGGCTGCTGTATACGTAATACCGGTGGTGACCACACCGGTATATAAGCACAGTGTAATAATATTGTATTCAGTATAGTCCTGACCTCCAACCAGTAAAGACCTGTTGAATTTACTCTTGTGGTCTGTGTAGTAATTCTCACTATAACACACAGACTTAACTGTAAGAGCCATAAAAGCTTAAGAAAATACTTTAAAATATTGGTTAAATAGCATAATACAGTTAATTTACCTGATTGACTTATTGTATTAAGAAACCCCCTATTTTCTTGCTCCAGTAGTATAGTCCGAGACACCCCCTTCATTCTTGCCACAATGGTACAGTCCCTAAGCCACACATGGTATGCAGCCATTTTACAGTTTAAACTCCACGTGGCTGAAGGAGGCAGAAGTTGTGAGGTTTGGAGCAATACGGTTTTTGACTGTGTTCATTTATACGTGTTTGCTTTGTAATTCCGTTTGTGAAGTGTTATAGTAAACAGTTTAAAGGACAAAGCTACGTTTGGGAACATTTTATTTCGACACGCGTCTACTCATTGTTAAAAGCCCCACAGCTCAGTGGCTGCCTGTTTGGAAACTAAGAAGCGCCACTACATTAGTCAAAAACTTGCTCCCTAAGAAGGAAAGGACGGAATCGTCGGCGAACGTATACATGAATGGTCACGGAGCCAGACGACAATATAAGAAAGCGAAGGTACAGTGACTGTTACTTGCTTTGTTCATTCTATTGAGAAGCTAAATAAGAGCTGCGGGTAAAATGGCCGAGGCCTTACGGAGCCAGGAGCTTCCCCCAGCCAGAAGGATTGCTGGCCAAAAGAGGGAAATAAAGCTCCCCCCAAAGGCAATGGAAGAGAAGTTACATAGAAGCATAGGTGCAAGGAAGGCTAAATTAGCTCAGATAACTGGAAAAATGAAGATAATTGATCGTCTCATGGAAGATAATGCTAATATTAAGAAAGCTGAAGACATAATGTATTACGATTTCTCCAAGCTGCATGAAGAATTTAATGTACTCAATGAAGATGTATTAGCACTTCTGTCTGAAGAAGAGGGAAACGCTGATCAGCACAACTGGTTTGATCTTAAATCAACCAGCATTAAGGACTATATCAAGGCCACAGAACAGTGGATGTTAAAGATTCGTCAAGATGCTGATACAGCAGAGAAAGATAAAGTTGACGATGAAGTCGGACCAGACGATAGCATTTCAGAGACTTCCGCCAGACCGAGCAAAAATCGAAAAGGAGGTAGCTCTGTTTCTGGACGCAGGTCAGTCGCTTCTACCACAAGCTCGTCGCGACGCATGAGAGAGGAGGTTGAACGGGCGGCGTTGATGGCGCGCGCAGCATCTTTAGCGGAGGAGCAAGCTCTTGAACGGGAAGAGGCCCAACTGCAGGTCCAAGAGGCCCAACTGCAGGCCCAACAGGCCCAACTGCAGGCCCAAGTGCAGGCCCAACTGCAGGCCCAACAGGCCCAGGTGCAGGCAAAGAAAGAACAGCTGGAGATAAAAACAGCTATCACGGTCTCAGACGCCAGGTTGAGTGCGTATGAAGATTATGAAGGCTCACGGGACGGCGGGAGCGAATACTGCCAGTCAATGTTGTCACATAGAGTTGGATCCAGGGCACCTTCAAGAGTTACAAGAGAGTCCGAAGGCAATCCCCTGGCATTACAGCGTGGAAGAGTGGCCTCTCCACTAACAGGAGCACGTGATGCTACCCCAGACGTCAGACGGTCTAGACTAGACCCTGCTGATGACCACCAGAGGCCTGAAGACACAGGGAGAAGCCTATACCGAGTGATGCAACGTCAGAACAAAATTACAGAGATGCTTGTAAAACAACAGAATCTGTTTCGACTCCCTCAAAGAGACATACCAGTGTTCCAAGGCGACCCACTCAAGTATAAGCCCTTCATTAGATCCTTTGAACAAGCCATTGACTCCAAAACAGAGAGCAGCAGTGATAAGTTGTGCTACCTGGGACAGTACACCAGTGGTAAACCACAAGACCTGGTCAGAAGCTGTGAACACATGAGACCGGACCGGGGATACATAGAAGCCAGGAAGTTGCTGCAGGAGCACTATGGTAACGAGCTGAAGATAGCCACTGCATATATTGAAAAGGCTACCAAGTGGCCACAGATCAGATCGGAGGACGGAGAGGCATTGAACGCATATGTTCTTTTCCTCATAGGATGTCGCAACACCATGGAGGATGCTGAATTCATGGAAGAGATGGACAATCCTACGACTATGAGAATCATCATCTCTAAGCTTCCTTACAGGATGAGAGAGCAATGGAGAAGAACAGCCTTTGAGATAATGGAGAGACGGAAACGTAGAGCCAGGTTTGCAGACTTAGTGAATTTCATAGACAAACAGGCTAAAATTGCTAGGGACCCATTGTTTGGAAACATCCAGGACGCCAGCCCGACCACCGATGGAAGAGTGAAAGCCAAGCCTGTTGAATCAAAGACTCTCAGGAAAGGTGGTTCCAGGGGAAGCAGCTTTGCAACTATCGTCACTCAGGCCGAGGAAGAAAGGCCCCAGAACTCATCTCCCAAAAAGAGCAGCACAGTGACGCCTGCTAATGCCTTTCAGAAGCCATGCTTATTCTGCCAGAAGAATCATACATTGGATTTCTGCAGCGACATCAAAGCACAGCCACATAAGGACAGAATCGAATTCCTGAAGTACAACGGCCTATGTTTTGGATGTCTCTCTCAGGGGCACCTGAGTAGAAACTGTAAGCAAAGAACAACATGCAGGGAGTGCACTCGGAAACATCCCAGTCTGCTGCATATCCATAAAGAAGAACAAGTCTCTAAGAAGAGTGAAGAAAACAATACCGATGAGAAGGTTGTTTCAAGTGCTCTGGTGTCGCTAGAACCAGAGACTTGTGGACTCACTGGGGCCGGTGACAGTGATTGTATTCTTGCCATCGTACCAGTAAAGATCAAGTCTAAGAGGAGCGAGAAGCTTGTGGAGACTTACGCCTTCATGGATCCAGGTAGTTCAGCAACGTTCTGCACAGAATCACTCATGCGACAGCTGAACGTTAGAGGCAGAAGAACAGAAATCCTATTACGCAGCATGGGTCATGAGAAGTCAATGCAAAGTTATATCCTGTCAGACCTAGAAGTGTGTGGACTTGAAGAGAAGGACTTCATAGACCTGCCTAATGTTTTCACACAGAGGGAGATTCCTGTTAGAATAGGGAACTTAGCCCTGCAGAAGGATGTGGATAGATGGCCTTACCTAGAAAAGGTGCGTCTCCCATACATTGAAGCAGAAATTGGCCTATTAATTGGAACCAATGCCTACAAAACTATGGAGCCATGGCAGGTGATAAACAGCAAGGATGACGGACCCTACGCCGTCAGGACAGCCCTTGGATGGGTAGTCAATGGACCGTTAAGGAGAGATGATGGCAACAAGTCGAACAAGGAGGAACGACAAAATGTCACAGTTAATCGCATCTCTATCGCAAGCATTGAAGAGCTGTTGATACAGCAGTTCAACGCAGACTTTTCAGAACGCAGCTGCGAGGAAAAGACAGAGATGTCACAAGAAGACCATCAGTTCATGGATTTGATGACAAGGTCTACACAGTTCATCGATGGCCACTATCACATTGGTTTGCCACTGAGAAGACAGACCGCGAAGATGCCGAACAATCGCTGCATAGCAGAGCAACGCGCCATCAGTCTAAAGAGAAAGCTGAACAAGAACCCCGACTTTCACGAAGACTACAAAGGCTTCATGAGAAACATCATTGCGAAAGGCTATGCTGTAAAAGTGCCCGAGGAACAGTTGAACAGAGACGATGGAAGGGTCTGGTACATTCCTCATCACGGTGTGTATCACCCAAAGAAGAAAAAGATCCGTGTAGTGTTTGACTGCGCCGCCTCATTCAGAGGAACTTCACTGAACGACCAGCTGCTTCAAGGTCCTGATCTTACTAATACCCTCATTGGCGTCTTGACTAGGTTTAGACAAGAGCTCGTTGCCATGATGGCAGACATAGAATCAATGTTCTACCAAGTCAGAATCCCTGATGAAGATGCTGATCTTCTGCGTTTCCTTTGGTGGCCAGATGGCGACGTTAGTCAAGCGATGGTGGAATGTAGAATGGCCGTACACTTGTTCGGAGCCACATCATCTCCCAGCTGTGCAAGCTACGCTCTCAGAAAAACTGCAGAAGATGGCAAAGACAAAGCACCATCAGAGGCTGTGGAGACAATCTTCAGAAACTTTTATGTCGATGACTGTCTGAAGTCCATGTCAACAGAAGACGATGCCATCGCACTGTCAAGAGACCTTAGAACTCTGTGTTCGAATGGAGGATTCCATCTGACTAAGTGGATAAGCAACAGCAGAGCAGTTCTAGCTTCTATCCCAGAAAAGGAAAGAGCCACTGAAGTCAAAGATCTGGACCTGAGCCACGATGTCCTTCCTATCGAGAGAGCTCTTGGTGTACAATGGTGCATTGAGTCAGACACGTTCAACTTCAGGATAATGGTGAACGAAAGACCATCCACAAGACGAGGGATTCTCTCCGTGGTCAGTTCCATCTACGACCCTCTTGGATTCCTGGCACCACTCATTCTGCCGGTGAAGCTGATGCTACGAGAGCTGTGTAGAGACAAGAGAGGATGGGATGAAGATATCCCAGAAGGTCAAGCTCAGAGATGGCACAGATGGTTGACAGATTTGCAACAACTTTCTAGCTTCAACGTCAGTAGATGCATCAAGCCCGTGAGTTTTGGAGTTACAAAGACAGCTCAACTACATCATTTCTCGGACGCCAGTGAGGACGGCTATGGCACAGCTACTTACCTCTTGCTGACAAATCAACAGGGCCAGAAACATTGTGCCTTCCACATGGGGAAATCCAGGGTGGCTCCGCTGAAGCAGGTCACCATCCCGAGACTGGAGTTGACGGCAGCGGTTGTTGCAGTTAAAGTTGACCAGGCGATGCGGAAAGAGTTACAGCTCCCACTAGAAGAATCTGTCTTCTGGACGGATAGCACGATGGTGCTGAAGTATATAGAGAATGAGAAGATACGCTTCAAGACCTTCGTAGCAAACAGAATCTCATCCATTAGAGAAGCTACACAACCATCTCAATGGAGGTATGTAAACACCTCATTAAACCCAGCAGATCAAGCCTCACGGGGATTGAAGGCTGAAAACTTCATGAGGAGTGAAACTTGGATACAAGGCCCAAGTTATCTGCTGGAAACAGAGAGATCATGGCCAGAAAGACCAGATATGCCAAGTCAGATTGCTGAAGACGACGTCAAAGTCAAGAGATCAGTCACAGTAAATCTCATAACTACGAAAGAGAACTTTGACACAGTGAACAAGCTTGTTAACCATTTCTCAGGATGGCACCAGTTGAGGAAAGCAGTTGCATGGTTTCTAAGGTTGAAAGAGTTGCTGCTACACCTGAGCGGTAAGAGAAAAGAGTACCAAGCCACTATCAGTCAGTCTGAAAGTAACCCCGATAAGCAGAGAATGCTTCTACAGCAGTATATGCATCAGCACAAGACCACATTGGGTAAGAATTCATTGACCGTGGAGGATTTGGCCAAGGCTGAGATGGAGATAGTTTGCTTCAGTCAAAGACAAAGATACCCAGAAGAAATCGAAGCTTTACAGCGAAATACTCCAATCAAGAAAGGTAGCCATATCTACAAGCTGGATCCTACACTGCAAGATGGAGTACTGAGGGTGGGAGGGAGACTAAACAAATCTGCTATGCCAGAGGAGGCCAAGCATCCTGCTATCCTTTCTAAGGACCTCCGGGTTGCTACTCTCATTCTTCAGCATATACACCAGAGTATTGGACACAGTGGGAGGAATCACATGCTTGCGAAGCTAAGACAAAGATACTGGATTCCAAGAGCTAATTCTGTAATAAGAAAAATACTCTCTGAATGCATTGTTTGCAGACGGTTACACGCTAGAGCTGGGGAGCAGAAAATGGCAGACCTGCCTGAAGACCGTTTGTTACCAGACAAGCCCCCATTTACAAACGTAGGGGTGGACTATTTCGGGCCTTTCGAGGTAAAGCGAGGACGGAGCCTTGTCAAGAGATATGGTGTGCTTTTCACTTGTTTGACCATCAGAGCAGTTCATATTGAGGTGGCACACACGCTTGACACTGATTCCTGTATTAACGCCTTGCGGCGCTTTGTCTGTAGAAGAGGTCAGGTGTCCATTATGCATTCTGATAATGGCACTAATTTCGTTGGAGCGGAGAGAGAACTACGGGAAGCTATTGAAGGTTGGAATCGGCTTAAAATACAGGAAGCCATGATGCAAACAGGAATTAAGTGGATCTTCAATCCTCCGGCTGCATCCCACCAGAACTACTCAGTTCTGTACTGAAGCAGCAAGCGCGCGACGACGAGGGACTCCAAACCGTTCTGTGCGAGGTCGAAGCCATCATTAATGACCGACCGATAACTAAGACATCAGATGATCCCAATGACCTCGAAGCCCTGACTCCGAACCACCTGTTGTTGTTGAAAACACAGCCAGCCATGCCCCCGGGAGTCTTCAAAAAGGAAGATCTGTATGCCCGTCGGAAGTGGAGGCAAGTTCAGTATATGTCAGACCTTTTCTGGACCAGATGGACAAGAGAATACTTACCCCTGCTACAGGAGCGTCAAAAATGGTCCAAAATAAAGAGGAACTTCATTGTCGGAGACATTGTCTTAATCGTGGATGATTCAGCCCCTAGAAATTCTTGGTTGATGGGAAAAATAATTAAGACCATGCCAGACTCCAGAGGCGTCGTTCGTCGCGTTTGTTTGCAAACCAAGACCAGTACCCTGGAAAGACCGATCACAAAGCTCTGCCTGCTACAAGAAGCAGCGTGAAAAGTTCCTGAACGAAAAAAGTGGACACTTATATTGTAAATATGTTGAACTCATTAGTTTATGACTCTTAATGTTTGAGTAATTGATACGCTTCATGTGCCTAGTCAATTAGGGGCCGGAATGTAAGAGCCATAAAAGCTTAAGAAAATACTTTAAAATATTGGTTAAATAGCATAATAGTTAATTTACCTGATTGACTTATTGTATTAAGAAACCCCCTATTTTCTTGCTCCAGTAGTATAGTCCGAGACACCCCCTTCATTCTTGCCACAATGGTACAGTCCCTAAGCCACACATGGTATGCAGCCATTTTACAGTTTAAACTCCACGTGGCTGAAGGAGGCAGAAGTTGTGAGGTTTGGAGCAATACAGTTTTTGACCGTGTTCGTTTATACGTGTTTGCTTTGTAATTCCGTTTGTGAAGTGTTATAGTAAACAGTTTAAAGGACAAAGCTACGTTTGGGAACGTTTTATTTCGACACACGTCTACTCGTTGTTAAAAGCCCCACAGCTCAGTGGCTGCCTGTTTGGAAACTAAGAAGCGCCACTACACTTAACAACTTCCATTTGGAGATCAAAATGTTACTCCTTCATGTAGGCAATTTCTCAATTTGTCCCAAATCTTCTGCACATTTCCTGTTAGGGAAAAAAAAATTCACTGACAACAAATCTGACAAGCTTCCCACTGCTTAAGGCCCCCACTCCTCCTCTTGGTGCTTACTCCTGTACACCCTTTCAAACTTAGTCTCTTACTTCTTCTACAGTGACTGGAGGTTCTGAGGTGGTTAACTGATGATTTGCAGCAGTCCCCACAACCTCGGCTCAGAAGGAGGCCCATTTGCCCAGTAATATCACAATATATTCCTGTAATCTTGCAAAATCTTTCACAAATGACATATAATATATACATTATTAAATATAAATTCGGTTGGAGTTACTGACTCATCTTAGCTTATACAAATGTGAGACTCACGTTGTACAGCTCTAATGAGGGGCTGGTTATTACACAAGAATTATTCTAGATTTGTCCATACTGTACGACAATTCTGTGAGGGGATTCATTTTAAAACTTTATTTTCATGGTTTATGATATTGTCAGTCTTGGAACATGCTGCAATTCAGCTGTTATGCTTGCAGTGTAATTTGCATATACACTTCAGAACATTCAATATTCCTTGAAGTGTTTCGTCAAAGACACCCACACTATAAGCTCTTTCAGTGTGCCAGATAACACTGTCTTTGAAAGTGTCTCTTTTTCTTCCAAATGTTCCAGTACAGCTACAACACTGGCATCTACTTGACAATGTGGAAAATTGCCCAGGTATGTCATGTTCACAAAAAGGACAAATCCAATCCGGCCAATTACTGCCCCATCAGTTTACTCTCAATCATTCAGCAAAGTGACAGAGGGCGTTGCCGCCAGTGCTATCAAGGTTACTCACCGATAACCTGCTCAGCAATTAGGAAGGCAAATGGCATGTTGGCATTATTGCAAGGGGGTTGGAGTACAAGAGTAAGGAAGTCTTACTACAATTGTACAAGGCTTTGGTGAGACCACACCTGGAGTACTGTGCACAATTTTGATCTCTTTATCAGAGAAAGGGCATACATGCCTTAGAGGCAGTGCAACGAAGGTTCACAAGGTTGATCCCTGGGATGAGAGGGTTGTCCTATGAGTAGAGATTGAGTAGATTGGGCCTATAATCTCTGGAATTTAGAAGAATGAAAGGTGATCTCATTGAAACATATGAGATTCTGAGGGGAATTGACAGGGTAGATGTTGAGAGATTGTTTCCCCTGGCTGGAGAGTCTAGAACTAGGGGGCATAGTCTCAGGATAATGGGTAGGCCATTTAAGACTGAGATCAGGAGGAATTTCTTTACTCAGAGGGTTGTGAATCTTTGGAATTCGCTACCCCAAAGGGCTGTGGATGCTGAGTAGTTGATTATATTCAAGGCTGAAATAGATAGATTTTTGGATGCTAGGGGAATCAAGGGATATGGGGATCAGGCGGGAAAGTAGAGTTGAGGTCGAAGATCAGTCATGATCTTATTGAATGGTTCAAGGGGCCATGTGGCCTATTCCTGCTCCTAGTTCTTATAGAATCATAGAATTGTTACAGCAGAGTAGGAGGCCATTCGGCCTGTCGAGCCCGTGCCAGCTCTCTGCAAGAGCACATCATCTAGTCCCAATCCCCCGCCCTTTCACCGTAGACTTGCAAATTTTTTTCCTTTAGGTAATTATCTAAATCCCTTTTGGAAGCCATGATTGAATCTGCCTCCACCACCCTTTCAGGCAGTGCATTCCAGATCATAACCACTTGCTGCGTAAAAGTTTTTCCTCATGTCGCCTTTGGATCTTCTGCCAATCACCTTAAATTTGTGCCCTCTGGTTCTCGACCCTTCCACCAATGAGAACAGTTTCTCTCTATCTACTCTGTCTAGACCCCTCATGATATTGAACACCTCTATCAGCCTTCGCTGCTCTAAGGAGAACAACCCCAGCCTCTCCAGTCTATCCATGTAACTGAAGTCCCTCATCCCTAGAACCGTTCTTGTAAATCTTTTCTGCACCCTCGCTAAGGCCTTCACATCCTTCCTAAAGTGCAGTGCCCAGAATAGGACACAATACTCCAGTTGTGGCCGAACCAGTGTTTTATAAAGGTTCATCATAACTTCCTTGCTTTTGTACTCTATGGGCTAGATTTTCGGGGAGCCGTCAGGCGGGGTTTCAGGCGTGTGGGGAAATCCCGAATTTGGGGGTCCCGACACCATCCCGCCCAAAACCCCTCCCCACGTAAGTTTCAGGGGCGGCGGGTACCCGCCCCGCACTGGGACCCGCCGAAACCAGGCGGGAAGGGATTAGTGCCAATTAACTGCCTGTTAACAGGTAGTTAACAGGCAGTTTTTAGCCTAATCCCTATTTTGAGGGGTTTCGTGTGGGTTTCCCAACGGCTCCAAACCACGCCAGGTTAGAGCAGGCGGGCCGTCGGGTTGAAGGAGTTGGAGGGGTCGCGATGTCGGTGCTCAGGTGAGTGATGGGTGCATGAGTGCAAAGGTAAGTGTGTTTGGTGTGTCTAAAGTGTGTAAAGAACTTTTACTTACCTGTACTTACCTTAACAGCCTTTCTTCCTGTAGCCGTCGGGAGCGCATCACTCAGCCGGAACTGAAGGCTGAATGGCTGCGATCTGTCAAAAGTGACAGCCTTCAGCTTTGAGTGCCGGTGAGAGTTCTAAATGAGTCTGTGCAGAATGACTCAGCTTAGAACTCAGAGTGTCAGTGTTTCACAGCTTCAAACAGCTGTGAGACACTGATATTTCATCTGTCAAAGAACTCTTGACAGATGAAATTGCAGTCTGTGATGTCACCTGTTGCCGGGTGGCCCTTAATTGGCCTGCTGAGCCCGCTGGGCGGGCTTAACAAGGTCAATCAAGGGAAAATTGCACGGATTGGCCGGACGTCGAAGTAGGCGGGTCAAAAACCTGAAAGGGGAAGTCCCGCCTTCTTCCCGACAGGTTCGGCAAAATCTACCCCATGCCTCTATTTATAAATCCCAGGATCTCATATGCTTTTCTAACCACTTTCTCAACCTATCCTGCCACCTTCAACGATTTGTACACATATACTCCCAGGTCTCTCTGTTCCTGCTCCCCACCCCCTTTAGAATTGTACCCTTTAGTTTATATTGCCTCTCCTCGTTCTTCCTACCAAAATGTATCACTTCGCACTTTTCTGCTTTAAACTTCATCTGCCACCTGTTCGCCCATTCCACCAGCCTGTCTATATCCTCTTGAAGTCTATCCCTATCCTCCTCACTGTTCACTATACTTCCAAGTTTTGTGTCATCTACAAATTTTGAAATAGTGCCCTGTAGACCTAAGTCCAAATCATTACTATATATCAAGAAAAGCAGTGTTCCTAGTACCGACCCCAGGGGAACATTACTGTATACCTTCCTCCAGTCCGAAAAACAATTGTTCACCACCACTCTCTGTTTCCTGTCACTTAGCCAATTTCGTATCCATGCTGTTGTCTCTAAAAGCTTCCACACCACCGAGTTTAAGTCTTTTTTGAACAAGGGTGCAATATTTGCAATTCTCTAGTCCTCTAGCACCACCCCCATATCTAAGGAGGATTGGGAAATTATGGCCAGTGCCTCCGCAATTTCCACCTTTACTTTCCTCAGCATCCTAGGATGCATCCCATCCGATTCTGGTGATTTATCTAATTTAAGTACAACCAGGCTTTCTAGTACCTCCTCTTTATCAATTTTTATCCCATTCAGTATCTCAACTACCTCCTCTTTCACAATGACTTTGGCAGCATCTTCTTAAAGACAGATGCAAAGTATTCATTTAGTACCTCAGCCATGCCCTCTGCCTCCATGCGTAGGTCTCCTTTTTGGTCCTTAATCGGCCCCACTCCTCCTCTTACTACCCGTTTACTATTTATATGCCTATAGAAGACTTTTGGATTCCTTTTTATGTTAGCTGCCAGTCTATTCTCATACTGCCTCTTTGCCCCTCTTATTTCCTTTTTCTCTTTCCCCTCTGAGCTTTTTGTATTCAGCCTGGTTCTCACTTGTATTTTCAACCTGACATCTGTCATATGCCCCTTTTTTCTGCTTTATCTTACTCTCTATCTCTTTTGTCATCCAGGGAGCTCTGGCTTTGGTTGCCCTACCTTTCCCCCTCGTGAGAATGTACATCGACTGTACCCGAACCATCTCCTCTTTAAAGGCAGCCCATTGCTCAATTACGGTTTTGCCTGCCAATCTTTGATTCCAGTTTACCCGGGCAAGATCCGTTTGCAACCTACTGAAATTGGCCCTCCTCCAATTAAGTATTGTTACTCTCGATTGCTCTTTGTCCTTTTCTATAGCTAACCTAAACCTTATGATACTATGATCACTGTTCCCTAAATGTTCCCCTACTGAAACTTGATCCACTTGACCCACCTCATTCTCCAGAACCAGATCCAGCAATGCCTCCTTCCTTGTTTTGCTGGAAACGTATTGATCAAGAAAGTTCTCTTGAATACACTTCAGAAATTCTTCCCCCTCTCTGCCCTTTACACTATTACTATCCCAGTCTATATTAGGATAATTGAAGTCCCCCATTATCACTACTGTATAGTGCTTGCACCTCTCTGTAATTTCCCTGCAAATTTGCTCCTCTATATCTTTCCCACCAGTAGATGGCCTATGGAACAGACCTAGTAGTGTAATGGCACCTCTATCGTTTCTTAACTCTAACTAAATAGATTCTGCCCTTGACCCCTCCAGGACATCCTCTCTCTCTAGCACTGTAATATTCTCCTTAATCAATACTGCCACCACACCTCCTTTCTTTCCTTCCCAATCTTTCCTGAACACCTTATATCCAGGAATATTTAGTACCCATTCCTGCCCTTTTTTGAGCCAGGTCTCCATTATCGCCACAACATCATACAGTATTCCTATGTGGTTATTTGCGCCTGCAGCTCACCAACTTTATTTCCGACACTTCATGCGTTTACATACTTTAAATGCACTTTAAACCTATCTTAGACCGTCTTGTATTTTCTCTTAGTCTGACCCCACCGAAGACCGTACTATATCTTACTCTCGTGCTATCTGTATCTCCCACTCTTGTGTGTACCATGTTTCTCGTTTCTAATGCTACATTCTGGTGTCCATCCCCCTGCCAAATTAGTTTAAACCCTCCCCAACAGCACTAGTAAACCCCCCATGAAGTGCAACCCGTCCAGCCTGTACAGGTCCCACATTCTTCAGAACCGGTCCCAATGTCCCAGGGATCTAAAGCCCTCCCTTCTGCACCATCTCTCCAGCCACGCATTTATCTGCTCTATCCTTCTATTTCTATATACTCACTAGCCCGTGGCACCGGGAGTAATCCGGAGATTACTACCTTTGAGGTCCTGCTTTTTAATCTCTTTCCTAGCTCCTTAACATCTGCCTGCAGGACCTCATCCCTCTTTCTACCTATGTCGTTGATACCAATATGGACCACAACCTCTGGCTGTTCACCCTCCCCCTTCAGTGTTCTGCAGCTGCTCAGTGACATCCTTGACCCTGGCACCAGGGAGGCAACATCCCATCCTGGAATCACGTCTGCGGCCGCAGAAATACCTGTCTGTTCCCCAAACTAGTGAATCCCCTATCACTATTGTTCTTACATTCTTATGTTCTCAAGGGCAATTAGGGATGGGCAATAAATGCTGGTCTTGCCAGCGACACCCACACCCCATGAACTAATAAAAAAAATCAAAAATTGTATCTGTGTCAGGCTCAGTACAGATTAATCCCTTCTGATCCGATATCTGCTTCTTTCAGTTAGTGGCCTAGAAATTCAAGTGCACCCAAAAACGGGTATGCAGGGGGCACAGGGAAGTATCGCTGCGCCTAAATGGATAGGCCCGAGATGCACGTAATATTAGGCCTCGGCCCTCATTAACATTAGGCCAGTGAGCTGCAGACAACTAATAGATGTCCCTAGCAGCTCGCCGGAGAAGAAGACTCAAAGATCAATGCACTGCGATGCCAGCAGTGACCCTCGGGGAGAGAGGTTAGTGGTTGCTGGAAGGGTGGGTAGCAGTCTTCAGGAGGGAGGTTAGCGGTGACCGGAAGGGTGGCAGCGGTCAGTGTGGAGCTATGTGTTACTCAACCATTTAACATATAAAGGTAAAGACGTCTTTATGTGTGTGTGTGTTTGTTTCCAACTGTTTCCCTGCTCAGTTGCCAGGGCACAATTTCCTCTGTGAAAATAGTAACAGCTGAGCACCTTTCAATTGCTAAAATATGACTAATGAAGTAACACAAAGCACAAGGCGTAAATTTTCCACCCCCATACAACACAACATGCGGTATTTAATCTCTAAACCTATTTAAATTGAAGTAAATACTGAAGAATCCAGTAGTAATCTCTAATATAATAAGTAAATATGATTGAGTGCTATGCACTGTTAAAATTGCTACCTGTTGCTTCTAATCAGTGCTAATATAGATGTTACATAACATGAAACCTATGATTTTTAGAACAATTATTGTTAGTTTTTTTGTATTTTCTTTACATGGAATAGTGCCCATTTAATATAACATTGTTGATGCTTGTACTCAGCGTAATCCTTGTGATACATGACCAGGTACTACAGTAGTAAGGACTGATCTACAGAGTTTGGAGATTAGAATCACAGAATCACAGAAACCCCACAGTGCAGATAGAGGCCATTTCGGCCCATCGTGCCTGCACTGACACATATCCCACCCGATCCCCGTAACCCCTACACCAACACATATCCCACCCTATCTCCGTAACCCCACGTATTTAATCCCCCTAACACTAAGGGTCAATTTATCATAGCCAATCAACCTAACTTGCATATCTTTGGACTGTGGGAGGAAACCGGAGCACCCGGAGGAAACCCACGCAAACACGGGGAGAATGTGCAAACTCCACACAGACAGTCGCCCGAGGCCGGATTCGAACCCGGGTCCCTGGCGCTGTGAGGCAACAGTGCTAACCACTATGCCACCGTGCTATCCCCGTGGATACTATATCACTCTACTGGTATGTACTGTTATCTGGAGACACCAGTGCGGATGAGAAAGAGATGTTGCTCTCCCCTCACATGCTCACTCATACACTTGATCCAATTTTCAAGGAGGTCCTTCGTTAGGTTGCACGTCAGCTGTTGCAATATTAGACCATGTCCTACAATTGTGGTGATGAACCTGCTTATATTTCAGGCACCACTCCAGCACCAGGCATGATTAGTGGACAAGAAATGATGTGCTTAAGGGCCTGCAGCCTTTTAAAAGGAGTTGCTGTAGTAATGATCAAGGGAAATAAAGTGCAAACCAATGGCCATGTCACCCAGCAGTCTTGAGAGCAGTAGGGTGTCCTGTTCCTCAGATGGGACTGTAGAAATGTTATTAGATCACGTGTGCTGGAGGAGGGAGTTACCAGATGGTCATCTGGTCCACTGAAGAGTGGGTGATGGTGTGTGGAATGAGGTAGTAATGCATGTAGATGCAAACAGCACTGTGTCTTGGCTGCAGGGCCACAAGATGTTTAATGACCTCACTAGCTGTGTCATGGAAAGACCCCACCATAGCCTTATTTTAATGGTGCGAATTCACCATTCATGCCATGAGTATTTCCATCCCACCCACACAGTCCTTTAGCACTTTGATAGCTTCTCATGACTGCTCATTATGCTCCAGGATACATTTTGCAGTAGCTTTCTTTCCCAATAACAGTTCCTTTCATAACAATCTTTTGCTCCCTAACAAACTCTTCCATTCACTATAGCACAATAATGCATGTTCCTATCCTCAAAGTCTCTATGGGCAGCTTGCAACTACATGGGTATTTGTGTCTGTCCTCCTGACAATGTCAATTGGGCAACCCCTTCTACTGTTTTTGCAGGAGATGTCAGCACATAACAAGAGGAAAAGAAGCTGCATGGATGGACCTTGTTCTTTTTTGCCTCCCTTTGAGGAGGCAGCACAGCAGATTCAAGCAGAGACCACTGACAAAGCAGTCAAGAGGGTAAATTTGAGGCCTAGTCCCAAGTCAGGATCTCTCTCAAACCTATCCATTTTTCCATTCCTATTCATTCACTCACTCAGCGCAACTGAGGCACTGAAGAACAGTTCCATGTCACTTCTTCAGAGGATTATAACATCTCAATTCATTATCAATACACTGTTGTAACAGCTAGTCCACTTTTCTTTCCAGAGGTGTACCATATGAAGCTGTGTCAGGTGCCACTGGCCCAGAGGTAACATATCTCACAGCATGTTAATTTCCTCAATCTAACCCTGCAAACCAACAGCACAGGTGCATTACCCTGGGGAGGGTGGGTGGTGGGTTTGGGAAGAGTGCACTGGATTATACACAGAGCGTGAGTCAGCAGGAACTGGTGTAGGTGATACAGGAGGAGCAGGAACCTGCTGTCTGAAGGGTCATCTTACATCCATCCTCAGCTGATGAGTGATCTGGTCCTCAAGATAGCTGATTTTAAAAGAAGGATGTTTTTTGAGCATCACCAAAGCAAAGGATATTACTGTTAAGGAGGCCATAACCCACATGTGTGCTGCATTGATGCATGGAATAGAAACTCTTTAGTCAACCATGGAGTGCATGGCAACTCCAGGGGCATCTGCAGCACAGCCTCCCCTCCCTTGTGACAGAGGCTGTAGCCTAATCTTTGCATCTCTCATGAATACTCATACTGCTGCCATCCGGCCCTTGGACTCAACGGGCTGGATTTTCATTGAGTCGTTGGGTAGGAGGCGGGACTACAACTTTCGGGGTTGTAGTCCCGCCTCCATCGCGTTGTAGCCAACCCACGCGATTTTGACTTGATTGACCTTGTTGAGCCCACCCAGCGGGCTCAGCAGACCAATTAAGGGCCACCCAGCAGCAGGTGACGTCACAGACAGACATTTCATCTGTCAAGACCATTTGACAGATGAAATATCAGCGTTTCACAGCTGTTTGAAGCTGCCAAACACTGACAATCTGTACTCCAAGTTAATTCCTTCCTCTCAGGATGATTTAGAGATCTCTCCGGAACAGAAAGCTGAATGCTGCAATTTTTGACAGATCGCGGCCATTCTGCTTTCTGTGCCGGTGAGATGAGGGACTCCCGAGACCTGAAGGAAGTAAGGCTGTAAAGGTTAGTAAAACTTCTTTAAACACTTTAAACACACCAAACACACTTGCCTCTGCACTCATGCACCATCACTCACCTGAACACCGGACATCTCGAACCCTCCAAGTCCTTCAGTTCAACGGCCCGCCTCGCTAACTTGGCGTGGTTTGGAGTTGTCGGGAATCCCACACTTCAAGAATGAAAATAGGGATTAGGCTAAAAACTGCCTGTTAACTACCTGTTAACAGGCAGTTAATTGGCTCTAATCCCCTTCCCGCCTCGGGGAAGCGGGTCCCAGTGCGGGTCGGGTACCCGCCTCCTTTGAAACTGGCATGGAGGCGGGTTGGGGGTGGGATGGGTTCGTGCCCCCCGATTTCGGGATTTTAACCCCCCACACGCCTCCAATCCCGCCTCCACAGCCCAATGAAAATCCTGCCCAACATTTCCTTCTCCTTTTATAGGTTTGGAGATCGCATTGCTAGGGTTTTCATTAATATCAATGCTGACATCAGATCTACTATTATGCAGATCAATGGACACAGTTTGACAGTACCCAGTAATGGGGATAGGCATAGAATGATCATGCATAATGTCGCTGAATCTCAGAATGACAAATTAGAGAGCAAGCAGTGCTTGGCTGCCCCCTCAGCTGGCGAATTGGCACATTCTGCATCGAAGCCATCTCAGCACCTACTCACGGAGGATGATGGGCACCTCAATTTCAAGAGGCTCTCATGGACACACAACAACAACAACAACAATTTGTATTTATATAGCACCTTTAGTTAAATGTCTCAAGGCACTTCACAGAAGTGTTGTCAAACAAAATTGGACACCGAGCCACATAAGGAGATATCAGGACAGGAGAAAAGCTTGGTCAAAGAGGTAGGTTTTAAGGAGCGTCTTAAGTGAGAGAGAGGTATTGAGGCGGAGAGGTTTACGGAGAGAATTCTAGAGCTTAGGCAGCTCAAGGCATGGCCGCCAATGGTGGAGCAATTAAAACCGGGGATGCACAAGAGGCCTGAATTAGAGGAGTGCAGATATCACGGAGGGTTGTAGGGCTGGACAGCAATTGAGGAGTACATAGAAGAAGTACTACAGCAGGTAATAGACCACATCAATCAAGTCCTCTCGCCAAGAGGAAGCACCAAGGTAGCAAACATTAGGACGACATACAGATCACTTCAATTTTGCTGTGTCCAAGGGGTGTTCTTGTTGAATGATATATCATTGGGTGACAGGAAGGAAGTCAATGAAAATTAAAATCTGGCGGTGTGTAAATTGGGCGCCTGATCCGATTCTATGGGTTTGATTTTAACTCAGCCGTCAGGCAGGTTTTGAAGCGTGTGGGGGGTTAAAATTGCAAAACCTGGGGGTCGGTACCCCCCGCCTGGTTCCCGACACCTAGCCATTTTAACACAGGTGTGTCTGATGGTCCCGAATCAGTTCCACCTGCAACAGGTGGGACTGGTCTTTAGGGCCCTTAAACAGCACTCATTAGCCTTTATAATCACATTTTAACAGGCCCTTGCCTGTTTAACCCTTTTCGCACGTAAAACACGCCTGGTGGGGATCACGCCTGTGAAACCTGGCGTGAGCACTATTGGCTTGCTGACTATCAGCTGCAGGTCAACCATTCAAGAGGAGGTTTGATCAGCCATCATTTGCAGGTGGCGGGACTTTGTTGTTTCAGGCCTGGGGCAACTTTTACCAGGCTTAACCACACCTGTGGAAGGTTGGAGCCTCACACACTTCTCCACTGTGACCTCCTGCGAAACCCCTCTCGCCACCCTCACTCAGCGCTTCCTCAACTGAGGCATCTACCAGAAGCATGGGAGGCTTTTTTTTCCTTCCCTTCTTGGTATTAGAGGACCTCCAGCCCCATTCGCGAAATGACACATGCCACAAATCAACGGTTTAAATCAAACATGGCCACAGTAAATAATAGTTCTAATAGGTCTAACAGCGTTAAAAAAACAAGCCTGAATGCGTTGTGTCTTAATGCGAGGAGCATTCATAATAAGGTGGATGAATTAGCTGCGCAAATAGAGGTAAACGAATATGATTTGATTGGGATTACGGAAACATGGCTCCAGGGTGGCGAAGGCTGGGAACCCAACATCCAGGGGTATTCAATATTCAGGAAAGATAGGCAAAAAGGAAAGGGAGGTGGGGTAGCATTGCTGGTTAAAGAAGGGATTAACACAATTGTAAGGAAGGATATTAGCTCTGATGATGTGGAAATCTGTATGGGTAGAACTGAGAAATACCAAGGGGCAGAAAACATTAGTGGGAGTGGTATATAGACCTCCAAACAGTAATGCGGAGGTTGGGGATGGCATTAAAAGGGAAAATAGAGAAGCGTGCAATAAGGGCACAGCAGTCATCACGGGTGACTTTAATCTACATATAGATTGGGCTAACCAAATTAGTAACAATACGGTGGAGGAGGAATTCCTGGAGTGTTTACAGGATGGTTTCCTGGACCAACATGTCGAGGAACCAACCAGAGATCAGGCCATCTTAGACTGGGTATTATGTAATGAGAAAGGATTAATTAGCAATCTTGTTGTACGAGCCCCCTTGGGTCGGAGCGATCATAATATGACCAAATTCTTCATTAAGATGGAGAATGAAGTAGTTGAATCAGAGACTAGGGTCCTGAATTTAAATAAAGGAAACTACAATGGTCTGAGGTGCGAGTTGGGTAGGATTGATTGGGGAATGTCACTCAAAGGCTTAACGGTGGATAGGCAATAGCAAACATTCAAAGACTGCATGGATGAACTACAGAATTTGTTCATCCCAGTTTGGCATAAAAATAAAACAAAACAGGTGACTCAACCGTGGCTAACGAGGGAAATTAGGGATAGCATAAGATCCAAGGAGAGGGCATATAAATTGGCCAGAAAAAGCATTAATCCCGAGGATTGGGAGCAGTTTAGGATTCAACAACGGAGGACAAAGGGATTAATTAAGAAAGGAAAAATAGAATATGAGAGTAAGCTTGCAGGGACCATAAAAACTGACTGTAAAAGCTTTTACAGATAGGTGAAGAGAAAAAGATTGGTGAAGTCAAGCGTAGGTCCCTTGCAGTCACAATCAGGGGAATTTATAATGGGGAACAAAGAAATGGCTGACCAATTAAATACATATTTTGGTTCTGTCTTCACAAAGGAGGACACAAATAACCTCCCAGAGATGTCAGGGAACATAGGGTCTGATGAAAGGGAGGAACTGAAAGAAATCAGTATTTGTAGGGAAATGGTGTTAGGGAAATTGATGGGATTGAAGGCTGATAAATCCCCAGGCCCTGATAATCTATATTTTAGGGTACTTAAGGAAGTGGCCCTAGAAATAGTAGATGCATTGCTGATCATCTTCCAACAGTCGATGGAATCTGGAACAGTACCCATGGATTGGAGGGTAGCTATTCAAAAAGGGTGGTAGAGAGAAAATGGGAAATTACAGACCGGTAAGCCTGACATCAGTAGTGGGGAAAATGCAAGAGTCCATTATAAAAGATGTAATAGCAGAGCACTTGGAAAACAGTGACAGGATTGGACAAAGTCAACATGGATTTACAAAAGGTAAATCATGCTTGACTAATCTACTGGAATTTTTTGAGGATGTAACTAGTAAAATAGATAAGGGAGAACCAGTGGATGTAGTGTATTTGGACTTTCAGAAGGCTTTCGATAAGGTCCCACATAAGAGATTAGCTTGTAAAGTTAAGGCACATGGGATTGGGGGCAAGGTATTGACTTGGATAGAGAACTGGTTGGCAGACAGAAAGCAAAGAGTTGGAATAATGGGTCTTTTTCCGAGTGGCAGGCAATGACTACTGGGGTACCGCAGGGATCGGTCCTTGGACACCAGCTATTCACAATATATATTAATGATCTAGACAAGGGAACTAGATGTAATATCTCCAAATTTGCAGATGACACAAAGCTGGGAGGGTGTGTGTGCTGTGAGGAGGATGCCGAGAAACTACAGATGATTTGGACAGGTTGGGTGATTGGGCAGAAGCATGGCAGATGCAATATAACGTGGATAAATGTGAGGTTATCCACTTTGGTGTCAAAAACAGGAAGGCAGATTATTATCTGAATGGCAATAGATTTTGAGAAGGGGAAGTGCAACGAGACCTGGGTGTCCTTGTGCATCAGTCGCTGAAGGTAAGCATGCAGGTGCAGCAGGCAGTTAAGAAGGCAAATGGTATGTTGGCCTTCATAGCGAGAGGGCTTGAGTACAGGAACAAGGATGTCTTGCTGCAGTTTTACAGGGCCTTGGTGAGACCACATCTTGAGTATTGTGTGCAGTTTTGGTCACCTTATCTGAGGAAGGATATTCTTGCCATGGAAGGAGTTCAGCAAAGATTCACCAGGCTGATACCTGGGATGGCAGGAATGACGTATGAGGAGAGATTGGGATGATTGGGCTTGTACTCGCTGGAGTTTAGAAGAATGAGAGGGGATCTCACTGAAACTTATAAAGTTCTGGCAGGACTGGACAGACTAGATGCAGGGAGGATGTTCCCGATGGTCGGGGAGTCCAGAACCAGGGGTCACAGTCTAAGGATAAAGGTTAGGCCTTTTAGGACAGAAATGAGGAGGAATTTCTTCACCCAGAGAGTGGTGAACCTGTGGAATTCTCTACTACAGAAGGCAGTAGAGGCCAATACATTAAATATATTCAAGAAGGAGTTGGATATATTTCTTAAGGCTAAAGGGACCAAGGGTTATGGGGAGAAAGCAGGGACCGGGTACTGAACTTGGATGATCAGCCATGATCGCATTGAATGGCAGAGCAGGCTCGAGGGACTGAATGGCCTACTCATGCTCCTATCTTGTATGTTTCTATGCAGAAGTTGCCATCAGAATTTTTATGCAAAACAAACAACTGATGGCATTTTTACAGAATACACAACATTTCACCCAAGTGACTACCCTTGTGACTATTTGTGCTTTGTTTTCCTCTTACGCGTGCTCCTACATAGTGGTTCCCCTGTGGCTTCAGCAGATGTGGAGGCCCCTTGCTCACTTTCCTGCTGCTCCTGTCTCGACACCTTTGGCGGGCGTCCTCTGGGGTGGCGAGCCTGTGAGGGCTCGTCAGCAGTCTACTGCTGCTGTAGCTGTTATGGAGTTGAGACGTCTATCTCAGTTGGGTGTGGACTCCGGCAGGCTCTGACCGAGGGTTCTGCAGTGGCATGGAAGTGTGAGTCCTTGGAGAGTAGCCCCCACTTCCTTGAGGACTGCCACCAACCTCCCTCTCATGGGTCAGGTCCCCCTCAGTGCCTGCAAGTGGCTTGAGAGCACCTTGCTGCACATCATGGGGGCCCGTTTCTGCAATGGCAGTCCTACTCAGAAGGACTTCCATGAAGGTCTGGTTTCTCTGTTCAATAGATGCCCATCGCTCCTCAAGAGATGTCATTCTATTTTGAACACTCACCATGTTTTCCATACCCTGGCGACCATCCTCCTCCATGGCCGTAGCCCTCCTCTCCTCTACCGTAGCCAGCCTTACCACAGAGGCAACAATCATTTCCACATAGGTAGCCATCCTTTCCGTATGATGCGTTCATGCGCCAATGACTCCACAAAGGCTCTGCTCATGTTCGCTATGGACTCCTCCATTCGCTCCATTATCAGCGGCTCATGCAATGCCAATGAAAGAGATGGAAAACTATTCTGTCACCAGCTTGCGGGGATGCACCTGTCTCTCCTTCCCCAACTTCCGCATCTCTGTCAGCCCCGACAATCTCCAGGACGCCTTCCTCCCAGGGGGTGAGCTGGGCTAATGAGGGCGGCCCTCCTCCTGTCCTGGCTCGCTCTCTCCTGTTGTGAGCTCTCTTCTCCTGCAATGAGGGAGACAAGTGGAGGTTGAGTGAGAATGAAGGAGTGAGTGTAGAGATTGCATAGCATAGATACTTAGAAGGAGACAAAGAGGGAGTGAGGTTGCAAGACCAAGGGCCCTCCCTGTGTGTTGTCAGTTGTGTTCAAAGCATCAGAGTGAGAGGGAGTGTGAGGGCTGCATGGTGGAATAGTTATGTGAATGTGAGCATATAGAGAGAGGGAATGGGTAAGGGTGCATGGATGTGAGTGTCTAGTAGGATATGGAGGAAGAGATTGCTAAAGCTGAGTGCTGGTGAGGAAAGGCAATGGGGATCAGATTGAGGGTGATGGAAACTTCATACAGTACTTACTTTTCCAGTGCGATGAAGGTCATGGAATCTTTTCCTGCACTGCATCCAGGTGCGCCGTGTGAGCCCCAAGGACTTGACTTCACCAGCCACCTGTAGCCACACAGCCTTGGTCTGACTGGGAGGCCTCTTCCTCCCTGAAGAAGGGAACAGGGCCTCCCTGTGGGCCCTAGCACCATCCTGCAATACCTGGAGTGAAGCCTCATCAAATTTGGGGGCAGCTCTTGCCCTCCCGCTGCCCATTGCTCCTGCGGGCTCCTGTGCCATCTCAATGGTGAAGTTTGGAAGCCTGCAGAAGAAGCAAGGCTTGCTGTGGGCCCTAAAAGCAGCAGCAATGATGACGTCATATTCTGCGACTTTCTGACTGGAAATACTCAATTGCTAAGAGTTCCCACACATTGGAAATCAATTGGCCAATTGAGTTAAAATTGCATCAATCTCACAGACCCATTTAGATTCGCGTGGCAAACACCAAATTTGGGGATACCGACAATTCCCCACACCTGAGTTAAAATCAACCCCTATCAGTTTCCCATTGAGTGGGTTATGTTAAAATTATTCCCAGTCTTCAAGCTTTTAAAACCCAAGCTTAGCATCACCTAATTGCTATATCATATCTCTTTTGTCTTTTATTCTTTTTAATTCTGGTGGTGTTCTGTCTTATGGCCCTTGACCGTTCACCCTCATTGCTCAATTTAAAAACACAAGAGCATATCTACCATATTTCAGCCGCCCTGCAGGGATTGCACATAAGCAACCAGTGAATGCTATAAATATTGCTGAACTGGCCATGTGATATTTACAGTAAATTTACCAACAAAAAAGTCATACAGTGACTTGGTCTATCAACATTTCCTGCTTCTATCTAGAATTAAACAAGTGACAGAATGGATTGCAGTGTTGAGCATGTACTTGTGAGGAACACCTCAGGCACTACTCGATCTGCTTCTCTCTGTAGTTTTTATTTCTTAATTAATTTTTGCTGACCTACTTAGGCTTTAATCAAAAACAGAAATGTTTACAATGGCCTCTCTAAAACAGTGATGAGACTCTCTCTATTAAAGGGGCATAGTTTTCTAGGAATGTGCTTGGCAAACCTTTCTCCTTTTTGCAACCCATAATGAGATCATGTAAAGTGCATCGAAGCACCAACACGACAAAAATGATGCACGGTGTTTTGGGCACTTCCTAATCCCCAGACAATGAATGGTTTTGCTGAACACTTCTTCACTAAGAAAGCACTTCTTGAAAGTGTGCATTTTTCAGTTCTCCCATGGCACTGATTATGGTAGGTTGAAGGGTACACTGAGGACAGCACCATATAATTCACAATGTATTATTCTGCTGGCTAATTGCCACTAATTGCGACTTGGTGTGTCCATATCATGGATCAATTAGAAACTACAGGAGGAATTTTATCCCACCCCATCTGGCGGAAATGGAGCCAGCGCGCAGTTAAAATTGCTATGTAAAGACTTACTGCCCCATTCCTGCTCGACTCACACCTTCCGTCATTCTTTTCTTAGGGGGCATAGGTGCCCGCCTGGCTCAGGCAGGAGCCTCATTAATACATGCAAGTTATGGTCCGGTAATGTCATTAGGACCCCAATAGCATTTTAATGACTGACTAAGCAGTGCACCTGGTTTTAACGGCCGGGCAATCGTTTCCCACCGACGTCCCAACCCTTTTGGTGGGGAAGTCGGCAAGCGGCATGTTAATGAGGCTTGGCCATTAAAGTAGGCTGAGCCTGCACACTGCCACTCCCGGATGGGCACGCAGCAAAGCGGCCTGAGTTTTCGCAGCCTGGAGTTAAAATCCTATGATTATATTAAGTTACTGCCTGAGATAAAAATCAAAGTAATTTTTTCATTCTGTTAACCTAGTAGCTGATAATTATTTGTTAATTAACTAGCATTTAATTCATTTTACCTGATATGCTTTCATTCCCCCGCAACACTGTACAAAATTGCCTCACTGCTCCCAGTCTTTTTGAGTCTGACATATTTCTTGTTACTGTAACTTAAAACAATTGGTTTTGGTCATTAAACACCAGGCAGATAATGGAAATGTAATGTTAAAACAACACGTGTTACACAACAATCTGGTGCCATCAATCTTACTGGTAAGATTCTTCAGGCTTTGTTATGACTGGGCCAGAGTGAAAATCAGCTCCATGTAATTGCTCTGGCGGCTGTTGTCAGCAGAAAGGTACACTGTGCATGTAAGCAATGCAGCTTTACCTACCTGATTGACTTAATTGATATTTATTCAGCTTATCGTAAGAAGTCATGTTTTTTACATATCTTATTTGTTCGCAAAGGGTGGTGTTAATTTTTTTTAAACTAGGCCATTATAGAGAAAATGGCACAACGGCAAGTGATCTTGCATTGCACTGACTCATTCATTCTTATTTTAGAATGAGAAGATGGATGAGGTAAAGAGATTGTTAGCACAGTAAACAATTATACAAGACTGCAAGAACAAAAACAACAACACCAACTTATATGCTTATATAGCACCTTTAACATAGTAAAATGTCCCAAGGCGCTTCACAGGAACGTTATGAAACAAAATTTGACACGGAGCCACTGAAGGAGATATTAGGACAGGTGAGAGATAGGTTTTAAGGAGTGTCTTAAAGGAGGAGAGACAGGCAGTGAGGGTTAGGGAGGGAACTCCAGAGCCTTGGGCCTAGGCAGCTGTAGGCATGGCCGCCAATGGTGGAGTGATGAAAATTGGGGATGTGCAAGATGTATAAAAATCAGCTGTTACAAGAATATTGGCAACCACCTTGTGCACCTAGGAATAGCTGGGTGTTCCCTCCACCATCCCAACAGGAGCCTACTTTCCTCCAGCTCAGGGACTGACCGTGCTGGCGGGGTGAATGGTTTCCGGCTGCAGCCTACTGACCAGATGGAAATGAGACTCGGTCCTCAAAACGGACAGGGACTCCTGTGGGACTACCGGGCTGTCGGATGGCATATCACGTCAGCCGGCCGCTGGAGCAAGTCTCTCAGCTAAAACAACCTGTAAAAGCTTGTACTATTAAGCCTGAGCATGACAAAATCCCACCCCTCTCCAACAGAGAGCAGTATGTATGTTCCTGCCAAGCCCCAGATGCAATGACCATCAGTCCTACTGCCTCTAATCTGCTGTCTAGCTGAGTTCCAATAATGTCATCTATCCCCAAGTACAGTTGCAGAGAGAAGGTTAAACCAGAAGAGGGAAAGAAGTGATAAAGGGAAAGTGAAAATCATGAGAAGTAAAGGAGCAGAGAGAAACAGATGTGAAAGAAGAGTGAAAGAAATAGAACTTGGAAGAGAAATATAACAAAATAAAGGTAGTTTGGTTGCTATAAAACATGCCTGTGACTTTTCATGATTGTTACAGCAATTCCCTTGACTTCTGACATTTTTCACCATGACTAATCCATTCTTTCCTCCAAAGATTACAATGCTAAAATTATAGCCCTCAGCATAGGTGTTTGCTGTTCAATATCTTCAGGTTTGGAGTCAAAGAGAGAAGAGACAAGGCTCTAGGGCAATTGAAGGACGAAGGACAATCCATCTCTGAACAGCACAGTGCACACAGCTGGCAAGCTGCAGTTCAGCGACTGCTAGTTGAGAATCAATTTGACATTGCTCCATTCTTTCTTACACTGCAGATTGACTACAATCTTCATACTTTCGCAGGGGTGAATTTCTGCAGCATTTCTCCCGTTCGTCCAACGTAACCGCAACAAAAGAGCCCCAGAAACCTCAGGACAACGATGTAAACACCGAGAATTCCATCCTGTTAAGTCTGTGTGTTATGTTGCGAATTACTACACAGACCACAAGAGTAAACTTTAACAGGACTTTACTGGTTGAAGGTCAGGGCGGATCTGCCCAATAAATCATTACACAGCACTTATATACCGGTGTGGTCACCACCGGTATTACAGTATACAGCAGCCAAGATAAAGTAGTGCAACCCTTAAAATAGTTCTCTTAAAGGTGGAACGGTTACATACACTACAATCCTCCCTTTTTAGGTTAACAGTATATCTTCCCATTAAACATAACATCATAACATATATACACAACTTAATGTAAAAACAGTTCACAGATTCAGTCTCTCTGGAGGCTTCCTGATTCAGTCCGGATAACGCCTCGGTTGTGTGGTAGTTTTCGGTGGTGTAGTAGGTTCTTTTGGCAAAGTCGATTCGGCTTGAATGTCAGTGTCGGGTTCATCTGGTTCCAGTACCACCGGATCGGGGGTAGATACTATGGGTATCTCTGCTTCATCATTAGGCGTATAGAGTTGTGGTGTAGGTTGTCCCTTTTCAGATGACGCTATGATCTGGTCAGCATGGCGCTTTATTATGCTTTCACCAATGTCCACGGTATACATCAGCGGTCCTAGTCGTGTGCAAATAGTTCCAGGCTGCCATTTCTCGGTACAATAGTCCCGGGCCAAAGCTTGTTGACCTATCTGGAAGGTTCTAGTTGGCCTTTCATTCATGCCTTGAAATTGCCGGTTCTCTACGTCCCTTCTGATGTTTGGCTTGATCAAATCCAGCCGGCATCTTAGTCTTCTATTGAAAAACATCATGGCGGGAGTTTGGTTTGTGACCGCATGTGTTGCATTCCTGTACGCCAACAAGAAGTTATCTACCTTATGTTGTAGATTTATGTCTTCATTACCCATGGCCTTTATGGCCTTCTTGAAGGTCTGGACAAACCTTTCAGCTAATCCATTGGTGGCGGGATGGTATGGGGCAGACGTGTAGTGCTTAACCCCATTGTTTTTTAAGAACTTCCTGAATTCTTCGGACACAAATTGCGGTCCATTATCAGAACAGATCTGTTCCGGCAGCCCATTCCTGGCAAATATGGTCCTTAATACTGTGATGGTTTTTGCCATGGTGGTGGAGGACATCTTTATTACCTCCGGCCACTTGGAGTGTGCATCCACCGCGATTAAGAACATTGAGTCCATAAATGGACCAGCAAAGTCGATATGTACCCTTTGCCATGGAGATGAGGGCCACTCCCATGGATGCAGAGGAGCTTGTGGTGGGGCGTTTTGGACCTTCTGGCATCCTAAACAGCTCTTGGTCATTTCTTCGATGTCTCCATCGATACCTGGCCACCACACGAACGCTCTGGCTAGGTTCTTCATTTTCACTCCACCCAGATGCCCCTCGTGGAGCTCCTTTAGCACTTTTTGCTGGAGTTTGGGTGGAATCACCACTCTGGATCCACACGTCAAAGTTCCCCGGCACACTGACAGCTGTTCTCTTCTTTGCGAAAATGCTGGCAACAGTGGTTCGCCATGTGCTGGCCATCCCTTCACCGTTAAATCGTAGACTCGTGAGAGAGTCGGGTCATTTCTTGTTTCCTTTTCGATCGTAGAATTTGTTACTGGTAGACATTCCACTATGGTTGAGTGGAACATCTCCACTGGGTCCACTGTAGGCGCCTCTTCTACCGTTGGCAACGGTAGGCGTGATAAACCGTCAGCATTCCCATGCTGTTTTGATCCTTTGTATTCTATGTCATACTGGTGTGCCCCTAGGAAAAGGGACCACCTCTGTAGCCTTTGCGCTGTCATAGTGGAAACGCCCTTTTTAGGGTTGAATATGGATACCAACGGCTGGTGGTCTGTCAGCAGTGTAAACTTCTGGCCCTGCAGGTAATGATGAAACTTCTTTACTCCCCACACTAGGCTGAGAGCCTCCCTATCTATCTGAGCATAGTTGCGCTCAGCGGAGGTCAATGATCTAGATGCAAATGCGACTGGCCTTTCCGAGCCATTTGGCAACTTGTGTGAGAGTACTGCTCCAATACCATAAGGAGAAGCATCACAAGCTAAACGAATAGGTAGCGTTGGGTTGAAGTGAGCCAACACTTCCTCTGAGGTGATCAATGTCTTGCTTTTGCGAAAGGCCTTCTTACAGTCCTCGCTCCACTTTCATGGTACTTCTTTCTGCAAAAGTGCATTCAGCGGGTGCAGCACCGTGGATAGATTTGGCAGAAACTTATGGTAATAGTTAATCAACCCTAGGAACGATCTCAACTGGGATACATTTTCCGGAGCGGGAGCCTTCACAACCGCTTCGATCTTGTCAGGTGACTTGTGCAGCCCCTCCTGGTCAATGATATGACCACAGTACGAGATCCGTTCCTGAAAGAACTCACATTTCTGGCGATTAACTCGAAGGCCATATTCCTTCAACCTGGTGAGCACCAGTTTCAAATTTGCAAGGTGTTCCTCATCGTCACCTCCTGTAATCAGGATATCATCCAAGTAACATTGAGTGCTTGGAATTCCCTGTAATACCTGCTCCATGGCCCTCTGCCAAATTGCCAGAGCCGAAGCCACTCCAAAAACCAGTCTATTATATCGATACAAGCCTCTGTGCGTGCTGATTGTGAGATACTGGCGCGACTCTTCCTCAACTTCCATCTGTAAGTATGCTTGCGCCAGGTCTATCTTGGTGAAGCGTTTCCCGCCAGACAATGAAGCAAAGATATCCTCAATCCGCGGAAGCGGATATTGCACCGTGTGAAGCACCGGATTAACTGTGATCTTGAAGTCTCCACAGATGCGGACCTTCCCCGGTTCCCCTGGCTTGTTACTCGATGAACGCTTAATGACGGGCACAATGGGCATGGCCCACTCACTCCAGTCCACCTTAGACAGTACTCCTGAATGTTCCAGCCCTTCCAGCTCAGCTTCCACAGCAGGTCGTATCGCATACGGTACCGGTCTGGCTTTGAAAAATTTTGGGTTTGCATGTTCTGCAATCTTGATTTTTGCCTTAATTCCTCTCAGTGTTCCCAGTCCCTGTTGGAACACCTCTTTAGCCTCATCCAATATTCTGGACAATCGTTCAGGTTTGACATCTTTTTTTCCGGAATCTACCGTTATTGCGTTTAGGGAGTGCCAGTCCATATTTATTTTCCTGATCCACTCCCGTCCCAGAAGTGGTGGACCTCCCTCAGGTAGTACATATAAGTCCATTCCTTGGTGTTCTTTGCCCTTGTGTATCACCTTGACTTTTATCTTTCCGATGGGGTATACTTTTTGCCCCGTGTATGTCTGCAATACTATCTCCGTATCCCATAGGGGAATATGTTTGAATAACTTTTTGTAATCTTGCTTATTCATGACCGTCAACGCCGATCCGGTGTCCAATTCCATCTTCAGTTGGACTCCTGCTATCTGCAGTGTGACCCAGATAGTTTGTCGGTCAGCTTCCTTACTCACGTTGTGAATTCTCAGACTACCCAGTTCCTTGCTGTTGGAGTCTGAATCCGAATTCTGTTCATCCGAACTCTTCTCAGCCACCTTATGTACCTTTCTGCACTTTTCCTGTGGTGACGTTTTGTTGCTGCTCTTCTTTCCTGACCGGCATACTTTAGCTATGTGACCAAGCTTGCCACATTTTCTACATTCCTGGTTTTTAAACCGGCATTGGTTCTGATCGTGTGTTTTCTTCCCACAACGATAACATTTCGTTGTACCCAAAGCCATTTGATCTACGCTGAGTACCGCTGCCTTCAGCTGCATTTCCGCGGTGCCTCTCGCTGCGGCTTCGTGCGATGCTGCAATAGTGACAGCCTTATCAAGTGTAAGATCATTCTCTTCAAGCAACCGCTTTTGTGTTCCTTCTTTCGACAATCCACACACGAATTTGTCTCTCAGTGCCTCTGTCAGGCTTTCCCCAAACTGACAGTATTTCGCTAGCTTGCGCAGTTCAATTAAATACTCCGCGTTGCTTTCCTCTTTCAGTTGCGTTCTCGCATAAAATTTAAATCGTTCCGCTAACATCAGCGGTGTGGGGTTCAAATGATTCTTCAGGACAGCAACAATATTAGCGAAGGTCTGATCCGCCAGTTTAGCTGGTGATAGAAGATGCTTCAATAGCCCGTATGTCTTCGCACCCATTGAGTTTAGTAAGGTTAGTGCTTTATCTTCATCTGATATTTTATTTGCCTTACAATATATCTCTATGCGTTCTACATACGTGGCCCAGTCTTCAACATCGGAATCGAAATCGTTGATGTTACCATGCTTAGGCATCCTCGCGATCTTCTTGAGAAACAAAAGAATTATTATTTTTTCTTTTTTTTTACAAAATGGCGGTTTCCCGCGCTCGTCTTCTTCCCCCGCCTCCGAAAATGGCGGCTTCCAGCGTTTGCCTTTCTCCCCTGCTGGCTGTAATGGCGATTGCCGATTTGCTGCGTTCGCCCTCCCCCAGCGGTTTCAAATCGTGCCTCCCAGCCCCTCTTGCAGTCCGGTCCTTTCCCCCCCGGCTGCGGCTGAGTTCTCCGCGGTTTTTTTATTTTCTCCCGCGCCTTACGATCCCGGTCGCTGCGCCTCGCGGCCTCGGTAGCTGCCCGGCCTTTTTCACCGGTCGCGGTCGAGCTCTCTCTCGACGCTGTTGCGTCTCCCAGCCCGCTTGTAGCCCGGTCTCTCACACCGGCTGCGTTCCCGCTTTCACCGCGGCTTCCGTGCCCTACGCTGCCCCAGTCTCAGCGCCTTTGGCCCCGACTTCTGTCCGGCTCTTTTCCCCGGCCGTGGTCAAGTTCTCCGCTCTTATATCCTCCGTTTTTTTTTTTGTTTTATTTTCTCCCCTACTCACAGTCAACGTGGCCGACTTGCTGCTCGTCGCTGATCGGCTTACCACCACCGTGATAGAGGGATGATCACTGCCTGTTGCTGATGGAAGGCTTCGTGTCAGAATTCTTCCTTCTTTCTTTGCTCTGCAGACCCGAGTCTTTTCTCAGCAGAATGATGAGGGCGGATGCCTCCTCTCGACGCCCGTTAAACTGCCTTGGATGTATCTCTGCCGCAGGGTAAGATCGAACTCGTCGCCATTGTTAAGTCTGTGTGTTATGTTGCGAATTACTACACAGACCACAAGAGTAAACTTTAACAGGACTTTACTGGTTGAAGGTCAGGGCGGATCTGCCCAATAAATCATTACACAGCACTTATATACCGGTGTGGTCACCACCGGTATTACAGTATACAGCAGCCAAGATAAAGTAGTGCAACCCTTAAAATAGTTCTCTTAAATGTGGAACGGTTACATACACTACACATCCCCTTAGAGTCGGTTCAAAAAAAGAAATTGCTGGGTTCAGCCCTTGCTTCACGTGGGAAGTGATGAGCTATATGCTATGACAGAAGGTAGGGAGTTAAAGATAGTTCCACATGGTAACGTGCATTCCAAAGTAGAAGAAGTTGTGAATTGAATATTTTTGAACCTGTCTGGTGGCAGCTGAGAGATATGTGGCAAAGGAGCCAGAGCTGTAGCAACAGTGGCATCATCTCTCCCTTTCTCAGGCCTATTGCTGTCAGGTTACTGCAAATCACTCGCCATGACCAAAAAACAGTGTGCAAGCTGATGCACCAAAATACCCTACTGCTTATTTTCAGCAATTATGTTGTCAGATGCAAATGGTGCATTTCAAGAAACACAAAATAGATTGGGAGTACTTAAATCACAATACATTTAAGGGGAAGCTGGATAAGTACACGAGGGAGAAAGGAATAGAAGGATACGCTGATAGGGTTAGATGAAGTAGAGTGGGAGGAGGCTGGTGTGGAGCAATAAAACCGGCATAGACCAGTTGAGCTGAATGACCTGTTTCTATGCTGTAAATACAAGGGGGGAGGGGAAGGGGGGAATTTTAACCTAAAAAACGGGTGGGTTGGGGGTGTGGGGGTAGTTAAAGGTTAAAAATGTGAATCCTGATGTTATATCGTTATATTATCACATCGTTAAATGGAACTACATGTTACATTGTTATATGGAACTACTTTGAGTAGTGCATTTATACTGCTATGGGGCACACTGTGTCAGGCAGTGCACAGTGCAAGGTCGAACATCTTGTATCACTCCGCACCATGCGGCAGCAACATCATGAAAGCACTGAGTAAAAGCTGTAAATTAAAATGAGTTAAAAGTGTCTGTATTATATATAGTAATAAAGAACACAAGGAAACACAACACCTGGCCTGAACCCGCCTCAAACCCGCCCACGGAGGCGGGACGGGAGGCGGCGAGGAGGCAGTCAGCCAACCCGCTGCCAGGAGGCAGGTGGCCTATTTAAATATTAGAATGAGGCTGGAAGCTTCTTCTTTAATCTCCATTTTGTGTTTAACAGTAACTGGTCAGGTTTTGCACACTTTGTAAAACCCGGCACCTACAGCAAGGCGAGGTCTGCTGCATCCAGGAGGTAAGAGCCTTTACACTTACCTCCTGGACTCAGGGTCCCTGCCTAGCCCACCCCTGCAATCAGAGATCTCCCCACGGGGCTTCTGAATGGCCACCCCCCCCCAAGGCCACCAATCCCCCCCACCAGCCCTTCGATGCTGCCACGAGGCTTCCCTCCGCTCCTCCAGCCTTATTCATGCTGCACCCAGCCCCCAATCTTCTGAAGACCCCCTGCCCCAGTGGCCGCCCCACGGGCCATCGCCCCCAATCTTCTGCAGATCACCTACCCCGCTCCTTCCGGCCCGC
Organism: Somniosus microcephalus; assembly: GCF_052327205.1. Lineage (NCBI taxonomy): Eukaryota > Metazoa > Chordata > Chondrichthyes > Squaliformes > Somniosidae > Somniosus > Somniosus microcephalus. The sequence goes on along the minus strand of NC_140993.1, from coordinate 88,564,913 downwards.
GATCTTGGTGAGACAAACCCCTCCCCCCCACCACCCGCTAGCTTTCATCGACCCCCCCCGCCCCCGTGTTCCTCCGGCCACTTCCTGGCCCGCGATCGTCTTCGGACCGCCCCCCCCCATCATAAGAACATAGAACATAAGAAATAGGAGCAGGAGTAGGCCATTCGGCCCTTTGAGCCTGCTCCGCCATTCAAGGAGATCATGATTTTAAAAATATTTAATCATACAAGGCCTAGTGTGGCGCATGGAACCTGCCTGCTGCTCCAGAAAGTTGGACACAGCAAGTTACTGCTTTCATAGACAAAACAAGGCTATGTTATTATTTTTTTAATGGATCCAGGAAACATGCCCAATTCCAAAGCTATTAACAAGTTACAAAATTGTTCACTCTATGATTTAAGCTGGTCTGTTCACATGCCAATCACCTTGTACACTTTCTTCCATTCAGTGCAATCTTTCACTGTGAAGCTGTTTGATCACGAAGGGTGTAAATACATTCCAATCAACTGCGTTCTACCTTACAGTTAAAATCTTGCCCGTGCACTATTTAATGTAAAGATTTAGCAGACAACCCCCCTCTGGCTGACATGAAAGGCAATCAATGGTTACTTCCTCCAGTAAGAGGTCAGCCATTTAGGACTGAGATGAGAAGAAATTTCTTCACTCAGAGGGTTGTGAACCTTTGGAATTTGCTATGGGCAGAAAAGTTCCCAGTCTGTCCTGATGGGGCAAGTGCTTCACATGCCATAAACACTAAGTGGATGCCTGTGTTACTGTTACTGTCAAGTCCTTCATTATTTAAGAGCTAAAACTCTTCAGTGTTCTCATGCAAAGATCGATTAGGCCCAAAAACTGGCGTGGGGAGCACGAAGCACGATCTGTCCACACCTGTTCAAAGTGGTGCAGGCAGCATGCAAAATTTGTGCTGCCTGCTCGTTATAATGATTGGAGCGCTGATCTCAGCACTAAACGTGCTGTTGATTGGCTTAGCGCTCAACAGGGGGACCAATGTCGGGTGCGGTCTACTGGCCAATAAAATTTGGCCTAGGCTCTCTTAAAGGGGAGGTGCTTTGGTGCAGAAGTGCCTCATTGTCAGTCTGGACGAAGTCATGGCCCAACAAGCTTGAGAGAGAGCGAGGAGATTTTCTGATGTGGGACTGGAGGTCTTGGTCCTGGGGGTTCACAGGTGACGTGAGGTCCTCTACCCACAGGTGGGACAGGACGCCTTCCAGGCAGCACACCAGAAGGTTGTGGGAGGAATTAGCTCAAGCTGTCAACGCCACAAGTGTTGTCCCCAGGAGCTGGATCCAGTGCCGCAAGAAGTTAATGACCTCACACGAGTGGTCAAGGTGAGTGAATGCACCTTCACCTGCCATATCCCATCAACTGCACCATTAGCCTTACACACTGCTCAATGCAGCACACCCCCACCACTCACCTATCAACAATCTCTAGCAATCACCACTCTCATACCTCACAATCATAGCTTCATCTCACCCTCACACGCTTACTGCTGCTGCAAAACTCACACCCACATCTCACACCTTGCACACACTGCCTGCTTTCAACCATGACAGCCACATCACCCAAACACATTGCACCACACTCACTGACACACTACCCTTTCTCTTGCAGGCAAAAGTAGCTCACAACCGCCATGAGCAGCAACAGACAGGCGGAGGGGAAGCCCAACTTCACAAACTCACAGAGCTGGAGGACACAGTGCTGGAAATAATTGGAGAGGCCGCCACTGATGCCGTGGTGAGCGGCAAAGTTGACAGCATTGCTGATGATGATGGCATGCTCAAACCTTTCCTTCTTCTCACATTCCACTTCATCCCACAATCTCTTCTCACTTACAAGCCTCCCTTCACACAACCTGACCCTTGTGCCTTTCCCCTTTCAGATGCCCAAGAAGTCCCACCAGCCCAGTCTGTCCCGAAGTTATGAAGGAGAGTGAAGGAGAAGAAGAGGCACCGTCACTCGATCTGACACTGTCAGGCACCAGGTCAGAAAATGGCACTGCACGGATTTTAGAGGGTAGCATAGAAGCGGGATCTGCACATAGTGAGTCATCGGGCATGAGTGGGCTGCTAGATCCCCGGAGGGCAAGTTCACGCATGAGGACTCAGATGATGACCTCGATGGGGCGGCCTTCAGAAGAAGGGTGATGGGCATGCACACAGAAATGCTTAGTGCAATGGCAAGCCTACAAGAGAGCCTCTTGTCAGTGTCAAGGAGCATGGAGGAGTCCAACTCCAAAAATGCATGGGGTTTTTTGCGGAGCTTGGAGCCCATGATTTCCAGGGCGGAAATGATGGGCAACTCCATTAAAGAACTTGTGGACCCAACCATGATGCTGGGTGTGATGGGCGATCTTGCAGCTTCCATTGCAGCACAAGCAGAAGAGACCCAATGTCTCAGTGCTGCACTGGAAGCTCAGACTGCTCTCATGCAGTCTCAGCTTGCTGCCATTCAAGATCAGACCGATGTCATGCAGTCTCAGCTTGCTGCCATTCAAGATCAGACCGATGTCATGCAGTCTCAGCTTGCTGCCATTCAAGATCAGACCGATGTCATGCAGTCTCAGCTTGCTGCCACACAAGATCAGACTGCTACTATTGTGACTGCGTTTGAGTGCGCAAGAGAATGCAGGGTCTCTCAGCAGTCCAGCAACCTGTCCTCCAACAGATGGCTTGGAATGCTGAGGCGCCGCCCCGGGGGAGTGGCAGTGGCTCCGTAGAGCAAGAACCTACTATCCTCTCTAAGGATGTCAACATTCCTACTCCCACCCCTGCCACTCTGCCAGTGCCATTGTTGTTGCCTATCATCCATCCAGTCCAGACTGCTACTGCCCATGCTGAGGTGGTGCAGTCTAGAGCTGCTCAAGGTCATCCTGCAAGGCCATCTGCAGTCTCCCCCACTTCCGCCAGCCATGCTGCAGCCACTGGGGGAGCACTGCATCAGAGCACCAGAGTAAGAAAAGGAACACGAAAGACAGATACTAAGGGAAAGCACAAGGGATGGACAGTGAACTGGGAGATGTTAGCTATGTCTCCTGCTCTAGACTGGAAGGATCCAGTGGCGAAAAAATTGAGGACCATAGAATCATAGAAAGTTACAGCACGGAAGGAGACCATTTCAGCCCATCATGTCCGTGCCGACCAACAAAGAGCTATCCAGCCTAATCTCACTTCCCAGCTCTTGGTCCATAGCCCTGCAGGTTACAGCATCCCAAGTGCACATCCAAGTACTTTTTAAATGTGGTTAGGGTTCCTGCCTCTACCACCTTTCAGGCAGTGAATTCCAGACCCCCACAACCCTCTGGGTGAAGACATTTCCCCTCAAACCCCCTCTAAACCTTCCCCCAATTACTTTAAATCTGTGCCCCCTGGTTTTTGACCCCTCTGCTAAGGGAAATAGTTCCTTTCTATCTACTTTATCTATGCCCCTCATAATTTTATACACCTCAATAAGTTCTCCCCTCAGATTCCTTTGTTCCAAGGAAAACAGACCCAGCCTATCCAGTCTTTCCTCATAGCTAAGATTCTCTACTCCCGGCAACATCCTTGTAAATCTCCTCTGTACCCTCTCTCGTGCAATCATATCTTTCCTGTAATGTGGTGACCAGAACTCCACGCAGTACTCTAGCTGTGGCCTAACTAGTGTTTTATACAGTTGAAGCATGGTGACCTTGAGGGCAGTGTCATCATTGCCCTGCTCTGAGGCTCCAGGTCTGGTTCCAGGAGGTGGCAGAGTTCTGTAACCACCTCCTTGGTGAAGTGGAGCCTCTGAATACACTGCTCCTGGCTTAAGCGCTGATAGGAGAAGTGCTCTCGGAAGACCCTAGATGAGTAAGGCCTCCTGCTGAGAACCCTCCTGCCCCTCCTCCACCTCCCTCTACAAGCAGCTTGTCCTCTTCTTTGCTGCCTCTGCTCTATCTCCCTGTCATACTGATACGCTTATCAATTACTTCATAAAAGGTGATGAGTCGAAGAAGAGATGATGAGTCGAAAGAAGAGATGAATAAGGCTTTTATTAGCTAAGAAGAGACCATGCTTCTTCGTGAGTGACTGAACAAGTCTGAACGAAACCCAGACAGTGGTGGGTGGAGTCAGCTGAGGCATGCCTCCATACACAGCGCCACCCAGAGGTGGCAATATACAATACAGTGGTTTACCACATTCACCCCTTGTTTAATGTGAAGTCCGGCGGGGTGAAGGGTACTACAAGTTAAGTCTATCAGGAGGCCTTGTCTGACGTCCTGATCGTCGTGGTGGCGGCGGTGGTGTTGCAGCATCCGACGTCGGGTCTGGTGTCTGGGTGGTTGGCAAAGATTCCTGGGGCTTTGGCATGCCGTCTGCAGGGGTTGGGTTGGGAGGGGTGGTGGGGGATAACAGTGGTAAGGGGGATAACGGTGGTAAGGGGGATAACGGTGGTAATTCAGGGGTACCCGAGGGTGCGAGATCTCGTATGGAGACCGTGTCCTCCCGCCCGTCTGGGTATGTCACCCAGGCATACTGGGGGTTGGCGTGTAGGAGGTGCACCCGCTCGACCAGGGGGTCCGTTTTATGCGTCCTCACGTGCCTCCGCAGTAGGACGGGCCCAGGAGAAGTCAACCATGCCGGTAGCGAGGTTCCCGATGTAGACTTCCGGGGGAAAACGAACATTTTCTCATGAGGGGTCGCATTAGTGGCAGTACAAAGCAGTGACCGAATGGAGTGAAGCGCTGCAGGGAGGACCTCCTGCCAGCGGGAGGTCGGAAGGCCCTTAGATTTTAGTGCTAAGAGGACTGCCTTCCAAACCGTCGCGTTCTCCCTTTCCACCTGGCCGTTCCCCCGGGGGTTGTAACTGGTGGTCCTGCTCGTGGCGATACCTCTTGTTAGCAGGTACTGCCGAAGTTCGTCGCTCATGAACGATGAGCCCCTGTCGCTATGTATATAGCTGGGGAACCCGAACAGAGCGAAGATGTCATTCAGACACTTGATGACCGTGGTACTGGTCATGTCTGGGCAAGGGATGGCAAAGGGGAAACGGGAGTACTCATCAACTATGTTGAGGAAGTACACATTGCGGTCAGCGGAGGGGAGGGGCCCTTTAAAATCGACGCTCAGGCGTTCGAAGGGGCGGGTGGCCTTGATCAGGCTTGCTCTGTCCGGCCTATAGAAGTGCGGTTTGCACTCGGCGCAGATTTGGCAGCTCTTGGTCATGGTCCTGACCTCCTCGATGGAGTAGGGCAGGTTACGGGATTTGATAAAATGGAAAAACCTGGTGACCCCCGGGTGGCAGAGGTCATTGTGGAGGGACTGCAGCCTATCACTCTGCGCGTTGGCGCATGTACCACGTGATAGGGCATCTGGGGGCTCATTGAGTTTCCCTGGCCGATACAAGATATCATAATTGTAGGTGGAGAGTTCGATTCTCCACCTCAAGATCTTGTCGTTCTTGATTTTACCCCTCTGCTTATTATTAAACATAAAAGCTACTGAACGCTGGTCAGTGAGCAGGGTAAATCGTTTCCCGGCCAGGTAATGCCTCCAGTGACGCACCGCTTCTACAATAGCCTGGGCCTCCTTTTCGACGGAGGAGTGTCTCGTCTCGGGGCCCTGGAGGGTCCTTGAGAAAAAGGCCACGGGTCTGCCCGCCTGGTTAAGGGTCGCGGCTAGGGCGAAGTCGGAGGCATCGCTCTCCACTTGGAAGGGGATGGACTCATCCACCGCGTGCATTGCGGCCTTTGCGATATCGTTCTTGATAAGAGTGAAGGCTGCACACGCCTCTGGTGTCAGGGGGAAGGAGGTGGCTTTGATGAGGGGCCTGGCTTTGTCTGCATAGAGGGGCACCCACTGGGCGTAGTAGGAGAAAAACCCCAGGCATCTCTTCAGTGCTTTTTGGCAGTGGGGAAGGGGTAGCTCCATTAGGGGGCGCATTCTGTCGGGGTCGGGCCCGATGACTCCGTTCTCCACCACGCAGCCGAGGATGGCCAGGCGCTTGGTGTGAAACATACATTTTTCCTTATTGTACGTTAGGTTCAGCCGTTGGGCCGTACGGAGGAAATTTGCTAGATTAACGTCGTGGTCCTGCTGGTCGTGGCCGCAGATGGTGACGTTATCCAAATAGGGGAAGGTTGCCCGCAGCGCGTTCTGGTCAACCATTCGGTCCATCTCCCTTTGGAAGACCGAAACCCCGTTGGTGACGCCGAAGGGGACCCTAAGGAAGTGGTAGAGGCGGCCGTTTGCCTCGAAGGCAGTATACTGGCGGTCCTCATGGCGGATGGGCAGCTGGTGGTACGCTGACTTAAGGTCGATGGTGGAGAATACTTTGTATTGCGCAATCTGATTGACCATATCAGATATGCGAGGGAGGGGGTACGCGTCCAGCTGGGTGTACCGGTTTATGGTTTGGCTGTAGTCGATTACCATGCGGCGTTTTGCAGTGGTTTTAACGACTACAACCTGGGCTCGCCAGGGGCTAGTGCTACCTTCGATAATGCCCTCCTTCAAGAGCCGCTCCACCTCAGAGCTGATAAAAGCTCTGTCCCCGGCACTGTACCGCCTGCTTTTGGTAGCGATGGGTTTACAGTCGCGGGTGAGGTTAGCGAACAGGGGAGGGGGGGGGACTTTTAATGTGGAAAGGCTGCAGGTGGTTTGCAGCGGGCGATTTAAAAGTTGTTGGTTGCGGACTGTGAGTGGGGTGAGGGGTCCACCGTATGCTAGTGTGACACTCTTAAGGTGGCACTGAAAATCCAACCCTAGCAGGACGGCAGCGCAAAGACGGGGCAGGACTAGCAGTTTAAATTTTTGATATTCAGTGCCCCCTACTGACAGGGTCACCACACAGTAGCCGCTGATGTCCATTGACTGGGACTTGGACGCCATAGAAATGCGATGGTGCGTTGGCAGAATCGTGAGGGAGTGGCTACGTACCGTGTCGGGGTGGACGAAACTCTCTGTGCTCCCGCTGTCGATCAGGCAACTGGTGGCGCGGCCGTTTACCGCGATATCCATCATGGAGCTGGATAGATGGTGAGGGTGGCCTTGATCCAGCGTCACGGAGGCCAGTATGTGGCTTAGTGAGTCACTATAGTCATCCGCCGAGACGGTGGTCGGTTCCGGTGACGAAATGGCGGTTGAGTGCGTTGGATACGATGGCGGCGGATGCCATGCGGCCGGGGGTACACAAAATGGCGGATAAGATGGCTGCTCCCACGGCCCGCACGCTGCGCTGCTGGCTGGCTTCCCCTTGCAGGCGTTAGCGTAATGGCCTTTCTTCCCGCAGCCCGAGCAGGTAGCTGTCTTAGCTGGGCAGTGCGCTCTGGGATGTTTTAACTGGCCACAGAAATAGCATTTTTGGGCCTGGTTACTGGGCATCGAAGCAGTTCTTACCGGAGGCTGCTGTCTCGGTTGGGTCGCTGCAGCGGTTGGTGCCGGGGGCGGCGGTCCCGTGTCCCACGGTTTCGATTGCCATGTCTCGGCGCCGTTACGGGGGTATGCCTCGAGGTTTCGGTGGGCCTCCTCTAACGAGAGCGCAAGGGCAATGGCCGTCTTCAGGTCGGGTTCCTTGCTTTCTAGCAGTCTCTGCCGGGTGTGGTCTGACTGGAGGCCCCTGACGAAGGCATCACAGGCGAGTCCCTGCGCGTGCTCCACAGCCGTTACCGCTTTACAATCGCAGTCTCTGCAGAGTGCCAGTAGCGCCCGTGCAAATGCCCCTACCGATTCTCCCGGTTGCTGCCTGCGGGATCCCAAGAGGTGTCGGGCGTAAATTGTGTTCACTGGGCGCGTATATTGCCCTTTTAGTAGCTCGAGGGCCGCCACGTACGTATTAGAGTCCCGGATTAGCATATATACTTGATGGCTCACCTGGGCGGTCAAAATTTTCAGTTTGTGATCCTCCTCTGTAACCTGTGAGATTGCGAGGAAGGATTCAAAGCAGCTCAGCCAGTGTTCAAACTTGGCTGATGCACCCACATCTTGAGGGTCGAGGTCCAGGCGTGGTGGTCTGAGGGCTCTCAGCAATGTCTGCTGTATCCGTTGCTGTTGTTGCTCCTCAGGTGTCGCCATTTAACTTTTAGCTAATAAAATTGATACGCTTATCAATTACTTCATAAAAGGTGATGAGTCGAAGAAGAGATGATGAGTCGAAAGAAGAGATGAATAAGGCTTTTATTAGCTAAGAAGAGACCATGCTTCTTCGTGAGTGACTGAACAAGTCTGAACGAAACCCAGACAGTGGTGGGTGGAGTCAGCTGAGGCATGCCTCCATACACAGCGCCACCCAGAGGTGGCAATATACAATACAGTGGTTTACCACACATACTCAAGTGTGAGGGGTTCTGCAAGTAGAGCCCCCATGATTGGGAGCAGGTGGTCTGAGCAGAACCCTTTAAATCAGAAGCATGGCCTTCTCCATGTAGTGTATGTACCTTTAAGGGGAGAACTACTTTTTACAGCTCCTGTATACTGTAGTATCGGCAGTGACCACACCTGTATATAAACCCTGAGTAACCCTCATCCAGTAAACACCTGTTGATTGTTCCCTGCAGTCTCTTGTCTCATTATTGAAGGAAACACGACATCAAGATACACGGATCTAACATTGGCGATGAAACGATTCAAACCTACCTGCAACTCTGCATCACCTCCCAGGGATTCGCTCCTGGAGAAAAGTGAAAGAAGAAGGCCGAGTCCAGAAGCACGGGCATCGACCATCCAGCGGAGATTTGACCATTGCAGGGGAGGCTGTTCAGAGCTGGGCTTGGTTCTCCAGTCACGGTGATCCAGCGAAACGGGCTGGCAAAAGGTACGGCGCAGACCCTTCCTGGACAGCGGTGGCTAGAGTCGACCGACGGCACAGAAAAGGCCGAGCAGCGTCGATGGGAGAAGAGAGAGGGTAGAGCGCACAGGGCGCAGCTGGTGTTCAGGACCGAGTGGCGTCGATGGGAGAAGAGAGAGGGTAGAGCGCACAGAGCGCAACCGGTGTTCAAGGGTCGAGCAGCGGCAACGAGAGAGAGAGGCGCGCAGGAAAACGCGCAGAGCGCAGCCAGTGTTCAAGGGCCGAGCCGCAACGGAGAAGAAGGGAGAGCGCGGGAGAGGCCATTAAGAAGGGAGAACGCAGGAGACGCCATTTTGAGCCGCAGCGGAGAAGAAGGGAGAGCGCGGGAGATGCCATTTTGAGCCGCAGCGGAGAAGAAGGGAGAGCGCGGGAGATGCCATTTTGAGACGCAGCGGAGAGGAAGGGAGAGCACAGGAGACGCCATTTTGAGCCAGTCTAACCACACCCAAAAATGCCGAAGAGTGGCAGTATCACAGCGTTCGACAATGAAGTCGAAGACTGGACGAGATATGTCGAATGCATTGAAGTATACTGCAAGGCGAATGAAGTGCCAGATGACAAGAAAGCACTGGTATTGTTGAATTCAATGGGTGCAAAAACGTATGGCTTACTGCGAAACCTAGTAACCCCAGAGAAACCAGTGGAAAAGAATTTTGAAAACATAGTGTCAATCCTACAGGACCACTTAAACCCCACACCGCTGCTGACAGCAGAAAGATTTAAGTTTCACAAAAGGAACCAGCATAAAGGTGAAAGGAATGCTGAGTATTTAACGGAACTGCGCAAGCTATCGAAACACTGCCAGTTTGGAATGGGACTAGCAGATACTTTAAGGGACAAGTTCGTGTGTGGGCTTCAAAGTGAAGGAACCCAGAAACGGCTTCTATCAGAAAAGGATCTTAAGCTGGACAAGGCTTTCAGCATGGCAGTATCACATGAAGCAGCAGAACGGGGTGCAGCAGAGATACAACAGAGACCGCAAGAATATGGCACAAATGAAATGTCATACGGAACAGTGAAGTGCTATCGCTGCGGCAGAACAACACACGAACATAAGGATTGCTGGTTCAAGGACCAAGTGTGCAGACAGTGTGGAAAAGTAGGACACATAGCAAGAGTCTGCAGGTCGGAAAAGAAAACCAGCAGCAAGAAATCTCCACAGGAGAAGTACAAGAAGGTACATAAGGTGACGGAGAGTAGTTCAGACGAATAGAAAAGTGATACAGACTCCGGAAGCAAGCAGGTGGGTTGTCTGAAACTACAAAATGTGATCAAAACGGAGGATCACCAAACTATCTGGGTCACGCTCAAGATAGCCGGAGTCCAAGTGAAAATGGAATTGGACACAGGATCAGCCCTAACAGCCATAAACCGAAGGGACTACAAGCGGCTATTCTCACATATACCCTTGAGAGATACAGAGATCGTCTTGAAGACATACACGGGGCAAAAAGTCTACCCCAAAGGAAAAATAAGGGTGAACGTTATATATAACGGCAAGGAAACACCAAAAATGGACCTATATGTATTGCCAGAGGGAGGACCACCACTACTAGGACGTGAATGGATCCGGAAGATACAGCTAGATTGGCATTCCATACAAGCACTGACTGTAGATGCCAAAAAGGATGACGATGTCACACCTGGACGACTGTCAAAAATGCTAACTGACGCACAAGAAGTGTTCCAGGAGGAACTTGGAACACTAAAAGGCACAACAGCGATGATCAAAATAGAGGAAAATGCAAGCCCAAAGTTTTTTAAGGCCAGACCGGTGCCTTATGCGATCCGCCCAGCCGTTGAAGCAGAGCTGGAAGGTTTGGAATGTTCAGGAGTACTGTCCAAAGTGGCCTGGAGCGAGTGGGCTACACCCATCGTTCCTGTAATGAAGAGGTCATTGAGTAATACGCCTGGGGAACCAAAGAAGGTTCGCATCTGTGGGGACTTTAAGGTGACAGTGAACCCAGTCCTTCACATGGTACAATATCCGCTTCCGCGGATTGAAGATATTTTCGCCTCGCTATCTGGAGGGAAACGCTTCACTAAGATTGATCTGGCCCAGGCGTACCTGCAAATGGAGGTAGAAGAAGCCTCGAAACAGTACCTCACGAGCAACACTCATAAAGGTCTCTACCAATATAACCGGCTGGTGTTCGGGGTAGCCTCAGCTCTGGCTATTTGGCAAAGGGCAATGGATCAAGTCCTGCAAGGGATTCCAGGGACCCAGTGTTATTTGGATCACATCCTGGTCACGGGCGAAAATGACAGTGATCACCTCGCCAACCTGGAGCAGGTGCTCACCAGATTGCAGGAATATGGGCTCCGAGCTAATCGCCACAAATGCGAGTTTTTCCAGAAGCAGATCTTGTATTGTGGCCACGTTATTGATGAAGAGGGGTTACATAAGTCCCCTGAAAAGATTGAGGCAGTAGTCAAGGCTCCAGCACAGGAAAATGTGTCACAACTGAGGTCGTTCCTCGGGCTGGTGAACTACTACCATAAGTTCTTGCCAAATTTGTCTACCGTACTACACCCACTGAACACCCTACTGCAAACGGGGGTACAAGTAGACTATCCTTTATCCGAAAACCTCGGGACCAGCCGTGTTTCGGTTTTCGGAGAATTTCGGATTTTGGAAGGTGGGTCGGCGGGGGTCCGCGGGGGGGTCGGCAGGGGGTCGTGCGCACGACCCCCCGCCGACCCCCCCGCGGACCACACCCCCCCGCCGACCCCCCCGCCGACCCATCCGCGGACCCCCGCCGGCACCCCCGCCGACCCCCCCGTGGACCCCCGCCGGCCCCGACCCCCGCGCCAGCGCCGAACCCCGCCGACTTACGGTCGGGGTCGGCGGGGGTGTCGGCGGGGGTCGGGGCCGGCGGGGGTCCGCGGGGGGGGTCGGCGAGGGGTCGTGCGCATGACTTACGCTGACACTCAGCGTAAGTCGGCGGGGGTCAGGGTCGGCGGGGGTCGGGGCCGGTGGGGGTCCGCGGGGTGGTCGGCGGGGGTCGGGGCCGGCGGGGGTCCGCGGGGGGGTCCGCGGGGGTCGGGGCCGGCGGGGGTCCGCGGGGGGGTCGGCGGGGGTCGGGGCCGGCGGGGGGTCGTGCGCACGACTTACGCTGGACTTACGCTGAACGAAAAAACCTTCGGTTTTTAGAGGGTTTCGGTTTTCGGAAGTTCGGATAAAGGGTAGTCTACCTGTACCATGGAAGTGGAATGACGAATGTAAACGAGCTTTCCAGAAGAGCAAAGAATTGATCAAATCAAAAGAGCTGTTGGCTCATTTCAACCCAGCACTACCAATTCGGTTGGCGTGTGATGCATCACCCTATGGCATTGGAGCAGTGCTTGTCGCACAAATTCTCGGATGGCTCAGAGAGGCCAATAGCCTTTGCGTCACGATCACTAACCTCAGCCGAGCGTAACTACGCCCAGATTGACAAGGAGGCCCTCAGCCTAGTGTGGGGAGTGAAAAAGTTCAACCACTATCTGCACGGGCAGAAGTTCACCTTGCTGACTGACCACCAACCACTTGTCTCCATCTTGAATCCAAAGAAGGGCGTTCCGGTGATGACTGCGCAACGGCTACAAAGATGGTCCCTTTTTCTAGGGGCGAACCAATATGAAATCGAGTATAAGGGCACGAAACTGCATGGAAACGCTGATGGGCTATCACACCTGCCACTGCCTACTGCCGAGGAAGCACCAGCAGTGGACCCTGTTGAAATATTTCATTCGACTATAATTGAACGCTTGCCTGTAACTAACGCTGATATAGGGAAGGAGACCTGAAATGACCCGACACTGTCTCGGGTATATGACTTGACGGTGAAGGGATGGCCAACACATGGCGACTCGCTGTTGCCAGCATTCTCATCCAGAAGAGAACAGTTGTCAGTATGCCAGGGGACCTTGATGTGTGGATCCCGAGTGGTAATTCCACCCAAGTTAAGGGAGAGAGTGCTCAATGAGCTTCACGAAGGCCATCTGGGAGGAGTGAAAATGAAAAGCCTTGCTAGGGCTTATGTGTGGTGGCTGGGGATCGATCAGCAAATCGAGGACCTGACAAAGAGCTGCTCAGGATGCCAGAAGGTCCAAAATGCACCACCACATGCCCCTCTACACCCATGGAAGTGGCCCTCATCTCCATGGCAATGGGTGCATGTTGATTTTGCTGGTCCATTCATGGACTCAATGTTTTTAATAGCCGTGGATGCGCGCTCGAAATGGCCTGAGGTGATCAAAATGTCCTCCACCACCACGGAGAAAACTATTGCAGTCCTACGCACCATATTTGCCAAGAACGGCTTGCCAGAGCAGATTTGCTCTGATAACGGACCACAGTTTGTGTCCGAGGAGTTTCGAAGATTTATGAAGAGGAATGGGGTAAAGCATTACACATCCGCCCCGTATCATCCAGCCACAAATGGATTGGCTGAGAGGTTCGTACAAACCTTTAAGAAAGCAGTAAGGGCCATGTGCAATGACGACATTCCACTGCAGCATAAGATGGGCAATTTCCTGTTAGCCTACAGAAATGCAACACATGCAGTCACCAACCAGACCCCAGCCATGATGTTCTTTAACCGAAGGTTGAGATCTCGTATGGATTTGCTCAGACCAAATGTACGAAGAGACGTTGAGAATAAGCAATTCCAGCACATCAATGAGAAGCCGACAAGGAGCTTCAATGTAGGGCAACCAGTCTTGGCCCGCGACTACCGAACAGAGAAATGACAACCAGGAACGATATGCACACGGCAGGGGCCACTAATGTACACAGTGGATGTTGGGGAGAACATTGTGAGACGCCATGTTGACCAGATCCTAGAGTCACAGGAACGAGTCAACCCCATGTCTCGCCCATACGTACCTGGTGATGAACCCGACATACCGGTAGCATCTACCCCAGAAACAGTAGCATCGGAAGCTGATGAACCAACCGACGACAGGGGGCCAGAATCGCCTCCGCACCAAGAGCAAGACACTCAGGAAAGGCGCTATCCAGAAAGGATCAGGAAGCCTCCCCAAAGACTGAATTTATAAATAGACTATTTTCAGTTTATGTTGCATGTTAAAAGTGTTAATTGTAATTCGTTGATATTTAATTGTTAAATGAATGTTATGGTACTGTTAATCTAAAAGGGGAGGAATTGTAGTGTATGTACCTTTAAGGGGAGAACTACTTTTTACAGCTCCTGTATACTGTAGTACCGGCAGTGACCACACCTGTATATAAACCCTGAGTAGGGATCTGTACAATTAGTTTTAGAGTGACCCTCATCCAGTAAACACCTGTTGATTGTTCCCTGCAGTCTCTTGTCTCATTATTGAAGGAAACACGACATCAAGATACACGGATCTAACACTCCACTTGCAGCACCACTCCCTCTCACCTCAGCAACTTTAATTAACATGTGAAAGCTCCAAACAGTTGCACAAACTTACAGAGAGCCAGTAGAAATCAGAAAGCAAGTCAGCTGCAAGTTGTTGCTGATCACTTTAAATGGGTGGTTCTTCATGCTGCTGAATGCATGTTCAGTTGTTTGTGATTTGGAGAGGACATTGAATGAAGCGGCGATGTTGAAAATGGCAGATCGTGCGTCAAATCAGCATTGCACATGGATTGATGTCACGATCTGCCTCATCACCATTTCTGCAGCAAGCACAGGCAACGGCAGTGCTGCTGACCTGTCCAAAATGGCGGCTGCCTTGGGACCCACCAGAAGTGGCTGAAAGCAAGGCGGCCGCCATTTTTTCACTGAAACCGGCCTTAACAGCCGGCGCTAAGGGGCAAAATTTCATTGCCCATCAGTTCTATCTCATTGCATTACTTTACATCAGGCAGACTGAAACATTTTGGATCTGAAACAAGATTGGGCCAGAAATTCGCGGCCAAAGGCGTGAGTGCGCTCGGGGTACTCACGCATCTGGCCGTTGGAAATGCCGGCGTTCAGCATGAACAGCGCATGTGGGGAACGCCGGCATTTCCAGACCTCGAGCGCGTGCGACTGCACAGGCAGCGCTTGCGCAGTGAACTTCGTAGATTTCATTCATGAAATCCGTGAGGGTAAGTCCTCAGAAGTTACACTTGAAAAAAGCAAGTGTAAAGTGGTTCATTGGCTGCGGAGGAAGAAACATTTTATCGTGGAGCTTCTGAAATGCAATATTTTTGTTTGGGAAAGGGAGGGAAGTTATTTTAAGAAATTTTAAGTAAGTTTTAAAGTAAAAATTTTTTTTTTTTTTTAAAAGGGTGTTCAGAACGGTAGGTAGAAGGAGCAATTGTGGCTGTGTGAATGGAATGTGAGAATGAGTTATGTATGTATGTCCACATACATTCCTTTACGTATATGTATGTATGTTTTATATTCCTTTACTAATGTGTATGAATGTATGTTTTTAATTATGATTTTCCAATAAGTTACTTTCTCTGAAAGTCATTCATACACATAAGTAAAGGAATATATACATAACACGCAAAGGAATATATACAGACATACATACTTTCAGAAGCTCCACGATAAGAAATATCTTCCTCCGCAGCCTCTGGAGCAACTGTACCCATGCTTTTTTCATGTGTAAGTTGTAAGGACTTGACCTCACTGAAAGCAGTAATGAAAGCGGCGAATTATACTGCGCACGCGCTGCCTGTGCAGTCGCACGCGTTCTGCCTCTGAACCCCTTCGTTCAGAGGACAGGAAATGCCGGTTTTCCCCAAAAGCACTGTGCATGCTGAAAACCGGCATTTCATCCGGCCAGATGCGTAAGTACCCCGACCGTACTCGCGCAGTTGGAAGGGAATTACTGGGCCAACATTTTACATGTCAATAAAATGAAAAATTTAACAATTGCACGACTTGCCCCCTCGCATCTGCGACTGAGGGTCCAAGGAGGTGCATTGCGCAAGAGGTCATCATCGTACGTATCCTCACACTGTTCCCTTTGGGGAACTGTATGAAGTGGTGGAAGGATTTATGGCCGTGATTAACGCTCATTCCGTGACCGTAACCATCTTTGAACCAGCCATTAGGGTGGTTAGTCCTATGGCGGGAGGGTTTTACGGGCTCCCACAACCCATCTGAGGGGGGGGTGGGGGCCACCAACACCCACGGACGCAAGTATCCCGCTGGATGTCCACCCAGAATTTAAAGTTGGAACTCCGACTCCACTTGCCGGGACTGTCTGGAGTGGGGTTCAAAACCCTACTCCTTCTGGCCCAGCGGCGCGGATGCTTACTGCTACGCAAAAGGCCCACTCCGCACAAAAGGTGACACCCATATGTTTCCTGTGCCTTTTCCCTCCCCGTGACTGGAGCCCTATGCTGCCATTTCACGTTGCTAATCGGATTGGGCCTTTGTCATAGTGGTAGGATCCCCGCCGCTGGGCCAGATCAGGGTAGGGTTTCGAACCCCGCTCCAGACAGTCCCGGCAAGTGGAGTCGGAGCTCCGGCTCTAAATTCTGGGTTGACATCCAGTGGGATATTTGCGTCCGTGGGTGTGGGTGGCCCCCCTCCTTGTATAGCTTGTGGGAGCCCGTAAATCCCTCCCGCCATAGGACTAACCGCCCTAATGCCTGGTTCAAAGATGGTTACGGTCACGGAATGAGCGTTAATCATGGCCATAAATACTTCCACCACTTCATACAGTTCCCCAAAGGGAACAGTGTGAAGACACGTATGACGACGACATTGCTAAATAAATAAATGGAATTTAAAAAATTCTTTTAGGGCTTTTAAAAGTCTTTAAATTGCTTTAATTCTGTTTAAAACTACTTCAGATTACTCAAAATAATGTAAACATTTTAAAAAGTTTATAAAAGTTACCAAAATCTTCAAAAAACTTCCAAAAACCTATTTAAACTGCTGCTTTGCATGTAAAAATGCTTAGCAGCTTGACAGAAACATTGGGGGCGTGTCCAGTGAAACTGAGACCTCAAGGGGCGTGTCTCACTTGCACTGCACGCTCCTGGCTTCGCACTGGCTGCACTCCTGGGCGGCGTGACGTCATACGCTGCCCGGGATTCTTCTTCTGGAAACATCAATTCCAGGCGTCCCTGGAGCTGATCGGCAGTAGCGCGGGGTAAGTGCATAAACGGGGCTGCAAGCCCCGTTCACCAATTTCTGGCCCAATATCCTTGACTGCGTGGCAGCAAGTGGTACTGAATCACAGATCAGTGAAAGCCCATGCAGAACAATGAACTGCAATTCATAAACATATGTCAGGATTCTCTTCTATGCGGTGGTCCCTCTAATTCTGCCACAACTGCAATCCATTTTTCTGAGCCGGGCTCATTTCCCATGCATGGCAGGCTCCCAGTTGCATTTAAGCCATTAAGATGGCATCTGCCAGTGCCATTGCTAGCCTGGGCCAACCGCCTGCACCTTCCTCCAAGTGGTCCTAGGGAGTGGTGGTAAGAAGGGTGCATGAGAAGAAACTCTGCTGGGAACCCGGGCCCTGTCTCCCTGTCAGCATTTACATGCGGCAGGGAAGGGATGGCCAGCAGCTGTATTGGCAGGGCAGGAGGAGGAACTTCAGATTGGGGCAGGGTGGTGATGGTAAGCCTCACTGTCTCATTTTCTCATTGCTGTACTCCCAATCTCAGGCAAGATAGTGGAGGAAAACCCAGCCCACATTGTCTTTCATATATAACGTGATGCACAAATGTTTTGCTGCACATTTATTTTGCACTGCATATTCCATTGGAGTGTAGTAATATGTGCATATTGCAACACTTTTTTTGTCACTTACAGTGCAAACTGGACATTTTTTTAAAGATATCATCATATAAAAGCACCCACATTTTCAATCCATCCAATCTCAGCCACAAATTAATTGCATTTCCTCTGTTTTACAGTGTAAAAATTTCCATTGCATTTCTCGAAGGCATGATGTGCTTTGCTCCTCACAGTCCAAAACAAAATGACTAACTGGCCGAGGAGTCGGAGAATGTATTGGAGTTGATAATACAACTTATTAAACAAGAAGCAGGCGGCACTCCTGCAAGCAATCATTTAAATTAATAATGGTTACATTATGTTATTTGCTAAAGCCATAAGAGTAGTTTGTCATGGACCAAGAGAATTCAGAGCCTTCTGGGTGCATCTGGTTTTGTGCACGTTTAGCCAAGCCAGACAGGAAAAAAAGCATTAGACACTTGAACACTTCACAGCAGTATTAGTAAAGTTCTACCGATTTAAGCTCATTAAGTGGATGGATCAGCTGCATTACTACAGATGTGATAGAAATTATTGTTCAGTTGTGCGTCCATTATAACTTACTCAAATACAAACAGAAAATGCTGGATATACTCAGCAGATCATCGACTGAGTATATCCAGCATTTTCTGGTTTTTTTGGCAGCGTTCACCGTCATTCTGCCTTTGAAACTGACCGCAACTTCAGGATTTGGTGCATGCGCAGGTCTGTCATTCACTGCTCTGCTACAGGCTGCACTGAGCCGCCAGCCCCCCGGCACCCCCTCACAGAGCCGGCAATCAGTGTAATCTGTCAAATCAGGGAAACTGACGAAAACTTCGGCTCTTCCACAGCAATTACTCTGTTAAATTCCCCACTAAAAGTTAGACCCAAAGGGATTAGGTGTAACTGGGGTTTTAACAGTTTATTGACTACTAAACAAAGGTTATGGGCCTGAAAAACTAAATTTAATTTTGGGCAGTGTGAAATTTATCCATTTTAACAAAATTAATTTTCAAGAAGCTTGAAAAAAAATTTTTTTTTTTTTTTAATGATTGTTCCTCTTTATTTCAGGTTTGCCTTTTCCCCATGTGAGAGCCACAATCCTTGTTTTGCTCTATCTAACATTTTTAAAAGTTAGGATTTTAAGAGCTTACCCACTTCCTGGTTCGCTGTCTGTGAGAATTCTATGTTTTGATTGGCTGCTTAGACAGCTTGTTGACATCACAGCAGCTCACACAAGGGGATCCCCACTAAACTCCACTGATTTGAATTGAACGTCGGAAAACCCAACGTTCTCGACAAAGAGATCGCGAGATCCTTTGCGAAGCTTACTTCGGGACCAGTGACGAACACCTTCACTTTGCCGCTGACCGCAAATTCCGGGCCAATATATGTTATGCCTAAAAGCTCAGAAATTTGAAGTCGATTGTCGGACAACCAATTTCCAATCGGAATACAAGCTACAGCTCTCCATCATTATACATTAGAACTTAATACCTTATCAAGGACAAATTACAGACATGGCTATGCAATGTTATGGAGCCTTTCCTGATCATTTTCTGTAGCAATGTAAGGAGAAATTTCCACTTAGATTTTGAGATCAACCAGAAAGTATGACTATTAGTCAGCTGGCCAATTATGACAGTGAATATTTGCAGTCGCATGTTCTGACCTATTTTTCTTCTGAGATTCTGTATTTTGATGCCTGAAAGAATTGGATGGGCCGCTCTATAGCCACATGTGGTCCTCCCCACCCGAGCTTCCTCTGTGAGCTGACTCACACGATTTAATATGCCCAAATACAGGAACGGGAAAATCTGTCTCCATTTTACTTCCATTTGGCTCCTTTCTCTCAAGGCCTTGATTCTTAGGGGGTGGTTTTCATCTGCCTACTGCCCCGTTCATGCTACAAAATAGGGCAGTAGGCAGACTGAATTTTCTTTTAAAAATACTACAGTCCATTAGCTGCCTGAGCACCAACTGACTCGATTTTCACGCTGTCTTCGATAAACAGACAGGAGCCTTATTAAAATATTTAAATCAGGGCCCCTGCTGTTTGTGGGCACCCATTGGTACTGAACCCTCAGTGGTTTCCCCTCCCCTCCAACCCACAGAGATTAAAACAACAACTTGTATTTATATAGCACCTTTAATGCAGTAAAACATCCCAAGGCACTTCGCAGGAGCGATATAAAACAAAATTTGACGCCGAGCCACATAAGGAGAAATTAGCGCAGATGAGCAAAAGCTTGGTCAAAGAGGTAGGTTTTAAAGAGCGTCGTAAAGGAGGAAAGAGAGGTAGAGAGGCGGAGAGGTTTAGGGAGGGAATTGCAGAGTTTAGGGCCTTGGCAGCTGAAGGCACGGCCAGCAATGGTGGAGCGATTAAAATCAAGGATGCTCAAGAGTCCAGAATTAGAGAAGCGCTGATATCTCGGGGGGTTGTTATCACCCACCCCCCACCCCCATTTAAGTTTTGACTTCTGGCTTGGCTACGCAGAGGAGCTGCAGGATTTCCATCTCCCACACCAGGCAGCAGTTTGCAAAAATTCTGCAGGCAAAGCACGATTATGGGCCTTTCACAGGTGCCATCAGGCAGGTGGTGCAATCGCTCTGCCCACTGGCCACCTAATGTGTGCCCAACCTGAAAATCACCCTCATAGTTTCCACAGGTAGCCTTCCTGGCCATTCTTCCTAGATAGTGTTAGCAGTCTGTTTCACCATCCTCACTCGACATCCACATACACACGTGTACCTTCAGCAAAAGTCACTGCATAATCATTCGGAGCACAAGCCAGGCTGATCTTTTATCCTCGCCCGAGCCCAAGGTGCTATGGTGAATTATAGAATCTCTACCTCACCCCAGCTGAGATCAGCTAACTCAGCACAGATTGAACCTGGGACTTTCCCAGCATGTATGGCATTGAGAGCGTTTGTACCAAAAATATTTGATAAGTGATGGATCTATTGATCTGACATTTTTGGGGCATTCAACCCTGTTGCACACAGTTTATGCCATGAAAGTACTAATATTCACAGCAATTATTCTTAAAATGGGTATTTTTACAAAACCTCGGACTTGATTTGTTTTGGTGAGCTCCCCTAATTTATGGTTTAATCCCATGTGGCGTGTATGATAATAGTTCAATGAGGCAGTAAATAATGTCACACAAATGAACACTGATAATGATAATTTTCTAAATGAAACAGACAGAAATTCCATCATGGAAGTGCTACGTGGTAGAAAAGGAAACTCTGCCTGCTTATTTGAGAATGTAATAGAATGAATTGAACAGCTCACCGGAGACTGTTTGGTACAGCATTCCTTCATATCTACAGATATGAAGTGTTTTATATTCAGAAAACAAATAATGCCAGGTTCAATTGTTTTGGGCAAGCTCCTCAATTTACATTTTCAACAAGGCACATTTTATTTCTGGAGTTACTGTTCCCTCCCTTGGTTTTAATAATCAAACTTAATCATTGTCTGCAGTATATTCTAGTTGTCAACAGGCTTAAAAGAATTAAAAGTCCTCCGATTGGCGGCTATGGGGGTCATTTTTACCTAACTCATCTGGCAGGAACTGGTGGGATCATGTCGGGCACCCATTTTACACCCCATCCAATTTTACACTCCATTGAAGTCAAACCTGCGCCCAGCACAACCCCGTCAGTTTCCCACTGGGCAGATTAAGTTAAAATTACGCCTCTAAGATTGTTTGACTAGAACCTGACATGACTTACTGGATGTGACCACAATCACATTTAGAATGATATGTGCTTTCTTCTATTTTTATACATATTATCTGCACATATATATATACACACACACAATATTTCCCATGAATTTATAAACATCTCTTCACCATATAATTTTTTTCTTCACTTTTCTTGCTCTGATATACCAAGTGAACTTAGTGGCTCAAAAATGGTTTCACATCTGACTAAAACAAACAAGGATTTCAGACATGTAATGAGATTAGTAAAGTCAATCGATTGGCATTGCGAATGAAACTAGTGTGGAATAACATTGGATTCAAAAGCCTTAAATTATATGGGGATAAACCTAAGATATAGAATAATTATCCTCCTTCCTGGTAGTTACAAACAAAACTAGCGAGGATTCTCGTTAATTTTAAGAGCATGCTCAAGATAAGCCATGATCTAACTGAATGGCGGAACAGGTTCAAGGGGCTGAAACTCCTTTTCTTGTTCCTATCTTCCTAAATGTAATATTTAAAGAATGAAAAGACTTATTGGGGAGATTTTTTGTCTTCTCTGGTAATCTGGCAGAGCAGTTGGCCACCCACTGTACAATCTGTCCGATTTTCATTTCTTTTATTACAATGGGATAAAATTTGGGTGGGTTCTACAACAGGCAGGTGATCCGTTCCAACAGATTACTGGCCAGGTGGTGAAGACAAACATTGACTTCATTATTACAATAGCAGAATACTGTGGATGCTGGAAATCTGAAATAAGAACAGAAAATGCTGGAAACACTCAGCAGGTCAGGCCGTATCGAGGAGAGAGAAACGGAATTAGCGTTTTGGGTCGAGGACCCTTCGTCAGAACTGGAAAAGTTAGAGAGGAGAGATTTTTAAGCAAGTGCAGGAGCAGGGACAGGAAGGAAGGTAGGAAAGAACAAAAGGAGGGACTGTGATAGTCTGGAAGGCAGAAGAGATTGACTGACAAAAGGGATGATGGTGCAAGGCAAAAAGAGAAGGTAATGGGACAAGTTAAGAAACAAAAGATGATTCTAGATGAGGTGTAAATGGCGATGGCAGAATCATCAACATCTACTATGTGAGAAAAAAAATATAGGGGACAAGGTTATTTAAGGAAATTGTTAAACTCAATGTTGGGTCCAGAAGGCTGTAAAGTGCCTAATCGAAAGATGAGGTGCTGTTCCTCAAGCTTACGTTGAGCTTCGTTGTAACAGTGTAAGAGGCCAATGACCGAGAGATCAGAATGGGAGTGGAGCGGAGATTTACAGTGACAGGCGATCAGAAGCTCGGGGTCACGCTTATGGACTGAAAGGAGGTGTTCCGCAAAGCAGTCACCTAATCTTCATTTGGTCTCCCCAATGTAGAGGAGGCCGCATCGTAAGCAGCGAATACAGTATACTAAATTGTAAGAAGTACAAATAAATCGCTGTTTCACCTGGAAGGAATGTTTGGGGCCCTGGACAGTGGGAAGGGTGGAGGTAAAAGGGCATGTGTTGCATCTCCTGCACTTGCACGGGAAGGTGCCGGGCGAAGGGGAAGGGGTGTTGGGGGTGTTAGAGGAGTGGATCAGGGTGTCGCGGAGGGAGCGGTCCCTTTGGAATGCTGAAAGGAGGGAGAGGGGAAGATGTGTTTGGTGGTGGGATCACGCTGGAGGTGGTGGAAATGGCGCAGGATGATCCGTTGAATGTGGAGGCTGGTGAGGTGAAAGGTGAGGACTTGGGGAACCCTATTGTGCTTCTGGGAGGGAGGGGAAGGGGTGAGAGCAGAAGTGCGGGACTTCATTTTTTTTCCCTAGTTTATTTTGTTCCATGCTTAAGATTACAGAATAACTATTTTACAGTCAAAAAAATTCCCAGTTCATCCAAAGAGTATGGGGTTGAATTTGCGAGGGGGGGGGCGGGTATTCTGAACATTCTCTGTAACTTCAGCGGAAGATCCATGAAACTCAGGAACAATGGCATAGTCACCACTTATGCCTTTTCTCCAGTGTTCCGCAGATCTTCCACCAAAGTTATGACAGGTGATTGGAGAACACCTTTTGGAAGTTAATGGCATATGTCTTTACCCTTGCACCACAGAGCAAAATTTACCTCTTTAAGTACATTCATCTCTTTGGAAGCTGCACCATATAAAACAAACAATATGTAAGGCCCGGCCCTGCACTGTTTATTTCATCCTCGTTGATGCCTTGCACTTTGGGCCTTGGCCCTTTATCAGTGTAAACAAAATAGGATCTTAGTTGCATCTCACAGGACCTCACACAACACTGAAGAATTATTCTGGCTGCTGTATGTAGCAAGCCCCACAATGAGTTTTCTGAAGTGTTACTGGGTTATTTAGCAAAGTGAATCTGTAAAATATATGATTTGGTATATATCATAATGTAATTATTACAGAAATGTCAGAGTAATGCATCTTCATTTACAGCATCCTTTGAAATGAAACAGCTGTGGCCTGGATTTGCTGTTTATTTTAGTGTTGTCTCTAAAGAATAAAGTAATAATGTCAGTGTCCAATGTATTTATAGTATCAGCTCCTATAATAAACTATCTGTTAATACAAGCCTACTGTTCCAGCAATTTCTCTCCTGGACCCAGGTAATGTTCATTAACATCAAGAGGGCTTCAAACCAAGATAAGCTGAGTCACAATTATGCTTTCAATTGTAATACAGTCTGTATGTATATAGAACTTTCATATATTCTACGGATTATTTTTGTAAAAAAAAGTTCTTACCATCATGATTTGGGTTTCCTAATGTCCATGGCTCGTCAGAGTCGAAGTGAGTGTCGCCCCCAATACCAGGTCCTGGGAAATAAGCATGTGCAAGGAAGCCCCCTTCCCCATCAAAAGGTGAGCTGTCGCCATGGAAACCAGAAGCAAACATAATTGTAATGTCCACATCCCTCTTCTTGTTTTCCAACTCCTCATATGGTATTTCTTCAAATGTCAGGGGAGTTACATTCTGCCACACATCAAAGGCACGGCGTATCGCTCTGTGTGTTTCAAGTTTTCCTACTTTAGGAGTGAAGTTCTTAATGCTGTAGGTAAAAGAAGAAAGAAAATGTCAACCTTGATGAAAAGGGTTCAGGCCTGTGACATTGGTAAACTATAACAGCATTTTTTTTGGCTTCTCTTGGCCAATTGACAGCTGGCTTGGACTTTAGAACTACTGAAAATCGAAAGATCGCTAATTGATATGTGTAACCTCATAAATATCCTTATCTTACTTTTGAAGAAGAAATATTTTTTAAATTCACTGCCCCAAGAAAAGTTGTGACTAACTCTGTGGAAGATGGGAACTTGCCATATTTGTGGAGACTTCTGAGTTTTCCAGCAAGATTCAGCTGCCTTAATTTTCTTGCAGTTTCTTCAAGTTTTGGAAACTAAAAGAAACTAAGAAAATTTGGGGAGCCAGTTATTACTGATTTTTTTTGAATATCCATATTAAATATAATAACTTGCTGTGGTATTAATCATAATAAAAAATGTATATTTGCATTTATGACATCAAAACATCTCAAGTAATTTCATACTTTAAAACTGCAGTATCCATTCTTAGCTAAGCAAATAGGGACATGTATTCTACACCAGAAATGTCCCATAAATAGCAATGAGATGAATGTCCAGTTAAGCTGCTTTTTTCCCCATTGGCTAAGGGAAAACACTGGCCAGAATACCCAAGAACTACCTGCTCTTCTTCAAATATTGATAAGGGATCTTTAACATCTACCTGTACCAATAGAAAGAATCTTTGTCTAACTTCTTTCTGAATAACCACACCTCTGAAAAGGTAGCACTTCCTAAGTACCCGTGTAATAGGGTCAACCTCAAACACTGGTGTAGGTCTTGAATCTACAATTGGCTGAAGTAGAGGTGAGATTACTATCAATGTAGTCAAGCTAACACTCAGAATTGGGCCGCATTTTACGACCCCCACGGGTGCATACGAGGTGTGTACGTACCCGTAGGGGGCTCGCAAGTGCCGGGTTTAGGCATGTGAAGGGCATGTACTAAAACCCGGCACTTCTGATCTGTCAAGAATTGCCCGGGAGATGGGCCTCCGCGGGCAGAGAGTTCCGCTTTCTGCACAACTTCCATCTGCTGAAAGCCTTTAAAAATCTTACGTCTGGATTTTTTCCAATTGGAGGCATCCGCCCGTAGGAAGCCGCCAATCGAAAAATCCGGCCCATAAAGTTGAAAAGTTGAAACATGTCGTACAACTCGCACAGCATCTTGCTCCAACCTATGGGCCAAACAGGCTGCTGCAGAGAGACTCTTGCGCTGTTCTGATGTGTTGTCTGACTAATTAACAGTCACTGTACTCTCTCCGGAGATGGGCTGATGTGCTCAAACCTACATGATGGAGATACCGTGAAAATATCTTACACATCTCCAGTAGACTTTCTTTTTTAACCTTAATCATTAATTCAACAATGGCTGTGAAATTGCGATGAAGGCAACTTATCTTTCATTATTGATGGAATGGAGCTTTAATCATGATTGAAACTGTATCAACACCAATACTTTTGGGCTTCGCAAAATGTGGCTCTTGGGAGTGATACGATCTCATCAGAAGGGGCCATAAAAGAGTAGCACTGTACAGCTGTAGTGTAATTCTTCTTCTTAGGCAGTCTCTCGGAACTGAGGATGAGTTGCTTCCACACTAAAAATGAGTTCTCAGGTGACTGATAAGTCCAATGCGGGACCTACAGTCTCTGCAACAGGTGGGGCAGACGGTGGTTGAAGGGGCGGGTGGGTGGGGTGCTTGGGTTGACGTGCGCTCCTTGCGCTGCCTGCGTTTGGCTTCCGCTTGCTCCCGGCGAAGAGACTCGAGGTGTTCGGTGCCTTCCCGGATGCTTCTCCTCCACTTTGTGCGGTCTTGGGCCAGGGATTCCCAGGTGTCGGTGGGGATGTTGCACTTTTTCAAGGAGGCTTTGAGGGTGTCTTTGAAGTGTTTCCTCTGCCCACCTGGGGCTCTCTTGCCGTGTCGGAGCTCCGAGTAGAGTGCTTGGTTTGGGAGTCTCATATCGGTCATGTGGACAATGTAACCCATCCATCGGAGCTGATCGAGCGTGGTCAAAGCTTCGATGCTGGTGATGTTGGCCTGAGCGAGAACACTGACATTGGTGCACCTATCCTGCCAATGGATTTGCAGAATTTTGCGAAGGCAGCATTGGTGGTATCTCTCCAGCGCTTTGAGGTGCCTGCTGTACATGGTCCATGTCTCTGAGGCATACTGCAGGGCAGGTATCACTACTGCTCTGTAGACCATGAGCTTGGTGCTGGGTTTGAGGTCCTGGTCTTCAAACACTCTCTTCCTCAGGTGACCAAAGGCTGCACTGGCACACTGAAGGTGGTGTTGGACTTCGTCATTGACATCTGCCCTTGTTGACAGTAGGCTCCCGAGGTATGGAAAGTGGTCCACGTTGTCCAAGGCCTCGTCATGGATTTCGATAATCGGGGAGCAGTACTGTGTGGTGGGGGCAGGTTGGTAGAGGACCTTTGTCTTACGGCTGTTTCGTGTAAGGTCCATGCTCTCGTACGCTTCGGTGAAGGTGTTGATGATGGTTTGGAATTCGGCCTCAGAGTGTGCGCAGATGCAAGCGTCATCTGCATACTGTAATTTGATGACAGAGGATGGGACAACCTTGGATCTGGACTGGAGACAACGGAGGTTGAACAGTTTCCCATTTGTTCTGTAGATTAGCTCCACTCCAACAGGGAGCTTATTGAGGGCGAGATGGAGTATTGCAGCCAGGAAGATCGAGAAGAGCATTGGTGCGATGACACAGCCTTGCTTGACACCAGTCCATACGTGAATTGGGTCTGTGGTGGAACCGTTGGTCAGGATCACGGCTTGCATGTCCTCGTGAAGCAGGCGTAGGATGGTTATTTGGAAGGAGGAGAGCATGCCAGGGGATCTCAGAGACGCCGTAATCGAGACCATCTTCAAGAAAGGTGACAAGTCCGATTGCGGTAATTACAGAGGAGTCTCCCTGCTATCTGCCACAGGGAAAGTCATTGCAAGAATCCTCCTCAAACGCCTTCTCCTAGTGGCCAAAGAGCTCCTCCCAGAGTCGTAATGCAGATTCCGCCCACTAAGGGGCACAATGGACATGATCTTCACCGTGCGTCAACTACAAGAGAAATGCAGAGAACAGCACCAATCGCTGTACATGGTCTTCTTTGACTTCACAAAAGCCTTCAACACCATCAACCATGAGGGAATATGGAGTGTCCTCCTCAAATTCGGCTGCCCTCAAAAGTTTGTAGAGTAATACAACATAGGAATCAGTAAAAAAGACAAAGAAGTAAGAACTCCACAGCTCCTGGATCCATGTTTTTCCCTTTGGTAGACAGATCGCTCCAAATAAATATCAGTCTGAAGTACAATGAATTAGATAATAATAGAATAAAATTTCTGATTGACGAAGTTCACATGTTAAGTTCCCGTGTACACAATTTCAGAACAAATGGGTTAATGCCTGTGTAAAAATAGTGTGCACAGGAATATAGGAACAAGCGTTTAATTGTTCAAATGTGAACTTCACCAATCAGAAGTTTTACTTTAATATGTATTATATATATTGTGTTGTTGCATAACCTAGTTTGTCCCAAGCGGTTGCTAGATTATTTGTAAAGCTTTTTAGCAGCGCTTAATGCTAGAAATCATGTTCTATAATGAAAACAGTGCCAAGTGATTCTGCATTTTTTGGCAGTGTCATTGGTACAAATTTGTATCTAGGGGCTTACAATATGAAAGCATGGAAGTAATGTTAAACTTGTATATGACCTTAATTAGACTGCAGTTACAGTTTTAGGAATCCCATTATGGGAAGAATATAAAAGGAATGGAAAAATTACTGATAGGTTCACTAGGATGTCACCAGGGATGAAGGGTAACAGTTCCAAAAAGAGGCTTTTTTCGCTGGAGCTGAGAAGGTGACCTGACACAGGTCTTAAAAATTATGAAGGATTATGATACAGTGAATAGTGGTCAACAAGACGATAATGAGAGGGCACAAATTTAAGATAATCACAATAATTGAAGGGAAGGTTAGAAAAACGTCCTTGCACGGATGTAATTATAATATGAAAATCTCTGCCACAAATTATTGTTGAGGCAGATTTATTTTAAAAGATGGCATAGTGGTTAGCACTGTTGCCTCACAGCGCCAGGGACCCGGGTTCAAATCCGGCCTCGGGTGACTGTCTGTGTGGAGTTTGCACATTCTCCCTGTGTTTGCGTGGGTTTTCTCCGGGTGCTCCGGTTTCCTCCCACAGTACAAAGATGTGCGGGTTAGGTTGATTGGCCATGATAAAAATTGACCCTTAGTGTTAGGGGGGATTAAATACGTGGGGTTACGGGGATAGGGCTTGGGTGGGATGGCTGTCGGTGTAGGGACCGGGTGCTAGGGTTTGGATGATCAGCCATGATCACGTTGAATGGCGGAGCAGGCTCGAAGGGCCGAATGGCCTACTCCTGCTCCTACCTTCTATGTTTCTATGATTGCCTGTAAAGAGGAATATTGAGATACTGTATATGGGGAGCATGCAGGAGAGTGGGATTAGAATAGGTGACTCATGTAGAAAAAAACCCACTGGCACAGATTTTATGAGCCTGTTTCTGTGCTGTAACTATATAGCTCCATGCTCACAAGGAAAGCTCCATCTGGTGAAGAAGAGATTGGGATTGCACATGGCATATTCCCAGCATACCATAGCATAGCTTTGAAACACATGCACCACATTTCAGCATTTACATAGAATGTTACAGAATAGAAACAGGCCACTCAGCCCAAAAAGGACTATGTCGGTGTGTATGCTCCACACGCGTCTCCTCCCACCTTACTTCAACTCAACCCACTGTAAAAATAAATCTGAGCTGTCATGAGGTGGTCTTTCATTAAATTAAACAAAAACGTTTCCTTAGCATCATTTGTGCCTAGTGTATGAGATCACTGCAGTATGCTTGCTGTGCACCTTCTTGTTTCTCTGGTGATAAAGGCAATGCTCTTTATTTATAGTGGAAGATTTTCTACAAGCTTTGTATTTTTGTACTTTTGACACTTTAACTTATTGCCATTTGACGTGTTATTAAAATAACAGAAGATGTAACCTGTTATACTGAAAGCAACTGAGAAATTGTGATGTTAAAATGGTAGCAAGTGAGATTTGGTAAAACAGCACTCACACGGGGGGGAGTTCTAACCTAAAAAAATGGGTGGGTTGGGGGCGTGGGGGTAGTTAAAGTGTTAAAAATCGGAATCCCGACCTGAATCCGCCTCTAACCCGCCCACTTTTGCTTTTAACGGAGGCGGGACGGGGGCGGGCAGCCAACCCACAGCCAGGAGGCAGGCCGTCTATTTAAATATTATAATGAGGCTGGAAGCCTCTTCTTTAACCTACATTTTGGGAGAAAAATTCAGTTCGTAGTGCCACCCGTTAGTGCCTTAAGAGGGCGCTAAGTGGGGCGCAAAGCAATTAGCGCCCGGGCGCGGCGATATCTGCGCCTCTCGCGAAATTGACTGGACATTTTGCGGCGGCGCTAAACAATACCGCCACAATCTCCTGCACCGGCAGATCGTGACGTTAGTCGAGTGCACAACGCCCCGTTAGCGCCCCGGACCGGAAATTGAGTGGCGCCCCCTGCCTTACCGCCTGCCGCTAGCAACGACAGGTTGAGGGGAGCGTTATGCTGTCAGAAAGGGACTAGGGGAGCGCTATTTAAAGGCGACCACTTCCTGCCTTTTTTTGTCGGTGGCATTTTTGCACCACACATTCTGAGAGAGAGAGAGAGACTTCTGGAGAGATTCAACGCTGTGTGAAGGAGTTTTGGGTACTGAGCAGCACTTTGCAGGTTGGTTTTGATTTGCCCTTCCTTGTATCGATTTAGAAGAGGCTGTGGGGTCTGTACTCGGAGCTCTTTCCCTGGTTCTCTCCATTGTTCTTTCCAGCAGATTTGATGTACAGGTCTCTCCAGGCCGAGATTCAGGCCGAGATTCAAGGCTGCAATGAGCAGGATGTGGATGGAGAGCAAGATCAACCCTCCCCTTTAATATAAAAACAGAAAATTCAGGAGAAACTCAGCAGGTCAAGCAGCATCTGTGAAGAGAGAAACAGATTTAACGTTTCAGGTCGATGACCATTCGTCAGAACTCCTCTTTAAGAATTGTATGGTGCCAGTGTGTCTGTGTTCCATTGCTGACTGAAATCACATGAGCTTCGCCACCGTCTCGCTCCTCGGCCTTAGCGCCTTAAGAGAGGTGTGTAGCGCCTGATTTAGCGCCCCAATCACCTCCAGGGGCGATAAAAGCCAAGTTTGCTGTCGGAGGCGATAATTTTGCGCACCGCCGATAATAGCGCCCCAAACGGGGCGATACTGAATTTCTCCCCCTTTGCAAACCCACCAGCTACAGCGAGGACTACTGGATCTGGGAGGTAAGTGCCTTCACACCTACCTCCTGGATCCAGGGTCCCTGCCGAACCCACCCCTCATGATCGGAGACCAGCCCCCCCACCCTCCCCCACGGCCTCTGATCCCTCCACAAGGCCTCCCTCCTCCTAGGCATCCGATTCCTCCATGAGGCCTTCCCCCTACCCCCCCCGCCCCAGGCCTCCGATCCCTCCTCTCAATCTGGCTAGCTGTGGATGGGAAACAGAGGCTTCCCATTCAAATCAGGTTCTGCTGTTAAAGTTGGCAGGATCTGCAGGAAACCCACTCTCCCGGGTAACCCGTCCACCTCGGAGCCTCCCCACCCACCACCCCCACTCCCAAGCCGCCTTCCCCATTAAAATTCAGCCCACACTCTCAAAATGGCTCAGGGGGAAAATGCACTGGTCACTGTGGACTGAGCCACACAGACCATCAAAGTTCCATCTGGGTTGACTGATCTCAGCTGGGACAAATGCAGGGCCGCTGGTATTAACCTCAGTGTTCCTGAGCTAGGGAGGGGCAAAATTAGTGCAAGTACCCATTCTTGATTACTATCCAGTGATCCATCCTAGAAAGAGGATGTGTGTGCACGTTGAGTGAGGCTATGAGTAGCTTTGCCTGTGATGGCTCCTACAGTTGAATAGCCTGTCAATACTCACTTTCCAGCCTCACACATGAAGCATGGATACTTGGGCGAGATACTGCAGGGCAGTTAGTGCCTATGGAACTGTATCTAAGCATGATTCCATATACTTGAGAGAAAAGGGGGAAAAATAAACACTATTCACTTAGGAGTCATTGTCTGACATTTTCAATTTCTATTTTTAGTTAGTTTATAAACCTTCAATGTCCAGGCCAACATTTATTCCTCAATACCACCAAGAACCAGAGTAACTAGTTCATTGCTGCTCATGGGACCCTGCTGTGTGCAAACTGGCTATCGTGGTTGTCTATATAACAAGAATGGCTACACTTAAAAGTAATTATATGGCTGTGAAGCAGTTGGAGACATTCTAAGTACTCATTTTTCATTATCAGGTATTCATTCAAACGGAGTTAACTTTAAAATAAATGCCAGCCAGCATCAGAAAAAGCAACCAGCACTATCTAACTTTCATCTCTTCAGCTGCAACAGTTAATAAAATTAACTGCGGTGAATCCTTTAGTTTGGAATTATACTGTGTGATATTAGTAGTACATTTATTAAAGTGTTCATATGAAGTTGTTTTTCTTCTATTGTAACCCATTTATATATTAATATCTTTGTTAAAGTAGAAGATAGAGGAATTTCATAGAGCATGCTAACATGTTTGTTACTACTATTGCACAGCACAATCTTAATCCACTTGTGATTTCTCACTAATCTGCTTTTGTGTTTACCAGATGCCGTAAATGTCTTGAGCTATGTTGGGTATGTGTCAAAAAGGTGTACCTGGAATGGTTATAGCTGATTCACAATCCATAAAATGTGCATCTGATGTTTTATAAACTTTTATTTTCCTTTTTACAATAATTTATTGAAACAGGTAGACTGTTTTACTCCGGTATCTAGGAATACAAGTGGATTGTTTCTAACCTGTCAAAAAAGTTGGCTGTTTACTAGCCAGGTTGGACTGACATTTGATGTACAACATTATTCTAAAGCAGAGTTATTGAATGTTGAGTATCTCTGTTCATCGAGTATCTGTTCCATTTCAAATTAAGTTATACAAAACTGCACATCCAAATTTCAGATGTACACTAACAGCAGGTTAGACTTCCTGCCAGGAAGGCAAAGTGAGAAAATTACCCTTCTAGTGAAAATGTTTGCACTTTACCACAGCTTCGAGTCTTGGGAGACTAGTCATCATTATGACTTCTTGTCAAAATTACTTTCAAACAACTTCAGTCTCAAACAGCTGAATGAAAGTGCCGGCAGCAAAACAGGGCAACAATAACATATTTACTTTCACCCGACAATTGATCGTGTTATTTCGCTCCTAAAATAGTATATATGTAATAAAGCTTGCTGGCATACATTCAGCTTTACGCATGCCCTACAGAAAGTCAATTTTTACTCATCAGTGACAAACAGGTTGCTGCTAGATCCCTAGCAAGTAATACTTTACAGATCACTGAAATTAAAAAGGAACATGCCGGAGCTCAGTGCCTAAAAGTGAAAGATAGAGCAGCATTTCAAGTGGGACCCTTTCTCTTTCAGATGCTAACAGGTTGTGCATTTCCAGTATTTTCTGTTCTCATTTCAGATTTACAGAACTAAGACTTTTTTTCTTTTTATCTTTACAGTTCATGTCCCGATGAATACTAAGCAAAGCTGCTTATTGAGTGATGTGTGAGTACAGGTACCTGTAGGTGATATGTTTATGATGCCACTTCTGCCCAGTTAATGCGTACCGCTTTCTTCTAACATTAAGTCTAACGTTGCTGCCAAACTGGTCAGGTACACCACAGCGGGGCTTCTTCATCCAACTGTGAAAGATAAAAGAATACATCCTTAAACTTGGTGCATTTGTTCTCCTTTTAAACAGTGGGGTTTATTGTTTCATTTCTTTTCAATGCGACGTATGCTGTTTTAAATGAAAATCTCCATTGTAGAGCCCGTGGAGTTTAACATTATGAAAGGAGAATAAAATTCTGTGGCTCTTAAAACAGACCCTGTGGGGTCGATTTAAACTGTTCTCTCCAGGCGGGAAATGGGTAGCAGTGGATGCGCTGCGTGATTTACATCTCACCTGATTTTCCTTTCCATTGAAGTCAATGGAAAGCAACATCAGGTGGGGCGTAAAACAGGCGACTGACCCCTACTGCCCATTTCCCGCCCGCAGGGGCAGTTAAAATTGCCCCCTATGCATCCCAACATATTTTTAAATTGTCATTTTTCTTAATAGATCTGATTAGATTTTTAGTCCCTTTTAAAATTAGACGTTTGGTTTTATCTCAGAAAGTCCCCAGAGTCGGATTCAAACTGAAAATGACAGAGGTGTAATGGCCCTGAAAGTAATTTAATCATATTTATGAATGAATTATATTCGTCCATTTAATCAGTAGGTTAGAGCTTCATGAGCTATTCATTACTCATCTGTTCATTCGCCAGTCTCCATCAGTCCAAGACTGTCTGTTAAATACTGTGGTTGATCACTGCAGTTTTAATGTTTTTTTTTTCATTTTGCTTAATTAAATCAATAATTAAAGAACTTTTCTTTTAATGCTGTGACACCCATACCACATTTTTGGTGTACTAGTTTAGAGAAGCCTTCAGGTGGATATACTTAAATGGACTGAATTTCATGATAAGAAGTGAAATATAGAACAGAATAAGCCAAAAGCTACATTTTCAGTAATCACCTTCTGAATAATAATTGTGATTATCTGGCAGAAATAAATCTCATAATGTAATTTAGATGTAGTGCATTTAACAACATGATCAATTAAGGATTAAGCCTTGCTGATCCTGCATTAACCACCCACTAATGTACAGTTTCCAATTCACAACAGTTTGGCATGTTTAATTGATTTATGAAAAAATTCACACTTTCTGGCATGATGTTTTCATCGAGCTCTCTCCCCACTATTCCTGGCATATTTGTTGAATTTCATAACACTAAAGAACAAGAACAACACAACTTATATTTATATGGCGCTTTTAACATAATAAAATGCCCCAAGGTGTTTCACAGGAGCGTTATTAAAAAAGATCAAAATTTGACACCGATGTTAGGGCAGATACCCAAAAGCTTGGTTAAAGAGGTATGTTTCAAAGAGTGTCTTAAAGGAGGAAAGAGAAGTGGAGAGGCAGAGAGATTTAGGGAGGGAATTCCAGAGCTTAGGACCTAGGCAGCTGAAGAGACGGTGGATCAATTCAAATCGGAGATGTTCAAAAGCCAGAATAGGCGGAGCACAGAGGTCTAGGGAGATTATAGGGCTGGAGGGGGTTACAGAGATAGGAAGGGGTGAGGCCATGGAGGGATTTGAAAACAAGGATGAGAATTTTAAAATTGAGGCGTTGTTTAACTGTAGGTCAACAAGCACAGGGGAGGTGGGTGAACGGGACTTGGTGCGAGTTAGGACACAGGCAGCAGAGTTTTGGATGACCTCAAGTTATATAGAAACATAGAAGATAGGAGCAGGAGTAGGCCATTCGGCCCCTCGAGCCTGCTCCGCCATTTAATGAGATCATGGCTGATCATCCAAATTCAGTACCCTGTCTCTGTTTTCTCCCCATATCCCTGGATCCCTTTAGCCTTAAGAAATATATCTAACTCCTTCTTGAATATATTTAATGAATTGACCTCAACTGCTTTCTGTGGTACAGAATTCTACAGGTTCACCACTCTCTGGGTGAAGAAATTTATCCTCATCTCAGTCATAAATGGCTTACCCCTTATCCTTAGACTGTGACCCCTGGTTCTGGACTCCCCCGCCATCGGGAACATCCTTCCTGCATCTTGTCTGTCTAGTCCTGTTAGAATTTTATAAGTTTCAATGAGATCCCCTCTCATTCTTCTAAACTCTAGCGAATATAAGCCTAATCGACCCAATCTCTCTTCATATGTCATTCCTGTCATCCCAAGTATCAGTCTGGTGAATCTTTGCTGCACTCCCTCCATGGCGAGAACATCCTTCCTTAGATAAGGTGACCAAAACTGCACTCAATACTCAAAGTGTGGTCTCACCAAGGCCCCGTACAACTGCAGCAAGACATCCTTGCTCCTGTACTCGAATTCTCTCGCTATGAAGGCCAACATACCATTTGCCTTCTTAACCGCCTGCTGCACCTGCATGCTTACCTTTAGCGACTGGTGCATAAGGACACCCAGGTCTCGTTGCACTTCCCCTTTTCCCAATCTATTGCCATTCAGATAATAATCTGCCTTCCTGTTTTTGCCACCAAAGTGGATAACCTCGCATTTATCCACATTATACTACATCTGCCATGCATCTGCCCAATCACCCAACCTGTCCAAATCATACTGGAGTTTCTCTGCATCCTCGTCACAGCACACATGCCCACCCAGCTTTGTGTCATCTGCAAACTTGGAGATATTACATCTAGTTCCCTCGTCTAGATCATTAATATATATTGTGAATAGCTGGGGTCCTAGCACCGATCCCTGCGGTACCCCACTAGTCACTGCCTGCCACTCGGAAAAGACCCGTTTATTCCAACTCTTAGCTTCTTGTCTGCCAACCAGTTCTCTATCCAAGAAATTACCTTACCCCCAATCCCATGTGTGTTAAATTTGCATGCTAATCTCGTATGCGGGACCTTATCGAAAGGCTTCTGAAAGTCCAAATACACCACATCCACTGGTTCTCCCTTATCTATTCTACCAGTTACATCCTCAAAAAATTCCAGTAGATTAGTCAAGCATGATTTACCCTTTGTAAATCCATGTTGACTTTGTCCAATCCTGTCACTGTTTTCCAAGTGCTCTGCTATTTCGTCTTTTATAATGGACTTGTTCTACCCTCCAAGTTTATGGAGAGTAGAACAAGGGAGGCCGGCCAGGAGTGCATTCAAATCGTCAAGTCTAGAGGCGCTAAAGGCATGGGTGAGGGTTTCGGCAGCAGATATGTTGAGGTAAGGGTGGAGACGGGCGATATTATGAAGGTGGAAATGGGCGGTCTTAGTGATAGAACGGATATAAGATAGGAAGCTCAATTCGTGATCAAATATCACTCCAAGGTTGCAAACAGACTTGGTCAGCCTTAGACAGTTGCCGGGGAGAGCGATCGAATCAGTGGAAACAGATTTGAAATATGCTTATTAATTATACTCAAATTTTCAAAATATACAATTATATCAGGAAAGCCGCAATTACCCACTTAAAGGCAGACATTACTGTTTAAAATAATTAGGTTCACACCACAGCAAAACTTAAACATATTTGAAAAATGAGGAGATATTTAAACAAGACAAACAAAACAAATTCTCACCTCAAGGTGATATCACTATATCACGTGAAAGAAGCAAGGGACAGAACAAAAAATATGAAGCCATTAAGATGTCATTATTCACATAATAAAGTGAACTAAAGCAAGCTCTACATGTACCACAATTACATCAAACCAATAGTCTGATTTTCAACTACCTTATGCTACATCTGCCTTTGTCTGGCAAATTATACTGCCCATTTTTGTAAGGGGACAGGTTCAACACTGATGTTTAAAATCTTAATCTGATTTCAAGGTCACATGTTTATATATTTATAAAAGTGGACAACACAGCCATTTTTCACCTGTTGGAACAATAATTCCAACCTATTCATTTTCTTGATGGTGGGCCTCCAGTTATTATTCTGACCTGAATTTGAAAAACTGAATTTTCCATATTCATTTCTCATTTCTCATTGCCACAACATGTACAGTCCCAAAGTGATGCACTTGTTCCACCATGACGTCAAATCGAATATCAGAACTTAACATAACATTGGATTGGTTGCAGTGAAGTAGAATTGCATATAAATATAATCATTCACTAATAATTATGCAAATATAGTTCAATCTAAATGATGAGTACCTCTCAGACAATCTAACACATGTATAGAGCACTCAAAATCCTATCAAACGGCAAATTGTTAGCAGAGTGAGTAAATGCATTGCCTGGTGTGATACTAATCAGGAATGTGTCAGATTCCTGATTAGTATCACACCAGATGTGGGTGGAGAAGGGGCTACAATTGGTCTCTCTCTCCCTTAACTAGGGAGGTAATAGCTGAGTGGCATCCAATGGCTTCTACTGGACGAGGTTTAGTTATGATGCCCTGCAGTCAAGTAGCCTGCCACCAATCACTGTCTAGATTCTCAGGTGAAGAATAGCTACTTTGGTGGGACAGCAGTGGGGGCTTTTGGTCCCCATAGAATTGGGCCTCAGCACAAGCTTCTGCTTCCAGGAAAGGAGTGAAGAAAACAAAGAACTTTCCAGATCATGGTGCGTATGAATAACAGTAGAACGTAAATCACTCAACTGACCGCAGGCACATCACTTACAGCAGATTTAAACAAGGAGGCTCAATCACAGACCAACCTTCTGCACAGGGACATGAAGCTTTCTGGATCTACTAAACAATAACTTAATTGGATAGCAAAAGGATGGAAAGGGCCTTTGCTATGGTTGCTTTAATATTAACATGCTCTTTGTGAATAAAATTGATGTTAAGATAAATCTCTGTTATTGCACTTGGGAATAAAGGATCAACTGAGTGGAGCATATAGAGGAAAACTGAGCAGGAGGCTACACACCCATCTAAATAATCTGCCCACACCCACTATCACATACGAATAAAGGCCACTTGGGTGAGGTACCAGAGGGTGAACAGCATCCTTTTGATAGTAAGGTCGGAGAAAGAAAATCATTATTTCACTGCTAGTTTACTAAAATGGGCCCAGTTGTTGGCATAATTGAATGCTGTCACCGCAGCAGTTCCAGCTCTTCCTACAGTTTTTGAGATGAGCTTATCAAGGAAACTGCCACAGACTGTGGCCTAGGATGTTCATCTCTCTCAAGGTTTCACCAGATGTTCTCGAATAAAAATCAATGCCCCGAATTTCCTCAATTCAGTTACACTGTGGTTACGCCATCATTGCGCTGGAAAGTTATATAATTCACCAGCAGAGGAAGTTCCATGCAAATTTCCTGGTTACATTAATTAGCATAAGAACTGGCACAAGTACTGGCACAGTTCATGTGTAAGACAAGTGTAAGCAGCTAAACGCCCAGGAAACTTGAATGCAATAATGGTGTAACTGTTTCAAAGCTCTCTGCAGACTCCACTCTTCAGCATAACCCTGGGAATATTTTTTCTCTCGGTTCTGGTCACATATCTCCATGGCGTCTATAACCCACATCTTTATTCTATGTTGACAGAAGAATGGCAATGCAGACGGCACCTGTTTCCACTGGGCAAGCAGGCAGACGAGGTGGGAAAAGCAGAACAGTGATCTTCTAAGAGGAGGATATTGATGCTCTTTTAGACGAGGTTGGGGAGAAGAAGCACAGTCTCTTGGGACAATGCTCCTCCATGCTTGGCAGAGCAGTCACTCGTGGCACCTGAAGGGAGGTGGCACTGGCATTCTTGGCCAACTCCCTCACTCCCAGGATAGCAGAGCAATGCAGAATAAAAAATTTAATGATCTCACCACCGCGCCCCCCGCCCCCATAAGTAGAAGGCCATGGCCCTCAAAGGGACCCACACCTCCATAGCTGTGGCGGAGGAAGTAGTTGGTGTCACCCTGCTGGGGTCAGGTGGGTAACTCAGTACCTATGTCTACATGCCAGCGCTAAATCAGTGGGGCTGCAGATCTAGGGCCGAGGAGTAGTGGCGGCTGAAGTCCTTGTGCCTGATACTGCCGAATCTTAGGCCAGCAGCACATGCCAAGACTCCGACAGTCCCTGTCAAAAAATGGTTAGGCACGAGGAGGAAGCACGGTGCTGAGAAAAGTAGCAAGTCGTATAATTTGGATGCAAATGAATTGCTTTTCTGTAAATAAAAGAAATATTTTGTTTGGCATACACTGTGCAGTTATCTTGTGCTTTGTTACTTTCAGGAAGGCGAGCACTCATTTAGTGTGGACTTTTTCACTCAAGTAATGCTTCATGGCAAAGTCATGGTTGGGCCAAAGTGGTTTGCTATTGTGTCATCTGGTAGGGTAGGTAGAAGAAGGTGAGGTGCAGCCACTGCAGTCGATCAGTTGATGAAGTTGTCCCTGGCTCTGTGTTAGCTGCTCTATGAAACGGCATCCGTCACCTGCACAATGTTGCACAGATGCCCTGTGGTAGTTTGGAGGGCTGCAGCACTGTAAAAGTTGAGGGCTGTTGTCACTTTTGTAGTGTATGTACCCGTCTACCTTTAAGAGAACTATTGTATGTAACCGTCCACCTTTAAGAGAACTACTTTAGGTGTTGCACTACTTTGTTGGCTTCTGTATACTGTAATACCGACGGTGACCACACCGGTATATAAGTGCTGTGTCAGGATTTATTGGGCCGATTCGCCCTGACCTTCGAATAGTAAAGTCCTGTTTTAAGTTACTCTGGTAGTCTGTGTATTAATTAAATAAACAACCCACAGACTTTACAGTGGCGACGAGTCCGATCGTACCCTGCGGCAACAATACTTCCGAAGCAGTTAACGAGCGTCGAGAAGAGGCAACCGCCCTCGTCATTCTGCTGGGAGAAAACTCGAGTCTGCAGAGCTGGAAAGGAGGAAGAATTCAGAGACAAAGGCTTCCATCAGCAACAGGCACTGACTGTCCCTTCTGCCACGGTGAGGAGTGAGCCGATCAGCACGAGAAGCAAGCCGGCCACGGTGACTGTAAGGGAAAAGTAAAAAGAATAACCGGAGGATAAGGGCGGTGCACTCAACCACGGTCGAGGGGGAAAGGAGCCGGACAGAAGTCGGGCCCAGAGGCGCTGAGACTGGGGCAGCGTGGAGCAAGGAAGCCGCGGTACAGACAGGCTGGGGACGCAACGGCGTCGTGAGACAGCTAGACCGCAACCGACGAAAAAGGCCGGGCAGCGACCGAAGCCACGAAGCGCTGCGACCGGGAGCGTAGGCGCGGGAAGATATAAAAACTCAGCCGCAGCCGGGGAGGGAAGCACCGGACTGCGAGAGGGCTGGGAGGCGCGATTGGGAGCCGAGCGAGTGGGAGAGGCAGAGCCGACCAAGGGAGACTGAGCGAGAGCCAGTCCAGCGGCTGAAACTGTTCGCCGTCAACGGGGTGTACCCAGCGCCGGTAGAGCCGAGCGAGCAGGAGAGAGACAGAGCCCGAGCAAGGGGAACTGAGCGAGAGCCAGCCCAGCGGCTGAAACTGTTCGCCGTCAACGGGGTGTACCCAGCGCCGGTTGCCCTGCCGAGAAAAGGGAAAGCACTGAAGCCGACGCGCAGGCTGTGAACCTGAAAGCCAGCGGCCGTCGCCCGTGGGGAAAGTGTACCCCTCCCGCCAGGGGAAGAAACGCGGGAAGCCGCCATTAGGCGGAGAAGAAGACAGAAGCGGGGAACCGCCATTGAAGTGGGCGGGGAGAGAAGATAAGCGCGGGAAACCGCCATTTTCGCGGGAACTGCCATCTTGAAGAAAAAAAAGAAGAAAATTTAAAGAAATAATCCGTGGTGTTATCAGGAAGAGAGGAAGATGCCTAAGCATGGTAACATCAACGATTTTAATTCCGAGGTAGAAGACTGGGCCACGTATGTGGAACGCATTGAGATCTATGGTGAGGCCAATAAAATAGAAGAAGATGACAAAGCTATAACCTTGCTAAACTCGATGGGCGCGAAGACATACGGGCTCTTGAAGCATCTACTAGCACCAGCTAAACCGGCGGATCAGACTTTCGATGATATTGTTGCTGTCCTGAAGGATCATTTTAACCCCGCACCACTGATGTTAGTGGAACGATCCAAATTTTACGCGAGAACGCAACGGAAAGAGGAAAGCAACGCGGAGTACCTGATTGAACTGCGTAGGCTAGCGAAACACTGTCAGTTTAGGGAAAATCTGGCAGAGGCACTCAGAGACAAATTCATGTGCGGAATGTCGAAGGAAGAAACACAAAAACGACTGCTCGAAGAGAACGATCTTACGCTTGATAAGGCTGTCCTTATTGCTGCATCGAACGAAGCCGCAGCGAAAGGAACGGCGGAAATCCAGCTAAAGGCAGCGGCACTCAGTGTGCAGCAAATTACTTCGGGTACAACGAAATGCTATCGTTGTGGGAAGACAACACATGACCAGAACCAATGCTGGTTTAAAAACCAGGAATGTAGGAAATGTGGCAAGCTCGGTCACATAGCTAAGGTATGCCAGTCAGGAAAGAAGACCAACAATAATGAGTCACCACAAAAGAGGTACAGAAAGGTACATGAGGTGACTAGGAAGAGTCCGGAAGAACAGAATTCGGACTCACACTCCAACTGCAAGGAACTGGATAGTCTGAGAATTCACAATGTGAGTAATGAAGCTGACCGACAAGCTATCTGGATCACACTACAGATTGCAAAAGTCCAAGTGAAAATGGAAGTGGACACCGGATCGGCGTTGACGGTCATGAATAAGCATGATTATAAAAAGTTATTCAAGCATATTCCCCTACGGGATACGGAACTAGTATTGCAGACATACACGGGGCACAAAGTATACCCCATCGGAAAGATAGAAGTCAAGGTGAGATACAAGGACAAAGATCACCAAAGGATGGACCTGTATGTGTTGCCTGAGGGAGGTCCACCACTTCTGGGATGGGAGTGGATCAGGAAAATAAAGATAGACTGGCATTCACTAAACACCATGACGGTAGATTCCGGAAAGGAAGATGTCAAACCTGAACGGTTGTCCAGAATATTGGACGAAGCTAAAGAGGTATTCCAGCAAGGACTGGGAACACTGCGAGGAATTAAAGCAAAGGTTAAGATTGCAGAACATGCAAGCCCAAAATTTTTCAAAGCCAGATCGGTACCTTACGCGATACGACCTGCTGTGGAAGCAGAACTGGAAGAGCTTGAACGATCGGGGGTACTGTCAAAAGTGGACTGGAGTGAGTGGGCCACGCCCATTGTTCCCGTCATGAAGTCTTCACCAAGTAACAAGCCAGGGGGACCGGGGAAGGTCCACATCTGCGGAGACTTCAAGATCACAGTGAATCCGGTGCTTCACACGGTACAATACCCGCTTCCGCGGATTGAAGATATCTTTGCTTCGTTGGCTGGAGGGAAACACTTCACCAAGATAGACCTGGCACAGGCATACTTACAAATGGAAGTCGAGGAAGAGTCGCGTCAGTACCTCACCATCAACACACACAGAGGCTTGTATCGTTATAATAGACTGGTTTTTGGGGTAGCTTCGGCTCCAGCAATTTGGCAGAGGGCCATGAAGCAGGTATTACAAGGAATTCCAAGCACACAGTGTTACTTAGACGATATCCTGATTACGGGAGAAGACGAGGAAGAACACCTCACAAATTTGAAACTGGTGCTCACTAGGTTGAAGGAATATGGCCTTCGAGTTAATCGCAAGAAATGTGAGTTCTTCCAAAAACGGATCTCGTACTGCGGTCATGTCATTGACCAAGAGGGGCTGCACAAGTCACCTGACAAGATAGAAGCTGTCGTGAAGGCCCCCGCTCCGGAAAACGTATCACAGTTAAGATCATTCTTGGGGTTGATTAATTATTATCACAAGTTTCTGCCGAATCTATCCACGGTGCTGCATCCGCTGAATGCTCTGTTGCGGAAAGAAGTACCATGGAAGTGGAGTGAGGAATGTAAAAAGGCCTTTCGCAGAAGCAAGGCGTTGATTACCTCTGAAGAAGTGTTGGCTCATTTCAACCCAACGTTACCTCTTCGTCTAGCTTGTGATGCTTCCCCCTATGGAATTGGAGCAGTACTTTCACACAAGTTACCAAATGGCTCGGAAAGGCCAGTGGCATTCGCGTCCCG
This sequence comes from Somniosus microcephalus, assembly GCF_052327205.1. Classification (NCBI taxonomy): domain Eukaryota; kingdom Metazoa; phylum Chordata; class Chondrichthyes; order Squaliformes; family Somniosidae; genus Somniosus; species Somniosus microcephalus. The sequence goes on along the minus strand of NC_140993.1, from coordinate 88,521,791 downwards.
ATCATTGACCTCCGCGGAGCGAAATTATGCTCAAATAGATAGGGAGGCCCTCAGCCTTGTGTGGGGCGTAAAGAAATTCAATCATTACCTGCAGGGCAAGAAGTTCACATTACTGACAGACCACCAGCCGTTGGTGTCCATATTCAACCCTAACAAGGCCGTTTCCACCATGACAGCACAAAGGTTACAGAGGTGGTCCATGTTACTTGGGGCACACCAATATGACATCGAATACAAAAGGTCCAAACAGCATGGAAATGCTGATGGGTTATCGCGCTTGCCATTGCCGATAGTAGAAGAAGCGACTACAGTGGACCCGGTAGAGATGTTCCACTCATCCATAGTGGAATGTCTACCAGTAACAAATTCGATGATCGAAAACGAAACGAGAAATGACCCGACTCTCTCACGAGTCTATGATTTAACTGTGGAGGGATGGCCAGCACAGGGCGAACCAACGCTGCCAGCATTTTCGCAGAGAAAAGAACAGCTGTCAGTGTGTCGAGGAACCCTGATGTGTGGATCTAGAGTGGTGATTCCACCCAAACTTCAACAGAAGGTGTTAAAGGAGCTGCACGAGGGACATCTGGGTGGAGTGAAAATGAAGAACCTAGCAAGAGCGTTTGTGTGGTGGCCAGGCATTGATGGGGACATCGAAGAAATCACTAAGAGCTGTCTAGGATGCCAGAAGGTCCAAAACGCGCCACCACAGGCTCCTCTGCATCCATGGGAGTGGCCCTCATCTCCTTGGCAAAGGGTACACATCGACTTTGCTGGTCCATTTATGGACTCAATGTTTCTAATAGCGGTGGATGCACACTCCAAGTGGCCGGAGGTAATAAAGATGTCCACCACCACCACGGAAAAAACCATCACAGTGTTAAGGACCATGTTTGCTAGGAATGGGCTGCCGGAACAGATCTGTTCTGATAATGGACCGCAATTTGTGTCCGAAGAATTCAAGAAATTCTTAAAGAGCAATGGGGTTAAGCACTACACGTCAGCCCCATACCATCCCGCCTCCAATGGATTGGCTGAAAGGTTTGTCCAGACCTTCAAGAAGGCCATAAAGGCCATGGGTAATGAAGCCATTAACTTACAACATAAGGTGGATAGCTTCTTGTTGGCGTACAGGAATGCAACACATGCGGTCACAAATCAAACTCCCGCCATGATGTTTTTTAATAGACGACTAAGATGCCGGCTGGATTTGCTTAAGCCAAACGTCAGAAGGGACGTAGAGAACCGGCAATTCCAGGGCATGAATGAAAGGCCAACTAGATCTTTTCAGATAGGTCAACAAGTTTTGGCCCGGGACTACCGTACCGAGAAATGGCAGCCTGGAACTATTGGAAAAAGGCTGGGGCCGTTGATGTATATGGTGGACATTGGGGACAGTATAATAAGGCGCCATGTTGACCAGATCATAGGGTCAGCCACAAATGGCCAACCTACTCCACCACCTTACACGGTTAATGTTGAGACAGAGATACCCAGAACACCTACCTCCGATCTGGTAATACTGGAATCAGATGAACCTGACACTGTCCTTCAAGCCAAATCGACCTTGCCAGAAGCACCTGCTACTCCGCCGGGAGTTACGACACCACCGAGGCGTTATCCGGACAGAGTCCGGAAACCTCCAGAGAGACTGAATCTGTGAACTGTCTTGCATAAAGTTGTATATATGTTATAATGTATGTTTAATGGGGAATCAGTATGTTGTAAGCTAAAAAGGGAGGATTGTAGTGTATGTACCCGTCTACCTTTAAGAGAACTATTGTATGTAACCGTCCACCTTTAAGAGAACTACTTTAGGTGTTGCACTACTTTGTTGGCTTCTGTATACTGTAATACCGACGGTGACCACACCGGTATATAAGTGCTGTGTCAGGATTTATTGGGCAGATTCGCCCTGACCTTCGAATAGTAAAGTCCTGTTTTAAGTTACTCTGGTAGTCTGTGTATTAATTAACTAAACAACCCACAGACTTTACAACTTTTAGTTGGCAGAGGTGCCCACTGGCATCCTTGGAGAGGTGCAGCCGTCAGATGCACAGTTCAATGAAGAGGTCCTCGTAGGTCTGGTGCGGCCTATACACATGATGAGGGTTGCATGTGGTGGGTTTCTGTCCTCTGCCGTGCTGTCTGATTGGCCTGGCCTCGACATGCTGTCTGATTCGCCTGGCCTCGACATGCTGCTGCAGCAACTCGTCCTCCGTTATGATGAGATGGAGTGGTTTGGGGGAAAACCATCCCTTTTCTGATGTTGATCTGAGTGTGGGTTTGGGGTTTGGGGAAGTTGGAGGTTCCAACATTCTTTCTGGGGAGAGTGGTAAAATGACATGCATGCGTCAGTGATTTAAAAAATGTGAACAGATTAAAAGAAAAGATCTTCAAAGCCTGTAATCAGTAAGTGAAGTTGGTGCCTTCTTCAGCTCATCAACTCTTCACTTACACTTGTCTGAAGGATCTGCTAGATTTTTTTTGATACACCGCTTGTAGAAGTGGTGTAAACCCAGGAAACTGCCATGTATTTGAACAGTGCAGCTATGCAAATGACCCTGAGCGGACTTTGACTGCATAAGATTTGCACTGTTAAAACGATTGAGGAAACTCACATTTAGCGCAGAAACTACGTAAATGTACTCAAATGTACTCAAATGTGCTCAAGTGCTAATTTCCTGAATCATTTTAGCACAATAATGGCATGGTACGTGCTGAAGATACTGAGGAAATTCAGGGCCGAAGTGTGGGAGCAGCTAGTCCACTGGATAATGCATAGGACATCTACATTGGTAAAACCGCTTCAGCAGTTGGAAAGGTTACCTGTAAACATCTGACATGATTCTCTGACTATATAAGCTGTGTCTTTATGCATTTCTCCACTTCACCCGAAGAAGGAGCAGCGCTCAGAAAGCTTGTGATTTCAAATAAAGCTGTTGGACTATAACCTGGTGTTGTGTGACTTCTTACATTTGGCTACTCCATAAAGACAATGCTGCTAGCCACAGATTTTAACGTGTCAGATGTGATAGTTGCTTTGGATTTTTGGTTCTCCTCAGGATGAAAAGTCACAAGAATAGGCGTATGCACAAAGTTGTACATCATTATATGCCTTTCTTCCTGTGTAAATTCAATCAAATAAACATGGTTGTCTGTTGCAATCATTTTCACTCAAGTTAATTAAATGGTTTTGTGCATATAAGATAACAGTCATACTAAATGCAATATCCCAGATTGCTGCAAATTGGGTTGCTCTTACTAATCCAATGATGTGTAAGTTGCTTCACAGCAACGCAAAGTATGCACTCCAATGGCAGTATTAGCGGGAGGTTGTATCTGTGCCATATTAAGCAAAGGGGAGCATAAGTATATGCATATTTTTTAAACTTTAGGAATGAGAGATTAAATGTTATTCATTTTGGAAAACTAGTTTTGCTACTGTTAGGGATTTCAGCTTTGAGGCACCTGCAGCTACAGATTCTCAGGCAAATTCACATTGGGACAGATTTTTCATTCAAAATTATGGCGAGGCTAATGGCGATCACCGCTTTTTATGCATAAATGGTACAGCAATTTCAGGGGAAGGGCAGATGCGCAGTTAAGTGCCAATATACTGTGGGCGTTGGAAATCTGAAATAAAAACAGAAAATGCTGGAAATACTCAGCAGGTCAGACAACATCTGTGGAAAGAGAAACAGAGTTAACGTTTCTGACGAAAGGTCATCGACCTGAAACGTTAACTCTGTTTCTCTCTCTCCACAGATGGCATGAAGTTGCTGTATTTTCACGGTAGATACAAACCAAACTCACCACAGAAAGTTAAGTCTTGTCATTACAAGCGTAACTATCCTTTTAACAACGTGATAATTGTTAATTGTTGCCAATCAATCTCTCAGGCACTGAAAATTAACTTTAACAAATGCAGTGACCCATTCCTTCAGGTATCTGAAGTTGTTGGAGTTTTTAATAATGTCAAATTTAAAATTTTAAATTTAATATTTTACTTTTCCTTTCTGTCTTTTTCCTCTCTCTCTTAATCCAATATTTCTTTCCTTCTCTTTGGGGGGAATTTTAACCCCAAGAAACGGGTGGGTTGGGGTCGAGTGGGAAATTAAAGTGTTAAAAATCTGAATCCTGACCAGAAACTGCCTCCAACCCGCCCACTTATAGTTTTAATGGAGGCAGGATGGGGGCGGGCAGCCAATCAGCTGCCAGGAGGTGGGTCGCCCATTTACATATTATAATGAGGCTGGCGTGCCTCAGATTTAACCACCATTTCATATTTAACACTGGCTGGTCAGATTTTTCAGGCCTGGATCCAGCAGGAAAGTGCCTTTACACTTAGCTCCTAGATCCAGCGTCCCTGCCTCACCCACCCACCACGATCGGAGACCCACCCACCCAAAGGAGGCCTCCAATTCACCCCCACCCCCAAGCCTCCGATCGCCTTCCTCTCATCCCCCCCCCGCCCCCCACCGATGCTCCTTCGGCCCCACAATGTCATCTTCCTTTCCCCACAGATGCTCCTCTGGCCCTCCAAAGTCATCTGCCTCCCCACAATGCTCCTCCGGCCCCCTGATGTCATCTGCCCCCACCACAAATGCTCCTCGGTCTCCCAATGTTGTCTGCCTATCCCCCAAGCTCCCCGATGAGCCCCCGGCCCCCACAGAATTAATTCCCAGACCCTACGCGATCCCTCCCTCCCTCCTCTCTGCAGCCTAATGCCACAGGCCTACCACCCACTAACTGCCCTCTGAAATAGCCTAGCAAGCCACTCAGTTGTACAAAACCGCTACGAAAACCAATGATAAGAATAAAGACAGACCACCCGGTATCAACCGGGGCACCGGCTTCGGACACGACAACAGCACACCCAGCCCAGTCGACCCTACATAGTCCTCCTCACTAACATCTGTGCCAAAATAGGGAGAGCTGTGCCAAGGACTAGTCAAGCAACAGCCTGACATAGTCATACTCACAAAATCATACCTTTCAGCCAATGTCCTAGACTCCTCCATCACCATCCCTGGGTATGTCCTGTCCCATCGGCTGGACAGACCCACCAGAGGTGGCGGCACAGTGGTATGCAGTCGGGAGGGAGTGGCCCTGGGAGTCCTCAATATTGACTTCGGATCCCATAAAGTCTCATGGCTTCAGGTCAAGCATGGGCAAGGAAACCTCCTGCTGATTACCACCTACTGCCCTCCCTCAGCTGATGAATCAGTACTCCTCCATGTGGAACACCACTTGGAAGCAGCAGTGACGGTAGCAAGGGCACAGGAGGCTCCATGATTATCCCCATCCTCATTGATGGTGGTGCCCAGCATGTGAGTTCAAAAGACAAGGCTGAAGCATTTGCAACCATCTTCAGCCAGAAGTGCCGAGTGGATGATCCATATTGGCCTACTCCCGAGGTCCCCACCATCACAGAAGCCAGTCTTCAGCCAATTCGATTCACTCCACGTGCTATCAAGAACGCACTGGATACAGCAAAGGCTATGGGCCCTGACAACATCCCGGCTGTAGTGCTAAAGACTTGTGCTCCAGAACTAGCCGCGCCTCTGGCCAAGCTGTTCCAGTACAGCTACAACACAGGCATCTATCCGACAATGTGGAAAACTGCCCAGGTGTGTCCTGTCCACAAAATGCAGGACAATTCCAATCCGGCCAATTACCACCCCATCAGTCTACTCTCAATCATCTACTCTCAAGCAAAGTGATGGAAGGTGTCGTCGACAGTGCTATTAAGCAACACTTACTCACCAGTAACCTGCTCACAGATGCTCAGTTTGGGTTCCGCCAAGACCACTTAGCTCCAGACCTCATTACAGCCTTGGTCCAAACATGGACGAAAGAGCTGAATTCCAGAGGCGAGGTGAGAGTGACTGCCCTTGATATCAAGGCAGCATTTGACCAAGTGTGGCATCAAGGAGCCCTAGTAAAATTGAAGTCAATGGGGATCAGGGGAAAGACTCTCCACTGGCTGGAGTCATACCTAGCACAAAGGAAGATGGTTGTGGTGGTTGGAGGTCAATCATCACAGCCCCAGGACATCGTTGCAGGTGTTCCTCAGGGCATGGTCCTGGGCCCAACCATCTTCAGCTGCTTCATCAATGACCTTCCCTCCATCATGAAGTCAGAAGTGGGGATGTTCGCTGATGATTGCAGTTTTCACTTTCATTCACAACTCCTTAGATAATGAAGCAGTCAATGCCCGCATGTAGCAAGACCTGGATAACATTCAGGCTTGGGCTGATAAGTGGCAAGTAACATTCACACCACACAAGTGCCAGTCAATGACTATCTCCACAAGCGAGAATCTAACCACCGCCCCTTGACATTCAATGGCATTACCATTGCCGAATCCCCCACCATCAATATCCTGGGAGTCACCATTGACCAGAAACTTAACTGGACCAGTCACATAAATACTGTGGCAACAAGAGCAGGTCAGAGGCTGGGTATTCTGCGGCAAGTGTCTCACCTTCTGACTCCCCAAAGCCTTTCCACCATCTACAAGGAACAAGTCAGGAGTGTGATGGAATACTCTCCACTTGCCTGGATGAGTGCGGCTCCAACAACACTCAAGAAGCTCAACACTATCCAGGACAAAGCAGCCCACCTAATTGGCACCTCATCCACCATCTTAAACGTTCACTCCCTCCACCACCAGTGCACCGTGGCTGCAGTGTGTACCATCTACAAGATGCACTGCAGCAACTCGCCAAGGCTTCTTCGACAGCACCTCCCAAACTCCCAACCTCTACCACCTAGAAGGACAAGGGCAGCAGGTGCATCAGAACACCACTGCCTGCAAGTTCCCCTCTAAGTTACACACCATCCTGACTTGGAAATATATCGCTGTTCCTTCATCATCGTTGGGTCAAAATCCTGGAATTCCCTCCCTATTAGCACTATGGGAGTACCTTCACCACATGGACTGCAGCAGTTCAAGAAAGTGGCTTACCACCACCTTCTTGAGGGCAATTAGGGATAGGCAATAAATACTGGCCTTGCCAACGACGCCCTCATCCCAGGAATGAATAAAAAAAATTAATTTTACTTTAAAAGGAAAATGCCCTCCTATAACTTTGGCACAAACTGCTTAATTCAATATATTGGAGCAAAATTAAACTGTTCAAAATGAAATTAAGAATATCTGAGAACAAGAGGAGATCATTTAGCTCACAATTTTTGGAGGATAGATCTCACTTCATTAGAGTTATTTTTTACCGTCTTCATTCTCTCCATATCATAAAGTATGGATGGATATGAATATGGCCAATGGGAAATGCACGGAAGTGACCAAGGCCTCTGATTTTGTGGCCTAGAAATTCGAGTAGGCCGGAAACTTGCCAGTAACAGTGCCGGCTAAAGCTAACGACCGCCCGCAGAAAGAGCGCATGCAGCACTGTTATTTTGGTGCTGCCTGTTAATTTACATGAGCGGTGCAGAGAATCTGTGGTGCAATGTGCTCCTTCCAGTGCTAAGCTCAGCAGAAGGCCGAAGGTCGAGTCTGAAGGCTCGGTGCAGCGTTCTCGGGCAATGTGCTATGTCGGATCATTTGGTGACGGCTCCTGGGTTTGCTATTGACTCCGTAGATGGCCCTTGTAGGGTTGGAGTATTGTGCATTGTGAAATATTAAGAGGCATTTGTTTGTCCACGGCTCCCTTCTTACTTTCGCAGACATTTGTCTGCTGGGTCATGTGTGGGGTCCACAAATGGCTGCAAACTGCCTGGTACTTCTACCTTCGCTGACTGCCATCGCTCCACAGATCTTTCCCCCAGATGGTTGCTGTGTGGAGGTTTGTGCTCCACCATGGTGCTGGAGGGGGAGGGGGGTGCACCGTCTTGCTGCTAGCAGTGGCAGAGCACTAGCCTGCATATCGCAAAGGGCATTCACTCCCTGGTGAGTGGCTTTCAAAGCACAGGCTCAGATCTGTAGGGATTGTGACTGGAAACACCACATAGACTGTGGCACAGGTGTCTTTAAACCATTGCAGGAGACATCAATGGAAATACATTTTAAAAAAGGGGTACATAAACTCTTGGTCAGGAGTTCACTGGTGTAAATGGTGCAGAACAGAGTTAAATTACATTTTTAACAACAGTAGACTTTTGAAGAACTCTTGGTGAGAATATAGAAACATAGAAACATAGAAGATAGGTGCAGGAGTAGGCCATTCGGCCCCTCGAGCCTGCTCTGCCATTTAATGAGATCATGGCTGATCATCCAAGTTCAGTACCCGGTCCCTGCTTTCTCCCCATACCCCTTGATTCCTTTAGCCTTAAGAAATATATCCAACTCCTTCTTGAATATATTTAATGAATTGGCCTCTACTGCCTTCTGTGGTAGAGAATTCCACAGGTTCACCACTCTCTGGGTGAAGAAATTCCTCCTCATTTCTGTCCTAAAAGGCCTACCCCTTATCCTTAGACTGTGGCCCCTGGTTCTGGATTCCTGACCATCGGGAACATCCTCCCTGCATCTAGTCTGTCCAGTCCTGCCAGAATTTTATAAGTTTCAATGAGATCCCCTCTCATTCTTCTAAACTCCAGCGAGTACAAGCCCAATCGACCCAATCTCTCCTCATACGTCATTCCTGCCATCCCAGGTATCAGCCTGGTGAATCTTCACTGAACTCATTCCATGGCAAGAATATCCTTCCTCAGATAAGGCAACCAAAACGGCACACAATATTCAAGATGTGGTCTCACCAAGGCCCTGTACAACTGCAGCAAGACATCCTTGTTCCTGTACTCAAACCCTCTCGCTATGAAGGCCAACATACCATTTGCCTTCTTAACCGCCTGCTGCACCTGCATGCTTACCTTCAGCGACTGGTGCACAAGGACACCCAGGTCTCATTGCACTTCCCCTTCTCCCAATCTATTGCCATTCAGATAATAATCTGCCTTCCTGTTTTTGACACCAAAGTGGATAACCTCACATTTATCCACGTTATATTGCATCTGCCATGCTTCTGCCCAATCACCCAACCTGTCCAAATCATCCTGTAGTTTCTCAGCATCCTCCTCACAGCACACACGCCCATCCAGCTTTGTGTCGTCTGCAAATTTGAAGATATTACATCTAGTTCCCTTGTCTAAATCATTAATATATATTGTGAATAGCTGGGGTCCAAGGACCGATCCCTGCGGTACCCCACTAGTCACTGCCTGCCACTCGGAAAAAGACCCGTTTATTCCAACTCTTTGCTTTCTATCGGCCAACCAGTTCTCTATCCAAGTCAATACCTTGCCCCCAATCCCATGTGCCTTAACTTTACACGCTAATCTCTTATGTGGGACCTTATCGAAAGCCTTCTTAAAGTCCAAATACACCACATCCACTGGTTCTCCCTTAACTATTTTACTAGTTACATCCTCAAAAAATTCCAGTAGATTAGTCAAGTACGATTTACCTTTTGTAAATCCATGTTGACTTTGTCCGATCCTGTCACTGTTTTCCAAGTGCTCTGCTATTACATCTTTTATAATGGACTCTAGCATTTTCCCCACTACCGATGTCAGGCTTACCGGTCGGTAATTCCCCGTTTTCTCTCTACCACCTTTTTTGAATAGTGGAGTAACATTAGCTACCCTCCAATCCATGGGTACTGTTCCAAATTCCATCGAATGTTGGAAGATGATCAGCAATGCATCTACTATTTCTAGGGCCACTTCCTTAAATACCCTAGGATGTAGATTATCAGGCCCTGGAGATTTATCGGCCTTCAATACCATCAATTTCCCTAACACCATTTCCCGACAAATCATGATTCTTTCAGTTCCTCCCTTTCATCAGACCCTATGTTCCCCGACATTTCTGGGAGGTTATTTGTGTCCTCCATTGTGAAGACAGAACCAAAATATGTATTTAATTGGTCTGCCATTTCTTTGCTGTCAAGCCTTTTCAAAGCAGACTTCCAAACTTTGCATGTCATTTTATCAGTTCCTAAACTAGAAAACCCCAATGTATAAAATGTAAGGAAACGCAGCTTGGATTTTTCCTGAGATTATTACAACTGTAGTACATACAGTAGTTTATTTTAAAAGTATTTACCTCCTATGCCGTTCAACTGACCAGTTTGATTAACGTCACGCTTCTGCTAATTAAATTACTTTCCGCGAGCGCAGACAGCGCTGCCAAACTGTCAAAAATGGCAGCTGCGCGGGACCGGCCGGAAGCAGGCAGAAGTGAGGTGGCCGCCATTTTTATTGTACCAAAGTCGACCTTAATGGCCAGTGCCAACACCTCTAACTTCTAGGCCTCTATCTTTCCCTATGGCCTTTGCTCGGTAGTTCCTCATGGCTGAGACAGGTTAATCATTGGATGTGAAGGAGTGCGTGTGAGCCTATGTCCTACCACTCTGTGTACAGCACACTTGGGCTCTCGTGTAGTGCACCGCTACAGTGCCTTTGTCTCCACTTTCTAGCTTCAGGCAGGTATTTCCTCGCTACTTAGTCCATCAAAATCAGCTCAACTTGATGCATCAACTTTATTAAAACAAAGCACTGATTCAAACTCAGAGATTATATTAATGGTGGTTTTGGCAAAATGCCAAGTGCATATATCTAAATATGGTTTTCACAGTGCTACCCCATATGACCTATGCTCCAGATACCATATGGGAGGGATCATCACGGGCATACTATTATATAGACTCATAAGGGAAAGGTTTTATTGCCATTTTTTAATAAATAAAAATTAATACTGCTGACCACTTTTTTCCTTTTAGGACAGTCAGCTGTTTGCCAAAAAATGTCTTTGTTTTTGTTTCCAATAGCATCGTCAGCTAGGCTTAATTGCAGTAAGAAAATAGTAATTCTGCCCTCACAACATAAGTTCCTATTGGCAGTACTTCTAATGCCAACCAATCTCATGAATGGTTGAAATACCTCTTCTCGTATCCTGTAAGAAGCAGCTCTGTCACATTCAGTTTTGGAGTGTTTTAGGCCTGGAATTTCAGTTGTCCCTGATATTTCTCAAACTTAATTTATCCAGACATTGAGAAATGTTTTTTTAATCCAATTAAGGCCATTTCCATTTATACTTCTGCCTTTAAAAAAAATGGCAATAGACTTGTCCAATTTTTCAAGAAGTTACCTTTTGCACAGACTAGCAGTTACATTCTTTTATGCTTTTTCAGGTAGTGATAAAGGTGCTGAAACACTTTCAAGATAGTGACCATAATTAATGTCCCTAGGTATGTCTGATGTAATGCAACCTAAACACCTCCTAATTTGAGATTATTGAATCAACTGTAAAAGTGTATTTTATGCTTATGATGTTGTTCAAACAAACTTCAGTATTACATTTTAACTACTTGGGCAAGATGGAATTCAAATTCATTTCCTGGAGATAAACACACTGAATGAGATTAGTGCCTGACTGAGTTTTAGCTAACTGTGACAGCAAGGTTCCTGTTGCTTGCTTTGAAAAAATTGAGAAAGGTTGACTCATGGGCTTCATTACTTTTTAAAAGTTTTTCTTGATTTTCTTCTCTTGAAAGCAGCTTATCACTATGTAACCTGTGGCTGGGAGGGGTGAGATAGTCTGAGAAATTGTACGACCACTGTTCAGGCTGAGGCACGGTTTCAGCAAGGCATGTCAGATACAAATTTTTCCCTCCCGCCTCACAGTTGAACTTCTTGCCATTTTATGCACAGCATCTAATGGCTTGGCCAAGAGATATGAAAAACTCACCCCAATGAGAAAAGTAACTTTGAGGCACACACTGCTCATAAACTTCAATTCCCCATCTTTTGGTTAGTACTGTAGCACCCAGAAATTAGTCAAGTTTCACTGGCCCACTTATAAAGGCGATGGAGTTAGTTTGGAGTATTAAACATAGCAGAGGAAATAGGAGTCCACCATGAGTTTTTAATAAGACATTTTGGACAGTTTCAAATGCTTGACCTTCAGCTATTCCAATAAAGTTTAGATGAATATATAGAGACTGGAAACTGTCCAAAAAGTCAAGTTTGATTTTCATCAACAACTTTGGCTTCTCAGGAATGACCTGATCACTGATAACAAGTTAGAACTGCGCGATGCTATCAACCTCACAATGCCTTGCCAGTCTTTCTTCAAGGTGACAAATTGTCTTTAAATTGTGCATCTGCACCTTGCAGTAAATATTTTTATTGGAGCTTAGGTCTGCCTGGATGATGGTTGTGCACAACCATGGAACGGAAAAACAGCAAACCCTTGATCTGTATAATTGAAAGGTACCTACTGAATATAAATGACATTTCCTGCTACTTGCAGGCACTCTATAACCACTACATTAATAAGTGGCATTTTCCCTTAAGAGGCAATGGAGAAATCTTATATTTTCTGGTATTATTGAAAATGGCAGCAATGTTGCTCTGCAAATTACAAGTAGGAGTTGATCGGCTTCCTCTAGCAGACGTATGCAGCACTTGTGAGCTGGTGCTAGCTGAGGGGGAAAACAGACGTTCCTTACTCTATTGTATTTTCATCCAAAGTCCCCGTAACTTTAATTCCATAGAATTGCTGCATAGCAGCTACAGCTGAGTGCATGGACTGTGAAGACCGCAATACTGACATTCTGGGTTCACTAGCTTGAAGATAGCCGTATTTCTGTAACCATATCTGTAAACAAAAAAGAGATGCCAATTGATCAGTCCATTACAGCCATTGAAAAAGCATCCAAAGAAATCACATTTTAAAAAGAAACAAACTTTTCTGAGCAATGGTGGCATAGCATTTTAAAGCACCAACACAAGGCATTGCTGAATGGCAAGAACAAAATGCTATAGATGCTGGAGATCTGAAACAAAAACAGAAAATGTTGGAAACACTCAGCAGATCAGGCAGCATCCATGGAGAAAACAGACAAGATGCTTCAGCTATGGACCCAACCTCTTGAATTCTGAGTAAGGGTTGATACTCTAAACGTCTTGTCTGTTCTCTCCATGGTTGCCTAATGCGCTGAGTATTTCCAGCATAATCTTAGAATCAGAACTAAGAGCAATCCCAGAAAATCATTCTTCACACAATTGGTCGCAAGACACACTCTGCCTAGGACCATGGATGCAGAATGAATTCAGTTGATTAAAAGGGAAATACTTACTTGAGAAATAAGGATATTATAGGTTTAGAGAAAAGACAGGAAATTGGACAACAAGGTAAAGAGCAGCCAGCATAACAAAATGGTGCAACAGGCTTGATGGATCAAAAGGCCTACTCCTATTCCTATGTAATACAAAATGATTTAAAATGAAACTTCAGTTTTGCATTATGAGTAACTATGATGCAATACAAATTACATTATGCTATAAATTGGGGTGGTGCAATATGAGTAACAAGACTATTAAGATTCACTGATATAATTGCACAGTTATGAAATTACACTTTGGAAAAGTTTACAGTTACAACATTTTTGTGGAGACAGTGGACACACAAGTGTTAAAAAGAAATCAGGGGTGGTTTTCCTCTGCTTTGTGCCCAGGGATTGCTCAGTTCACGGGTGCAAAGCATAGGCAATTTGAGGCCGAGATCTGTGACAGCATCGCTGGTGTTTTCCTCAGGGCTTCTCCCGCTACGCTGCTGTAACTTCAGCTGAGGACCAATGAAAAGCTTGTTTGCATGCATAAATGGGATTCTGCCACAGTTAGGGTGGTGCAACAGGAGCAGCCCTAAAGAAATTCACCCCCAGGTCTTCACCCTCTTTGCATTGCTTATTTGGGATTTCCCCCAATTTTGGAGGTGGGGGGCAGAGTCCTTCCACCTTGAACAGATGCAAACATTCCATTCCCATATAGTGAAGCAGGAGTGACATAATGATGCCCCCCGCTTCATTTTCCTCTTCCAAATGGAAGAGCGCCCAGAAGAATTAGGCATTATGCAGTGTGCTCAGTCCCACTCAGATTGGAGGATCTGGTAGGGGGCAAGCAGCAACAGAAGCAGCTCAGAAAAAGTTTAGCATCTTTTTTAACCAGGTACCCAAGAAGATCTGAAGAGCTGTTTTGGACAGTAGCCAGAGGGCTTGTTGTTGGCAGGTATTACCACTACCTCAAGCCTCTGAGGTCTGCTGAGGCTGTTGAGTTTTAGTCTGCAAATCTGGCAGTGTGCACTAGGGAAAAAGTTAGACTCATTCAAATTACCTGCACCCAGAAATACAGGCAGTTTCAGATCATCCCATGTCATGTCAGGTGAAGGGGTTCAAGTCATGTTAGGCGAAAGAGGAGGGAGGAAAATTGGCCCTATTATTTACCATATAAAAGTGCACAGTTTTTTTAAGGCAGGAAGAGACATAGCTAGGCAAAGTGACTTTGGAAGAGTTCCAGAGGAATGGTGCAAATCTGGAATCAGAGGAACAGAAGGTATAGGTTGAGACATATAGCTATCAGATCATTCAGCTCAGCTTGAGCAAGCGACCAGGGAAATTGATGGACGTTGGTGCCAGAGACACTTGTCGCAGAATATCCAGGCTCTGACCCGCTCTTGCAGCCACAGTATTTATGCAGCTGGTCCAGTTAAGTTTCTGGTCAATTGTAACCCCCAGGGTGTTGATGGTGGGGGATTCGGCAATGGTAATGCCATTGAATGTCAAGGGGCAGTGGTTTGACTCTCGCTTGTTGGAGATAGTCATTGCCTGGCACTTGTGTGGCGCGAATGTTACTTACCACTTATAAGCCCATGCCTGAATGTCGTCCAGGTTTACATAGGATTACATAGGATATACAACACAGAAACAGGCCATTCGGCCCAACCAGTCCACGCTGGCGTTAATCCTCCACTCGTGCCTCCTCCCGTCTTTCCTCATCTAACTCTATCAGCATAACCCTCTATTCCCTTCTCCCTCATATGCTTATCTAGCCTCCCCTTAAATGTATCTATATTATTCACTTCAACCACTCCCTGTGGTAGCGAGTTCCACAGTCTCACCACTCTCTGGGTAAAGAAGTTGCTTCTGAATTCCCTATTTGATTTCTTGGTGGCTATCTTTTATTGATGGCCTCTAGTTTTGCTCTTCCCCACAAGTGGAAACACTCTCTGTGTATCTACTCTATCAAAACCTTTCATAATTTTAAAGACCTCTATTAGGTCACTCCTCAGCCTTCTCTTTTCAAAGTGACCTAGCCTGTTTATCCTTTCCTGATAGGTATACTCTTACTACCCTCGCATTTCTGGTATTATCCTTATAAATCTTTTTTGCACCCTCTTCAGTGCCTCTATATCATTTTTATTATATGGTGACCAGAATTGGATGCAGTACTCCAAGTGTGGTCTAACCAAGATTTGATACATGTTTAGCATAACTTCTCTACTTTTCAATTCAATCCCTCTAGATAGTGCTTAGTTTGCTTTTTTTATGGCCTTGTTGACCTGTGTCACTACTTTCAGTGATTTGTGTATTTGTACTCCCAGATCCCTTTGCTCTTCTACCCCACTTAGATTCGTATTTTCCAAGTAATATGTGACCTCCCTATTTTTCTTAACAAAATGTAATAGCTCACATTTATCTGTGTTGAATTTCATTTGCCAATTATATGCCCATTCTGTAAGTTTATTCATGTCTTCTTGCAATTTATTGCAGTTCTCCTCAGTATTGACTATCCCCCCATATTTGGTGTTGTCTGCAAATTTAGAAATTGTGTTTTTGATTCCAAAGTCTAAATATTTAATATAAATTGTGAACAACAGTGGTCCCAGCACTGATCCTTGTGGTACACCACTTCCCACCATCTGCCACTCTGAATAGCTGTCCTTTACCCTTACTCTCTGCTTTCTGTCGAGAAGCCAGCTAGTTATCCATTTTGCTACTTGTCCCCTGATTCCGTATTCATTAGTATTCATTAGTCTATTATGTGGTACCTTATCGAAGGTCTTTTGACAATCTAGATAAATTACATCTACTGCATTACCCTTGTCTATTCTCTCTGTTACCTCTTCAAAAAATGCAATGAGGTTGGCCAAGCAAGACTTTCCCTTTTGAAATCCATGCTGACTGTTCATTATTATATTTTTGGTTGTTAGATGTTCTTCTATTTTCACCTTTAGTAGGAATTCCATTATTTTTCCCACCACCGATGTTAAATTGACTGGTCTATAGTTCCCTTGCCATGTTCTATCTCCCTTCTTAAATATAAGTATTATTGTGTTAGCTACCCGCCAGTCCTCTGGCAGTACATCTTGTTCTAGTGAATTACTAAATATGTGTAGTAATGCCTCTGCTATCTCTTCCCTAGATTCTTTTAAAATGTGTGGATATAATCCATTCGGACCAGGGGTTTTAACCTCTTTGAGTTTGATCAATTTATTTAATATTTCTCCTCTTTTTATTTTAAATGCAGTTATCTCATTTCTAATCTTATCATCCGATGTCATGTCCACCTGTTCTGTCTCCCTGGTAAATACTGAAGCAAAATAATGATTTAATATTTCTGCCATATTTCTATTGCTGCTTGTGATATTATCCCATCCATCCCTAAGTGGCCCTATTCCCATCCTGACTTACCATTTTTTTATTTATGTGCCTGTAAAATATTTCACTATTTTATGTTCCTTGGTAGTTTAATTTCATAGTTCCTTTTTGCTTTCTAATTGTTTTTTTTACTTTTCTCCTAATCTCTTCATATTCTCTCGTCATGCTCTCCCCTGCTGTCCATGTACTTAGTGTATGCCTCTTTCCTTACCCTCAATTTTTCTCTGTTGTCTTTATTCATCCATAGTGTCTCATTAGTGCTTAGCTTGTTCTTGTTTTTTAGTGGAATATTTTTTCCCCAGACTCTGTTGAACATGGTTTCCCTCTGCTGTTCTAAATCAGTGTTTGCCAATATTGTTGTCCATTTTATTTTCCAAAATTCTATTCTCAGCCCCACAAATTCAGTTTTTCTCCAGTCTATTACCCTGCTCTTTGTCATACTTATGTCCTTTTCAATTATTATCTTAAAGCGTATTATATGATGGTCACTGTTGCCTAGGTGTTGCCTACGTTTACTTCTCTTATCTGTTCTGGTTCATTCCACATTACTAGATCCAATAGCGAATCCTCCCTTGTTGGGCTTCTTAGATATTGAGTTAGAAAGGAGTCCTTTACACATTTTTGCATGATAAGGGAGTGAAGGGTTATGGGGAGTGGGCAGGGAAGTGGCTTGAACCCAAGATCAGCCATGGTCTTATTGAATGGCGGAGCAGGCTTGAGGGGCCAAGTGGCTTACACCTGCTCCTATTTCTTATGCTCTTATGTTTATGTTCTTATCCCCTTTACCTACCTTCTGGCCAATTAATATTGGGGTAGTTGAAATCCCACATGATTATTATTCTATGTTTTTTACTCATTTCCCTCATTTGTTTGCATATTTATTCCTCCACCTCCCTTCCACTATTAGGTGGTCTGTAGACTACCCCTATTAGTGCTGCAATGCTCCAGCTCACCCTCAGTAAGCTCCCCACTGGAGTGGAGCTAATTTACAGAACAAACGGGAAACTGTTCAACCTCCGTCGCCTCCAGTCCAGATCCAAGGTCGTCCCATCCTCAAATTACAGTATGCAGACGACGCTTGCGTCTGCACTCAGAGGTCAAACTCCAGGCCATCGTCAACACCTTCACCGAAGCATACGAGAGCATGGGCCTTACACTAAACATCCGGAAAACAAAGGTCCTCTACCAACCTGCCCCCGCCACACAGTACTGCCCCCCGATTATCAAAATCCACGACAAGGCCTTGGACAACGTGGACCACTTTCCATACCTCGGGAGCCTACTGTCAACAAGGGCAGACGTCGACGACGAAGTCCAACACCG
Source organism: Somniosus microcephalus (assembly GCF_052327205.1). Lineage (NCBI taxonomy): Eukaryota > Metazoa > Chordata > Chondrichthyes > Squaliformes > Somniosidae > Somniosus > Somniosus microcephalus. The sequence goes on along the minus strand of NC_140993.1, from coordinate 88,504,002 downwards.
CTTTCACTGTGCCAGTGCAGCCTTCGGTTGCCTGAGGAAGAGTGTGTTTGAAGACCAGGACCTCAAACCCGGCACTAAGCTCATGGTCTACAGAGCAGCAGTGATACCCGCCCTGCTGTATGCCTCAGAGACATGGACCATGTACAGCAGGCACCTCAAAGCACTAGAGAGGTACCACCAACGCTGCCTCTGCAAGATCCTGCAAATCCATTGGCAGGATAGGCGCACAAGCATCAGTGTTCTTGCTCAGGCCAACATCCCCAGCATCGAAGCTTTGACCACGCTCAATCAGCTCCGATGGATGGGTCACATTGTCCGCATGCCCGATACGAGACTCTACTCGGAGCTCCGGCATGGCAAGAGAGCCCCAGGTGGGCAGAGGAAACGCTTCAAGGACACCCTCAAAGCCTCCTTGAAAAAGTGTAACATCCCCACCGACACCTGGGAATCCCTGGCCCAAGACCGCACAAAGTGAAGGAGAAGCATCCGGGAAGGCGCCGAACACCTCGAGTCTCTTCGCCAGGAGCAAGTGGAAGCCAAGCGCAGGCAGCACAAGGAGCGCACGTCAACCCAAGCATCCCACCCACCCACTCCTTCTGCCCCACCTGTGAGAGACTGTAGGTCCTGCATTGGACTCATCAGTCACCTGCAAACTCATTTTTAATGTGGAAACAAGTCATCCTCGGTTCCAAGGGACTGCCTAAGAAGATTAGTGTGATTGATCCTTTATTATCTTTCATCTCTATCCACGTGGATTCTATTTTTGTCTTGCTGATAGTTGTGTCCAGATCCTTCAGTGTCTTTCTAGGTGTATGCCTTCAGATGATACATAGCAGTATGGATAGAAAATTGGTTGACAGGCAGGAAACAAGGAATTAGGGTAAATGAGTGTTGTTTGGATTGAAGAAGGCTTGGAAAGAATCTATATAAGGCATCAGTATTGAGTCTACTGTTGCTCTTGATATATATGCATGATTTGGCCTCAAGTACAGGGAACACAATCTCAAAATTTGCTGATGACACAAGAGTAGAAGATTTGGAAAACAAGATGACTGTAAAATACTTCAAAAGATAAACAGATTTGCAGAATGGGCAGACAGATGGCAGATGCAACTTAATAGGGATAAGTGTGAGGTCATACATTTTGAGAGAAAAATAAGGAACAGAAATATACATTTAATAGAAAGACACTGAAGGAACTGGATGAACAGAGAGACTTTGGGGTTCAAGTAATTCCCTGAAAGTGCAAGTGTAGGAAAATAAAGCCAATAAAATATTGGGTTTTATAAAAAGAGCACTAAAGTAAATAAATATTGATTTGTACAAAGCATTGACTGGGCCACAGTTTGAATACTGTGTGCAATTTAGGGAGCACTATTATAGAAAGGACACAAAAGCCATTGAGAGTGTACAGTATAAAGTTATCAGGATTAGGTTATGGATATGGTATTATTGTTAATGATGAAGGGTCATCAATTAAAATGTTTTACAAAGAGACTGCGGAGAGGTTAGGAGAAATTTATTTAAACAGAGTGTTGCTGGAGAATGGATTGTTTTTTCACAGTGCTTAAGGCCGAGGCCAATGCATATTTTAAGGGAGAACTTAATAAATATTTGAAACAGAGGACGATGCAGTGCTAGAGGAGACATTAGGGCAAAGGGAGTAGTTTTGGATTACTTTTGCAAAGAACCAGCATTGAGATGATGGGTTGAATGGCCACTTTCAGTGCTGAAAACGTCAATGGTTCAATAGCGCCACAGAAAATCTTGGCAGCCACAATGGTAGTGGTTGGCAATGCCAACAGAAAAAAAATTAGAATGAAAATCCAACGTGAAAGCTCCAAAAAAAAGTAACAACAATATGCATTAATGGCAGTGCTCTTCAATGAAAAAAAATTAGAGTATTATACCATTGGTTGGAATCATACCTAGCACAAAGGAAGTTGGCTGTGGTTGTTGGAGGTCATTCATCTCAATCACATGACATCACTGCAGGAGTTCCTCAGGGCAGTGTCCTAGGCCCAACCATCTTCAGCTGTTTCATCAATGACCTTCCCTCCATCATAAGGTCAGAAATGGGGATGTTCGCTGATGATTGCACACTGTTCAGCACCATTCGAGACTCACCAGATACTGACGCAGTCCGTGTCCATATGCAGCAAGACCTGGACAACATTCAGACTTGGGCTGACAAGTGGCAAGTAACATTCGCACCACACAACTGCCAGGCAATGACCATCTCCAACAAGCGAGACTCTAACCATCTCCCCTTGACATTCAATGGCATTACCATCGCTGAATCCCCCACTATCAACATCCTGGGGGTTACCATTGATCAGAAACTGAACTGGACCAGCCATATAAATACTGTGGCTACAAGAGCAGGCCAGAGGCTGGGAATTCTGCGGCGAGTGTCTCACCTCCTGACTCCCCAAAGACTTTCCACCATCTACAAGGCACAAGTCAGGAGTGTGATGGAATACTCTCCACTTGCCTGGATGAGTGCAGCTCCAACAACACTCAAGAAGCTCAACACCATTCAGGATAAAGCAGCCCGCTTGATTGGCACTCCATCCACCACCTTCAACATTCACTCCCTCCACCACCGGTGCACTGTGGCTGCAGTGTGTACCATCTACAAGATGCACTGCAGCAACTCGCCAAAGCTCCTTCAACAGCACCTTCCAAACCCGCGACCTCTACCACTTAGAAGGACAAGGGCAGCAGACGCATGGGAACATCACCACCTACAAGTTCCCCTCCAAGCCACACACCATCCTGACTTGGACTTGTATTGCCGTTCCTTCACTGTCGCTGGGCCAAAATCCTGGAACTCCCTTCCTAACAGCATTGTGGGTGTACCTACACCATATGGACTGCAGCGGTTCAAGAAGGCGGCTCACCACCATCTTCTCAAGGGCAATTAGGGATGGGCACTAAATGCAGGCCTAGCCAGCGACACCCACATCCCATCAATGAATAAAAAAAACAGGTGGTGTGAACACCAAGCAGAAAAAGGAAACATTTCAGGAGCAGAAAATACATGCTTGAAGCTGATTTTTAGGAGGCTTTTGAAGGCAAGAGGAAGTAGCAGACAAAGTGGCTTTAGGAAGGAATGCCAGAGTGCAGAAACACAGTAACCACAAGATTGGCATCCGATGGTGAAGTGGAGGGTACAGGGAGCTTTCAGTAATTTGGAATCAAAGGAGCAGATGTTGCGTGTAGAGAGATACGGTTGAAGAAGATCACAAGGCCAGAGTGAGGATCTTACATAGAAACATAGAAGATAGGAGCAGGAGTAGGCCATTTGGCCCCTCGAGCCTGCTCCGCCATTTAATGAGATCATGGCTGATCATCCAAATTCAGTACCCTGTCCCTGATTTCTCCCCATATCCCTTGATCCCTTTAGCCTTAAGAAATATATCTAGCTCCTTCTTGAATATACTTAATGAATTGGCCTCAACTGCCTTCTGTGGTACAGAATTCCACAGGTTCACCACTCTCTGGGTGAAGAAATTCCTCCTCATTTCTGTCTTAAATGGCTTACCCCTTATCTTTAGAATGTGACCCCTGGTTGTGGACTCCCTCGCCATCGGGAACATCCTTCCTGCACCTAGTCTGTCTATTCCTGTTAGAATTTTATAAGTTTCAATGAGATCCCCTCTCATTCTTCTAAACTCTAGCGAATATAAGCCTAATCGACCCAATCTCTCCTCATACATCATTCCTGCCATCCCAGGTATCAGTCTGGTGAATCTTCGCTGCACTCCCTCCATGGCAAGAACATCCTTCCTCAGATAAGGCGACCAAAACTGCACACAATACTCAAGGTGAGGTCTCACCAAGACCCTGTACAACTGCAGCAAGACATCCTTACTCCTGTACTCGAATCCTCTCGCTATGAAGGCCAACATACCATTTGCCTTCTTAACCGCCTGCTGTACCTGCATGCTTACCATCAGCAACTGATGCACATGGACACCCAGGTCTCATTGCACTTCCCCTTCTCCCAATCTATTGCCATTCAGATAATAATCTGCCTTCCTGTTTTTGCCACCAAAGTGGATAATCTCGCATTTATCCACCTAATATTGCACCTGCCCAATCACCCAACCTGTCCAAATCATACTGGAGTTTTTCGGCATCCTCCTCACAGCACACACACCCACCCAGCTTTGTGTCGTCTGCAAACTTGGAGATATTACATCTAGTTTCCTCATCTAGATCATTAATACATATTGTGAATAGCTGGGGTCCTAGCACCGATCCCTGCGGTACCTCACCAGTCACTGCCTGCCACTCGGAGAAAGACCCTTTTATTCCAATTCTTTGCTTCCTGTCTGCCAACCAGTTCTCTATCCAAGTCAGTACCTTACCCCCAATCCCATGTGCTTTAACTTGACACGCCAATCTCTTATGCGGGACCTTATCGAAAGCCTTCTGAAAGTCCAAACATACCACATCCACTGGTTCTCCCTTACTTATTCTACCAGTTACATCCTCAAAAAATTCCAGTAGATTAGTCAAGCATAATTTACCTTTTGTAAATCCATGTTGACTTTGTCCAATCCTGTCACGGTTTTCCAAGTGCTCTGCTATTTCGTCTTTTATAATGGACTCTAGCATTTTCCCCACTACCGATGTCAGGCTTACCGGTCTATAATTCCCCATTTTCTCTCTACCACCTTTTTTGAATAGTGGGATTACATTAGCTACCCTCCAATCCATGGGAACTGTTCCAGAATCAATAGAATTTTGGAAGATGACCAGCAATGCATTTACTATTTCTAGGGCCACTTCCTTGAGTACCCTAGGATGTAGATTATCAGGCCCTGGGGATTTATCGGCCTTCAATCCCGTCAATTTCCCTAACACCATTTCCCTACACATACTGATTTCATTCAGTTCCTCCATCTCATTAGACCCTATGTTCCCTGACATCTCTGGGAGGTTATTTGTGTCCTCCTTTCTGAAGACAGAACCAAAGTATGTATTTAATTGGTCTGCCATTTTTTTGTTCCCCATTATAAATTCCCCTGATTCTGACTGCAAGGGACCTACGCTTGACTTCACAAATCTTTTTCTCTTCACATATCTATAGAAGCTTTTATAGTCAGTTTTTATGTTCCCTGCAAGCTTACTCTCAATCTATTTTCCCCCTCTTAATTAATCCGTTTGTCCTCCTTTGCTGAATCCTAAACCGCTCCCAATCCTCAGGTTTGTTGCTTTTTCTGGCTAATTTATATGTCCTCTCCTTGGATCTTATGCTATCCCTAATTTCCCTTGTTAGCCACGGTTGAGTCACCTTTTTTGTTTTATTTTTATGCCAAACAGGGATGAACAAATTCTGTAGTTCATCCATGCATCTTTAAATGTTTGCCATTGCCTATCCACCGTCAGCCCTTTAAGTAACATTCCCTAATCCATGCTACCCAACTCGCGCCTCATGCCATCGTAGTTTCCTTTATTTAAATTCAGGACCCTAGTCTCTGAATCAACTACTTCACTCTCCATCTTAATGAAGAATTCTATCATATTATGATTGCTCTGCCACAAGGGGCCTCGCTCAACAAGATTGCTAATTAATTCTCTCTCATTACATAATACCCAGTCTAAGATGGCATGATCTGCAGTTGGTTCCTCGACATATTGGTCCAGGAAACCATCCCGTATACACTCCAGGAAATCCTCCTCCACAGTATTGTTACTAATTTGGTTAGCCCAATCTATATGTAGATTAAAGTCACCCATGATAACTGCTGTGCCCTATTGCATGCGTCTCTAATTTCCTGTTTAATGCCATCCACAACCTCAGCATTATTGTTTGGGGGTCTGTATACAGCTCCCACTAACGTTTTCTGCCCCATGGTATTTCTCAGATCTACCCATACAGATTCCACATCAACAGAGTTAATATCCTTCCTTACTATTGTGTTAATCTCCTCTTTAACCAGCAGTGCTACCCCACCTCCTTTTCCTTTTTGCCTGTCTTTCCTGAATATTGAATACCCCTGGATGTTGAATTCCCCGCCTTGGTCACCTTGGAGCCATGTTTCCGTAATCTCAATTATATCATATCTGTTTACATCTATTTGCGCAGCTAATTCATCCACCTTATTATGAATGCTCCTCGCATTAATACACAAAGCCTTCAGGCTTGTTTTTTTAACACTCTTAGACCTTTTAGAATTATTATTTACTGTGGCCATGTTTGATTTACACCCTTGATTTCTCTGCCTTCCACTTTTGCTTTTCTCCTTCCTGTCTTTTGCTTCTATACTTGCTTCCCTTTCCTCTGTCACCCTGCACAGGTTCCCCAACCCCCTGCCATTTTAGTTTAAACCCTCCGCTACAGCACTAGCAAACACTCCCCCTAGGACATCGGTCCCAGTCCTGCCCAGGTGCAAACTGTCCAGTTTGTACTGGTCCCAGCTCCCCCAGAACCGGTTCCAATGTCCCAAGAATTTGAATCCCTCCCCTTTGCACCATTCCCCTAGCCACGTATTCATCTGAAATATCCTTTTATTTCTACTCTGACTAGCATGTGGCACTGGTAGCAATCCTGAGGTTACTACCTTTGAGGTCCTATTTTTTAAATTTACCTCCTAACTCTCTATATTCAGCTTTTAGGACCTCATCCTGGTTTTTCCCTATATTGTTGGTACCTATATGCACCACGACAACTGGCTGTTCACCCTCCCCCTCCAGAATGCCCTGCAGCCGCTCGGAGACAATCTTGACCCTTGCACCAGGGAGGCAACATACCATCCTGGAGTCTCATTTGTGGCCGTAGAAAAACCTCTCTATTCCCCTTACAATAGAATCCCCTATCTTGCGGTACATTTGCTGGGGCACAGGTAGAGTTTGGGCGAGGATTAGGATGGTGTCAAATTTTGTATGATAACGCTCCTGTGAAGCGCCTTGGGACATTTTACTATGTTAAAGCTGCTATATAAATGCTAGATGTTTTGGATGTTTTCTGTACAGAAGGTCTAGATTAGCTGAACCTTGTAAAGGATGTCGGCAGAGAGGTTGGCAAGGAGAGTTCTTGAGGTGGTGAAGTCAGGGATTAAGAATTCAATACTGATGGGTAGAATTAGGGAATAGACAAGCAATGAATGGCAGTGTATCAGATGTGGGGACTTAAAATACTCATTTAAGGATTGAACAGTGAAGTTGCACACCACCAGACGCCTGAGAGGTCATTTGGGGAGGTCGATGGAGTCGGAGCTAGAGGCAAGTAGATTTTGTTTTCAAAAAAACTGAACTGCATATATTATTAAACAATAAACAACATTTAAGAATTGTAACACACTCTGATGTTTTAAATGACTCATGACACTAAGAAATGCTGGTGCTGGGAAACTAAGCACTTTCCATTATAGACTCCCTGGGGCCAAAAAATGCGATGTAAAGCACTGAGCACAGACAGTGCTAAAGGTTCATTAAGGTCCCAGCTTTTATTTAAATTCAAGGTCCATCCAACAACATGGCTAGAGCCACCTGGGCAACATTCCAAATTCTCAGCATCAATTGCAAAATGGGGGATATGAACGTTATTAAAGTCAATGTTCTGCAGAGTGCCCAAGAATAAAATTAGCCCTTTGGTCTGGACATTGACTTAAGTAACTTCTGACCTTGGCTATATTCTTTACAGCAGGGGATGCTAGTGTTAAGGAGAATTTCAGTACTAAGGACTTTGCAAAGACTGTCGGGATACTTGACATTAAAACTGGCTAACAAGGGGCCTTGGGCTCGCACGTACGCAGTGTGAGGTAATTGCCAGCTGTAGCTTGTTTTTGGATTGTGGTTACCTTGCAAGGACGGACAGTCTGGAAACAATCGTTTTACTTCTGCTTCTCCTGTCTGCGGTTAAAGGTCCCGAAAAAGGTTTTAGACCTAGGGTCCATCGCTTGCTTAAAATAGGTAACCGTTATAGATGTCACGGGGTATCGCGGTGATTAGTAATATGAGGTAATTTGTTTTGACCCCTGTATAAAGGCAGGGGCTTTGTGTGTGTAAAATGAGGAACTTTGGTGATCACACACGGGTGTGTAGCGGTTTCTCCCAGAGCTCTGCAATAAAGCATTCTTTTACTTTGCCATTCAACTCATAGTCGGAGTTTTATTAACTCAGAAAGCTTCTGTTGGGTATCGCGTCGACCTCATATACCACCTGGCCCGCTGTGCCCTAAATTAGCTACAACAAATTGGCGCTGCGAGCAGGGTCACCGAGTGACTGGCCGCCCTGATCAAGCGGACACACGCTCGAGTGATTCAAAAAGAACAAAAGAGAGGTGAGATGGCATATGTAAAATTGTGCTAGGATACTAACAACCGTGAGACTGCATTAATTTATGTGATTCCAGGGAACCTAGGTATAGCCTAGGAGGAGAACTGGAGGAGAGGTAAAGGAGCCGGACCAACCTTTACATTACACGTGACGGGACCCCAAGAGAAAGGTATTTGTGTTCTCAGATTTACGGGGACCGGAGATAGTGGCCGAGGGACATAATGTCGGGTAAGGACTTGAAGCAGAAAGACGGGTGGGATGTATCAAAAAGTTTGGACCAACAGTGGTCATGGTGGGATATGCAAAAGAAGGAGAGGACTAAGAAAGCAGGAGTACTGCTGGTTCAACAACTGACAGGGTTAATAGAACAGGCAGAAAAGGCGGTGGTGAGCCTTAAGGGAAAACAATTCCAGATAGATTATCTTCGCACAGAGTAAGAAACAGATAGAAGTCCTTAAAGGAGTCAATGAAGAACAACAACGATGGCTGAGGGACTATAACCGACAGAATTGGGGGGAAACGGGAAGAGAAGAGGTTCCTCCCCCATATACTAACCCCAGTGCACCTCCAGAAGAATACCATGTAGCACCGGTAACAAGGTAAGACCCACTGAATGAAGCAGTGGTTGCCAATAGGGGGAGAGCAGATTGGAAAGCATTTACCCCAGGTGAAAAGGAAGCCGTTATGGGCCGTTTGGGTAAATTACAGACGCGCAGTTCTAATGCTAAATTTTGGTCGGAGTTAGAATCAGTCTGGCAGGGACACTCCCTCCACCTTAAAGACATACACCAACTGGTTCAGGCGGCATGCCCCGTGGACCGTTGGTCCCTGCAAACCCCGGCGTTGGGCAGGCTAATACAGATTACCGCAATGGGAGATGGCTATCTGCCCCCCATCAGGCAATCATAAAACTAGGAGTACTAGGTACCAGAACATATGACGAGTTAGTCGAATGGGCATGTGGCGTTGACGGATTACAGACAAAAGAGAGAGGAAGTGCAAGTGAAAAAGGAAAGAGTAAGTGCAGCTCAGTCCAGCAATGCTGGATCAGGGGCTAAACCCAAAGGATCCTGCCACAACTGTGGCAAGGTGGGACACTTCATTAAGGACTGTAAACAAAAGAAGCAGTTGAAGGAGTATTGGGATCAGGAGTTTCCCATGATTGTGGAGATGTAGATGCTGACTTAGAGGGAGACAAAATAAAAGACACTCCGCTACCAGAGGCTGAAGAGACACTATACGTGGACGGGTCCCGAAAATATATAGACGGACAGCCTCGCACGGGCTGGGCTGTGGTAAATAGTCAGATGAGGACTGTACGATCAGGGAGGCTTGAAGGAGGCTTGTCAGCCCAAGTGGCAGAACTAGTGGCATTAACAGTAGCACTAGAAGAGTCCGAGAATAAAATTGTAAATATAGAAACGGACAGCCGATATGCGTTCGGAGTAGTCCATGACTACATGACTGCATGGGGCAGACGGGGATTTGTAACTACCGGAGGAACCCCCATAAACATCAGGAAAGAATCGAAGCCATCCTGGAAGCTAGTAATAAGCCTAGACAGGTCGCAGTAATAAAGATTAAAGCTCACCAAAAAAGAACCAGGTAGAGATAGCCCAGAATGGAAGGGATATATGGGAAATCAGGCAGCTGATAGGGCAGCCCAAGCGGCCCTAGTCCTGGAACGGAAGGAAGGAAAACAGATAGCGAAACAATCCGCGGAGTTAGCCTTAGAATGGGAACCCGAGGAACCTGTAGCCGCCAGTGTAGATAGCCCAGGAAATGAAATTAGTATTGCCGAGCTACACGAGGATATATTACCTAGCGAAAGGCAAAGGTGGAAAGCACAAGGAGCCAGACCAAAAGCAGACGGAGTATGGCGAATAAATAACAAGGTAATGGCCCCCGAGTGTATACAGAATACCCTACTCGAATTACACCATGGATTAAGCCACTCTGGAAAGGAGGCGATGCAACAGACTTTAGGTAAGGAGTGGTGGTGGAAGGGTATGGGACGGGATATTGCTAAGTATTGTCAACGATGCATCGTGTGCGCTCAGCATAACCCAGGAAGACCGGTTAAAATTAAACTAGGACACCAACCCAGGCCTCGAGGGCCATGGGAGCATTTGCAAATTGATTTTACGGAGCCACTACCCATATCAAAGGGTAAGACATACTGCTTGGTAATTATTGATCAGTTTACGAGATGGGTAGAGGCATTTCCCACTAAAAATTGTACTGCCACTACCGTTGCTAGAATCTTGGCAGAAGAGGTAATTCCACGTTGGGGAATGCCACTTCAGATAGATTCCGATCAAGGAACCCACTTCACGGGAGGTGTGGTAAAACATATGTGTCAGTTAATGGGAATCAAGCAAAAATTCCATATACCCTACCATCCCCAGAGCTCGGGAATGGTAGAGAGAATGAACCGAACATTAAAAAATGCGTTGGCTAAGGCCATGCAGGAATCGGGAAAAACATGGGTGGAAGTGTTACCTATCATTCTGATGAAATTACGGGCCACCAATAATCGCACTACAGGCCTTACCCCATATGAACTTATGACAGGACGAGCAATGCAACTGCCAGAAGGCATAATTACGGGAGGGGTGGATGTAGGCCCCTTAAAGGACAAGCTACGGCGATATGTCCAAGAAATGAGTAAACAATTAAAAGAAATGCGGAAGCAAGTAAGGTACCGCCAGAAGGAGCAGGACGAGAAGGAACTCCCCTTCCCGTTACCAGAAGTCCCTACAGCGGGAACTAGGGTAATGCTAAAGGTATTACCAACCAAATCAGGCTTTGCTCCCAAGTGGAACGGGCCTTACGAAGTTATTATTAGCGGAGATACTTGCGCCTGTCTAGACATACGGGGAAAGGGAGTGTGGAAACACTGGACACAGCTAAAGATATATGAGCCCAAGTCACCCCTGGAGCCGCCTGAGAAGGGGACTACAGGGGAAAGTGTCACCACGAAAGAAAAGACTGACTAAATGAATTTAACCAGCATACAATTAGGATTAAAGTTGTTAAGTTATTGTGTTAAGGACTCAATCTGTAGGGGCGTGAAACGCAGATTGAGAATTGATAATGTTTAGTTAAAGCATAAGGATTACGTCTCGAGGTCACAGAACTCGTGCTCGGCCTTGGAAAGGTGACTGCAGTTTTACAAGGTCTGGTATGGTGTTTGGATTGTTCTGGCCTGCTGAAATCCTACACCCATTGTACTCTCAGCCTGTGCTGGCCTGTGAGGAAAAAAAAACCTCAAAAGGGGTGTGCATAGAAGTTACTAATGATACACCCCTTGTATTATTTTCCAGGTCAACATCAACTGATAAATGTATGATACTTTGATCTGTTTGCCTGTGTGGGCATTTGTTTTGTGGCTTATTGCATCGGTTGTGCTTATATGCTTTTATCTTAACGTATTAATACAAGAGTGTTATCGGGAGGGCCAAAGAAAAAATAAACCAGCTTCAGACAGGCAGTACTTAATCAGAAATAAAGATGAAGACCATAATATGTTTAGTTGCGATAATATGCATTGTTACGGTAACCCGGGGGAGACAGCTATGTAAGCGAGAGTTACACGTAAATACCTTTCTGTACATGTCCTATGAATATGCCAAAAGCTGTAACTTAACAAGCTGTTGGGGTCTGTAGCCATATCCCTATACATAGCAAGGGAGGGATACCCCTTCGCCCGGTGGCCTTTAATCTGACTCAAACATTAGTAACGGAACTTGTGAGGATGCGGTTAGAAACCGGACTGCCACCCAGTACGCGCTGAATCACAATCCTTTTGCGGGAATGAATAGTTCCGCCGTCAGGGTGGCGGGTTATAAAATGACCGATTTTAAGGGATGGTATTATCCATCCTATAATCACAATGCAAGTCCCCCTTCTCTGGTATTAACCAATACCAGTGGAATGGGAAAACCATATACTGGGATCTGCATTACGCGCAGTCTGCAGAAAGGCGGGATTCCGGTAGGGAATAGTAACTGTTCTAAGATCATTAATTGTACCAGCGGGCCGGAGGGTACGATCCAAGTTAGCAGGATTCTGATCCCCCCTCGACCAGGGTACCAGGGGTCCGTTATCCTAACGGGACCCAGCACATTTAATCAAGAGCAGGATCCAAGTAACCCAAGTCCTGGGCTAGATAGTCTAAAGGCCTATAATAATGGTACATATTTTATATGTGGTCACCGAGCCTATCCATGGTTACCCCGGAATTGGACGGGTTCGTGTTAATTAGGTTATGTAGTACCCTACATTCACCACTTGAATGAGATTGGGGAACACCACGAATTTAAGAAATACCGGACTAAAAGAGAGCTAGGAGCTTATCAAAGATTTTTTGGTGTAATAAACCCTCCCTATGGAATAATGAACTTAATGGATGAAACAAGGAAGTTGGCAAGGCTAATAGAGGTAGTTGCCAATGTTACTGGGGAAGCTTTAACAGAAATGAGTGCCGAAATGGTAGCCATTAGAACAGTAACCCTCCAGGATCGAATGGCCTTAGATTACCTCCTTGCAGCACAAGGAGGAACCTGTGCCTTGATAGGAAGTGAGTGCTGTACTTATATCCCTGATAGTTCGGAAAATATCACAAACTTAGTAAACCACATGAAGGATGAAGTGAAGAAACTCCATACCAATCCGGGACAAGGATGGTTGGAGTGGCTAGGACTAACGGGATGGGGCCCCTGGATAATGCATACATTGGTTATCATTGTCGCGATATGTGTTGCAATATGCTGTCTGCTAACTATAGTGAGAGCTTGTTGCAAAATGGCAATGACACCGGTAATGCCAGTCAGTGTGATTCAGGCGGATGAACTATCGCTTGTGGAAGAGGACAAGGAGGACCAACCTGAACCGACTGCCTTCCCCCGGATGAGTCAGTGGTTGTAGGAACAACACTGTGAAGAAAGAAGATTGATGGTCAGCTGGACCAAGAAGATCGTGATCCAGGACCAAAAGGAGGGATTGTTAAGGAGAATTTCAGTACTAAGGACTTTGCAAAGACTGTCGGGATACTTGACATTAAAACTGGCTAACAAGGGGCCTTGGGCTCGCATGTACGCAGGGTGAGGTAATTGTCAGCTGTAGCTTGTTTTTGGATTGTGGTTACCTTGCAAGGACGGACAGTCTGGAAACAATCGTTTTACTTCTGCTTCTCCTGTCTGCGGTTAAAGGTCCCGAAAAAGGTTTTAGACCTAGGGTCCATCGCTTGCTTAAAATAGGTAACCGTTATAGATGTCACGGGGTATCGCGGTGATTAGTAATATGAGGTAATTTGTTTTGACCCCTGTATAAAGGCAGGGGCTTTGTGTGTGTAAAATGAGGAACTTTGGTGATCACACACGGGTGTGTAGCGGTTTCTCCCAGAGCTCTGCAATAAAGCATTCTTTTACTTTGCCATTCAACTCATAGTCGGAGTTTTATTAACTCAGAAAGCTTCTGTTGGGTATCGCGTCGACCTCATATACCACCTGGCCCGCTGTGCCCTAAATTAGCTACAACACTAGTGACACGGCATAGCTCTGTCAGCATTGATGACGAAGCGAAGAACGTTAATTTTTGAGGTATAGAAGCTCGGAGAGGGTGCCCACGGTGTTGGCCTGGTTATTCTCTTTTCAGGACAGTTGGATCTACTCTTTCTGCGGTGGTTCTCTCGATCTACTGCTGCAACTTTTCAGGATAATTGGCGGAACCTCTGGAGAAACCACATACAAGCCTTCTGACTCAGAGGCGAGAGTGCTACCACTGAGTGAAGACTGACATCTTGGAGGTCATTCAACTTCTTCTCTGAGATTTCAGTATCTGATTTTTATTTATTTGCTTATGGGATCTGGGCGTCGCTGGCAAGGCCAGCATTTATTGCCCATCCCTAGTTGCCCTTGAGAAGGTGGTGGTGAGCCGCCTTCTTGAACCGCTGCAGTCTGTGTGGTGAAGGTCCTCCCACAGTGGAGTTCCAGGATTTTGACCCAGCAACAATGAAGGATCAGCGATATACTTCTAAGTCAGGATGGTGTGTGACTCGGAGGGGAACGTGGATGTGGTGGTGTTCCCATGCGCCTGCTGCCCTTGTCCTTCAAGGTGGAAGAGGGCGCAGGTTTGGGAGGTGCTGCCGAAGAAGCCTTGGTGAGTTGCTGCAGTGCATCTTGTAGATGGTACACACTGCAGCCACGGTACGCCGGTGGTGGAGGGAGTGAATGTTTAAGGTGGTGGATGGTGTGCCAATCAAACGGGCTGCTTTGTCTTGGATGGTGTCGAGCTTCTTGAGTGATGTTGCAGCTGCACTCATCCAGGCAAATGGAGAGTATTCCATCACACTCCTTATGCCTTGTAGATGGTGGAAAGGCTTTGGGAAGTCAGGAGTTAAGACACTCGCCACAGAATACCTAGCCTCTGACCTGCTCTTGGTGCCACAGTAATTATGTGGCTGGTTCAGTTAAGTTTCTGGTCAATGGTGACCCCCAGGATGTTGATGGTGGGAGATTCGGTGATGGTAATACTGTTGAATGTCAAGGGGAGGTGGTTACACTCTCGCTTGATGGAGATAGTTATTGCCTGACACTTGTGTGGCACGAATGCTACCTGCCACTTATCAGCCCAAGCCTGAACATCATCCAGGTCTGTTTGCATGCAGGCATGAACTGCTTCATTATCTGAGAAGTTGTGAATGGCGCTGAACTTCTTCTTAGGCAGTCCCTCGGAACCGAGGATGACTTGCTTCCACATTAAAAATGAGCTCGCAGGTGACTGATCAGTCCAATGCGGGAACTACAGTCTCTGTCACAGGTGGGGCAGATGGTGGTTGAAGGGGCGGGTGGGTGGGGTGCTTGGGTTGACGTGCGCTCCTTGTGCGGCCTGCGCTTGGCTTCCGCTTGCTCCCGGCGAAGAGACTCAAGGTGTTTGGCGCTTTCCCGGATGCTTCTCCTCCACTTTGTGCGGTCTTGGGCCAGGGATTCCCAGGTGTCGGTGGGGATGTTACACTTTTTCAAGCAGGCTTTGAGGGTGTCCTTGACGTGTTTCCTCTGCCCACCTGGGGCTCTCTTGCTGTGCCAAAGCTCCGAGTAGCACGCTTGTTTTGGGAGTCTCGTATCGGGCATGCGGACAATGTGACCAGTCCATCGGAGCTGATCAAGCGTGTTCAAAGCTTCGATGCTGGGGATGTTGGCCTGAGCAAGAACACTGACGTTGTTGCGCCTATCCTGCCAATGGATTTGCAGGAGCTTGCGGAGGCAGCGTTGGTGGTACCTCTCCAGTGCTTTGAGGTGCCTGCTGTACATGGTCCATGTCTGAGGCATACAGCAGGGCGAGTATCACTGCTGCTCTGTGGACAATGAGCTTAGTGCCAGGTTTGAGGTCCTGGTCTTCAAACACTCTCTTCCTCAGGCGACCGAAGGCTGCACTGGCACACTGAAGGTGCTGTTGGACTTTGTCGTCGACGTCTGCCCTTGATGACAGTAGGCTCCCAAGGTATGGAAAGTGGTCCACGTTGTCCAAGGCCTTGTCTTGGATTTTGATAATCGGGGGGCAGAACTGTGTGGCGGGGGCAGGTTGGTAGAGGACTTTTGTCTTACGGATGTTTAGTGTAAGGCCCATGCTCTCGTACGCTTTGGTTAAGGTGTTGACGATGGTTTGGAGTTCGACCTCCAGTGAGTGCAGATGCAAGCGTCGTCTGCATACTGTAATTCGACGACAGAGGAGGGGACGACCTTGGATCTGGACTGGAGGCGACAGAGGTTGAAGAGTTTCCTGTTTGTTCTGTAAATTAGCTCCACTCCAGTGGGGAGCTTACTGAGAGTGAGATGGAGCATTGCAGCAAGGAAGATCGAGAAGAGTGTTGCTGTGATGACACAGCCTTGCTTGACCCCGGTTCATACGTGAATTGGGTCTGTGGTGGAACCGTTGGTCAGGATCACAGCTTGCATGTCGTCGTGAAGCAGGCGGAGGATAGTGACAAACTTTTGAGGTCAGCCGAATTTGAGGAGGACACTCCATAATCCCTCATGGTTGACAGTGTCGAAGGCCTTCGTGAGATCAAAGGCGGCCATGTACAGTGGCTGGTGCTGTTCCCTGCATTTCTCTTGTAATTGACGTGCGGTGAAGATCATGTCCATTGTGCCCCTTAGTGGGCGGAATCCGCATTGCGACTCTGGGAGGAGCTCTTCGGCCACTGTGCAGTCATCAGCGAACATCTCCATTTCTGACCTTATGTTGGAGGGAAGGTCATTGATGAAGCAGCTGAAGATGGTTGGGCCTAGAACACTGCCCTGAGGAACTCCTGCAGCTATGTCCTGGGGCTGTGATGATTGCCCTTCAATCACCACAACCGTCTTCCTTTGTTCTAGGCATGACTCCAGCCAGTGGAGCGTTTTCCCCCTGATTCCCATTGACTTCAGTTTTACTAGGGCTCCTTGATGCCACACTCGGTCAAGTGCTGCCTTGCTGTCAAGGGCAGTCACTCTCACCTCACCTCTGGAATTCAGCTCCTTTGTCCAAGTTTGAGGTCGGGAGCGGAGTGGTCTTGCTGGAACCCAAACTGGGCATCAGTGAGCAGGTTATTGGTGAGTAAGTGCCGCTTGATAGCAGCACTGTCGATGACACCTTCCATCACTTTGCTGATGATTTAGAGTAGACTAATGGGACGGTAATTGGCCAGGTTGGATTTGCCCTGCTTTTTGTAGACAGGACATACCTGGGCAGTTTTCCATATTGTCGGATAGGTGCCAGTGTTGTAGCTATATTGGAACAGCTTGGCTAGAGGCAGGGCTAGTTCTGGAGCACAAGTCTTCAGCACGGTAGCCGGGATGTTGTCGGGGCCCATAGCCTTTGCTGTATCCAGTCCGCTCAGCCGTTTCTTTATATCACGTGCAGTGAATTGAATTGGCTGAAGACTGGCTTCTGTGATGGTGGGGACCTCGGGAGTAGGCCAATATGGATCATCCACTCGGCACTTTTGGCTGAAGATGATTGCAAACGCTTCAGCCTTGTCTTTTACACTCACATGCTGGGCTCCACCATCATTGAGGATGGGGATATTCATGGAGCCTCCTCCTCCCGTTAGTTGTTTAATGGTCCACCACCATTCACGACTGGATGTGGCAGGACTACAGAGCTTTGAGTGCAGAGTTGTTTCTCCCTTTCCTTTTCTTTTTACTATCCCTACTAAAATGTCTGCTTATCATTAAATTTTCAGTTCTGACAAAGGGTTACATCCAAAATATCAACTTAACTTTTCTCTTTACAGATCGCTGTCTATTTCCAGCAATTTCTGTTTCTGTTTCACCGACATCTTCCTGTGTCCCAGATGAGTCATGTGAGATTGCCAACTTAGTGCCAATTAGTTCTGATTGGATTTTGTGCAGAGGGCCTATTATGGATTGAGAATGCCCAAACACATTTCACGTAAAACCCTTAAGGCTATCAGAGAGAAATGACTCGAATCCCATTAATCTAGGCTGGCTTCGATCTCTGGTCCTGCAGTAATAGACCAATCCATGTGCCACCTGTTACCCTCTTTCTAAATAATTAATGGTATTACTTAAACCCCCTGAATTGTGTTACCGCAGTTACCAACTCCTAACCATAACTGTTTCTCTTAATTATTATATTTAATAGGCATACAGGAAACTCTCGTTTAAACGGCACCTAAATATCCGGAATTCTCTATTAACCCGCAAAATTCTCGCTCCGAAAACACCTCAATAACCGGCAATGTTGCCGAGTCAGAGTCAGAGTCTCCCGCGGTGGCAGAGTTACTCAGTGGGGCTAGTTCTCCAAACTGCCACTACTCGGCTTCTTGGCGCTGTCGGGAGTTGGAACACCTCAAAACCCCTGTAACAGGAGTCTGACTCTCCCGCGCTGCCGGTAGTCTCTTCTGATCCGCCATTTTACAGGGGTACTGTGCATCTCCCACGCTGCTGGTAGTCATTGCATTGCATTATGGAAATTCCAAAAGTTAGTCCAAGCAAAAGTAAGAGAGTGGTGTTAAATTTAAAACAGAAAATCGACATGTGCCAACGACTAGAAAGGGGAGAGAAGTGTATCAACATTATGAATGAATTCAAAATCGGTTCATCAACAATCTACGACATCAAATCGCAGAAGGATAAGCTGCTCAAGTTTTATTCAAGCTCGGAGACATCTAAGAGTGTAGAGAAATGACGAACACTTCGTAAGCCTAAGCTTGAAGAGCTGGATACCGTGCTTTATGAGTGGTTTTCTCTTAAGCGTTCAGAGGGTGTTCCACTTTCCGGACCCATGCTAATCGAGAAACCGAAGGATTTCTACGTAAAGATGGAGCTCACTGACAAGTGTGCTTTCTCCAAGGAATGGCTAACGTGCTTCAAGTTACGGCACGGGATACAACGACTCGATATTTCCGGGGAAAAGAAATCAGCTGATCATGATGCCGCAGAAGAATACCGCGATTATTTCAATCGGATTATGCAGCAACATGATTTGTCGCCAGCACAGATATACAATGCTGATGAAACTGGCTTATTTTGGAGGTTTTTGCCAGAATCAACGCTTGCTGGGGTTAGTGAGGCTAATGCTTCAGGTTACAAGAAAAATAAAGATCGTGTAACCGTGCTAACTAACATGCTGCTGGGTCACACGGGGTTAAACTTCTTGTCATTGGGAATTATAAAAATCCCCGTGCATTTAAAAATGTGAGGCACTTACCTGTTGAGTGCAAAACTCAAAGAAATGCTTGGATGGATAAAGAAATCTTTTCGAATTGGTTCCATCATATTTTTGTTCCATCTGTGAGGGAACATTTCCGTAGGATAGGGAAACCTGAAGATAGCAAATGCATTTTATTGCTTGATAATTGTAGAGCCCATCCGCATGAATCCGAGTTGGTTTCGGGAAATACTTTCACCATTTATTTGCCACCAAATATAACTTCTCATACAACCCATGGACCAGGGCGTTATCCAAAATCTCAAGTGTCATTACAAGAAAGACTTCCTACATAAACTGATAAGCCAAGATGACAATATTCACGCATTTCAGAAGGAATACAATCTTAAAGATGCCATCTTTAATGCTGCATGTTCCTGGAGCTTGGTGAAAGGTCACACTTTGAGACAAGCCTGGCGCAAATTGTGGCCTTCTGTAATGTTTGCTGAAGGTTCTTCTTCAGAGGAGGAATTTCATGGGTTCAATATTCGTCCCAA
Source organism: Somniosus microcephalus (assembly GCF_052327205.1). Taxonomy (NCBI): domain Eukaryota; kingdom Metazoa; phylum Chordata; class Chondrichthyes; order Squaliformes; family Somniosidae; genus Somniosus; species Somniosus microcephalus. The sequence continues at coordinate 88,484,497 of NC_140993.1, read as the reverse complement.
GAGGAGTACAATAATGGAAATGGCTGGCATGGTGAAAGATGTACACCCAGCAAACCCTCTACATCACCTCAGTGAAAGTGATATTGAGCAGTGGGTTGATGCAGATAGAGAAGTTGCTGTTGTGCATATGCTAAGCGATGATGAAATAATTGAGAATGTTTTGAATCCAAAGAAAGAAAAGGAAAGTGAGATGGAAAGTGAAGAGGATGAGATTTCTGAAGAGAAGATTTCTTGGGATAAAGCTGCAGAAGGATTTGCTTCATTCCTCAAATTTGCTGAAAGGCATCCTTGCTACTCTGCCCAAGAAGTTATGCACCTCCATATTCTGCATTCCACCTTTCTACAAAAAAGGCAAGAGTCCCCTAAGCAAGCAGATATCCGGGACATATTTGGGAAAGCTTCCAAAAGAGTTGAATCTGTTGAAGTGCATGATCCTGATGACCCAGCTGACATGGATATTCCTGATGAACCAGCTGACTTGGAATAAGTGTACAGTCAACCACAGTACTTTATACTGTACTGTACTATACAGTCGTTTAATTACTTAACAGTAAAACAAAACTTATAAAAAGTTATGAATTACCCTCAACTGGCAGTACTGTACTTAATCAAGCATCTTCCACCATTCATTTAACACAACATTCTGTAGGTGAGTACCCAATTACTGTATACTGCACATTTCTTGATTTTTATATTTTTCTTTGTTAAAAATGGCCTCGGTAGATAACCCTCTCCATCATCCGGAATTTTTGATCGACCGGCAACACGCCGTTCCCGTCGGTGCCAGATAAAAATGAATTCCTGTACCTGCTAAATAATTGCATACAGTTTGTGATAAATACAAGTTCTTTCTCTCTCTGGGGGTAATTTTCAATTTAGCACTGGAGCATGAGATCAGCGTTGCAGGTTAGGCACTCGTTATAGAAACCGCCCAAATTTCCTTTCCGTAGATTGTAAATTGAAGATCCCCCCCTCTCTCTATAATCACACCTGAAGTAATGACATCAAAATTGTTAATCCTCTTACATAACTATCTCTCTGCATCAAGGACATGAAGCGCACAGAATACTGCCATTCACAACGATCTCTACTATCAGGGCAATAACTGACAAAAAAAATCAAATAAACCTTCCAACATAACTGTGTAGTGTGAGCAGAAAACTGACACCAAAAAGTAATTTGAAAGGCTGCAATCTAATTTCAGAGGTTAAATGACAGTTACAAACTGTTTGAGCTTTGCTCTTGTGGTTTGTAAAGTGAACTGTATAATAACAACTTGCATTTATATAGCATCTTTAACATAGCAAAAATATCCCGAGGCACTTCACAGGAACGTTATCAAACAAAATTTGACACCGAGCCACATAAAGCTTCGTCAAACAGGTAGGTTTTAAGGACCGACTTAAAGCAGGAGAGAAGTAGAGAGGCTATAGATTACAGGAAAAAAGTGGGGAAAAAAACTTACCTCTTTGGGCCTCTTATGACCAGACTCCTCCTGCCACTAGGTTGACCTGCTAGGAAAGCCACAACCACTTCATCGCTTAGGCCCATGGTTAAAATAGCAGTTGGCCTCCGATTATGTCATCAGGGCCTTTATTTGCATATTTAAAGAAGGACATCGCCAGTTTCCAGTGGGTGTCTTTCTTGCTTGCTCAGAGGAGCAGGTTAAAACCATAGCCTTCAGTACCACTAACGGTATGACATACCATGAATGAAGAACTATCCAATAGAACAGTTAGGTTTTCAAATATATCTGTGCCATCAGGCCTGATGTCACAATCTATGCTGAGAGTTGAAGTTTCCGTATGCACCAATTCTCTGCCAAAGTCGTGTATGTGCACCTCTCTCTGTAGAGGAGGGTATGTTGTCACCAGTTATCCATCCCATGCACGAGGCTTAATTAAAAACATCATGGCCCGGAATTTGCGGAGCAAAAGCATTCGCCGCTGATCCCGAAGTAAGCTTCGTACAAAGATCTCGATCTCTGTGTCGAAAAGTTCAGGTTTTCCGATGCGTAATTCAAATCAACGGAGTTTAGTGGGGATCCCCTAGTGCGAGCTGCTGTGACGTCAACAACCTCTCTAAGCAGCCAATCAAAACACAGAATTCCCACAGACAGTGAACCAGGAAGTGGGTAAGCTCTTAAAATGCCAACTTTTTAAAAATGTTAGAGAGAGCAAAATGGATAAATGCGACTGCACAAAATTAAAATTAGTTTTTCCAGTCCATAACCTTTGTTTAGTAGTGAATACGCTGTTAAAACTCTAGTTACACCTAATCCCTTTGAGTCTAACTTTTAGTGGGGAATTTAACAGCGTAATTACTGAGAAAGAGTCGAAGTTTCCCTGATTTGAGAGATTTCACTGATTGCCGGTTCTGCGGGGGGGAGGGGGAGACCCATGGTGCAGCTTGTGGCAGAGCAGTGAATGACAGACCTGCGCATGTGCCAAATCCCGAAGTTGGGGTCAGTTTCAAAGACGGAATGACGGCGAACGCTGCCAGTTCACCATCATCCAGACCACAAATTCCAGGCCCATTTGAAGATATGGAAATATATGTATCAACGGCTGGTATGTTGATGTCTGGTGCTGTTGCATGAATCTCCGTGTGTGAATCATCGTCAACATCCGTCATACAGAACATCCAGAGTGCCAGAATTTCACCCCAGCTGTGCTGCTGCACAGCCCATACTGAGAGAATAGATACAGAGCTACCTGATCATCTTTACAATAACATCGGAAATATTAGATTCAGATAAACAAGCAAATATCTACTGATAAGCTTGCTTGCTCCTTTTTACCAAAAGCAACTCATGGTCAGTGAGGTCCCTACATATAATTCACCTATTGACAAGCACAAATGTGGTGGAAACTTCCAACACTGGCTCACAGAGACACTGGTGGAGGAAGGTGTTGCTCCTATAAATGAAGTATAAATGTGGCCAACAAGTGTTCTTTGGTCAGGGAGAGATATAGGAATGCCAGGAGTTTACATGTTACTGTTATTATTCTACCTCCGCTCGTCATTTCTGGGGAATTTAGTAACACATTCTTTATATATGTGTTTATGATATTGCTGCAAATAGAAAACAGGAAATCTTCCCTCAACACAGAAGTTTCAATTGATTACACTAAATGTACTTTTTAAGCTCATAAGAAATAGTCTTCAATGCATCAGTGGGAATGCCTGGAGTCAGCACTTTTCAGCTAGAATCCTGATTTCCGGCTGTGAAAGAGGACTCATAGCCCTTTGCAAACAGCAAAAATCATTATATTGAAGAACAGATTACCAGATTCCAAACACATGTTAAGGTACTGAAATAATTGAACCACTGGGGTGGACTTTGCCTCAAAGATCAATTTTGAGGTGTGCCTCGAGGCCGATGGAAGGTAGGTTCCTGTGGAGGGGGGAGGAAGTCAGCGCAGCAGCCACCGAGGTCGAGTTTGTGGGATTGTGAGGAGCACTCTGGACAAAAAATGAAGAGGAACTCACCTGAGGGATCCTCTTTGGCAGAACTGCCGCCTGATACTGGTCAGAGCACGCTTCAGCCAGCTCAGTCCAAAAATGACAAGCAGGGTCCCGTGTACACTATAGGGCCTGATTTCCATTTGAGATGGTCCTACCACCTGACTCAGGGGCTGCTCCGGCCACCCAGTGGGAGGTCCAGGTGAACATTGTCGTGGCAACAGCAATGGCATCAATGGGCGGTGGTAGGTCATTGGCCCCAATTTTCGGGGTGCTACCATCCTGTTTCTGCCATGTAGGAGGCCTCAAATTCCACCCCACTGTTTCTTCAACCTGTCGGGTTGTCTAAGCTACAAATTCATTTACTGCTCACAGGCCTAGACTTTTACTGACGAGCTGTCAGAGACTGATTAAACCAACAGCCTCATTAAAATTGTAATCTCATTCATATTTTTAATAAGTGATTAGATGTTTAAGTATTTCAGCCAACAGATAGTTAGGATAAGAGAATAGGCTGAGTAAACAGTGAGATAACGAGATTAATATATAAATTTTAGACGAGTATTTTAAAGACATGTGTACTAGCAATAAGTACAGAGAACAGTAAATTTTAATGTTTAGATGAATCCAAGATACAACAAAACATTTTACTGTGTGACAACACTGCAGTTACAAATTGAACTGAGCATGTCCATTGATAATGGAAGGCAGCCACTTCCAAAATTCTGTTTTAAATTATAAGTGAGTTGAAGTTTAAATGATGACACTAGGATTTATTTCCATAGGAAGACAGGACATCAGCAATAATACTTCATCCTAAATACACCACTTCTAGCAATGCAGCACTCGCTCAGTTTTACTTTGATGAAGTGGCAGCTCCAGGCTGTGGGAAGGATTGAACCCATCATATTGTGACTCAGAAGCAAAAGTGCTACCACTGAACCAAGGCGACACTATAAAGTGGAGGGGAAAGTAAATGGAAGAGGAAACGGGAAAGGGGAGAGGGAATGGGGCAGAGGAGATTGAAGGAAAAAGGGAAAGAGGCTGTGGGTAGGGGACAGGGAAGGGTGGAATGGAGAGAGGATGAAAGGAAATAGAAGCATTGGGCCGTATTTTGCGACCCCTATGGGTGCGTACGAGGAGAGTACGCACCCGTAGGGGCCATGCAAGTTCCGGGCTAAGGCATGCGAAGCACATGAGTTAAAACCCGGAACTTGCGATCTGTCAAACCTCTTGACAGATCCTCTGCATCCCCGGGCGAAGGCCCTCTGCGGGTGGAGAGTTGCGCTATTTGCCCAACTTCCGCCCACTGAATACCTGTGAAATTCTTACACCTGGTACATACGCAACTCCCATAAGTATGAATGGGGATTCCCTTCTTTTATTGGTTGGGTTGTGATGTAAGAAAACTACTAGGCACTTGGTCCGAGTATTAAACAAGGCTTTAATCAACTGTTTTTCAACATGGAGATCTAGTTGTGTCCTTCACTAGTTCCAGTTAAAGAATGTCCTGTGCAAGCTGGGCCCATGCCCGAGTATTTATACTCTCCCTGGACAGCGCCACCAGCAGGCCACCCAGTATTATTTCATAAGTCATTTCCACATGAATGACAAGATTCATGTCATTCTTCCCACCTGAAAGGTTGGAAGTCCGGCGGCTTCCTTCTGCCGAATTAATCGGACTAAGAATAGACGCAGTCGTTTGGCTCTCCGTTGGAGGCTGGAAGGCACGTCTCCTCGGACCGTGTTTTGGTCCCTGGGTCACTTAGTTCGTACCGGCAGAGTCCGTGTCGACTTGATCGACCTGAGGGGGATTGGGGAGATCATGACTCCAGGTGCGGGCCCCCACAGGCGCAGAGCTGGCTTCACCCTGCTCAGTAGTTGGTGACTGACCGGCGTCCTGGCTTCGGGTGGCCATCCCGCGGGGCATGCTCTGTTCCCCGGGTTGATCCGGCGGAATAGCTGGCAGATCCCTTGACGTCCCGGGTAGGGCGTCATCCTCAGAGGAGCGCAAGGTATCGGTGTCATTAATACGGATCCCACTATCGATTGGGTCTGTGGGACAGGTTGGGCAGGGAGCCAGATCCCGAAGTGACACTGTGGATTCCCGGCCATCAGGGTACCGCACGTACGCGTACGTGGGATTGACATCTGTCAGTTCCACTTCGTCGAAGAGGGGATCACTCTTAGAGGATCAGACAAATCTTCGGAGCAGCACGGGGCCAGGAGCTGCCAACCATGATGGTAGGGACGCCCCATGAGTGGAGCGACGCCGGAACCCGAAGAATCGTTCGTGTGGAGTAGCATTGGTGGATGTAGAAAGAAGAGACCTGATGGAATGCAGTGCGTCAGGGAGCATAGTTTCCCACTGCTGGTCTGATAGGTTGTGTGACCTCAGTGCAAGACGAACAGCGTTCCAAACGATGATGTTGTATCTCTCAACCTGTCCATTTCCAATAGGATGATATGGTGTCATTTTACTTGTGGCGATTCCCCATTGGGAAAGATAACTTTTGAGTTCGCTTGACATGAAGGAGGGACCCCGATCAGAGTGGATGAAATTGGCCATACCGCAAAGGGAAAAGACCTGATCGAGGCATTTGATCACTGCGGAAGTAAGCATATTGGGAGAGGGGAAAGCAAAGGGAAAGCATGAATATTCATCCACCATAGTAAGCAAGTAGGCATTTCGCGTTGAGGAAGGCAATGGCCCTTTAAAGTCAATGCTGAGTTGCAGCCTAGGCTGTGTAGCGTGTATGAGCGAGCCATCCGACGGAAGGAAGAATTGCGGTTTTAATTCTGCGCAAATTCTACAAGTGGAGCATGTTCTTTTCACGTCTTCCGTAGAAAATGGGAGATTTTTAGATCGCACAAAGTGCAACATACGGGTAAGGCCAGGATGGCATAAGTCAGTATGAAGATCCGTAAGAGTCGAAGTTGACATGGAAGAGCAGAATGCACGTGTGAGGGTATCCGGGGCCACATTCTCTTTGCCGGGTCAATAATGTATGGTGTAGCCAGTGGGTGTCGAGCAAAAATTTCATTTGGGGCCTTAACATATAGTTGCTGTAGTGTTTGGCTAGTGGAGTCATAGTCTACACATTCTTCGATATAGTCAAACATATGAGGGGATACATAATTGGCAAGCATTTGTAACTTATTAGGAACATTCTCACCACACTCCTCGGGGAAGTTGCTGAAGGTACGATACCAGTGTTTCCATACCTTAGCAGCTGTAAGTGATTTCGGGTCTAGGTCAAGACGGGCGGGTCTGAGTAGTGTCTCCATGATCGATTGATTACTACGTCCGAATTCCCTTCTACAGTTTGAATCATAGCTGTCTGTTCCCAAATCACTCAGAGCATGGAGCAGGTTACAATTGATTAAAGCCTTGTTTAATACTCATAGAAACATAGAAGATAGGAGCAGGAGTAGGCCATTCGGCCCCTCAAGCCTGCTCCGCCATTCAACGAGATCATGGCTGATCTTCCGAATTCAGTACCCTGTCCCTGCCTTCTCCCCATATCCCTTGATCCCTTTAGCCTTAAGAAATATATCTAACTCCTTCTTGAATATATTTAATGAATTGGCCTTCACTGCCTTCTGTGGTAGACAATTCCACAGGTTCACCACTCTCTGGGTGAAGAAATTCCTCCTCATCTCTGTCCTAAATGGCTTACCCCTTATCCTTAGACTGTGACCCCTGGTTCTGGACTCCCCGGCCATCGGGAACATCCTTCCTGCATCTAGTCTGTCCAGTCCTGTTAGAATTTTAGAAGTTTCAATGAGATCCCCTCTCATTCTTCTAAACTCCAGCCCAATCGACCCAATCTCTCCTCATACATCATTCCTGCCATCCCAGGTATCCGTCTGGTGAATCTTCGCTGCACTCCCTCCATGGCAAGAACATCCTTCCTCAGATAAGGCAACCAGAACTGCACACAATACTCAAGGTGTGGTCTCACCAAGGCCCTGTACAACTGCAGCAAGACATCCTTGTTCCTGTACGTGAACCCTCTCGCTACGAAGGCCAACATACCATTTGCCTTCTTAACCGCCTGCTGCACCTGCATGCTTACCTTCAGCGACTGGTACACAAGGACACCCAGGTCTCATTGCACTTCCCCTTCTCCCAATCTATTGCCATTCAGATAATAATCTGCCTTCCTGTTTTTGCCACCAAAGTGGATAACCTCGCATTTATCCACATTATACTGCATCTGCCATGCTTCTGCCCAATCACCCAACCTGTCCAAATCATACTGGAGTTTCTCTGCATCCTCCTCACAGCACACACGCCCACCCAGCTTTGTGTTGTCTGCAAACTTGGAGATATTACATCTAGTTCCCTCGTCTAGATCATTTATATATATTGTGAATAGCTGGGGTCCTAGGACCGATCCCTGCGGTACCCCACTAGTCACTGCCTGCCACTCGGAAAAAGACCCGTTTATTCCAGCTCTTTGCTTCCTGTCTGCCAACCAGTTCTCTATCCAAGTCAATACCTTGCCCCCAATCCCATGTGCCTTAACTTTACACGCTAATCTCTTATGTGGGACCTTATCAAAAGCCTTCTGAAAGTCCAAAGACACCACATCCACTGGTTCTCCCTTATCTATTGTGCCAGTTACATCCTCAAAAAATTCCAGTAGATTAATCAAGCATGATTTACCTTTTTTAAATCCATGTTGACTTTGTCCGATCCTGTCACTGTTTTCCAAGTGCTCTGCTATTACATTTTCCCCACTACCGATGTCAGGCTTACCAGTCTATAATTCCCTGTTTTCTCTCTACCATCTTTGTTGAAAAGTGGGGTTACATTAGCTACCCTCCAATCCATGGGAACTGTTCCAGAGTCTATTGAATTTTGGAAGATGACCAGCAATGCAGCAATTCAGACCAAGTGCCTAGTAGTTTTCTTACGTCAATTTAATCAACTGTTTTTCAACATGGAGATCTAGTTGTGTCCTTCACTAGTTCCTGTTAAAGAATGTCCGGAGCAAGCTGAGCCCATGCCCGAGTATTTATACTCTCCCTGGACAGCGCCACCAGCAGGCCGCCCAGTATTATTTCATAAGTCATTTCCACATGAATGGCAAGATTCATGTCAGGCCGGTCCACGTGATCCCTGTGCTATGTGGGCCTCTGCCCCGCATCCCTGGAGAGGCCGAGGATCGCAAGCCTCCGTACCTCCCGGGCCACCAGGTAAATGCGTAGATTTTTTTACAGGTCCGTGGGACGCCTCCAATTGCAAATTTTGGGCCAATGCTTTTGTGGTGGAGAGGACTAAATGGGAAGTAGCCAGGAGCAATGTTTTGAGGTGGGTAAAGGGTCAAAGCTGAACTTTTACTTTGCAAGGAAGAAGATATGAGCAATGCTTTGGTGGGGTGTGGGGCCCAGTGGAGGTGGAGAGAGAATTAACAGCGAGCAGTGCTTTTGGATGGGGAGGAAAGAGAGTGCCAGCTTGAACTGGAGAAGCTGGAGAGGAATTGAAGTATCTGTAAGTTGGGTCCAAGGACGATAGAGTGCTTCTGGAAACTGGGGCAGGGTAGGGGCAGTCATGTAAATGATTTGTGGTAGCTTTTGGAGAAATAATATTCTGGTTGTTCTGTTGAAAACCCAAATGGTCACAATCCTTTTTCTGAGATTAAAAATCTATCAATTGTGAATTATAAAATTGTTTGAAATTAACCAGAATTCACAATGTTTAACACCAACAATTTCCAGGGGAACATGCCTGAAGGATCTGCCTAGAAATGCAACACAGGTTTGCACATGCACAGGGAAAGTGGGAGGAGGGGGAGGGGATGTTACATTCGGAAGTAATGTGCATAATTCTACAGCCTGACTGATCCCATGGTCAATAAAATAGGATTCAAATCCCCTATTTGCTATTTTCTTTAAAATGTTTTTTCTCTGCAAGTAATTATTTGTTGCTGCTGAATGAAATTTTACAATATATATTTTTTTTAATTAACTAGAGTGTCATTTACAATAAAATGTAGTAAATGTCCCTTTTTAGATGAAAAGAAAATGCGACGCCATGTTCATTGCAGTTTTCAAAATACAGTACTGGTAAAAGTACCAAATAAAGTGTCACAAATTAAACATTTCTGGGAGAAGCTGGCCCCCAGGCAGCCCCGCACCATCCCAGGGAAATACATTATGAGCCTTCTACATTCGTATTTGTCCTTAGGCTTTCATAAACATTTGAGGATTTTTTTGCTTAAAAACAAGCAAGTTGTGCTGAATATAACTGCAGCTTAAGTTACATTACCATGTAACTATTAGCTGAATGTAATGGATAGGAAAAATGACCAGGTTGTATAACGGTCAGCTGACCCATTGCCCATCCAGCAGGAACAGTTAAAATAAAGTCCTAAGTGTTAGTGAGCGGGATAGTGGTGAGTAGTTGTCGCTTGATGGCACGATTGATGACTCCTTCCATCACTTCACTGATAACTGTGAGGAGGCTTATAGAGCAGTAATTGGCTGGGTTAAACTTATCGGGATGAAATTCGATAAGGCCCGAAAACGGGCGCGGGACCGCGATGCGAGGTTTGCCTGCGCCCATTCAGAAAGCACAGGCAGTACTTCAATTTGGTGCTGTCTGCTACTTTACATGATTATAGCGCACAACCTAGTGACTAACGCACTGCTGACAGGCTGTGCGCTCAGCAGGGGGCCCAAGTTTGCGTCGCTGGAGCGAGGCTGCCTTTACTTAAAGCTAGCCTGTTCCTTTTCAAGCAAGTCTCTAGCCCTTTAAGCTGAACTGCCTTTTGGAAAAAAAAAAAAAAATCCTTCGGATCCAGGCAGTCTGCAGCTCTAAAAGGTGAAAAGAAGGGTGTGGGGCCAGATCGCTGAGGCCATCACTGTCAGCAGTGTTGCCCCCAGGACCTGGCTCCAATGCTCAAAGAAGTCTCATGTCCTCAGACAAGTGGTCAAGGTCAGTGAATGCATCTTCAAATGCCATCTCCCAACAACTGCACCGCTAGCCTCACATATTGCTCAATGTATGACCCCCCCCCCTTCATCACTCACCCACCAATAATCTCTACCAAACATGAGGCACACCTCACCTTCCTTGCTTCACCTCACCCCCTTGGAGGAGTCGGTGCTGGCCATCTTGGCAGGGGCATGGCCGAGTCCTTGACCAGTGGGTTGGCTGCAAGAATACAAGATGCCGATATCCTCACACGTTATCCTCCTTCTCATATCCCACTTCCCCCTCATCCCACAATATCTTCGGATGTACAAACTGCACATGATGTAAGCACGCAACTCTTGCTCTCCCACCCTCCCCTCACACAACTCTACCCTTGTGCCTTCCTCATTTCAGACACCCAAGAAATCCAGCCTGCCCAGTCAGTGGTTCAACAAGAAGAGGGAAAGGAGAGTGAAGAAGAAGAAAAAGAAGAAACACTGTCACTCCATTTCACACTCCCTGCCACCAGCTCCTTGAGGTCATCCTGCAAGGCCATCTGCAGTGTACCCCACTGAAAGTCAGCAGCCTTCCACCAGCCATGCTGCAGCCATTGGGGTAGTACTGTGTAACAGCACTAGGTTAGGCAAAGGCAGACGCAAGGCACTCACTAAGGGAATGCACAAGGGGTTGTCTGGGCTGCCTCCTTCCTTTCACTTCCTCCTCTTCTGCTTCCTCCTCTTCCCTCTGTGAGCTGCTTGTCCCCTTTGCTGCCTCTGCTTCATCTTCAGGTGATGTTACAGCACAAGGGGGATGGCAACTAGAGCCCCCAGGACAGTGAGCAAGTGGTGTTCTCAGAGGCCTTCCTTTAAAATCCAAAGCCTTGCAAACGTCCAGCAGCACTCCGGGAACTGCCTGCACACTTTAACAACTTTTTCAATGTATTGCACCAAGCCACTACTCCAAGGAAGTGTAAAAAAAAAAGTCCAAAAGCTAAAATCTAAACTTACCTGAAAGATGTGGGTGTCCCTTTACAAAGCACTGGCAGCATCTCTGTAGTGCTGCTGTACGTATGTTCTTCCATGCGATGTTTGGAGAGGGCAGTATCCAGACCGGTGATGTCCAAAATCACAATCGTGTGTCAATTCAGGCATTGCACTCTGATTGAGGTCACAATCTACGTAATTTACATGTGGGCGGCAAGTGCAGGCAATGGCAGCGCTGCTGACCTCCCCAAAATGGCGGCCACCAGAAGCGGGCGGAAGTGAGGTAGATGCCAGTTTTTCAGCAAAACCGGCCTTACCGGCCTGCCCTAAACCTCTCAATTTCACGGCCATCCTGTTTTTAGTGGATAGGCCATAGTTGGGCAATTTTCCACATTGTCGGGAAGATGCCAGTGTCACAGTTGTGACTAGCTCTGGTGCCCAGGCCTTCAGCACTACAGCTGGGATGATGCCAGGACCTGGCCAACAGCTTTACACAGAAATATCTTAACCTCCTGTTAACAATGAAGACGAGTATTGTTAAGTCTGTGTGTTCTAGTTATTGTTAATAAGAATCACTGCACACAGACCACAAGAATAAATTCAACAGGTCTTTACTAGTCGAAGGTCAGGCTGAACTGCCCAATAAATCATTACACAGCACTTATATACCGGTGTGGTCACCACCGGTATTACAGTATACAGCAGCCAAGATAAAGTAGTGCATCTCTTAAAATAGTTCTCTTAAAGGTGGAACGGTTACATACACCACAATCCTCCCTTTTTAGCTTAACAGTATATATTCCCCATTTAACATAACATAATAACATATATACACAACTTCATGTAAAAACAGTTCACAGATTCAGTCTCTGAGGAGGCCTCCTGATCCGAGACGGATAACGCCTGTCAGGGGTCTCTGGTTTTCGTTGCTGGGGTGACTCATCTAGTTGATCCCCTATGGATAGGACATCCTCATCAGGTATATTCACTTCTGAGGTAGATGCTTCAGGTTCACTAACTTCCTCCACGGTTGTCTCTGTCGTAACCATGGGCTCGACCCTTGTTCTCAATCCCGCCAGTTGGTCAGCATGACGTCGCATTACGTTTTCACCAACATCTACCGTGTACATCGGGGGTCCTTGTCTGGCCCGAATTGTTCCAGATTGCCATTTCTCATTTTTATAGTCCCTGGCTAACACCGGTTGTCCTATTTCAAAACTCCAAGTGGGCTTGTTATTGATACGCTGGAACTGTTTGTTTTCGACTTCCCTCCGCACATTTGGTTTTAACAAGTCCAACCTGGACCGCAACCTCCTGTTATAGAACATCATGGCAGGACTTTGGTTTGTTGTTGCATGGGTGGCGTTTCGATATGCCAGTAGGAAATTGTCCACCTTGTGTTGCAGTGGAATCTGATCTTCACTCATGGCCTTTATTGCCTTTTTGAACGTCTGTACAAACCTCTCGGCCAGCCCATTCATAGCTGGATGATATGGGGCAGAGGTATAATGTTTCACCCCATTCTTCTTCAGGAATTTCTGGAATTCCTCTGACACGAACTGTGGTCCGTTGCCTGAACATATTTGCTCTGGCAATCCATTTCTTGCAAATATCGTTCTTAGCACCGCGATCGTCTTCTCCGAGGTAGTGGTAGTCATTTTAATCACTTCTGGCCATTTAGAATGTGTGTCCACCGCAATTAAAAACATGGAGTCCATGAATGGACCAGCAAAGTCAATATGTACATGTTGCCATGGGGTTGAAGGCCATTCCCATGGATGCAGCGGTGCAATTGGAGGTGCATTTTGGACTTTTTGGCACCCTGAGCAGCTTTTCGTCAGATCCTCTATCTGTTGGTCGATACCCGGCCACCACACATAAGCCCTAGCAAGGCTTTTCATCTTGACTCCCCCCAGACGACCTTCATGTAGTTCTTTTAGAACTCGCTCTCTTAACTTAGGAGGGATAATCACCCTTGTTCCATACATCAATGTTCCCTGACAGATGGACAGCTGTTCTCGTCTTGCTGAGAATGCCGGTAACAGTGGATCACCATGGGCTGGCCATCCCTTTACTGTCAATTCGTAGACCCGGGACAGTGTCGGGTCATTCCTAGTCTCCCTTTCAATATTTGCATTGGTGACAGGTAAACATTCGATGATGGTCGAGTGAAATAACTCCACCGGGTCAACCGTCGGTGCCTCCTCCTCAGTAGGTAGTGGCAGGCGCGACAGCCCATCAGCATTACCATGCTGCTTTGTACCTTTGAATTCTATCTGATATTGATGTGCCCCTAGGAAAAGGGACCATCTCTGGAGCCTCTGTGCTGTCATCACCGAAACACCCTTCTTAGGGTTAAAAATGGATACCAACGGCTGGTGGTCTGTCAGCAGTGTAAACTTCTGGCCCTGCAGGTAATGATTAAACTTCTTTACTCCCCACACAAGGCTGAGAGCCTCCCTATCTATCTGAGCATAGTTGCGCTCAGCGGAGGTCAATGATCTGGATGCAAATGCGACTGGCCTTTCCAAGCCATTTGGCAACTTGTGTGAGAGTACTGCTCCAATACCATAAGGAGAAGCATCACAAGCTAAACGAATAGGTAGCGTTGGGTTGAAGTGAGCCAACACTTCCTCTGAGGTGATCAATGCCTTGCTTTTGCGAAAGGCCTTCTTACAGTCCTCGCTCCACTTCCATGGTACTTCTTTCTGCAAAAGAGCGTTCAGCGGGTGCAGCACCGTGGATAGATTTGGCAGAAACTTATGGTAATAGTTAATCAACCCTAGGAACGACCTCAACTGGGATACATTTTCCGGAGCGGGAGCCTTCACAACAGCTTCGATCTTGTCAGGTGACTTGTGCAGCCCCTCCTGGTCAATGACATGACCACAGTACGAGATCCGTTTCTGAAAGAACTCACATTTCTGGCGATTAACTCGAAGTCCATATTCCTTCAATCTGGTGAGCACCAGTTTCAAATTTGCAAGGTGTTCCTCATCGTCATCTCCTGTAATCAGGATATCGTCCAAGTAACATTGAGTGCTTGGAATTCCCTGTAATACCTGCTCCATGGCCCTCTGCCAAATTGCTGGAGCCGAAGCCACTCCAAAAACCAGTCTATTATATCGATACAAGCCTCTGTGCGTGTTGATTGTGAGATACTGGCGCGACTCTTCCTCAACTTCCATCTGTAAGTACGCTTGCGCCAGGTCTATCTTGGTGAAGTGTTTCCCGCCAGACAATGAAGCAAAGATATCCTCAATCCGCGGAAGCGGATATTGCACCGTGTGAAGCACCGGATTAACCGTGATCTTGAAGTCTCCACAGATGCGGACCTTCCCCGGTTCCCCTGGCTTGTTACTCGATGAACGCTTCATGACGGGAACAATGGGCGCGGCCCACTCACTCCAGTCGACCTTAGACAGTACTGCTGAACGTGCTTCCACAGCAGGTCGTATCGCATAAGGTACCAGTCTGGCTTTGAAAAATTTTGGGTTTGCATGTTCTGCAATCTTGATTTTTGCCGTAATTCCTCTCAGTGTTCCCAGTCCCTGTTGGAACACCTCTTTAGCCTCATCCAATATTCTGGACAATCGTTCAGGTTTGACATCTTTTTTTCCGGAATCTACCGTTATTGCTTTTAGGGAGTGCCAGTCCATATTTATTTTCCTGATCCACTCCCATCCCAGAAGTGGTGGACCTCCCTCAGGTAGTACATATAAGTCCATTCCTTAGTGTTCTTTGCCCTTGTGTACCACCTTGACTTTTATCTTTCCGATGGGGTATACTCTTTGCCCAGTGTATGTCTGCAATACTATCTCCGTATCCCGTAGGGGAATATGTGTGAATAACCTTTTGTAATCTTGCTTATTCATGACCGTCAACGCCGATCCGGTGTCCAATTCCATCTTCACTTGGACTCCTGCTATCTGAAGTGTGACCCAGATAGTTTGTAGGTCAGCTTGCTTACTCACATTGTGAATTCTCAGACTACCCAGTTCCTTGCTGTTGGAGTCTGAATCCGAATTCTGTTCATCCAAACTCTTTTCAGCCACCTTATGTACCTTTCTGCACTTTTCCTGCGGTGACTTTTTGTTGCTGGTCTTCTTTCCTGACCGGCATACTTTAGCTATGTGACCAAGCTTGCCACATTTTCTACATTCCTGATTTTTAAACCAGCATTGGTTCTGATCGTGTGTTGTCTTTCCACAACGATAACATTTCGCTGTACCCAAAGCCATTTGATCTATGCTGAGTACCGCTGCCTTCAGCTGCATTTCCGCAGTGCCTCTCGCTGCGGCTTCGTGCGATGCTGCAATAGTGACAGCCTTATCAAGTGTAAGATCATTCTCTTCAAGCAGCCGCTTTTGTGTTCCTTCTTTCGACAATCCACACACGAATTTGTCTCTCAGTGCCTCTGTCAGTCTTTCCCCAAACTGACAGTATTTCGCTAGCTTACACAGTTCAATTAAATATTCCGCGTTGCTTTCCTCTTTCAGTTGCGTTCTCGCATAAAATTTAAATCGTTCCGCTAACATCAGCGGTGTGGGGTTCAAATGATTTCTCAGGACAGCAACAATATTAGCGAAAGCCTGATCCGCCGGTTTAGCTGGTGATAGAAGATGCTTCAATAGCCCGTATGTCTTCGCACCCATTGAGTTTAGTAAGGTTAGTGCTTTATCTTCATCTGATATTTTATTTGCCTTACAATAAATCTCTATGCGTTCTACATACGTGGCCCAATCTTCAACATCGGCATCGAAATTGTTGATGTTACCACGCTTAGGCATCCTCGCAATCTTCTTGAGAAACAAAAAGAAATTTTTCTTTTATTTTTCTTTTTTTCAAAATGGTGGTTTCCCGCGCTTGTCTTCTTCCCCCGCCTACGAAAATGGCGGCTTCCCGCGTTTGCCTTTCTCCCCCGCTGGCTGTAATGGCGATTGCCGTATTGCTGCGTTCGCCCTCCCCAGCGGTTCTCAAATCGTGCCTCCCAGCCCCTCTTGCAGTCCAGTCCTTTCCCCCGGCTGCGGCTGAGTTCTCCGCGGTTTTTTTAAATTTATTTTTTTATTTTCTCCCGCGCCTCGCGGCCTCGGTAGCTGCCCGGCCTTTTTCCCCGGTCGCGGTCGAGCTCTCTCTCGACGCTGTTGCGTCTCCCAGCCCGCTTGCAGCCCGGTCTTTTACACCGGCTGCGTTTGCATTCACCGCGGCTCCCGTGCCTTACGCTGCCCCAGTCTCAGCACCTCTGGCCCCGACTTCTGTCCGGCTCTTTTCCCCGGCCGTGGTCGAGTTCCCCGCCCTTATATCCTCCGTTTTTCCCTCCCCTGCTTCACAGCCAACGTGGCCGACTTGCTGCTCGTCGCTGATCGGCTTACCCACCACCGTGGTAGAAGGGATGATCACTGCCTGTTGCTGATGGAAGGCTTCGTGTCAGGATTCTTCCTTGCTCTTCAGACCCGAGTATTTTCTCAGCAGGATGATGAGGGCGGATGCCTCTTCTCGACGCCCGTTAAACTGTCTTGGATATATCTCTGCCGCAGGGTAAGATCGTCATCGTCGCCACTGTTAAGTCTGTGTGTTCTAGTTATTGTTAATAAGAATCACTGCACACAGACCACAAGAATAAATTCAACAGGTCTTTACTAGTCGAAGGTCAGGCTGAACTGCCCAATAAATCATTACACAGCACTTATATACCGGTGTGGTCACCACTGGTATTACAGTATACAGCAGCCAAGATAAAGTAGTGCATCTCTTAAAATAGTTCTCTTAAAGGTGGAACGGTTACATACACCACAAGTATAGTTGCCAGGAACTTCCTAGTTGCATCTGCGCCTCCTTCTTCATCTGATGAGGACTGCTGCTGTTGCTGTGCATCCTCCAAATGCAGGCCTCTCTGTCTGACAAGTTTGTGTAGCATTCAGCACACGACTATGATGTAGGAGATTCTTTGCGGGGCATATTTTAGGGATCCCCAGACCTCTCCAGACATCTGAATCTCTGCTTCCACAGCCCTATGGTGTGGTCAATAATAATCCTGTGGTCGAATAGCATGGATTATACTTGTGTTACTTATGAGGGATGGGGTGGCCGTGGGGAGTCAAGAGCCACATATTTAGGGGATATCCCTTGTTCCCCAGCAGCCACCCAGTCCAGTTGGTGGAAGGTTTGAATATTGAGTGGATAGTTGAGTGCTGCAGGAGAAATGCATCGTGACAGCTGGCTGGGCATTGCACAAACTTTGATTGATTGGGCGGCCTTCCTATTCATCAATGCTCCTGGCTAATCTTCCAGTGCACTGATGGCAACATGTGTGCAGTCAATGATGCCCTGGGCCTGAGGGAAACCAGTCACTGCTGCAAATCCCTGGGCTCGCTTGTGTTGACTGCTGAGGTCAATGGGGAAGGTGATGTACTGTCAGCCCTGGTGACCAGTTCATCCCTGACCTGCTTAATATAGCTGTGTACTGTGGACTGGGAGATGCAGGTGATGTCCTCTGTAGCAAAATGGAAAGAGCCAGTGTCGAAGAAGTTAAGGGCTGCGGTGAGTTTGAGAGCCACTGACAAATAGGGTTTTGAAAGATGTGGCTATAGAGATAGTGGATGCATTGGTTGTCATTTTCCAAAATTCCATAGATTATAGAATGGATCCCGTGGATTGGAAGGTAGCAAATGTAACCCCACTATTTAAGAAAGGAGGGAGAGTGAAAACGGGGAACTACAGACCAGTTAGCCTGACATCAGTAGTAGGGAAAATGCTGGAATCTATTATTAAGGATGTGGTAACAGGGCATTTAGAAAATAATAATAGGATTGGGCAGAGTCAACACGGATTTATGAAAGGGAAATTGAGTTTGACGAATCTGTTAAGAGTTTTTGGAGGTTGTAACTAGCAGAATAGATAAGGGGGAACCAGTGGACGTGGTGCATTTGGATTTTCAGAAGGCATTTGATAAGGTGCCACACAAGAGGTTATTAAACAAAATGAGGGCTCATGGGATTGGGGGTATATATACTAGCATGGATTGAGGATTGGTTAATGGACAGAAAACAGAGAGTAGGGATAAAAGGGTAATTTTCAGGTTGGCAGGCTGTAACTAGTGGGGTACCACAAGGATCAGTGCTTGGGCCTCAGCTATTCACAATCTACATCAATGATTTGGATAAGGGGACCAAATGTAATATATCCAAGTTTACTGATGATACAAAGCTGGGTGGGAATGTAAGTTGTGAGGAGGATGCAAGGAGACTTCAAGGGGATATAGACAGGCTAAGTGAGTGGACAAGAACATGGCAAATGGAATATAATGTGGAGAAATGTGAAGTTATCCACATGGTAGGGAAAATAGAAAGGCAGAGTATTTTTTAAATGGTTAGAGATTGGGAAATGTTGGTGTTCAGAGGGACCTGGGTGTCTGTACACGAATCACTGAAAGTTAACATGCAGGTACAGCAAGTAATTAGGAAAGCAAATGGTATGTTGGCCTTTATTACAAGAGGATTTGCGTATAAGTGTAAAGACGTCTTACTGCAATTATATAGGGCCCTGGTGAGAGCACACCTGGAGTATTGTGTGCAGTTTTGGTCTCCTTACCTAAGGAAGGATATACTTGCCATAGAGGGAGTGCTCGAAGCTGCACCAGGTTGATTCCTGGGATTGGGGGATTATCCTATGAGGAGAGATTGACTAGACTAGGCCTATATTCTCTAGAGTTTAGATGAATGAGAGGTGATCTCATTGAAACATACAGAATTCTTACAGGGCTTGACAGGGAGGATGTTTCCCCTGGCTGGGGAGTCTAGAACCAGGGGTCACAGTCTCAGAATAAGGGGTCAGCCATTTAGGACTGAGATGAGGAGAAATTTCTTCACTCGGAGTGTGGTGAATCTTTGGAATTCTCTACCCCAGAGGGCTGTGGAGGCTCAGTTGTTGAGTATATTCAAGACAGAGATCGATAGATTTTTGAATATTAAGGGAATCAAGGGATATGGGGATAGTGCAGGAAAGTGGAGATGAGGTAGAAGATCAGCCATGATCTTATTGAATGGCGGAGCAGGCTCGAAGGGCCAAATGGCCTGCTCCTGCTCCTACTTCTGATGTTCTTATGTTCTATAGTGTAGCCCCCTGGTCCAGCAGGCAGCAGGTTCTGTTGCAGGAGACTGCAAAGGTTTCCAATAGAGAAGCCTCCTGATGCATTGCTTCTCAGATAAATCTAACAAAGTGACTCGTGGCCTGTACACCCTGTTGCTGGATATTGTCTCCTAAAAGCATTCCCCCTCACCTGCTGTCATCTTAACAGGCCCAGTTGCTCCTGGTGCTGGTTCCAAAAGCTGCTGCTGCTCCTCTTCCTCCAACTCTTCCTACATCCAAATGAAACTGGCAACAAAGCAACCATGATAAGAAGATCGAACTTACTAGGGGTAAGGCAAAAAAATGTCATAAAGAAGTGATCTCCTGATAATCCAAACAGCACAATGGCACACAGATCCTGTGATCCAAATACCTGTGGCTGTGAGCCCTTTACATACTGCTTCAGTGGATCTGAGGGACCAATCCCGCTAGGTTTTACTGGCAAGTTGGCCATTGGGTGGAACTTCTGCAATGTTGTGTTAAAATGGCATTGGGATCCTAATTGCATTTATAGGACCCCAATTTACATGTATTCATGAGGCCCCCACCTGTCTCCGGCAGTTGCGCGGTTAGGTTGATTGGCTATGATAAATTGACCCTTAGTGTTAGGGGGATTAAATACGTGGGGTTATGGGGATCGGGTGGGATATGTGTCGGTGCAGGCTCGATGGGCCGAAATGGCCTCTATCTGCACTGTGTGGTTTCTGTGATTTCTGTGATTTCTGAGTTGCCTCTGCCGACTCTGAAAACTGCGCGGTTAAAATGGCAGCCGGCAGGAACGCATTGGGAATGGAACGTTAAGTACTCTGCAGCGATTTTAACCACTTGCCCCCTTCCCTGCCAAACAAGCACGTTTAAAATCACCCCTTTGGTGTGTGATTGATTCCATATTGGCACTACATTGCGTTTTTTACTGCTCTGTGTTACTGTAGCAGTCATTTAAAACAAAAAGTTTACCATTAATCCCCAGAAAACAGCATGCCAGCTTATTATTTCCCAGCAACACTGGGAATGGCAATCTGGCAAGCAGTCGGAAAAAGTCATTAAAACTCTGAGATTGTATCATGTCTCATTAAGCAGCCAAAAACTGTCAGAACTGCTGCACTAATTGGCAGCACAAGCCGAGAGGCACTGAAGATAATCTTCAGTTTGAGTCAGATGAAGACAAGATGGACATTGATGTTGCCTTTACCGATGTGGAACAATTCTGTTGGGGAAACTAATGAAACCTGTGAGCATTATATTTTTAACAATTGGGAAAAAGAGCGTGATGAAACAATGAAGGAGTAAAAATTCTGCTTCTTTATCCCTGGAGCATGCTGGAGCAGAATTTGTACCCTAGAGTTATATGTAGTTAGCTTCTGCATCTTAGGTAGAACTTACAAATGTGGAACTCTAGAGAACAGCATACAGAGCAATGGTACAAGGAAGAGATTTTTTTACAGGAACTAAGCATCAAAAGAGCTTACATCAATATATGTAAAGCATTTGCGTCGACAGCAAAACAGCTGAAAGAAATAAGTATCAAGGATGGAATGCAATTGTTAGCAAGGAAAAAGGAGAAAATGACTCCAGATATGAATCCCCTGAAATTTTGAAAAGCTCCTGAAATGCACTGTATATACTATGAAAAATGCCATGCCAGAAAGAAAGAAACATGTTTGGGTTCAAAGAGTAATACATGTAGAAAACTGAACCAGTTGTCAGCCAACTGTCAAAGTTCAGAAATCAGACCAAAGGCAAACAGCTGCTAATGACGAATCAGCTGGAGTGTCGAAGATTAGTATGCTAAGATGCCAATGCGCTCAAAAGACTTTCCACCATCTACAAGGCACAAGTAAGGTGTGTGATGGAATACTCTCCTCTTGCCTGGATGCGGCAGCTCCAACAACACTCAAGAAGCTCGATATCATCCAGGACAAAGCAGCCCACTTGATTGACAACCCATCCACCACCTTAAACATTCACTCCCTCCACCACCAGCGTACCATGGCTGCAGTGTGTACCATCTAGAAGATGCACTGCAGCAACTCGCTAAGGCTTCTACGGCAACACCTCCCAAACCCGCGACCTCTACCACCTAGAAGGACAAGGGCAGCAGACGCATGGGAACACCACCACCTCCACATCCCCCTCCAAGTTACACACCATCCTGACTTGAAAATATATTGCCGTTCCTTCATCATCGCTGGGTCAAAATCCTGGAACTCCCTTCCTAACAGCACTGTGGGAGTACCTTCACCACAAGGACTGCAACAGTTCAAGAAGGTGGCTCACTACCGCCTTCTCTAGGGCAATTAGGGATGGGCAATAAATGCTGGCCTTGCCAGCGCGCCCACATCCCAGAATGAAAAAACAAAAAAGAACAAGTTAAATTTCAGCTGGATTGTATTGCTGGAGTCAATCTTCTATCTGAGAATGAATAATGTAAGCTGATTTGTGATCAAAATTGCAAAGAGTTTCAGGGTATTAACACTTAACAGTTCATATTCAACAAAACAGGAATGATGCCATTGAGGAACAGAATGGTCAATGTTAAAACCCAGACAACATGAAATACCACTGAGTTTCTTCATCACCCTCAATGACAAAGACGACAACAACAGCATGCATTTATATGGCGTTATTAACAGAGAAAAATGTTACAAGGCACTTCACAGGAGCGTAATCAGACAAAATTTGACACCGAGCCACAGAAGGAAATATTAGAAGGGGTGACTAAAAGCTTGGTCAAAGAGGTAGCTTTTAAGGAGGGTCTTAAAAGAGGAGAGAGATGGGGACGCAGAGAAGTTTAGGGAGGGAAGTCCAGAGTATAAGGCCCAGACATGTGAAGGCACATGCGCTAATAGTGGAGCGAAAGGAATGGGGGGTGCACAAGAAGCCAGAGTTCGATGAATGCAGAGCTCACAGAGGGTTGTAAGACTGAGGGCGTAACAGAAATAAGGAAGGGGCAAGACCATGAAGGGATTTGAACTCAAGAAGAGTATTATCAATTTAAATCATTGGGAGACCGGGAGCCAATGTAGGTCAGCTAGTACAAGGGTATTGGATGAATGGGATTTGGTGTAGGTTAGGTTATGGGCAGCAGAATTTTGGATGAGCTGAAGTTTATGGAACATAAGAACATAAAAATAGGAGCAGGAGTAGGCCATTTGGCCCCTTAAGCCTGCTCCGCCATTCAATAAGATCACGGCTGATCTTCCACCTCATCTCCACTTTCCTGAACTATCCCCATATCCCTTGATTCCCTTAACATTCAAAAATCTATCGATCTCTGTCTTGAATATACTCAACGACTGAGCCTCCACAGCCCTCTGGGGTAGAGAATTCCAAAGATTCGCCACCCTCTGAGTGAAGAAATTTCTCATCTCAGTCCTAAATGGCTGACCCCTTATTCTGAGACTGTGACCCCTGGTTCTAGACTCCGCAGCCAGGGGAAACATGCTCCCTGCATCTACCCTGTCAAGCCCTGTATGAATTTTGTATGTTTCAATGAGATCACCTCTCATTCTTCTAAACTCTAGAGAATATAGGCCTAGTCTAGTCAATCTGTCCAAATAGGACAATCCCCCCATCCCAGGAACCAGTCTGGTGAAACTTTGTTGCACTCCCTCTATGGCAAGTATATCCTTCCTTAGGTAAGGAGACCAAAACTGTACACAATACTCCAGGTGTGGCCTCACCAGGGCCCTATATAATTGCAGTAAGACATCTTTACACTTATACTCAAATCCTCTTGTAATAAAGGCCAACATACCATTTGCTTTCCTAATTGCTTGCTGTACCTGTATGTTACTTTCAGTGATTCGTGTACAAGAACACCCACGTCCCTTTGAACACAAAAATTGCCCAATCTCTAACCATTTAAAAAATAATCTGCTTTTCTACTTTTCCTACCAAAGTGGATAACTTCACATTTCTCCACATTATATTCCATTTGCCATGTTCTTGCCCACTCACTTAGCCTGTCTATATCCTCTTGAAGCCTCCTTGCATCCTCCTCACAACTTACATTCCCAACCAGCTTTGTATCATCAGCAAACTTGGATATATTACATTTGGTCCTCTCATCAAAATCATTGATGTAGATTGTGAATAGCTGAGGCCCAAGCACTGATCCTTGAGGTTCCCCACCAGTTACAGCCTGCCAACCTGAAAATGACCCGTTTATCCCTACTCTCTGTTTTCTGTCCATTAACCAATCCTCAATCCATGCTAGTATATATACCCCCAATCCCATGAGCCCTCATTTTGTTTAATAACCTCTTGTGTGGCACCATATCGAATGCCTTCTGAAAATACATATACACCACATCCATTGGTTCCCCCTTATCTATTCTGCTAGTTACAACCTCAATAAACACTTAACAGATTTGTCAAACTCGACTTCCCTTTCATAAATCCGTGTTGACTCTGCCCAATCCTATTATTATTCTCTAAGTGCCCTGTTACCACGTCCTTAATAATAGATTCTAGCATTTTCTCTACTGCTGATGTCATGCTAACTGGTCTGTAGTTCCCCGTTTTCTCTCTCCTTCCTTTCTTAAATAGTGGGGTTACATTTGCTACCTTCCAATCTGCAGGAACCGTTCTAGAATCTATGGAACTTTAGAAAATGACAACCAATGCATCCACTATCTCTATAACCACCTTTTTCAAAACCCTAGGGTGTAGGCCATCAGGTCCAGGGGATTTATCAGCTTTCAATCCCATTAATTTCTCCAGTACTATTTTTTTACTAATACTAATTTTTTCAGTTCTTCATTCTCGCTAGGCCCTTGGTTCCCCACTATTTCCGGGAAGTATTTTGCATCTTCTTCTGTAAAGACAGACACAAAGGGAGAAATTTTGCTGTCGCTCAGGGGGCGGGTTTGGAGGCGGGACTTCTGGCAAAATTGCAAAGATTGACAGCGGGTCCCAAACTCGCTGTCAACCCGCCTCCATACAATCTTCCCAAGTGTCAGGTCCCCGATTTGCGCAGGGACCCGACACTTAGCGGCGGGAAGAGAATTATAGCCACTTAACTGCCTGTTAACTGCAAATTAAAGTCCCCCATGATTACTGCATTACCCTTATTACATGCGCCTCTAATTTCGTGATTTATGCTCTGCACTACATTACAACTATTATTTGGGGATCTATAAACAGCTCCCACCAATGTTTTACGCCCCTTGCTGTTTCTTAGCTCCACCCAAACGGATTCTACTTCTTGATTTTCGGAGCCAAGATCCTTTCTCTCTACTGTCTTTATCCCGTTCTTTATTATCAGGGCTACCCCTCCTCTTTTTCCATTTTGCCTATCTCTTCTAAAAGTTAAGTATCCTGAAATATTTAGTTCCCAACCTTGGCCACTTTGCAACCACGCCTCCATTATGGCTATTAGATCAAACCTGTTCATTTCTATCTGCGCTATTAATTCATCTATTTTGTTGCAAATGTTGCACTCATTCAGATATCGTGCATTTAGCTTTGACTTATTTCTATTTTTCCCTGCTGTCACCTTAGTCACTGATGCCTTATTACCTTTGTTACTCTCTCTGTCCCTTCCTGACCCCCTCTACTCTGCTCTAGAGCCTTAACATTTCTCTCGCTGCTTTTAAATTTACTCTTTCCTGAATCCTCCCAACCCCCGCCCCTTCATTACTTCATTAATTTAAAGCCCTGTCTACTGCCCTAGTTATTCGGTTCGCCAGGACACTGGTCCCAGCCCGGTTTAAGTGAAGGTCATCACAACAGAACAGCTCATTCTTTCCCCAGTACTGGTGCCAGTGCCCCATGAACTGAAACCCTTTCCTCCCACACCACTCTTTGAGCCACGCATTTAAACCTCTAATCTGTTTGTCCCTATGCAAATTTGTGCGTGGCTCAAGTAACAATCCAGAGATTATTACCTTTGAGGTTCTGCTTTTTAATTTGGATCCTAGCTCCTTAAACTCCCTCAGCAGAACCTCATTCCTGGTTCTACCTACGTCGTTGGTTTCTACGTGGGCCATCACAACTGGATCCTCCCCCTCTCACTCCAAGTTGTTCTTCTCCAGCTGCGAGGAGATGTCTTTACCCCCGGCTCAGGGCAGGCCACACAACCTTTGGAACTCTCGCTCGCGGCTGCAGAGAACAGTATCTATTCCCCTGACTACACTGTCCCCTACCACAACTACATTCCCTTTCACTCCCCCCACTTAAATGGCCTCCTGCAACATGGTGCCTTGGTCAGCTTGCTCATCCATCCTGCAGGCTTTTCCCTCATCCAAACAGGCAGCAAGAACATCATACCTGTTGGACAAGGGTAAAGGCTGAGGCTCCTGCAACACTGCACCTGGGGTCCCCTTACCTACCTGAATTGCAGTCACACCTTCCTGTCCCTGACCACCAACCAGACCTGTACCACTACCTACCCTAAGGGGTGTGACTGCCTCCTGAATCAAAGTGTCCAGGTAACTCTCCCCCTCCCTGATGCCCCGCAATGTCTGCACCTCAGACTCCAGTTCAAAAACTCTGAGCTGAAGTTCCTCAAGATGCAGGCACTTGCTGCAAACGTGATTGTCCGGGATCACAATGCTCTCCACAAACTCCCACATGCTGCAGTTGCAGCACACCACCTGCACTGCCATCCCTATATGACCTTGTTTTATTTAATTAAATTTAATTACATTTGTAATTAGGTAACTTAGTTTACAGTGTAGTTTCTTGACTACTTACTTGATCTAGATTAGGTTAAGGGTGATGAAATTAAATATCTACCTATAACACAAAGCACTACAAGTAGTGTAGGCAAAAAGCAGCAACTCCTTCCCCCTCTTCTCCAATTTCCCAAATAAAACACTCTGTTCAAGTCCACTCTGTTTACTCCCGCTCTGTGCAGAAGGTGGAGGATGGATGTCTGCCCAGAAGAGCATTGGAATAGTCGAGTCTAATGGTGAAAAAGGCATGAATGAGGGTTTTGGCAGCAGTTGGGCAGAGGTGGGGCAGAAATTAGGGTGAACATATTTTCTAAACCGAATCTAAGGACATACAGGGTGGGAGCACAGCAAAGTAGCCAGGACGAGTTTGAAGAAAACCGGCATGATGACTTTGTCACTTCTACTTCTACTAGAGACAATGCCATTTTCACTTTACACTGAATCTCGAATCTTGCAGGTGTTCTGGCAATAGTACTGTACCATCTATACTCTTCTCCAAAAACCCTAACTTTTAATTTCTCAATTTTAAATCTGTTCCAAACAAACTCTGACTTTCCATATAAGGTGTGAAACAGCTTCTGCCTCAGAAGGTTTCAGAAGCCTCTTCCCAGTGGGATAATTTAGAGCTTGCCTCATTCATTAAAAGAACACGACGCACCATACTGATCTTGGAGGTAAAGTAAATCCACTCACCCACCAGCTCTCACCGCGCCCTTGGCTTTTCCCACACATTTGAAAGGTTCCACCCTCTGGCCAGTCACTATTGGTTGAAACACGGGGTCAGGTGACTCAATCACTGAGCATGCAGTGTGGCCTGAGCTATTGATGGGGCCTTTTCTCCACCGCACTGCATTGTGGGAAGGTGGGGCCACCATCGTTGCCTCCATTCAACCGGCTCCTGGAATCCGTTCCTGAGCTCAAACTGGGCGTGAACGGGACGAGAAGCTGCCCCTGGTGTTTCTGTACATTCATGTTTAAAAAAACAAAGATTGAATTTTTCCAGTTTATCCAAAAATAAAGTTAAAGTGCAACTCCTGCCGACCAGCAGACCAATGAATATGGCTCTATTCAGGGACGGGTTTCCTGAACTGAGGACTCTTCCAGGGACGTTGTTTGCCTGGGGACACAGTACCTAATCTGGGGACTGTCCCCCGAAAACGGGAACATATGGTCAACCTAGCAGAGATGGGCAATGTTACACAGGAGAAGATTGGCAGTTTAGTGATGGAGAAGATATGGAGTAAAAAGTAGACACAGTCCTGTTCTAGGTGCTAGAGTCACTCAGCATCTGCATCATGCAGTGACCCATGAGAGCATTATGATGATGGTTAATTTATCAAACCACACAAACAAGATGTACTGACCAGGACATCTTCAAAGGAGGGGTTGATTAGAAGACACTACAAATTAATCTCAAGGTCCGACCTCCACAGATGCCAGCCAGGAAACTACCTCCAGCTGTGAAAGAACTTGTCAAAATGCATATTAACAACCTAATTGATGCACCTATTCTTTAACCAGTCAGTAGCCCTGACTAACTAGACCTTTCCCATGGTGATAGTCATGAAAGTGAATCATAAAGTGCACTTCTTACTTATCTGAACTAGTGAAAGCTAAAATATTTCTGCTATGGCTACGAAGAATGGGTTTTGGTAGGTTGTATTTGCTGAACAACTGAGCCAGCTGACTATCTTTTCAACTCTGTTTGGCAGATACAGCTGGTTGCAGATGGCTTTTGGAATCATTCTAGCCCCTGATGAATTTGAGAGAAGGCTTCACCAGGCACTTGAAATCTGGAGGGAGTCACTGTCATGGCAGACAACATTTTAGTATATGTTATAGATGAATAAGATCATGATCAGAAACTAGAAGCCCGAATAAAATGATGTCAACAAAAAAATGTCAAACTGAACAAAGATAAAATGAAACCAAATCCTCATCAAGTTGAATCAGTGCATAAGATGTTTTCTCCCACTTGCAACAAGTACAGAGAACAGTTTCTCCAAAGTTAGAATCATACAGCACAGAAGGAAGCTCTATGAAAAGGAAGCCATTCAGCCCATCGTACCTATGCCGGGTCTTTGAAAGAGCTATCCAATTAGTCCCACTCCCCCGCTCTTTCCACATAGCCCAGCAATTTTTTCTGCTTCAAGTAGAGATCCAATTCCCTTTTGAAAGTTATTATTGAATCTACTTCCACCACCCTTTCAGGCAGTGCATTCCGAATCATAACAACTCGCTACACAAAAAAAATTCTCCTCATGTCGTCTCTGGTTCTCTTGCCAATTACCTTAAATCTGTGTCCTCTGGTTACTGACCCTCCTGCCAGTGGAAACAGTTTCTCCTTATTTACTCTATCAAAACTTTTCATAATTTTGAACACGTCTATTAAATCTCCTCTTAACCTTCTATACTCTAAGAAGAACAATCTCAGCTGCTCTAGTCTCCCCACAAAACTGAAGTCCCGAGTCCCTGGTACCATTTCAGTAAATCGCCTTTTCACCCTCTCCAAGGCCTTGACATCCTTCCTAAACTGTGGTGCGCAGAATTGGACACGATTCTCCAGCTAAGGCCTAACTAGTGATTTATAAAAGGTGTAGCGTACCTTCCTTCCTTTCGTACTATCTGCCTCTATTTATAAAGCTCAGGATCCCGTGTGCTGTTTAACAGCTTTATCAACTTGTCCTGCCACAAGCAAGTTGTCAGTGGTAACGTCCCCTTTCTCTGACCAATTGAAGAAAGAACAGGACTTTACATGGAACTGTCTGGATGAGGTTAAGAAGATCATCTCTGAAGCAACAGTATGAAAATACTTATACATAATAAAGATGTAGTTGTACATCTGAAAGAGAATTGGGAGCATGCCTCATGGAAGAAGGTTATTGTTACGTTTAAGAATTATTTGACCATTTTTCCACAGAAAGGATTTGAAAATATGTGTTACTTTTAATGTTTTTTAAGCAAAATGTATTCACAAAAAGTTAAAAAAAAACTGCTTATGGGAGTAACTGACGCTACTGAACCTGAGAAGGTATCAATGGCCAACCCGAATTTGTAAAACTTATGCTTCAAGATCACAAAGTATCTGCAGCACAGAAACAGGCCAATCGGCCCAACAGGTCCACACGCACCTCTTCATCTAACCCTGTCAACATATCCTTCAATTCCATTCTCCTTCATGTGGTTAACTAGCTTCCCCTTGAATCCATCGCTGCTACTCACCTCAACTACTCCTTGTGGTAGCAAGTTACACATTCTAACCACTCTCTGGGTAAAGAGGTTTATTCTGAATTTCTTTTGGGATTTTTTAGTGACTACCTTATATTTATGGCCCGTGGTTCTGGTCACACCCATAAGTGAAAACATATTATCTATGTCTACCCCAGCGAACGCTTTCATAATCTTAAAGACCTCTATCAGGTTACCCCTTAGTCTTCTCTTTTCTAGAGAAAAGAGCCCCAACTTTTTCAATCTTTCCTGATAGGTATAACCTCTCAGTTCTGGTATCATTCTAGTAAATCCTTTTTGCACCTTCTCCAGTGCCTCTATATCCTTTTTATAATATGGGGACCAGAACTGTTCACAGTACACCAAGTGTGGTCTAACCAAAGTTCTATACAAGTTTAAAATAACGGCCCAGAAATTCGAGTCGGGGGCTTCCTGCGGGTGCAAGCCCCCGACCTGCACTTACCTAGCGCGCCGGCCATTGAGCTGTGGGCCCGCGTGGGATTCCGATCCTGGGCCTCCTCCAACTGCCGGCGCATAGTGCTTGCGTATCCCAGGGGCGCAGTTAGTTCGATGCGTCCCCTAGGATCACATGGGCCATGGAGAGCCAATGGTAGCAGGGAATGCTTCATTCATAAGTTTGACAGGAAGAGCTGTCAAGTCTATAAATACTATAATCCCCAAAAACATCACTAAATCATCGAATAAATTTTTTTTTAATCACATTTTTAAAATAACTATAAATTACATGAAATAACTATTTTAAACAATTTAAATTTTTGAAAAAATTAATTACATTTTCTAACGGGGCTAAAAATAAACTTACCTTTCTTTAAAGTATTTCAAAATAATAAACCTGTGGAAAAAATGTTTTAATTTTAATTAATTCACCACTTACCTTGTTAGAAGTAGGCCTTGTGCCTGCTTTTTAAAAGTGTAACTGCTGGAGACTTACCCTCCCGGAGAAAGCTGCAAAAAAAACGTAAGTTCGATGCGCACGCGCTGCCTCTCCGGTGCACGCGTTCCACCTGTCAACCCCTTCTTTCAGGGGAATGGAAGTACCGGTTTCCCGCGCATGCGCAGTGCATGCACGAAACTGGCACTTTCATTGGGCCTATGCGTGAGTACCCCGTGCGTACTTACGCGTTGGGACCCGGATTTCTAGGCCAACATCTCTGCTTTTCAAATATATCCTTCTAGAAATGAACCCCAGTGCTTTGTTTGAATTTTTATGGTCTTATTAACCTGCATCGCTACTTTTAGTGATCTCTGTATCTGTACACCCAGATCCCGCTGTTCCTCTACCCCATTGAGACACTTAGGGTTGGATGTTACCAAACTCGGTGGGTCCATGGCGGGCAACATTGGTGGCGGGTCCCACCCTCGCTGCTGACTCCAGCCCGCTGTCTAAAATGATGTTCCCCTGATTGGGCTTGTTAAACCCGTCCAGCGCATTTGCCGGCCAATTGAAGGAAGCGGGTCTGATGACGTCATTTAAAGACGGGTCATCAGCCGGTTTCCTTAAAGGGACCATGCGCAAATTTAGTTTGACAGTTGTGCTGTCAGTGTTCTACAGCACTGAGGTGCTACAAACACTGACAAGCACTGCACAGAGGTACACGGCTGCACCCAGGCTCTCCCATGACTCCCTCCATGTGCTTCTGGAGGGAGTCACAGCACAAAGGGAGGTTCTCTTCCCTTCCCATGGGTGTAAGAGACCTCCCCAGGAGACCAACGCAGCCTAGTTGCACATTGCACAGGAGGACACAAGCAGGGATGTTGTCAGGAGGACCAGGCTGCAGTAATGCAAACCTTTCAATGATCTCAGTAGATCATGTGGCCTCCTTATTCTTTCTACCAAAATTTATTACCTCGCACTTATCTATATTGAAGTTAATTTACCAATTACATGCCCATTCTACAAGGTTATTAATGTCTTCCTATATCTTGTCGCAGTCTCCTCTATATCCTCCAATATGGTGTCATCCGCAAATTTTGAAATTGTACTTCTGATCCCCGAGTCCAAATCGTTTACATAAATGGTGAACAACAGTGGTCCCAGCACCGATTCTTTTGGAACACCACTTCCCACCATTTGCCAATCTGAGTAACTACCATCTCTGTTTTCGGTTTTGTAGCTAGATCCTAATAGAAATTGAGATAAATTATAATCAAAGAGAAAAATAGCCCTTAGCCTTTGTTTTTGGTTTGGTCAAATGTGAGCAATACATCTTTGAGAAGAAAATGATTGCAGAAAGTGATTGAAAATTGGTTGAATCCATTTTGAAAAAAGTTCTAATTAGTGTGCTTAAACAGCTCAGAGAATGATATTCCACCTTCAAAAAGATGACTTTGAGGCTGTCTACAAGAATAGCAAGGGGATATTGAGTACATGTCAATTTGACACACATTCAGAAACAGAAGGAGGTAGATAGCATTAGTACCCCTGAGGATAGAATGACTATTCAATAAACTACGAGAGAAGAAGATTTGAAACTGTTGATAATGACAACAGTAAAAGGTGGCCCGATACAGGTGTCACCCAGATTTCCTTGCATTTCAACATTAAGACATGAGCTGAGCATAAAGAATGGATGCAAGGGAGATTGAATAGTTATAATGCTGTGTATGTGAAAGGAAATAAAGTACAGAGTTCAGTCAAGCTACATCAGAATCCAAAGTTGATTTCAGAAAACCTGAAAATTAATTTCATGCCATCTCATAAACAAAGTCAACAAGATATGTATGCACTTTCAAGCTAAACAGTAAAAGGAACCCCTTCTTAGCTACTCAGTGCCAATAAAGCCCTGGGAGAAAATGAAAGTGTAATCAGTTTGAAGCAGCTAGAAGAAACTATCTCAAGTTTCGACTATCGCTCTGATTTCTTTCCAATTGACAGACTGATTGATTCATAATGTAGAGCTCATTTGCACGCTCTGGTATTCCAAATGAAGTTATGTCAGACAATGGACCACCATCTAACTTAGAATTCCAAGTGTTTGTACACTGTAAGTTCTGTCTTGTTGCCAGATCACAAAGCTATCTAAAGTCCAATGAACACTGTTTAAAACTGCCAAAGCAATCTGTGAAAAAAAAACCCCACATAAGGCCAGCAACAAGGCAATCCTTGTTTTTCTTAATGGATGCAACATACCAAGTGAGATACTGGACAGCTATTTGACAGATGAAGCAAGGTACCTCCCTACTGCGATAGCAAAATACTGCAGATGTTGGAAATCCGAATTAACAACAGAAAATGCTGGAAAAACTCAGCAGGTCAGGCAACATCCGTGGAGAGAAATTTGGCGTTTCGGGTCGAACCCTTCTTCAAAACTGGAAAGAAAAGAAAATAGATTGAAGGCAGGGCTGCGATCGGACAAAAGAAGTGAAAGAGACAAAAGTAGTAGAAGAGACAATAAAAGGTGTTCGAAGCCAGACGAGATGGTAATAGGCTGAGATTAGGTGTGAAGTGTACTGGCAGGGCAAGAGATAGCTGCCAGGTGGGAGAGGGAAACAAAAGGGAAGGGGGGGGAAAGGAGTGGAAAAATTACAAGTGAAAAAGTAATAGGGGCCGAGGTTATGATCTGAAATTGTTGAACTCGATATTGAGTCCGGAAGATGAGGTGCTGTTCCTTGAGTTTACATTGAGCTTCCGTGGAACAATACAAGAGGCCAAGGACGGTGAGGTCCGAGTGGGAATGGAGCGGTGAATTAAAATGACAGGCGACCGGAAGCTCGGGGTCACCCTTACGGACTGAACGGAGGTGTTCCGCAAAGCGGTCACCCAATCTGCGTTTGGTCTCCCCAATGTAGAGGAGACCGCATCGTGAGCAGCGAATACAGTATACTAGATTGCGAGAAGTACAAGTAAATCGCTGTTTCACCTGGAAGGGGTGTTTGGGGCCCTGGACAGTGGGAAGGGGGGAGGTATAGGGGCAGGTGTTACATCGCCTCCGCTTGCACGGGAAGGTGCCAGGCGAAGGGGAAGGGCTGTTTGGGGTGATAGAGGAGTGGACTAGGGTGTCTTGGAGGGAGCGATCCCTACGGAATGCTGAAAGGGGAGGGGAGTGGAAGATACGTTTGGTGGTGGGATCACTTTGGAGGTAGCGGAAATGCCGAAGGATGATCCGTTGAATGTGGAGGCTGGTGGAGTGAAAGGTGAGGACAAGGGGAACCCTATCGTGGTTCCGGGAGGGAGGGGCAGGGGCGAGGGCAGAAGTGCGGCAGATAGAACTGACACGGTCGAGGGCAGTGTCAACCACGGTAGAGGGGAATCCTCGGTTGTGGAAAAAGGAAGAGAAGCACTGGTGTGGAAGGTGGCATCGTCGGAGCAGATACGGCGGAGACGGAGAAACTGGGAGAATGGAATAGAGTCCTTACAGGAGGCGGGGTGGGAGGAACTGTAGTCCAGGTAGCTGTGGGAGTCAGTGGGCTTGTAGTGAATATTGGTCGATAACCTATCCCCAGAGATGGAGACGGAGAAGTTGAGGAAGGGAAGGGAAGAGTCAGTGATGGACCATGTGAAGGTGAGGGAAGGGTGGAAATTGGAGGCAAAGTGAATGAAATTGTCTAGTTCGGGGCGAGAGCAGGAAACGGCACCGATACAGTCATCAATGTACTGGAAAATGAGGTGAGGGAGGGGACCCGAGTAGGACTGGAACAAAGATTGTTCCACATAGCCCACGAAAAGGCAGGCATAGCTAGGACCCATGCAGGTACCCATGGCAACACCTTTGATTTGGAGGAAATGAGTGGAGTTAAAGGAGAAGTTGTTCAATGTGAGAACAAGTTCAGCCAGGCGGAGGAGGGTGGTGGTGGATGGGGACTGGTCGGGCCTCTGTTCAAGGAAGAAGCGGAGCGCCCTCAGGCCATCCTGTTGGGGGATGGAGGTGTAGAGGGATTGTACGTCCATGGTGAAAAGGAAGCGGTTGGGGCCAGGAAACTGGAAACTGTTAAAGTGGCGGAGGGTGTCCAAAGAGTCGCGGATGTAGGTGGGAAGAGACTGGACAAGGGGAGAAAAGATAGAGTCAAGATAGGGAGAGATAAGTTCCGTGGGGCAAGAACAGGCTGAAACGATGGGTCTACCAGGGCAGTCCTGTTTGTGGATCTTGGGAAGGAGGTAGAAGCGGGCTGTGCGGGGTTGGGGAACTATGAGGTTGGTGGCAGCGGGGGGAAGATCTCCAGAGGAGATGAGGTCAGTGACAGTCTTGGAAACGGTGGTTTGATGTTCGGTAGTGGGGTCATGGTCCAGGTGGAGGTAGGAGGAGGTGTCTACTGCAAGCTGAGTTCTGAGAGTGAGGATAAGTGATTTAAAAGACAAGCTCAGAGAGAAGGAACAGTTGTTAAAATTCACCTAACCGAGAAAGGGAAATGGATGCAGCGAAAAGCTCAACAGCAAGTGAATGTCAGACCCTGCAATGAAAGGATCTTTATCTCATTCCCCTCTCAATTAAATCTCACCCTCACACACTATGCATGCTGCTGCTGCTTTCAAAAGCCACACATCTATCTCTGTTTACACAAGTCACTAAATGTTAACTCTTGTCCCTTTCTTAAGAACATAAGAACATAGGAATTAGGAGCAGGAGTAGGCCAGACGGCCGCTGTAGCCTGTTCCGCCATTCAATAAAATCATGGCTGATCTTTGACCTCAACTCCACTTTCTCTTGGCTCGCCTAGAGTTGAAAAATCTATCGATCTCAGCCTTGAATATACTCAACGATTCAGCATCCACAGCTCTCTGGGGCAGAGAATTCCAAAGATTCACAACCCTCTGAGTGAAGAAATTCCTTCTCATCTCAGTTTTAAATGGACGACCCCTTATCCTGAGACTATGCCCCCTAGTTCTAGACTCTCCAGCCAGGGGAAACAACCTCTCAGCATCTACCCTGTCGATCCCCCTCAGCATCTTATATGTTTCAATGAGATCACCTCTCATTCTTCTAAACGCCAGAGAGTATAGGCCCATTCTACACAATCTCTCCTCATAAGACAACCCTCTCATCCCAGGTCCCAATCTTGTGAACCTTCATTGCACCACCTCCAAGCAAGTACATCCTTCCTCAGATAAAGAAACCAAAAATTGTGCACAGTACTCCAGGTGTGATCTCACCAAAGCCCTGTACAATTGTAGCAAGATTTCCTTACTCTTGCAATAAAGGCCAACATGCAACTTGCCTTCCTAATTGCTTGCTGTACCTGCATGCTAACTCTCGGGCCATGATTTTCCTTACCTCGGCGGGTATGGATTCTACTTCCTGATCTTCTGAACCAAGATCCTTTCTGACTACTGTCCTTATGTCATCCTTTATTATCTGGGCTACCCCACTCCTTTTCCATTTTGCTTGTCTTTTCGAAACATCAAGTACCCTGGAATATTTAGTTCCCAACATTGGTCATCTTGCAACCACATCTCTGTAATAACTATTAGATTAAGCCATTTATTTCTATTTGTGCCATTAATTCATCTATCTTGTTACAAATGCTTTATGGATTCAGATAAAGAGCCTTTAATTTTAACTTTTGACCATTATTCTCTGCTTCCTCCTTATTTACTGATGCACTGTTACTGTTAAACTTTTTGTCCCTTCCTGTCACTCTGCTTATCTTTACCCAAATAGCTACACCACTCCATTGCCTTGACTTTTCTCTTTAGATTTCTAAATTTCCCCTCACCTGACCCCACCCCCCTTATTAGTTTAAAGCCATATCTACAGCCCAAGTTATTCGATTTGCTATGACACTAACCCCAGCCCGGTTTAAGTGGAGCCCATCCCAATTGAGCAGCTCCCCCTTTCCCCAGTACTGGTGCCAATGCCCCATGAATCGAAACCCCTTCGTTCCACACCACTCTTTGAGCCACACATATAACTCTCTGATCTGCTTGTTCCTATGCCAATTTGTGCATGGCTCAGGTCACAATCCAGAGATTATTACCTTTGAGGTTCTGCATTTTAATTTGGACCCTAGCTCCTCAAACTCGCTCAGCAGAACCTCATTCCTAGTTCTACCTATGTTGTTGGTTCCTACGTGGACCACAACAACTGGATCCTCCCCCTCCCACTCCAAGTTCTTCTCTAGCCATGAGGAGATATCCTTAACCCTGGCACTGGGCAGGCAAAACAGCCTTCACAACTCCCAGTTGTGGCTGCAGAGAACAGTATCCCCTTTACTATACTGTCCCCTACCACTACAACATTCCTTTTCACTCCCCCACTTGAATGGCCTCCTGTACCATGCTGTTGTGGTCAGTTTGCTCATCCACCCTGCAGGCTTTGCCCTTGTACACACAGGCAGCAAGAACCTCATACCTGTTGGATAAGGATAAGGGCTGAGGCTCCTCCAGCACTGCATCTGGGGTCCCCTTACCTCCCTGAGTTGCAGTCACACCCTCCTGTCCCTGACCACTAACCAGACCTGTACCACTACCTAACCTAAATGGTGTGACTGTCTCCTGGATCAACGTGTCCAGATAACTCTCCTCCTCCCTGATGCCCCGCAATGTCTGCACCTCAGACTCCAGCTCAACAACTCTGAGCTGAAGCTCATTGAGATACAAACACTTAGTGCAGATGTGGTCATCCGGGATCACGATGCTCTCCACAAACTCCCACATGCTGCAGTTGCGGCACACCTCCTGCACTGCCATCCCTATATAAATTTGTTTTATTTATTTAATTAATTAAAGTTTATGGCCTAGAAATTCATTGTAGCCACTTTTGGGGCGGTAAAGTTGGGCGGCCGCTAAAGTTTGCGCCCGCCGCAAAATCGAGGCCACTTCTCCGATATTCATTAGCTTCGCCCTAAGAGTTTGCTCGAGCGCTAAAACTGGCGCTGGACGCCTCTCTTTAGGCGCTAAGCCGGAGGTGCTGAGTGAGAGCGCCGAGGCCGGGCGCAGCGCAGGTGCGGCCATCTCGTGATTGACAGCAGACACCCTGGCGCCGGCCAGCTCTTAAGGGGGAAGGGTCGACTTGGTCTGCTGCCACGCCCTGGATAGTGGAGCCCTCCAGCTAGGCCTGAACACTGCTGCTGGACCCAAATAGCGCCTGAAGCCATGCAGAAGGACCGTGAACGAGCGCAGCGCTTCTCAGAGCTTGATCTGAGTGTGCTGGTTGGTGGTGTGGAGAAGAGGCGCCATATTTTGTACCCAGACAATGGCAGGAAGGCGCCGGTCCGCGTCTACCAGAGAGCCTGGAGGCATGTCGCCAGCAAGGTGTCAGCCAACAGCGAAGTCCCCAGGACCGGTGTCCAATGCCGCAAAAAGTTTAATGACCTCACTCGGATTGTCAGGGTGAGTACCCTTTCCAGTGACCTCCTCATCCTTGCATGTGCACCTCACATTATGGGCAAAGGGACCTGAAAGCCCTAATGGCCAGCCCTCATCCAGCAGCTATGGGACAGGCATGAACATCAATTGCACATTCTGCACTTAACACACTGGCCAAGCTATTCCACCATGGGAGGCAGTGCACACAAGATCAGGGCGACACACTGGCCAGGCTATTCCACCATGGGAGGCAGTGCACACAAGATCAGGGCAACACACTGGCCAGGCTACTCCACCATGGGAGGCAGTGCACACAAGATCAGGGCGACACACTGGCCAGGCTATTCCACCATGGGAGGCAGTGCACACAAGATCAGGGCGACACACTGGCCAAGCTATTCCACCATGGGAGGCAGTGCACACAAGATCAGGGCGACACACTGGCCAGGTTATTCCACCATGGGATGCAGTGCACACAAGATCAGGGCGACACACTGGCCAGGCTATTCCACCATGGGAGGCAGTGCACACAAGATCAGGGCTACACACTGTACTTAGAGGCCGTCCTTTCTCTTGCAGGCCAAGCTGGCCAATAATAAGAAGAGCCGGACTGCGACCGGGGGAGGTCGACCCCAGATCCAGCCGCTCACCGAGCTGCAACATCGCGTGGAGCGCATCATGGGTGGCTGGGTGATTGGCCTCGTTGCATGTGGAGATGCTGACCCTGTTCTGGGCACCAATGGTAAGGACATCACCTTTTGGACCTCTCTCGTCCCACTTGCGCATCAGATCTACATCCTTTGCCACTGTCCGACCAATGCGCTGAATGCCACCACTCATGCATCCCTCGCTGATGCCCTCTCCTCACTCTAAAGCTACTCTTGTGCCTTCCTGCTTTCAGATGGTGAGGAGGAGGTCCCTGAACTTGCCAGTGACAGCCCCTCAGAAGAGGAGGAGGAGGAGGAGCAAGAGGAAGGCGGCCCATCAGGGGAACCCTCAGCCGCGGCAACCCATGCGAATGTAGGGGACACGTCTTCCCTGGAGGGGAGCATGGCGGAAGTGTCGGAGGGGAGGGGAGCTCATGGGACCTGCGGCCTGCAGAAACGCGGGAGGGGGGTGGAAGCTCAGCGGCCTTCTCCCCAGAGGGGGGAAGGGTCGGAGGGGAGTCCAATTGCTGGGCCCAGCGGCGTCCAGCAACGCAGGAAGGGTCGGCCAGCTCGGCGGCCTTCTCCCCAGAGGGAGAGTCCAGCCTCCAGTCTGGAGATGGTCTTCGCCGAGGAGATGGAACGCCTCGAGGACTTGTCCGCGGACTCGGAGCGCCGGCACACGGAGCTCATGGGGGTAGTGGCACGGTTGCCTGAGGCCATTGAGTCCCTCTCTCGGAGTGTCACCGACGTCGGGGCCTCACAGGCCATCAGTTTGGCGGAATTCGGGGCAGAGCAGGCAGCGAGTCGGGCGGCATTCGGGGCAGCTCAGGCAGCGAGTCGGGCGGCATTCGGGGCAGAGCAGGCAGCGAGTCGGGCGGCATTCGGGGCAGCTCAGGCAGCGAGTGGGCAGCTGATCAGTGGTGCCGTGCAGTCACTGGGTGCTCTGATGAGGTCACTGAACAGGTCAACACGGGCACTCACTGCTGCCACACTCGCTGTGTCAGCCAGGCATCGCCAGGGCACCCGGCGCGCTGCAGCAGCACAGCGGTCTGTCCCTCGGCAGATTGGTGCGCATGCTGCAGTGCTGGCCCGGCCGAGTGCCAGTGTCTCAGGCGACCAGCGAGCGCCTGCCATCCGCCAGCTTGCCCCCATTCCTCCAGCCACCACTGCCACTCCCCCAGTGGAGCTGCCAGGAGCTGCTGCAGCGACTGATGCTGGCCAGCCACAGCTGCAGCATTCAACAGCCGCCCGCTCGACGGCCAGACCTCGACTAGGCCAACCCCCAAGGGCATCTGCCGTCACGACATGTGCCCCTCTGGAGCCTGCCCCCAGCCTTGCAGCAGCCAATGGCCTTACTTTGAGGAGGAGCAGCAGGGCGGGCAGGGGCCACACAAAGATGGCCAAGGCATCGCCCTAGCGGGCCAAAAAGTCGAATGTGTGGCCAGTTGTGTTTGTTTTTTGAGGCCGAGAATTGGATGTTTGTTTTTTGAGGCCGAGAATTGGATGTTTGTTTTTTGAAGGCCGAGAATTGGATGCTTGTTTTTTGAAGGCCGAGGATGTGATGTTTGTTTTTTACGAAGGCCGAGGATGATGGCCATTTTAGTTGCACTGTTTTGTTAATCCTCTCCAGGTTGTGGGAGCGAGTAATGTGTTTGAGTGTTTTTTGGGGGTTTCGTCTGTTTTTGCTTTTCATGTGGGAAGGGCCCTGAGTTTGTACAATAAAGCATTTTATTTATTAACATTGTCCATGTTTGATCTTTGAAGTGTTTGTTGCCTTAACCGGCTGAGGGCTTGCGGAGCGGCTGCAATCATGTTCTTTCATTGGCACAAGCCATTCCCTGACAGGGGGCCTAGAAGTTACGTTCAATAAGCCGCCGACGGGCGGCCCTTGGACCTTGTGCCTCCCTCCTGGGCTGGTACTCCTCGTCCTCCTCCTCCTCATGCTCCTCCTGCTCCTCCTCCTGAGGTGGTGGTCCAACGTGAGGTGGCAGTGCCTGAGTCCTGCGGATAGCCAGGTTGTGCAGCATGCAGCAAACGACGACGAATTGGGAGACTCGCTCCTGCGAATACTGGAGGGCTCCCCCGGAGCGATCGAGACAGCGGAACCATTGCTTGAGGACGCCGATTGTTTGTTCTATGATGTTCCTAGTCGCTTGATGGCTCTCGTTGTATGCCTCTTCAGCAGGGGTCGTGGGCGCGCGGAGCGGGTTCATGAGCCAGGTACACAAAGGATAGCCTTTGTCTCCAATAAGCCATCCTCTTGGGTGAGGCTGTGCCTGGAACATGTCAGCCACAGTTGTCTGTCGCAGGATAAAGGCATCGTGGCTGCTGCCTGGAAAGCGGGCATTGACAGCTAGGATGCGCTGCCCGTGGTCACACACCAGCTGTACGTTGAGGGAATGGTAGCCCTTCCGGTTGCGGTAATCCTCGGCATGCTCCAGAGGTGCCCGCAAAGCCACATGCGTGCAGTCAATGGCGCCCTGCACCATGGGGAAGCCCGCTATTCTTGCAAATCACGCTGCACGCTGCTGCTGCTTGTCCAGGGTCATGGGGAAGGAGATGAATTGATGTCTCCTTCTGAAAAGGGCTTCGGTCACCTGGCGGATGCAGCAATGCACGGCGAACTGGGAGATGTTAGCGATGTCCCCAGCAGCGGATTGGAAGGAGCCGGTGGCATAGAAGTCGAGAGCCACCGTCACCTTCACTGCCACTGACAGAGACGTCCTGCGCATCAGCTGTGGCTGCAGATCTCTGTGAAGCAGCTGGCAGATGTCTGCAACCACCTCCCTTCTGAATTGCAGCCTCCTAACACACATCGCGGCAGACATGGTCAGATAGGAGGACTGCTGGCGGTAAACCCTGGGTGGGTAAGGCCTCAGTTGGCGACGCCTGTTGCCCCCTCTGCATCTAGCCAGGGCTGCCACTCTCTCACAGCGTCTGTAAGCCCTTCTGGCACAAGGCTGAAAGTCAGCGTTGGCACCCAATGCAGCCCCCATTATATGCTGGCAAACACTGAGCTCTCAATGAAGGCAAAGATAATTGCTAAGCTCTGGCCTGAGCCAAAAATACCTGTCCTAGTGTTGGTCCAAACCAGTAAGCTCTCCTCCTTGGTCTCTCTCCAAAAAACCGTTGCACAAGAGTGAATGCTGCAAAATGGCTGGCCTTTATAGTGCAGGGTAAGTGCCCTTTAATTAGCGCTCCCCGCGGCCCGCCTCGGCTGTGTACCGTTCCACTTCACAGTCGTTAGGGCCGCCCGGTGCACAATGGGCCGGCGCGAGTGAAGTTCCAGTTCGGGGCGCACAAAGGGCGTTGCACGACGAAATGACGTCATGATCTGCGCGCGTAGCAGGGCGCGCGCTAAGACTTTGCGCCGGCGCTAACTGTGTACTGAAGTTGGGGCGAGGCGCAGATCGCGCTGCGCCCGGGCGCTAAGCGCCTAGCGCTCGAGATCTACTCCTCCTAAGGCACTAACGGCTGGCGCGCCCAACTGAATTTCTAGGCCTATGTATTTAATTAACTTAGCTTATAGTTTAGATTTTAATTAATTACTAGATCTAGATTAAGTTATAGGTAGATGTAATTAAATATTTACCTGTAACACAAAGCACTTAAGTATTGGAGGCAAAAAGCAACACCTCCTTCCCACTCTCTCAAAATTTGCAACTTTAACACTCTATTTAGGAGCACTCTGTTAAGACCACTCAGTGCAGGCCACTTCAGATTCTTCCATTTCGGATCCAAAAACTCCACACAGCCCTCAGGGAACAGAACAAGAAGAGGGCAACACTACACAGGAGGAAGCATGACTGAATATTACACTCGCAGACACCAGCTCAGAGACAGAAAAAGGAGTTAAAATCCCCCAGCAATTCGTGGCGAGGAAGAGATACCCCGTGAATTGTGAATCGTGTCAAGTTGCTGGCTGATTTGCACTGCTCCACTGTTAGTTTCACACAAACAGCATCTTGCACTCAATCTTCCTATGAGTTTCATGAAGTTGCTTCATTTGCACATTAATTGTCCATTAAACTCACCATAGAAAAGTAAATCTAGTAATTAACAGCATAAGTACCCTTTTAATGATGTGATAATTGTTAATGACTGCCAATCAACCTTTCTCCTCTTTTGGTAAAGCCAAATAAATTGAACAAATAAACTGTAACTAAACCTCTAAAAAATCTTTAAATAAACCTTCCAATCAACCTTTCTGGCCCAGAAAATGAACAACTAAAAGTATGGAGGTAATGAATTGTTGTTGGAGATTTTTAAAATGTCAAATTTAAAAATGTTCAATTTTTTATTTTTCCTTTCTGTCTCTTTTTCTCTCTCTCTTAATCTAATCTTTCTTTCCCACTTTTTTTTCTGTACTTGATTTGTCATTGAATTCACCCACACTAATGCACCCTCCTTCTCAGTCCTTCCTCTGTTTATTTCGCAATCATTGGTGAAGGAGATATCCCACTGGTCCCACCATTCACCAAGGTCCCAGATGCCCTGTTTCCCTTGCTGTTATCAGCTTGCACTTCTAGCAACTTTGCAAGCTGAAGGGTGCAAGAAAAAGTCTAACTAACTGAACATGCCACAGAGATGCCCTGTGGATATGGTAGCATAGTGGTTATGTTACTGGACTAGCTAATCCAGAGGCCTGGAGATGTGAATTCATAATCCCACCATAGGCAGCTGGGGAATTTAAATTCAATCAATTAAATAAATCTGGAATTTAAAAAAAATCTAGTAACAGTAATGGTGACCATGAAACTACCAGGTCATAAAAACCCATCTGGCTCACTAATGTCCTTTAGGGAAGGAAATCTGCCGTCCTTACCCGGTCTGGCCTATATGTGACTCCAGACCCACAGCAATGTGGTTGACTCTTAACTGCCCTCTGCGATTCAACAAGCAGCTCACCACCACCTTCTTGAGGGAAATTCGGGATGGGCAATAAATGCCGGCCTTGTCAGCGACGCCCACCTCCCGTGAATGAATTTTAAAAAGTTGGTGCCATTGTTTTTTCAAGTGGTTTATTTTGCCCAAGTACCTGTATTGAAAAAAATAAAGCTGCACATCATGTGCTCATGCAAAAGGAAGAAATGGCTTCCCAGTGTGTTTTTAAGTAAAACTGTAACTGTCCTTTAACTCTCCTCGAGGTATTACAATAAGAAACAAGAATTCAAAGGCTGACAGACACATTTTATAAAGGTACTTTATTAAAGGGGCATCCACCTCATGGAAATGTTAGGCTAATAATTTTGGGAAGACGACTCAGAAAGTCATGCCTCATTTTTGCTGTGACTGTGTCATGTGGGTGTGGTCTGATATTTTTCAATGCGATTTACATTACTCATTGTGTGTTTATAAACAGACTGACAAAAGATTTCTCAAATAACCTTTTCATGAAGATAATCTTTCTTTAAATGAAGTTTCCTTTGGGAAGTCCACCAGCTATGAATGCAGGCGACGCAGTTTAAAAGGCAGCAAATTCACCTTAAGGAAAATACACAGGACTGATCTATTGGGGGGAATTTGAACACCACCACAACGGGTGGAAGAGGGTCGGCTAGGAGGGGGGATACGTAAAAAATAAAAAAAGAATCGCTTAAGGTGGCCCCGACCCACTGCGTACTTCC
Organism: Somniosus microcephalus; assembly: GCF_052327205.1. Classification (NCBI taxonomy): domain Eukaryota; kingdom Metazoa; phylum Chordata; class Chondrichthyes; order Squaliformes; family Somniosidae; genus Somniosus; species Somniosus microcephalus. The sequence goes on along the minus strand of NC_140993.1, from coordinate 88,440,552 downwards.
CTGCCACCATTTTTATGGTGGCTGGTTGCATGGCGTGTCTGTGCTCTGCTCTAGAGAGGCGGGACACCTTATTATAATATTTAAATCAGACTCCAACAGTGCAGTTGGGAGCCTGATTTAAATGTAATGGTTGCCGGCCGGATTTCCAAGGCCTTGGGAAACCCAGCAGCTAAATGGAGACGGGAGCAGCCGGATCAAGCAGGTAAGTGCTTTTTAGTAACACTGCTTGTGAGCCAGGAGGAGCAGGAGAGCTACACCACCTCCCTTCAAGCAAATCTTCTGCTGCGATCGGCCGACCTCCCGCACACCCCTCCCCGCCACCCCGCCAAACCCACAATCCTGGTCCTTCTGTCCCAAGAACTCTCCCAGTTCTCCCTACGCCCGATTGCTGGTCTGACCCCCCCCACCCCCCACACCCGCTGCCCTGTGATCTCTCTCTCCTGATTTCCAGTTCACCTCCCCCACTTCTAGGAGTCAGCCATGGCTCCGTTGGTAGCACCCTTGCCTCAGAAGGCTGCGGGTTCAAGTCCTGCTCCAGAGACTTGAGCTCAAAATTCTAGGCTGACACTCCAGTGCAGTGCTGAGGGAGTACTGCACTGTCAGAGGTGCCATCTTTCGGATGAGACGTTAAACCAAGGCCCCGCCCCATCTGCTCTCTCAGGAGGCCGTAAAAGATCCCATGGCACTATTTCAAAGAAGAGCAGGGGAGTTATTCCCGGTGTCCTAGCCAATGTTTATCCCTCAATGTACATCACTAAAACAGATTATCTGGCCATTATCACATTGCTGTTTGTGGGAGCTTGCTATGCACAAATTGGCTGCCGTGTTTCCTACATTACAACAGTGACTGCACTCCAAAAATAGAACTTAATTGGTTGTAAAGCGCTTTGGGACATCCAGTGGTCGTGAAAGGCACTATATAAAATGCAAGTCTTTCTTTAATTTTGTCTTCCGCCCCACGATCTCTCCCGGACCCCCCTCCCTCCAGATTGACAATCATACTCCCCCACCCCCCACCAACCTCTGATCTTTCTCGGATGCTGAGGACCGTCCCCAACGGTCCCCGGCTGCGGCCTTCTACCAGTGGCTTTTGTGCCCGATAGCCTGTGTAGAAAAGCCTGTCAATCTGCCCAGCTGTCGAAAAGGAAACTGGGTTAAAAAAATGATATTGAGGTCCTGTCATTAAATTCGGCAGGACCTCAGCGCTCTCGGGATTTCCGTGAATCCCTCCCACAAACGCGCTTCCCCCCATTCCCTCCCCGCCTCCCTGTAAACATCAGGATCATTGACTCATTAGTGGCCCTTGATGAGCTGTAACATGATTACAATCATCAGGGACTTGCAGAGAAATAACTGAAATAGGTTACAGCTCAGTTAAAATAACCTTTGTAGCCCTTTTTAAACACCTTTACTGGAGCAGACAAATTAAACCTAGTTCCCACCGCCATTGATTTAATTCAGCCTCTCTGTTACAGACATATTTTTACAGAATTACAGGTAATGTGTAGGAAAGCATGTGAAATTAAAAGGTTGAAGACACATAAATGTGAGGAGTCTAATTTAGAGCATTGTGATCCACTTGCATTTTGCTGAGTTAAATTCATGATGGCTGGAGAGAAGTGAATGGATTGGTCGAGCCTTGGGTTGCAGGATAAAAGGTTCTGATGCGGGACACCGTTGGGGAGACAAAACAGGGGAATAAAAATGAATCATAGGTTTCAATCAGTCTTACTCCCGTGCAAAAAAAAACTTAATTTCAAAACAGTGCTCAATTGCCAGGAGTATAATTTTTCATCCTCTGTCTACAACAGCCAGGCACATGGTCTGTAGAGGATACTGAAAGCCTCCTGTGAAAACACACAAGTGAATTGTAGTCAGTTTCATGAATGGAAATGAAAACCACATTTCACTGGGAGGCATTCAGTATTCCAAATAGTTTTAAAAATTAACTATTTCATGATGTTGTGGGCACTGAAATCAGAGAAAATTATGAATTACTGACACTGAGCAGGGGCGGTAATTTTGACTTTTGGCGATAGTGTAAAACGGGCAATATCGGCTTGGCCACCCATTAAACACCTCTCCTGATTTGAGTTTCCATGGAAACAAACATCGGGAGAGGTGTTTAACGGGTGGCCAAGCCGATATTGCCCGTTTTACACTATCGCCAAAAGTCAAAATTACCCGAGTGTGGGAATATAAATTCAATTTCCAGACCTAAATGACTACACAGACAGTATAAACTACCAGTACATTGAACAATCCAAAGAGACTATCAACACTGTAGAAGGTTAAGTACTATTTGAAGACCTGACAGGACTCACATAATTAAAAATCTGTACCAAATTGTGATATGCTGGGAGCACATACACAACACTGGACACTCACAGCCCTCAATTTTTCATCCATCAACTTAATGGATGGAAAATCTCCGGTTGCAAGGGCACATTTTTGCGACATGTACTCCTGGCACACACCATGGAGCAGCACATTTGGAATTTTTACCCTTAAATCAGCAGTCTCACTGAGAGCGGAAGGACGGTCGGTGTGGGAAATTGAAATTATCGCACTGGTGCAATAGGGATGCCCTTCTGAGGCTGGGGCTGAGGCACATTGTTGAAGTGGAGTACAAGAAGCTTTATTCTGCATCTAGCTGGGTTAAACACTGATGCTGGGTACCTGAAATGGGAAAGTGCTCCATTTCCCAGTGCAAAAATCCCCCAAATTGTTGAGCACAAAATTCACCAAAAAAAAAAACCCGCCTCTCAGAGCAGCATCAATAATATAGTTCAAACCAAGTTTGAAAGGGCTATGTAGTACTAGTAAAATAGCTTGGACATGAGACTAAGAGCAACAGCTGCACCAATGGTTAAATATTCCAAATGTATGCTCCTCAAGCAGAGAAGAGGCTGCTTGAGTTCACAGCAGAAAATCGCGCGTGCACAACCCATGAAATTCGGGGGTTGCGTGCACTTGATTTTCCTGATATTAACTCCTGACACACAATCATCCAATTTACCCTTTGTCCAATGGTTTCATCTGCTAAAGATGCCAAGCAACAGTGGTCCTGAAAGAGACACACTGAGTGACAAAGACCAGGCCATGCTGCCCATGCCAAAGCATCCGGGAACTTTTATGTTTCCTTTGAACATGACTCTCGGTACATATACTGTGACATTCGCCTTTTCTTTTATTATAAGCATCTAGGGGCTGTAATATTGTTGTTTTCTTTATTTACTGTCTTCCCTGCATGGTTATGCATTTAATCTTTGTGGAAACAAATTCTTAGTCAGAAAAAAATCTGAAATTACAATGGAAAACTGGTTAATTTTCCATGGCACTATTAAAGTGACAAATGCACAGGGACACCAGGAAAGGGATTTTGTACGAAACTTTGAAATCCATAAATCCATGTTCACAGTGCTGTGCTGATAATGTCAGAAAACATCCACATTCATAATGGAGCCACAACATGCGGACTAAACAGATGAGATTGTTGAGAACCTAACACCAGTCAAGTCTTTATGACATCATCCTGGGGCTCTTTTCAATTACTCATCGGACCTCTGGTGCGATTTGTTTTCCCCCCGATGTGTTTAAATAATTCAGCACAGCTCAGCATTGTATAGAGACCAAACAGAAGGCAATGGGCCAATGCCAAGGTTGTCTTGAATAATAAAAGACAGGTCCTTCTCTGCCACAACAATCCAGTTCAGATTTAGCTAGGATACCGAGGTGCTAATATCTGCTGGTTAGTGATGGGATAAGTTGTGCTTATGGGCCTGTTTCAATTTATTCAATTCTGTTGAGGTCATATTTTCACTATACATATTGAAACACACAGGTTATTTTTCTTTTCAAACTTTATCCTTTAAGAGCATGCTAGTGAATTTGACAGTAGGGAACTGGTAGTGATTAGGGTATCCTGGGTATATTTTGAGTGTCCATGTTGATGGACAGATACCTCAACCATCACATGTGCGTATCAGAACCAATGTGCACTGGTGGCAGGTGTGTTGCATCGTCATCTGCCCTGACTGGGAACATTTACGCTAATATTTATGTCTGTAAAACAGTGGGTAGTTTTCCTTTAAAACTCGTCCTTCCTACCAGCTGAATTAATTCTAACTCTACTTCAGTGTCACAATGTAAAATACTCTTTATTCTTGTCACATAATGCAGAGCCACGCGGAAAATACACTGGCCACAATGTCAGCGGTAACACAAGTCACAGCTCCGAAAGCAAAGCTCCAACAGAAATGAGAAAAGAATTATTTCTGTTTATATAATGTCTCAAGGCCTGCCCAGCAAATAAAGACATGTATATATAAAGTGCCTTTTCATGTCTCTCAGAATCAGCCGACAGTGCTTTGAAGTGCAATGATTGTTGTTACATCAATAAAACTAGTAATTTCCTCAAAAAGCCCAGTTAGATTGTTAAGACATAATCTTCTTTTCCAGCAAGCCATGATGAGAGTATCTAATAACCCTTTCTCTGTCTAGGTGGTCATACAGAGTATCTCTAATGAACACTTCTAGCAATTTTCTCATTAATGCACAAATTCTTTATTTCATATTCAAATACACATGGGAAATTGCTTTGGTTTATATTCTACCTCATGGACAATGCCAGATGACATGTGAGTTCCGTAGTGGGGATCCCAGCAGAATTGCAGGAAAGACACGCTGCATTGAAGAAAGAAAGCTACAATGAAAATTGCTGTGAACTTCCACAAATTTGATGTCATCTTGCTGGGCCAGCCCTAAATGTGTAGTTCAATAGATTCAGCCTATGGGCTATGTGTTGTATATATTGGTTACATCCAGTGGCAGCAGTAAAAGAAAAGAGCTTGTACATCGAAACTCAGACAGCAAAATACACAATGGTGAAATAGATTCCATTTCTATTATTGTACAACACAGGGTTAAAACTACATTTCTGGGTTATTCAGCTATTTATTGTCTAGTTTTACAAACTCTAAGGCTCCCAATTGTTACTGCGGAAGGAGCTTGGCGTTTCAGACTACCAATTATACAGAACAGCATATGGCAAGGAATCTGCAAGTTAAAATTGCTGTACCCTCTGCCAACTTACCAAAGAGGAAGCAATTAGCATCGCTGATGGCCAAATGGATAAAGACACTATTTTTGGTGGCACAGGGCAGAATGGTCCTGCTTCAATTCTCAGTCTGTACTAAATTTCTGATCTCAGTTAGGGTAGCAGTTAAAATCATAGAAAATTACAGCAGTGATAGCCATTTGGCCCTTCAAATCGAAACTTTTCTTCACGTGTCACATAGTCTAACCCCACTTTCCTGCTCGCTCAGAATGTCCTTTGGTATTACTCTTTCTCAAGAAACTTGTAATTCAAGAAATCAGCTGCCATAGCTTTGGTGCAAATTTGGTGGAAACCCTGTTTAAACAACAACAGCTTGCATTTACACAGCACCTTTAATGTACTAAAACATCCCAAGGCACTTCACAGAACCGTTAACAAAATTTGACACCGAGCCACATAGGAGATATTAGGACAGATGACCAAAAGCTTGGTCAAGGAGATAGGTTTTAAAGAGGTGATAGAGGTGGAGAGGCGGAGAGGTTTAGGGAGGGAATTCCAGAGCTTAGGGCCTAGGCAACAGAAGGCATGGCCACCAATGGTGGAGTAATTAAAATCATGGATGCGCAAGAGGCCAGAATTGGAGAAGCGCAGAGATGACAAAGCGTTGTAGGCCTGGAGGAGGTTATGGAGATAGGGAGGGGCATGGCCATGAAGGGATTTTAAAACAAGGATGAGAATTTAAAATTGCATTGCCGGACCAGGATCCAATGTAGGTCAGTGAGCACAGGGGTGATGGGTAAACAGGTCTCAATTCGAGTTAGGATACGGGCACCAGAGCTTTGGATGAGCTCAAGATTATGTAGGATGGAAGATGGGAGGTCAGCCAGAAGAGCATTGGAACAGTCAAGTCTACAGGTAACAAAGGCATGGATGAGCATTTCAGCAGCACATGAGCTGAGGCAGGTGCAGTCGAGCAATGTTACAGAGGTCGAAATAGGCAGTCTTGATGATGGAGCGGATATGGGGTCAGAACTTCATCTCGGAGTCAAATATGACACCAAGTTTGCAAACAGTCTGGTTCAGCCTCAGACAGTTGCCAGAGAGAGGGATGAAGTTGGTGGCTAGGCAACAGAGTTTGTAGCACATAAATGTGGTTTCCACCAAACTTCTACTGGAAGAAGCACTGAGGGTAGCAAGGGCACAGAATGTACTCTGGGTGGGGGACTTCAATGTCCATCACCAAGAGTGACTCGGTATCACCACTACTGACCGAGCTGGCCAAGTCCTGAAAGACATAGCTGCCAGACTGGGCCTGCGGCAGGTGGTGAGAGAAGCAACACAAGGGGAAATCCTACTTGACCTCGTCCTCACGAATCTACCTGTCGCAGATGCATCTGTCCATGACAGTATTGGTAGCAGTGGCCACTGCACAGTACTTGTGGAGACGAAGTCCTGTCTTCACACTGAGGACTCCCTCCAACGTGTTGTGTGGTACTACCACCATGCCAAATGGGATAGATTCAGAACAGATCTAGCAGCCCAAAACTGGGCATCCATGAGGTGTTCTGGGCCATCAGCAGCAGCAGAATTGTATTCCACCACGATCTGTAACCTCATGGCCCGGCATATCCCTCACTCTACCATTAACATCAATCAAGGGGACGAACCCCGGTTCAATGAGGCGTGCAGAGAGCATGCCAGGAGCAGCACCAGGCATATCTAAAAATGAGGTGTCAACCTGGGGAAGCTGCAACATAGGACTAGATGCATGATAAACAATGGAAACAGCATGCTATAGACAGAGTTAAGTGATCCCACAACCAACAGATCAGATCAAAGCCCTGCAGTCCTGCCACATCCAGTCGTGAATGGTGGTGGACCATTAAGCAACTGACTGGAGAAGGAGTCTCCATAAACATCCACATCCTTAATGATGGCAGAGCCTAGCACATGAGTGAAAAAGACAAGGCTGAAGCATTTGCAACCATCTTCAGCCAGAAGTGCCAGGTGGATGATCCATTTCGGCCTCCTCCTGAGGCCCCCATCGTCACAGAAGTCAGTCTTCAGCCAATTCGATTCACTGCACGTGATATCCAGAAATGGCTGAGCGCACTGGATACAGCAAATGCTATGGGCCCCGACAATATCCCGGCTGTCGTGCTGAAGGCTTGTGCTCCAGAACTAGCCGCACCTCTGGCCAAGCTGTTCCAGTACAGCTACAACACTGGCATCTACCTGACAATGTGTAAAACTGCCAAAGCATGTCCTGTCCACAAAAAAAACAGGAGAAATCCAACCCGGCCAATTACCACCCCATCAGTCTACTCTCAAAGTAATGGAAGGTGTTGTCGACAGTGCTATCAAGCGGCACTTACGCACCAATAACTTGCTCACCGATGCTCAGTTTGGGTTCCCCCAGGACTATTCGGCTCCAGAACTCATTACAGCTTTGGTCCAAACATGGACAAAAGAGCTGAATTCCAGAGGTGAGGTGAGAGTGACTGCCCTTGACATCAAGACATCATTTGACCAAGTGTGGCATCAAGGAGCCCTAGTAAAATTGAAGTCAATGGGAATCAGGAGAAAGACTCTCCACTGGCTGGAGTCATACCGAGCACAAAGGAAGATGGTTGTGGTTTTTGGAGGTCAATCATCTCAACCCCAGGACTTTACTGCAAGACCTCCTCAGGGCAGTGCCCTAGGATTAACCATCTTCAGCTGCTTCATCAATGACCTTCCATCCATCATAAGGTCAGAAGTGGGGATTTTCACTGTTGATTGCACAGTGTTCCGTTCCATTTGCAACTCCTCAGAAAATGAAGCAGTCTATGCCCACATACAGCAAGACCTGTATGACAATCAGGCTTGGGCTGATAAGTGCCAGGTAACATTCGCGCCACACAAGTGCCAGGCAATGACTATCTCCAACAAGTGAGAATCTAACTACCGCCCCTTGACATTCAACGGCATTACCATCGCCGAATCCCCCAACATCAACATCCTGGGGCTCACCATTGACCATAAACTTAACTGGACCAGCCACATCAATACTGTGACAACAAGAGCAAGTCAGAGGCTGGGTATTCTGCAGCAAGTGTCTCACCGCCTGACTCCCCAAAGCCTTTCCACCATCTACAAGGCACAAGTCAGGAGTGTGATGGAATATTCTACACTTGCTTGGATGAGTGCAGCTCCAGCAACACTCAAGAAGCTCGACACCATCCAGGACAAAGCAGCCCGCGTGATCGGTACCCCATCCACCACGTTAAACATTCACTCACTCCATCACCGGTGCACCGTAGCTGCAGTGTGTACCATCTACAAAATGCACTGCAGCAACTCGCCAAGGCTTCTTCGACAGCACCTCCCAAACCCGCGACCTCTGCCACCTAGAAGGATAAGGACAGCAGGCGCATGGGAACACCATCGCCTCCAAGCTCCCCTTCAAGTCACACACCATCCTGACTTGGAAATATATTGCTGTTCCTTCATAGTTCCTTCGCTGGGTAAAATCCTGGAACTCCCTCAGCACTGTGGGAAAAAATTCGCCACGCAGACTGTAGTGGTCAAGAAGGCGGCTCACCACCACCTTCTCAAGGGCAGTTAGTGATGCCAGCGACGCCAATATCCCAGGAATGAATTTTTTTTTAATTGTGCAGGAGAAGCTCCAAGGAAATCCCAGGTAATATATCTGTACTGTTACTAATATCTCAGCTGTTCTTGCTTTATACTTTACAACTAGTGTTGGTTAAAGGCAGCTTAGGAACAGATGTTTTGTACAGAATTCTCATTTTGTTGCACCATGATATCCGACTGAAGCAATGTCAAGATGGATATTTATGATTGTGGAATCAATGGGCTTGACATGCCAAATGGACTTTTATTGTGCTTTCATATATTTGTAACAGTGGATTGTAAAGGAGAGTATGAGGCAGATGGGAGGAGCGAAAGTGGGTCTTTGGCCTGTTGCCACCTGCCCTTGGGAGGAATGAATGGGAATTCGGGGGAGTGGATGTAGAGTTAAAGGTGACATGAGTGACAGCAGAGCAAGGGGAGGAATGATACAGGGGTTGAGTGGGCAGTTCAAAAAGAAAGGAGTAGGGTTAGTGATGGGAATGAGGAAGTGGTAGGAACACAGGAACGTTGGAAAAGGAGTAGGCTATTCATCCCCTCAAGCCTGTTCACCAGTCAATGAGATCATGGATGATCTGTATCTTAAATGTGGACATAAGAATTCAGAATGGAAATATAAAAATAAGGACAGAATGACAGAGCTTTTATACATATGTGAAGAGAAAAAGATTGGTGAAGTCAAGCGTAGGTCCCTTGCAGTCAGAATCAGGGGAATTTATAATGGGGAACAAAGAACTGGAAGACCAATTAAATACATATTTTAGTTCTGTCTTCACAAAGGAGGACACAAATAACCTCCCAGAGATGTCGGGGAACATAGGGTCTGATGAAAGGGAGGAACTGAAAGAAATCAGTATTTGTAAGGAAATGGTGTTAGGGAAATTGATGGGATTGAAGGCCGATAAATCCCCAGGGCCTGATAATCTACATCCTAGGGTACTTAAGGAAGTGGCCCTAGAAATAGTAGATGCATTGCTGGTCATCTTCCAGAACTCAATAGGCTCTGGAACAGTACCCATGGATTGGAGGGTAGCTAATGTTACCCCACTATTCAAAAAAGGTGGTAGAGAGAAAACGGGGAATTACAGATCGATAAGCCTGACATCGGTAGTGGGGAAAATGCAAGAGTCCATTATAAAAGATGTAATAGCAGAGCACTTGGAAAACAGTGACAGGATTGGACAAAGTCAACATGGATTTAGAAAAGGTAAATCATGCTTGACTAATCTACTGGAATTTTTTGAGATGTAACTGGGAAAACAGATAAGGGAGAACCAGTGGATGTGGTGTATTTGGACTTTCAGAAGGCTTTTGATAAGGTCCCGCATAAGAGATTAGCATGTAAAGTTAAGGCACATGGGATTGGGGGCAAGGTATTGACTTGGATAGAAAACTGGTTGGCAGATAGAAAGCAAAGAGTTGGAATAAATGGGTCTTTATCCGAGTGGCAGGCAGTGACTAGTGCTGTACCGCAAGGATCGGTCCTTGGACCCCAGCTATTCACAATATATATTAATGATCTAGACAAGGGAACTAGATATAATATCTCCAAATTTGCAGACGACACAAAGCTGGGTAGGCGTGTGCGCTGTGAGGAGGATGCCGAGAAACTCCAGGATGATTTGGATAGGTTGGGTGATTGGGCAAAAGCATGGCAGATGCAATATAACGTGGATAAATGTGAGGTTATCCACTTTGGTGGCAAAAACAAGAAGGCAGATTATTATCTGAATGGCAATAGTTTGGGAGAAGGGGAAGTGCAACGAGACCTGGGTGTCCTTGTGCACCAATCGCTGAAGGTAAGCATGCAGGTGCAGCAGGCGGTTAAGAAGGCAAATGGTATGTTGGCCTTCATAGCGAGAGGGTTTGAGTACAGGAACAAGGATGTCTTGCTGCAGTTGTACAGGGCCTTGGTGAGACCACATCTTGTGTATTGTGTGCAGTTTTGGTCGCCTTATCTGAGGAAGGATGTTCTTGCCATGGAAGGAGTTCAGCGAAGATTCACCAGGCTGATACCTGGGATGGCAGGAATGACGTATGGAGAAGAGATTGGGACGATTGGGCTTGTACTCACTGGAGTTTAGAAGAATGAGAGGGGATCTTATTGAAACTTATAAAATTCTGACAGGACTGGACAGACTAGATGCAGAAAGGATGTTCCCAATGGTCGGGGAGTCCAGAACCAGGCATCACAGTCTAAGGATAAGGGGTAGGCCATTTAGAACAGAAATGAGGAGGAATTTCTTCACCCAGAGAGTGGTGAACCTGTGGAATTCTTTACCACAGAAGGCAGTAGAGGCCAATTCATTAAATATATTCAAGAAGGAGTTGGATATATTTCTTAAGGCTAAAGGGATCAAGGGGTATGGGGAGAAAGCAGGGACCAGGTACTGAATTTGGATGATCAGCCATGATCTCATTGAATGGCGGAGCAGGCTCGAGGGGCCGAATGGCCTACTCCTGCTCCTATCTTCTATGTTTCTATGTTTCTATGTAATGCTTGTCTTTAAAATGGATACTGAATTGCATCAGCATGTTTTGGTCCAAATATCCCCAGGCTCTGACACTACTTGACCTGAATATGACACATGCTTCTGACTCTCTGTGTGCAACATCACAAGTGACTATCTAGTTAGGGCTATTTTTACTAGCTTCTTACCATCCCCAACTTCAGTTAAAAGAAGGAAAGACGTGCAATCACAAACACAGGATGTCCCACAGCGCTTTACAGCCAATGAAATACTTTTGAAGTGTAGTCACTGTTGTGAATTAGGAAACGCGGCAGCCAATTTGCACAGAGCAAGGTCCTACAAACAGCAATGTGATAATTACCAGATAATCTGTTTTTTTAGTGATGTTGATTGAGGGAAAAATCTTGGCCAGGACACCGGGGATAACTCCCCTGCTTTTCCTCGAAATAGTGCCGTGGGATCTTTTACATCCACCTGAGAGACCAGACACGGCCTCGTTTTAACGTCTCATCCAAAAGACGGCACCTCTGACAGCATTGCACTGTAGTGTTAGCCTAGATTTTTATCTCCGGAGTGGGACTTGAACCCACAACCTTCTGACTCAGAGGTGAGAGTGCTACCAACTGCCATGGCTGACACCTAAAATATAGCTTCAGTTCTTCGAGACCCAAGCCATGTGATCAAAAAATCTGAGGCCATTCTTACCGGGTTATGTATATTATTCAAGTCTGAATTTGGGGAGAAACAGGAAAAATCCAAATAGACCCAAATTTGCCTTGCTCTCATTACTTTGAATTTGAATGAAAATATGACACACAGCCCTATGAATAAATAAGATATATTGCCTTCTTATGGAGGGTTATGGGCAAGCTTACACCTTAGAGAATGAGGCACAGTGTGCACCACAAAAGAGCCATGATTATTGCTGGAAAATGTTTATGGTGCCAGAGATGATTTAATTCTACATATTAGTAGTCTACTGCTGCATTGTGATCCTTCTGCTAGTGCTTTGACTTTAAGGACCTTTCTTTCAAATACATGATCAAAATGACCTTACATGTGCATTAGATAGGGTGCTGATATCACCAGGAGCACTGTATTTCACAAAGGAGATTTGGCTTAAAAGAGCATCTTACAAGAGAACATTCACCCTTTAAGTGATATTTCACTGGTATGAATGATAGTTTTTAATTTCAATTCTGTGGCTCCTATCAGGAGCAATGCTTTATTTTGTTTATTACTAATGGACATGTCTGCATACTGTTTGCCAAACTGAGCACAGGCCGAACAATGGAAGGACAAGGCCAAAGGTCTAGTCCGTTAATCATCCAGACTATCCTCAATTGGAAGGGGCAGTACACACACAGTCCATTACTGTTCTTCAGTTTCAGCCTTTGGAATTCAATTCCATTATTTATTTAACCTGTTAACCATATAATGATAGCACCCCCCACAAACCATGGTTGAGTCCAATATGACATCACGACTACTTGCATTTTATGACATCCCTAATCAAGCTGAACTGCCCTCTTTCAGAAATTGAGCATGTGCTTCAGGCAATGACAACTACTCAAGTGAGGTGTGATTGTATTACATTTAGTTTATAGAGTATTATCATACACTGGGGATAGAACCTTGACTGGCTAAAATTTGGTCACTTAAAATGAATTAGTTTTCACTACAAGAAAGCAACAGACTGCAAGGAATAATCTGTAGCACCAGCAGAAAGGCTAGTGGTCTCTCAAATGCTAAGTGATCTGCCTGACAGAAGCTGCAGTTAATCCAGAGGTAACTGGCAGTAGTCAAGGCATAATAAAGTGCTTAAAAGAATGCTGTGCTATTTAAAAACTTAATAATGCTAAAGCTAATATGACGGCTGGTGCGTCAGAGTTGGAATTCCTTCAGTACTGAGCCCCCAGGCATTATGAATTGCAACTACTCCAACACTTACAATATTTTAATACTGTGTGGGCTAACCACTGAAATTAGCTATTAACATTTTAGACTTACAGCAGTCCCATAACTCTGCACCATCGATACTCTGTAGCCTGCTATTGATTGTAATAACCTGTCTATTATTCTGCCACAATCCAGTTCTAGGCTGTGACTACATACACATCTGGGTAGAAATAAACAAAGCAACTTATTTTCAACATGAACATTTTAAAATCAGTTACAACATCTTTAAACAATAAAATGTTTTCTATTGGATTTGATTTATCTCTGATAGGATCACAGCCCTCCTAGAAACCTTTTTGGCTCTCCATTCTGTATTGATAATTCAATTTCATCCTCAATAACAGCATTTCCCTCTGAAAATCTATTTACTGGGTCCTCACTTCTTCATGGATCATGCACTGCTGCTTTCACACAGGCCTCAACTGAAAAACTACCTGAGCCACTGAAGAGAGCACTCAAACAGGAAAGCGTGGTTCAATTTATTTATGATACATATATCATTGCTTAAAACCAAACATTGCCTTAATTCTTTGAGAACCGCAGTAGCATTTCTGTGAAGCTCAAAATCACCAGCTTGATCCAAGAATACACTGAATTAGGAATATCCTGTAATTTGTCATGGCCTAGAAATTGAGTTGGCGCCGCGCCAGGGCTTTAGCGCCGGAAATTTAGCGCCGGCGCTAAGTCCCCCTGCGCGCGCCAAAAATTCAGTAGCGATGCGCCCAGACGGCTGCCGGCGCTACTGGAGGGTGTCAGCGCCTCGCAATGGGCGCTGACTGCCGCATTGCGGCGCTAATCCGCCGCTGCGGCACCCGATGCGGTGCGGCAGGCTGGGGAAGTGCAGGCCTCCTCCTTCCATTAAGGAGGAGCTGCCTGCACCCGACCGCTGGCCGTTGATCTGTGGAGAAAAATGAGCCCGGCACCTCGGAGAAGTGCCGGGCTCGCGGCCCACACGCATCTGTGCCGCGGGGGGGTGTTGGAGGAGTCCGGGGAGGGAGGTGCGGGCAGGCGGCCGCCGGGAAAGCGGCCGGCCGCCGCGCGACCTTAATGCGCCGGCGCTAAGACCCGTAGCGAACTTTTGAAAAATCGTTGGTTGCGGCTGCCACGGGCGAGGCGGCCGCAACTCAATTTCGGCGTTCGGGCGCGTTGCCACGGCAACCGGGACGCTGCGCACACCGATGACGTCATCGGTGCCGGCGCAGCGCAACCGGCTAACGCCGATGGCAGCGCCCAAGTGAATTTCTCAATCGGCTGTACTTGCGGCGCTAGGCCCTCTAGCGCCTCAAAATGGGCGCTAACCCCACTCAATTTCTAGGCCCATATTCCTCAAATTCTTCTTGGCAGTATTGATAATTAGAAACATGTAAAAAAATTATCTTGACTAAGGTTTGTCTGAAAAGATAGCTTTGCATACTTTAAAAGTTTTAAAGGCCTCTTGGCTCTTGGTCTATAAAGTAAAATTAGTAAACAATCAGGCCATGAATGTATCTTCATGGTAACAATGAGCCCCAATTGTAATTGTATCTGACAACTTAGATCTCAATGCCTATGAAACTAACACTCGCAGCACTAGTTTCATTTGACACTTCCGCAAACTCTCCCAAGTAGAATGACTGAAATTCAGAAAATGCAACATTGGTTTATAAAAACCCCAGAAATACTCAGTTGAAAAGACTCCATCCAATGACTCCAAAAATTAAAGATATTACCATGGATACTAGGCAGTGCAATAGGTTTTTTCACTCATGGAACCTGGTTTGAATCTAGCTGAAGCTGTTGAAATGAAAGCCTCCTCAGATGGCTCTTATATGTGCATATTTTAACAGTCTCAGCCTAGTTTAGAGTGGGAGCGAATTCATACCACCTAATGAGGATGGCTGCTGTGTCAAATAGAAATATTCACACTAACGCAGTGGCGGCAAAGAATCGAAAGCACTTTTCTGAGGTTAAGGTATACTGTTGTAAGCAGAGTCCAGGGAGCTTTACTTTGTATCCATTCCATATGTACCTGATCTGGGACTGCCAAATGTTGACACTGGGTACAACATTTTAGAGGGGGGTTGGTGTGGGGGGGGGGCGAGAAGGGGGGAATCAATTCCTCAGCACAAACATTCTGCTCCATCAAATGAACACAAATTAACCAACAATTTAGAAAAATAGTCAAAACAAAATGGCACTGAGTCTTTAGAATTCATTGTGCAAAATCATATCCAGTCCTATTTTTCACTTGCAGAAGCAATAACTTGAACAACTCCCATTATGGTGCCTGTTTCTCACTCAAAGCAATTCAAACTGAGAGTGAAAATAATTGAAATTCTTCAATAGTATGAATGCAAAAGGGTTATCTCCACCATCTCTAAGTGTAATAATCAAGGAGGAAAAATTGCTTCAGTCTCTGAGTAGCAACATAGTAAATGCACTTAAAGCATTTACAATTTCACTACACATAGACTAGGGCTATACTTCCCTCCAGATTACTATACGTTTATGGATAGTTAATCATAATAAGCTATTTTGTGGGAAAATATACCTTTTGATGTGTTATAATTGCTACAATGCATGTTCCCCTTTCAAGAACACAGTTGGATGGATTTCTAGATAGAGTATCACTCTTGGGATGATAGTCAATCTCAATTTCCCACGAAAGTGGTCTTTCTACTTTACGTCTATTTCACCCAAGTTCATTTTCAGTCAGTTATGTTTGAGATTAACGCCTGAAGGTATGATACAACTTTAACTGCTTTAATATTACCAGTCAGTCCAGTGAAATATGAGACATCTTATCAGAGCCTAAACATGTACCCAATTTATAGTTATAGGAATTGTACACGAATTGCATGGCGACAATCTATATTTTACATCATATGCCATATTTATCTTAATGAGATTATAAACCAGATAAACCACTGAAGAAAAAAAATAAGTCAAAAAAGGTTTTACCATGCTTGCTGTTATTGGTGTCACGGCCACTGATATTTGAATTAATGCTGTTGAACGTGCCATTTACAGAGCGTATCGCAGCATTCTTAGTGCTATCATCCAGATTAACATAGTTTAGTTTGAATCTGTCTCCATGCACACTTATATATGTTAGATCCGTGATTCTGAGAGTATGATGTTTTTCAATAACCACACGGATGCTGTAACTTAACAATCAACAGGTATTTACTGGAGTAGGGTGGTCTCAAGACTGGGGGTACAGAGGCATGCTCAAGGCTTATATACAGGCATGATCACTGCCGGTACTACAGTATACAGGAGCTGTAAAAGTAGTTCTCTCTTAAAGGCACATACAGTACAATTCCTCCCCTTTTAGATTAGCAGTACCCATAATATTCAAATAACAATTAACACTTTAACATGTACATTAAACAACAATAGTCCATTTATAGATTCAGTCTTTGGGGCGGCTTCCTGATCCTTTCGGGATAGCGCCTTTCCTGAGGTTCTTGTTCTTGGTGCGGAGGCAATTCTGGCCCCTTTTCGTCGGTTAGTTCATCGGTTTCCACTGCTACTGGTTCTGAGGTAGATGCTACCGGTATGTCGGGTTCATTCCCAGGTACACGAGACATGGGGTTGACTCGTTCCTGTGACGCTAAGATCTGATCGACGTGGCGTCTCACAATGTTCTCCCCGACATCCACTGTGTACATTAATGGCCCCTGCCTTGTGCAAATCGTTCCGGGTTGCCATTTCTCTGTTCGGTAGTCACGGGCCAAGACTGGTTGTCCTACGTTGAAGCTCCTTGTCGGCTTCTCATTGATGTGCTGGAATTGTTTATCCTCAACATTTCTTCGCACATTTGGTCTGAGCAACTCCAGACGAGATCTCAACCTTCGGTTAAAGAACATCATGGCCGGGGTCTGGTTGGTAACTGCATGTGTCGCGTTTCGGTAGGCTAATAAGAAATTGTCCACCTTATGTTGTAGTGGAATTTCATCATCGCACATGGCCTTTATCGCCTTCTTAAAGGTTTGTACGAACCTCTCAGCCAATCCATTTGTGGCTGGATGATACGGGGCGGATGTGTAATGCATTACCCCATTCCTTCTCATAAATTTCCGAAACTCTTCGGACACAAACTGTGGTCCATTATCAGAACAAATCTGCCCTGGCAAGCCGTTCCTGGCAAATATGGTCCGTAGGACTGCAATCGTTTTCTCTGCAGTGGTTGAGGACATTTTTATCACCTCAGGCCATTTCGAATGAGCATCTACTGCTATTAAGAACATTGAGTCCATGAATGGACCAGCGAAATCAATATGCACCTGTTGCCATGGAGAGGAGGGCCACTCCCATGGGTGTAGAGGCGCATGTGGTGGTGCATTTTGGACCTTCTGGCATCCTGAGCAGCTCTTGGTTAGGTCTTCGATTTGTTGATCAATTCCCAGCCACCACACATAAGCCCTAGCAAGGCTTTTCATTTTCACTCCCCCCAGATGACCTTCATGAAGCTCATTTAGCACTCTCTCCCTTAACTTGGGTGGAATCACCACTCTGGATCCACACATCACTGTCCCCTGGCATACTGACTTCTCTTCTGGATGAGAATGCTGGCAACAGTGAGTTGCCATGTGTTGGCCATCCGCTCACCGTCAAAACATATACCCGAGACAGCGTCGGATCATTGCGGGTCTCCTTCTCTATATCCGCGTTCGTTACTGGCAATCATTCAATTATTGATGAATAAAATATCTCGATAGGGTCCACTGCTGGTGCTTCCTCCACAGTAGGCAGTGGCAGGCGCGATAGCCCATCAGCGTTTCCATGCTGTTTCGTGCCTTTATATTCTATTTCATATTGATTCACCCCTAGAAACAGGGACCATCTTTGTAACCGTTGTGCAGTCATCACTGGAACGCCCTTCTAAGGATTAAAGATGGAGACAAGTGGTTGGTGGTCAGTCAGCAAGGTGAACTTCTGCCCATGCAGATAGTGGTTGAATTTTTTTACTCTCCATACTAGGCTGAGGGCCTCCCTGTCAATCTGGGCGTAGTTGCGCTCGGCTGAGGTTAGTGACCGAGACGCAAAGGCTACTGGCCTCTCCAACCCGTCTGGGAATTTGTGCGACAGCACCGCTCCAATACCATAGGGTGATGCATCACATGCCAACCGAATTGGTAGTGCTGGGTTGAAATGGGCTACCACCTCTTTTGATGTGATCAATTCTTTACACTTCTGGAAAGCTCGTCTACGTTCGTCATCCCACTTCCATGGTACCCCTGTTTGCAGTACGGTGTTCAGTGGGTGTAATACCGTAGACAAATTTGGTAAGAACTTATGGTAGTAGTTTACCAGCCCGAGGAACGACCTCAGTTGTGACACATTTTCCGTTGCTGGAGCCTTGACTACTGCCTCAATCTTTTCAGGGGACTTATGTAACCCCTCTTCATCGATGACGTGGCCACAATATGAGATCTGCTTCTGGAAAAACTCGCACTTGTGGCGATTAGCTCGTAGCCCATATTCATTTAATCTGGTGAGCACCTTCTCCAAGTTGGCGAGGTGATCACTGTCATTTTCGTCCGTGACCAGGGTGTTGTCCAAATAACACTGGGTCCCTGGAATCCCTTGCAGGACTTGACCCATCGCCCTTTGCCAAATCGCCGGAGCCGATGCTACTCCGAACACCAGCCGGTTGTATTGATAGAGACCTTTATGAGTGTTGATCATAAGGTATTGTTTCGAGGCTTCTTCTACCTCCATTTGCAAGTACGCCTGGGCTAGATCAATTTTGGTGAAGCTTTTACCTCCAGATAGCGAGGCGAAAATATCCTCAATTCGTGGAAGCGGATATTGTACCGTGTGAAGGACTGGGTTCACTGTCACCTTAAAATCCCCACAGATGCGGACCTTCTTTGGTTCCCCAGGCGTATTACTCAATGACCTCTTCATTACAGGAACGATGGGTGTAGCTCACTCGCTCCAGTCTACTTTGGACAGTACTCCTGAACGTTCCAACCCTTCCAGCTCTGCGTCGACAGCTGGTCTGATCGCATAAGGCACTGGTCTGGCCTTAAGAAACTTTGGGCTTGCATTTTCCTCTATTTTAACCATTGCTGTTATGCCTTTTAGTGTTCCGAGTCCCTCCTGGAACACTTCTTTTGCGTCAGTTAGCATTTTTGACAGTCGTCCAGGTGTGACGTCGTCATCCTTTTTGGCCTCAACCTTCAGTGCCTGTATGGAATGCCAATCTAATTGTATCTTCCGGATCCATTCACGTCCTAGCAGTGGTGGTCCTCCATCTGGCAATACATATATGTCCATTTTAGG
This sequence comes from Somniosus microcephalus, assembly GCF_052327205.1. Lineage (NCBI taxonomy): Eukaryota > Metazoa > Chordata > Chondrichthyes > Squaliformes > Somniosidae > Somniosus > Somniosus microcephalus. The sequence goes on along the minus strand of NC_140993.1, from coordinate 88,421,157 downwards.
TGTTTCCTGGCCTTTGTATATCACTTTCACCCTTATTTTTCCTTTGGGGTAGACTTTTTGCCCCGTGTACGTCTTCAAGACAATCTCTGTAGCTTTCAAGGGTATATGTGAAAATAGCCGCTTGTAGTCCCTTTGGTTTATGACTGTTAGGGCTGATCCTGTGTCCAATTCCATTTTCACTTGGACTCCATCTATCTTGAGTGTAACCCAGATAGTCTGGTGATCCTCCATTTTGGTTACCTTATGTAGTTTCAGACAACCCAGCTCCTTGCTTCCGGAGTCTGTGTCCCTTTTCTGTTCATCTGAACTACTGTCCATCACCTTGTGTACCTTTTTGTACTTCTCCTGTGGAGATTCCTTGCTGTTGGTTTTCTTCCCAGACCTGCAGACTCTTACTATGTGTCCTGCTTTTCCACACTGTCTGCACACTTGGTCCTTGAACCAACAATCCTTCTGGTCGTGTGTTGTTCTGCCGCAGCGATAACACTTCCCTGTTCCATAGGACAATTCATTGGTGCCATATTCTTGCGGTCTCCATTGTATCTCTGCAGCGCCCCTTGCGGCTGCTTCGTGTGATACTGCCATACTGAAAGCCTTGTCCAGCGTAAAATCCTTTTCTGATAGAAGCCGTTTCTGGGTTCCTTCACTTTGCAGCCCACACGCAAACTTGTCCCTTAATGTATCTGCTAGTCCCACTCCAAACTGGCAGTGTTTCGATAGCTTGCGAATTGCTTTTGTCTTTGTGTTGGTTCCTTTTATGGAACTTAAATCGTTCTGCTATCAGCAGCGGTGTGGGGTTTAAGTGGTCCTGTAGGATTTCTACTATGCTTTCGAAGTTCTTGTTCACAGGCTTCTCTGGGGTTATTAGATTTCGCAGTAACCCATAAGTTTTTGCACCCATGGAATTTAACAAAACCAGTGCTTTCCTAGCATCTGGCACTTCATTCGCCCTGCAGTACACCTCAATACGTTCCACATATGTCACCCAATCTTCGACTTCATTGTCGAACGTAGAGATACTGCCACTCTTCGGCATCCCTGGGTGTGATTTAACTGTCAAAAATGGCATCTCCCTTGCTTTCCCTTCTTCTCCGCTGCGGCTTCTAAAAATGGCGACTCCCGCGCTCTTCCTTCTTCTCCGCGGCTCAATGGCGTCTCCCGCGCTCTCCCTTCTTCTCCCCGCGGACACATTTCAGCCCTTGAGCCCTGGCTGTGTTCTGCACGTTTGTTTTTTTTGTTTTTTTTCTGTGCGCCTTTCCCGTTTCTGCCGCTCGGTCCTGAACCCGGCTGCTGCTTTACCCTCTCTCTCTCCGTTTTGTTTTTCCTCGATGCCGCTCGGTTTTCAACCCCCGGCTGCGCCCTGTGCGCTTCCCCCTCTGTCTTACCCCGTCGACGCTGCTCGGCTTTTTCTCCGCCGTCGGTCGGCTCCAGCCGCTGCTGTCCGGGAAGGGTCTGCGCTGTACCTGTCATCAGTCTGTTGCTGATCGTCGTGGCTGGGGAACCAAGCCCGGCTCTCCACAGCCTCCCCTGCGATGTTCACTCTCTGCCGGACGACTGGGCGGTTGCTCGTGGTCGACGCCCATGCTTCTGGGCTCGACTTTCTTCCACCGCCCTCCCGGAGCGAATCCGCGAAGGGAATTGCAGAGTTGCAGGTAGATTCGAATCGACACTCGTCGCCACTGTTAGATCCGTGATTCTGAGAGTATGATGTTTTTCAATAACCACACGGATGCTGTAACTTAACAATCAACAGGTATTTACTGGAGTAGGGTAGTCTCAAGACTGGGGGTACAGAGGCATGCTCAAGGCTTATATACAGGTGTGGTCACTGCCGGTACTACAGTATACAGGAGCTGTAAAAGTAGTTCTCTCTTAAAGGTACATACACTACAATATACAACTAATTATGCTCCTGCAGAAAGACAAAAGCGGTGCCAATAAAGAAGCTTCTATAATTCCATACTAGTAATGAATAGGTAGGAGTGCTGAATAAGCAGTGTGTTTTCCTAGCTTATATTCTATGCAGTCAAATGAACATAGGAACAAGAGTAGGCCATTTGGTCCCTCGGGCCTGTTCCGCCATTCAGTGAGATCATGGCTGATCTGTGACCTAATATCACTTAATACCTTTGGTTAACAAAAATCTATCAATCTCAGCTTTAAAATTTACAAATGGTCTAGGATCAATTGCATGTAGAAGTGTTTCCTAACTTCACTCCTGAAAGGTCTGGCTCTAATTTTTAGACTACGGCCCCTAGTCGTAGACTCCTCAACCAGCGGAAATAGTTTCTCTCTATCTACCCTATCAGTTCCCCTTAATATCTTGAAAGCTTTGATCAAATCACCCCTTAAACTTCTAAATTCCAGGGAATACAACCTTAGTTTGTGTAATCTCTCCTCATCTTCACACTGAGGACAGCTTCCAATGTGTTGTGTGGCACTACCACCGTGCTGAATGGGATAGAATCAGAACAGATCTAGCAGCCCAAAACTGGGCAGCATGAGACGCTGCGGGTCATCAACAGCAGCAGAATTGTATTCCACCACAATCTGTACCTCATGGCCTGGCATATCCCTCACTCTACCATTACCATCAAGCCAGGGGACCAACCCTAGTTCAATGAGGAATGTAGAAGAGCATGCCAGGAGCAGCACCAGGCATACCTAAAAATGAGGTGCCAACCTAGGGAAGCTGCAACACAGGACTACATGCATGCTAAAAAGCAAAAGCAGCATGCTGTAGACAGAGCTAAGTGATCACATAATCAACGGCTCAGATCAAAGCTCTGCAGTCCTGCCACATCCAGTCGTGAATGGTGGTGGACAATGAAACAACTAAGAGGAAGAGGAGGCTCCATAAATATCCTCATCCTCAATGATGGCACAGCCCAGCACACGAGTGCAAAAGACAAGGCTGAAGTGTTTGCAACCATCTTCAGCCAGAAGTGCCGAGTGGATGATTCATATCAGTCTCCTCCTGATGTCCCTATCATCGCAGAAGCCAGTCTTCAGCCAATTTGATTCACTCCACGTGATAGCAAGAAATGGCTGAGCACACTTGATACAGCAAAGGCAATGAGCCCCAACAACATCCCGGTTGTCGTGCTGAAGACTTTTGCTCCAGAACTAGCCGGGCCTCTAGTCAAGCTTCATCAATGACCTTCCCTCCATCATAAGGTCAGAAGTGGGGATGTTCGCTGATGAACAGTGTTCAGTTCCATTTGCAACTCCACAGATAATGAAGCAGTCCATGCCCGCATGCAGCAAGACCTGGACAACATTCAGGCTTGGGCTGATAAGTGGCAAGTAACATTCACGCCACACAAGTGCCAGGCAATGACTATCTCCAACAAGAGAGATTCTAACCACCGGCCCTTGACATTCAACGGCATTACCATTGCCGAATCCCCCACCATCAACATCCTGGGGCTCACCATTGACCAGAAACTTAACAGAACCTGCCACATAAATATTGTGGCAACAAGACCAGGTCAGAGGCTAGGTATTCTGCAGCGAATGTCTCACCGCCTGACTCCCCAAAGTATTTCCACCATCTACAAGGCATAAGTAAGGAGTGTGATGGAATATTCTACACTTGCCTGGATGAGTGCAGCTCCAACAACACTCAAGAAGCTCGACACCATCCAGGACAAAGCAGCCCACTTGATCGGTACCCCATCCACCACCTTAAACATTCACTCCCTCCACCACCGGCGTACCGTGGCTGCAGTGTGTACCATATACAAGATGCACAGCAGCAACTCACCAAGGCTTCTTCAACAGCACCTCCCAAACCCGCGACCTCTACCACCTAGAAGGACAAGTGCAGCAGGCGCATGGTAACACCACCACCTGCAAGTTCCCCTCCAAGTTACACACCATCCTGACTTCATCGTCGCTGGATCAAAATGCTGGAACTCCCTCCCTAACAGCACTGTGGGTGTACCTTCACCACAAGGATTGCAGGAGTTCAAGACGACGGCTCACCACCACCTTCTCAAGGGCATTTAGGGATGCGCAATAAATGCTGGCCTTGCCAGCAACGCCCACATCCCATGAACGAATAAAAAAAAAATGTAACCTTTGGAGTGCAGGTATCATTCTGGTAAATCTATGCTGCACTCCCTCCAAAGCCAATATATCCTACCTAAGGTATGGTGCTCAGAAATGCTCACAGTACACCAGGTGTGGTCTAACCAGGGCTTTGTATAGGTGTAGCATAACTTCTACACCCTTGTATACTAGTCCACTAGATATAAAGGCCAGCATTCCATTAGCCTTATTATTTATTTTCTGTACTTATCCATGACATTTTAATGATCTATGTACATGGACCCCCAAGTCTCTTTGGACCTCCACTGTTTCTAGCTTTTCAGCATTTAGAAAGTACTCTGTTCTATCCTTTTTAGGTCCAAAGTGGATGACCTCACATTTGCTTACACTGAAATCCATTTGCCACAGTTTTGCTGATTTGCTTAATCCATTAATAACTCTTTGTAATTTTATGTAATTTTATGCTTCCATCTACAAAGGTAATCAATGGGGCATTTTCATCAAGTAATACATGTTTTATTGACAACGAGCAAAGACTTTATTACTGATAAAATGGTCTGATCACCTATTTTATGTCATTATTTAATGGAGGTCACATATTTGCACTGCTCTTCTGGTCAAAACTTTAATTCTTGGTCATGTAGAGGTGAAAAATAGGAGTACCACTCACTGAAGAGCCTGCAATTACCTAGTTGCTGTTATTTATATGGTAACCATCAGACTTTCTATGCCAGAAAGAAAATCACTGAATTATTGGGTGTTCCCCTATAGCTCTATCAACAAATGCATTGTGTGATATGGTAATCAGCAATATAGGCCAGGAAGGATGCTGGTTCAATGCTGAGGTAGCTGATCTCAGGGTTCCTGTTCCTGATTATTGTCCAGTGATCCCTCCCCCCTCCTTTAGGATGGTGCGCGTATTTGGATGCCGGGTGTGACAGTGTTCAAACTTGACCGTGGTGCCTCCTGCAACACTCACTTCCAAGACTTCCACATAAAGAATGGCCATTTAAATGAAAAACCAGAGTACCACTGTTTTCAGGAGAGAGGAGAATAAAAGGGGAAAAAAGACAATTGACAGCAGGATGCAAACTGTGAACTATCCAAGACCAGTTTTACATTCAGGTTAGTCTTGTATTACAGCTTTGTGAATTTGAAGTTACAAAGTTACAAGAAGTTGGTAGTGTTGTGGTGTGGTATGCTGCAAAATTAAGGAACAGCACCATGGAAATGTGGAACACATGCTCAAACTTTCTACTTCACTGAATCCCTGATGTTAGTCATGCCAATGTGGGGTAAGGGCCTGGTGTTGCTTCATACAAGCTTGGAGGGGAAATTAGAAGGAGGCACAGCCTTGGGCCACTCTACTCAGTCGCCGACATTGGTGAATGCCTGGGAGCAAGTTACCTGCCACCACGACACAGCATTAATGCCATGCTGCAAATAGGGTTCCCAACCCTCCCGGAATGACCGAGCGGTTCCGGAATTGAGGGTATCTTTCCCAAGCTCTGCCTCCAGCAGCCCGGGAGATCAGCGATTTAAATTTCCCGCCGCCGTGTGCCACCACCCTTCCGTGACGTCACCAGCTGCTTTTAAAGCCTTAGGCTCGGTGATGTCACCTGACTACCACCGCAGAGAGCCGCAACCACATGGAGTGCAGTCAGCCAGGTGATGCTAGAGAGTCGGGAACTGGGAGGCTCGGGAATCGCGCATGTCCATTCGGGAACAGTCTCTGTCCTTGTGAGGGCTCTGAAATTGGGGGGAGCTGTGAAAACAGTGGGGGTGGGCTCTAAAATTGGGGAGGGCTCAAGAGTGGAGAATCAAGGGGAGACTGAGCAATAGGGATTGGAGGAAAGATGGAGACTGGGGAATGGGGGCTTGGGGGGGGAAGAGATGGATTCTGAGGAATGGGGACTCTGGGGAAGCTATGGAGACTGGGAAATGAGAATCAGGGGAAAGAGGATTATAACCACTTAACTGCTTGTTAACAGGTAGTTAACAGGCAGTTAAGAGGCATTTTCCAATTTTGCCAGGTCGACTGCGGGCTTCCACACCAGGTGAGTGCAGCGTGTTGTGAGTTTGCTGTAGTGTTTCTTCATTGATGACAGCTGCAGAAGTGGTGTGAAGGATCCAATGGTGCATTGGTGAGTTTCAGAGGTAAGGAAATGCTGGGAAAATAATTTTTAATGTATTTAGGCTTTTCTCTGGTAATAAGGTTTGAAGTGTTTGTGTAGTCCCACCTCATTGGGAGAACCTCTCTCACCAGTGACAGATCGCTTCTGTAACCTCACCAGCAGCTGCCATCTGTTTTATCCTAAGGAGAGAGTCTCTAGAGAGCTTGGGTGCAAGGGCTCACCGATGTACAGTGATTGGCAGTGTTGGCAGCACCTCAATGCTGTCAAACACTGAAAAATCATCTGTCAAACAAAAATGAGTGTCCCCTTTAAGAAAACCGGCAGATGACGCGTCATCAACTGACGTCATCTGACATCTCTTACATAAGAACATAAGACGTAGGAGCAGGAGTAGGTCATTTGGCCCCTCGAGCCTACTCCGCCATTCAATAAGATCATGGCTGATCTGATCTTGGCCTCAACTCCACTTCCCTGCCCGCTCCCCATAGACTTGACACCCTTACCTTTCAAAATCTGTCTATCTCCACCTTAAATATATTCAATGACCCAGCCTCCACAGCTCTCTGGGGAAGAGAATTCCAAAGATTCACGACCCTCAGAGAAGAAATTCCTCCTCATTTCCGATTTGAAAGGGTGCCCCCCTTATTCCGAAATTATGCCCCCTAGTTCTAGATTCCTCCATGAGGAGAAACATCCTCTCTGCATCTACCCTGTCAAGCCCCTTCAGAATCATATATGTTTCAATAAGATCACCTCTCATTCTTCTAAACTCCAATGAGTATAGGCCCAAGCTGCTCAACCTTTCTTCATAAGACAACCCCTTCATCTCCGGAATCAACCTCGTGAACCTTCTCTGAACTGCCCCCAATGCAAGTATATCTTTCCTTAAATAAGGAGACCAAAACTGAATGCAGTACTCCAGGTGTGGTCTCACCAACACCCTGTACAGTTGTAACAGGACTTCCCTACTTTTATACTCCATTCCCTTTGCAATAAAGGCCAACATTCCATTTGCCTTCCTAATTACTTGCTGTACCTGCATGCTAACTTTTTATGATTCATGTACAAGGACCCCCAGATCTCTCTGTACCTCAGCATTTTGTAATCTCTCCCCATTTAAATAATAGTTTGCTTTTTTATTTTTCCTACCAAAGTGGATAACCTCGCATTTTCCCACATTAAACTCCATCTGCCAGATTTTTGCCCACTCACTTAGCCTATCGATATCCCTTTGGAGATTCTTTGCATCCTCCACACAATTTGCTTTCCCACCTATCTTTGTATCATCAGCAAATTTGGCTACATTACATTCGGTCCCTTCATCCAAGTCATTAATATAGATTGTAAATTGTTGAGGCCCCAGCATTGATCCCTGCGGCACACCACTAGTTACAGTTTGCCAACCTGAAAATGATCCATTTATTCCGACTCTATTTTCTGTCAGTTAGCCAATCCTCGATCCATGCTAATATATTATCCCCAACTCCGTGATCTCTTATCTTGTGTAGTAATCTTTTATGTGGCACCTTATCGAATGCCTTCTGGAAATCCAAATACACATCTTAATCGTCCGGCAAGCCTACAGGGTGGGCTTAACAAGGCCAATTGACACAAAATAGTATCTGTGCATCGGGCGTCGTTGGGGGCGGATCAGAACCCGCAAGTCAGCTGACCTGCTCCCAACTCACCTCTTCAGGTAAGATCACAGCCTAACTCTTCATGTCAAAGGGAATAGGATATATATTTGAAAAGGAGGAATATAAAAAAATCTTTTTTGAGGGGAATTGCGTTATAAGAGCGCCAGCACTGGGAGATGAAAGGCCTCCTCCTGTACTGTAACGTCTACAATTCTAAACTTTCCTTTATCGAGTGTCCCATGAGAAGTGCCCCAAAAACTGAGTGCACTGCCCCATGTGCAATCTCTCACTTTGATTCAGATCGGTCTGTGCTGCTCAGTTTTGGTGTGTGAAGTCCAAGTACAGATCAGCTGTGACTGAGGTTCCCAGTTCAGTGTTGTCATCTTCACACAGAACCGGAGCCCAAACCAGAGACGAAGTTGATAGGGAGAGAGATTGGGCCTGTTAAATGTGGCCAACTGGCGTGCCTGACCCCACCTTGTGTAGTGCAGGGGGATTCCTTCTACAGTTTCAGGGTGAATATCAACGGGTTGTAAGATTACTACTAGTTACAGGTAGGATATCGGGGCATTACACCTATTACTACTAGTTAAATATACTGAGTTGTTGTATTACTGTTGGTTTTGAGGGGAATTTGAGTGTTACCACTTTACTAGTAGATATCAGTGCAATTTCGCTGAGTTATCATTTGTTATTCCCAGTGTCCTGGCCAATATTTATCCCTCAACCACATAACAAAACAGATTATCTGGTCATTATCACATTGCTGTTTGTGGGACCTTGCTGTGTGCAAATTGGCTGCTGCATTTCCTACATTACAACAGTGACTCCACTTCAAAAGTACTTAATTGGCTGTAAAGTGCTTTGAGACGCCCGGTGGTTGTGAAAGGCGCTATATAAATGCAAGTCTTTCTTTCTTCTTTACTGGTGGAATCAAATTTTCTCCCACCTCGGTTTCCCCTCTGCGAATCGCTCCCCCACCTTCAGATTCCCCTCTTCCCTGGCCTCGATCTCCCCTCTTCCCCACCCTCAGTTTCCCTTCTTCTCCACCTTCAGTTTCCCCTCTTCTCCACCGTCAGTTTCCCCTCTTCGCCTGCTCACGGGTGGCTTCCTGGTTCTTGGAACTTCTCGCACAACAGCTACTGGTGCAAATCCAGGAGAAAAAATACTCAACTACTGGGGTCCAACCTTTATAAGGTAAATGCAATAACATTTGTAGAAGTCATGTGATCGGATGGCATGTGAGCAAATGGCACGATTGGATGTCATGTCGTCAGAATGTCACATGATCAAACCTCCAGAAATGCCTCCGTCCAGAGTTGGCACCCTAGCTGCATCGTGCCAATACTATTTGGTGACATACAAGCTAGATACTCACTTTTGATTTACCTCTACCCAGCGACACAGAATTTTACACCATGAGCTATGAAAAAGCAAATAAAGCAGCAAATTATTAACAGGGCACAAATCATGTCATTAAAATTGTATTTTTTTGTCAGTGATACATAGGTCATTCTAATAAATTATAGAAACACGACTGAAAAGAAAACATGCAGACCCCTTTGCTTGATAGGACTGAAGTACCTAAAAGTCTACACCCTGTTCGTCCCCCTCCCGCTTCCCAGTCACAGTCAGGAAAGAGAGCGTCCCTTAATCACATGGCACTCTCCGCCCATTCCTCCTCCCACTCCAGAAATGTAACGATGGTGGTAGCGTGGTTCCCTGACTCCGAAAGACCGTCTCCTTGCTGCCATACTACAGCTGTGGCACTCAGAAAAGTAATCTCAGCAGAGATTCACGGTGATTATAGCGGTAGGAAAATCGTGCTCTATATATTTACCAAACTCAGAACTCGCAAGAATGCTTCATATTACCATCGGCAAAGCATTACAACTGCATCAATTCCAATGTGTGAAGGCAAGTTTAGGAATCTCAAGCCCAGTACCGTTTATAAAAGACGCAATAACCACACTTCTCCAAATTCAGCTCTTAACAATTATATTTGATAAATCAAAACTTATTGGTCTATCAATATATTCCACAGGAGGTTCTTCAGTAGATCCTCTGATAACTTTCATGCCAATACCCCATTCGCCGCCGATTAAAACTGCACTGCAGAACAGGCCAAGTGCAAAGCAGGGATGCTCCAAGCTGCCCTGAAAAGTCACTCTGGGATTGCTGGCTGCTTTTTAGAAGCCGAATGTTCAAGCTGGCGTTCGTTTGCCCGAGGCAACTGCAGTTTGGCAGTATCAGCTCGTAGGCTGTGACTTCACACCCAGAGACAAACAGAGCACGTTCACTCGGGAGGTGGAATGCAACTCCCAGTCTCATTGTCTGAATATCCGATCGGGGCGAGAAATAAAGAGACGCATGAAAAAACGAAATGATATGAAAGGCGGATTCTCCTGAACGGTACATCTGTGATAAATGATCAAATCCTAGTGAAGTTTGTAGAAACAGAACGAATAAGGAACTGAACTCCAAGTGACCCGTCACTTTGCCATTATTTATCAAACTTTGGTTAAAAAAATGAATAGAACGTGTAAATATTGAGAGGGCCGAAAGCCAACAGCGGGACAGGTCGTTGGGATTCGACCCACCGACTAAGTGAGTGAAATAAAGGGGTTCGATAGAGAGCCAGTAAAGTTTGCAGAGTTAAATCATCATCGTTGCACATATGGTAATTGCAATTGGTTTCCTTATATCTTCAAGCAATCTTTAGAAATATGAGCAAAGCAGAATAATTTGCTCGGGATATAGTGTTCGTTTCCCCAGTCATTTGAAATGACACAGGGAGACTCCGACTGGAGGAATGTCACAACCCCAGAGTAATGCCCACAATAAGACACGGGCTATGAAGGGGTGAGGAGGGTTAAAGTGGGATTGTAGCACAGTGTTGGATCAAAGCTGTGACTCTGCCTTAAGTCCGCAAACACGTTTATTCTCATTGGCCGGATAAAGAATAATAAATCAACAACAACACCGCTTCTCCACACAAGTGCTCAAGAAAGCGGCATTCACCAAGTCATCGGGTAAGGTTCTTTGGCTTGAAAAAAATCCCTCCGGACACTTAAGCCCTTTCACACGGAGACAGCACTATCGCCTTCGTGTTTTATGTGCCTAAGAATGATAATAAACTGAATATCGTTCTACACAAATAAAAACTGTTCTAAAATAGATATACGGGATCTTTTTTGCTTAGCGTTTAAAGGAATAAAAATATTAAAACATTTTTTTCTAAGCAATCGCATGCACACAATTTTGTAAGCTGTAGAAACATGTTTGGGTTGTTACTTTAGTAATTTCTGGAGATCCCAGTGCGTGGATAATACGGTATCGGAGCGTCAGCGAATTCAAATACTGGAACAGGAATATTACTCATCCCCCCAGAAAAAGAAGTCTTGCAAACTTACCTCCACGCTGAAGGGCTGCTCCTCGCCGCAAACGGAACAAATAATCCAAAGCAAGGTTTGCAAATAAAACGCCCCGGAATATACAAATGCAAGTCTTCCTTTGTACAATGTGGCTAGAGGCTTAGTGAACCCGTGTGCCATCTTTCAAAGAAGCAGTCGCTCATTTGTAAGGGAGCTGCCTGTGGCTGGAGACAGAGCCAGACTGTGAATAAGAGGGAGACAGGGAGCTGTGCAGAGCCGGGGCTGCTCTGTGCTGCCGATCGCTCCTGAGCAATTTCACTGGCTGCAACCACTGAGCTCGGAGCTCGAGTGTAACAGTCCAGTCAGCCTCCAGCGAGTCTGCGCACTGACTATCAAACGACCCTGTACAACTGGCACAGTCCTCCCTCACTTCTGTTTCACGGCAGAAACCTTCGTTCATTATGCAGGCGTTGTATTTATCTGTCTCCTTGGCAGGGAAGATAGACAAAATATTCAGATTAGTGTGAACGGAATGCATCTCCCCTGTGCTCTGGCGGTTAAAGAATGTTTTATCTTACGTTAGTTAAACAAATGCAAAGCTGAATTCTCTACTATGTGATAAATATCTACGTTATTCCTAGCAATGGTTTTTTATATCAGTGGCCATTCGGTAGAGAAAATTAAAAGCTCAACCCTTGTATCACTCACTGTGCTTAAAGTGCACTGAGATTTTTCAGTGGGAGAGATATGAATTTTGTCCCATTGTCCCCTTACATTGAGTTTCCAGTCTCAGCCGTGATCTGTATGGTGTCACGGAAGGAGGAGAAATTGGAAGAAGAATCATTCTGGGACCATTGAAACAAAATTAGGAAATGTCAGAAATACACAGTCTGTAGGCCGTTTAACCTATTAGCTCCATCTGGTTGCATTGTCGGTGGTTTTCCCTTTTCTATTTTAAACCCTGTTAAAGGGCTTTCTTTCAGTTTTCAGTTCTGATGAGGAGTCTATAAGCAAAGCATTAATCTATTCTCTTTACTCTAGGCTGACACTCCAGTGCAGTACTGTGCGAGTGCTGCACTGTCGGAGATGCTGTCTTTCGGATGAGACGTTAAACCAAGGTCCCGTCTGTTCTCTCAGGTGGACGTAAAAGATCCCATGGCACTATTTCGAAGAAGAGCAGGGAAGTTATCCCCGGTGTCCTGGCCAATATTTATCCCTCAATCAACATCACTAAAACAGATTATCTGGTCATTTTCACATTGCTGTTTGTGGGAGCTTGCCGTGTGCAAATTGGCTACTGCATTTCCTACATTACAACAGTGACGACAGTTAAAAAAAGTACTTAATTGGCTGTAAAGCACTTTGGGACATCCGGTGATCATGAAAGGCGTTATATAAATGCAAGTCTTTCTTTCTTTACAGATGATGACAGACTTGCTGCACATTTCCAGCATGTTCTATTTTTAGTTCGGGTTTCCTGTATTCATCTTGTAGGCAGATTCCTGTTCAGTCAATTGGCTCTGCATCTGTTCATTATGTCATTTTGTTCCATCTAGTAGTTTTGTTGAATAGCTGCAATATGTCTTTTAACCAGTTTAACCATTTTGTAGGATGATGCCCTTTGCTTTGTGAATTAACATCTTTTGTGGTTCTCTGTGCTTCAGGCAGCAAGTATTCAATTAATACTTACTGGTGTTTCAGGCAGACAAATAAACCAGATATACTGTAGATTCTGTCTTTAGAATAAGCCAGCTGTGCATTACTGTAAAAAGGTGCTGGTGTCACACAGGTATCTGCATATTAGTGCTGGTATTGCAGTTTTGTGTTTCTTGTTGTAGTAATTGTTTCTGTTCTGCATGATACTGAGCCCTTTTTTTCTGTGTTGAATAATTGGTATTTATTTTTGTTATATTTGTTTTTGTATTTGGCACTTTAAGGCCACCATATTGGACTTAAATTTTATGAATTTGTGCTCCCAGCACAAATTGATGGATGGAAAATCTTGTGGAATCCACTGACCTCTGTGCTTAATTTCTGATACACATTCCCACTGCACAAAGCTTTGCACTGTGAGTGCAAATTCATAAAATCTACCTTTCTTGTCTATTTCCTTATGACTTGCACCACCATGGTAAGTGTGAAGACAGGAAGTTCCTAAACCAATACTGTAGAACATTTATTTGGTAATAATGGATCTCCTGTGGTATTGTTTTCTCCCATGTAATAAACATTATGTTACTCAGGCCACTGATTTATGATGATTATAAACTAATAAATTGCCTGTGGCATTGCTCATGGACAGTTAATGAATATATGTCTTTTTATATACAAGATGACAATAAAGTTGGGAGAGAGGCTTCAGAAACCTGTTTCACAGAGCTACAGAACCTGCAACTTCATTGTGACAGTTGACATAGCAAAATTGAATGAGAAATGTTGAAACAGCAATTGCCAATGGTAAATGCTGACAGGAAATCATAACCAAAATCATGACACCAGGAAGTTGGGTATGTGGACAGGGAGTGCCTATCTGACACATGATTTTTAATAATGTATACATTTTTGGATTCATAGTTTATGATGATATCTACATTTATTTTTGTAAATTGTAAAGTGTAAATCAAAGACATTTGCGTATTATTGTTTACCTGTGTACTCAGTTTGATTTCATTTTTTTAAAGCCCAGGATCCTTGGAAGATGGTAGGGAAGATGTTTTAGGTTGTAAGAAGATAAGAGGTGTGTAAAAGGACAGGGGAAAGGGTGGGGGTTGGGGGGGAGGGGTGTTATCAGTTTTTACACACAAGGTCCCACAAAGAGCAGTGAGATAAATGAGCCAGATAATCTGTCTTTGGTGGTGTTGGATGAGGGATAAATGTTGGCCAGGACCCCAAGATATCTCCCTGCTCTTCTATGGATCATGTTATGGGATCTTTTATATCCGCCTAATAAGGCCTCAGTTTAACATCTCATCCGAAAGACAGCATCTCTGGCAGTGCAGCAATCCCTCAGCACTGAAGTGTCTGGTTAGATTGTGAGCTCAAGTCTCTGTAGTAGGGGCTTGAACCTTACAATATTCTGACTCAGAAGCAAGAGTGCTACCACTGAGGCATGGCTGACTCCTAGAAAGCTTGAGGGAGAGGGAGCAGAGTGATGAACTAGCAGAAGGGGCTAGGATATGATATGTTGAGAAGGCTGATATCTGGTAATGCTTTTGGGAGGAGTAGAACAAAGAAGAATGAAGGCTGTGAACCTAAACAGTGTTCTGCCTCCCAGAAGTTTTACAACAATGTTTTCCCAGCACTGAGCTGGGAAGCTTTTTTTAGTTAAATAAAATGCTTGGTCCGCTTATAACAACAACAACAACTTGTAATTATATAGCGCCTTTAACGTAATAAAACATCCCAAGGCGCTTCACAGGAGTATTCTAAGACAAAAAAAAAATTGACACCGAGCCATATAAGGAGAAATTAGGGCAGGTGACCAAAAGCTTGGTCAGAGAGGTGCTGTGTACACACCCGTAGGGACATCGGAAATGCTGGTTTCAGGCATGCCAAACACTGAAAACCGGCATTTCCGATCTGAATCGGTCGCCTGCCCTGGAAAAGGGCCCCTGCGGGCGGATACTTCCGCTTTCTGGAGAACCTCCGCCTGCAGAAAACCCTTAGAAATCATACACCTGGTAAAAGCACTTAAAAATACTTTAAAAATAGGTAAATTTATTTTTAGCCCCGTAAAAAACATTAATTAATTTTTTCAAAAAATTACATTTTTGTTTAAAATATTTAATTTATTGTAATTTCAACTCATTTAAAAATTGTGATTTAAAAAAAAATTATTTAATGTTTTACAGTGTTTTTGGGGTGATCGCCATTCATACTTTTGACAGGTCTATCTGTCAAGTGTATGAAGAGAGCTTCCCTTTTTTGATTGGCTCCCCATGGCCCACGTAATCCCAGGGACGCTTGCGAACTGCATGCGCCTCTGGGATACGTGGGCCCTGCACATTTCGAGTTGGGGAGGCGCAGTAGCGGAAGTATACGCACCTCGGGAGCCCTCAGGTAAGTCCGTAGATTTTTTCCAGATCGGAGGCCTCCGCACGCAGGAAGCCTCCGATCGGAAAATACGGCCCAATATAAATGCACTTTAAATAGTTAAGACAGGTTTCCCAACTCAGTACTGAGAGAAACCTTTCAGGAATCCCACCACTGTATTTGTAAAGAAAGCCTATAGCTGAATTCCTGGCCATGACTTGGCAACTGGCTTTAAATTGTTTAAAGCAATTTCTGCGCTCTTATTGTAGTTAGCCAGCTTAAAGCCATCTCCCAGGTCACAGATGTGAATGTAGCAATAGTTCTTATCTCAGGGCAGGAATGTGGTGGGGATGTTGAAGGGAAGGTAATAGCAAGGGAAGGGAATGGTGAGATCCATCAGGAGGGATTGGAAAGCAGTTAATAGGAAAGGGGGGGAGTGCAATTGCGGGGGTAGGGGGGCGGAGGCTTAGGTGCGGAAGAAGTGGTAGGAGGGAGTGGGCAGAGGTAACAAGAGTTTGCATTGGGTGAGGTGCTTGATTTTGATCGACATCAGGGAGATGGCACTGTGGAGACCAGTGCCACATTGCTACCTACTTTGGAGATGGGCTTGGAGGACCCAATCAGAGGTAACTTTAAGAAATTAGTAAATTTTAAGCATAACAGACAAGCATAACAGAAATAGAGTGATGAAAAAAGCTTGAGGGAAATGGAAAGTGTTACATGAAGTAAATGTTACATTTACAAGAAGTACATGAATACCTAAGAGTTTTAATACATTAAAAGGACAAGACAAGGTGCAGCACAGGCAGCTATTACACTGACACTAGTAATTGCTGGGAACACAGAGGAGATTTGAATGGGGTGAAATCTTGCTGTGTGATCTTGCTTTGTGCACTATATTAATAAAGTTGGTAGTCGATTTCCTTTAAACAGACTAACACCTTCAATAAAGTAACAGACAGAATTTTATACAAATACTTTAGTACGAATTGCCCAGAAGAACCGTTGTCGGGTTACTAATTATTGCAGCTGCTCCTCATGGGCTGTTATGAAAGCTAGAAAAGGGAGGAATGGCCATAGTTCAGGTAGTCATCATGTCTCCTACTCTGAAGCTGCCCTCATTTTCCTTCTGGAATTCTGTCCTGATGCATTCCTCTTTACTGTTCCTTTTTCATTCAAATCCATCTTTTCTTTCTCTAGTGTACAATTAATGCCTGCTTTCCAGTCTTACCTGTGTATATGATTTGTTCACCACGGGCAGAGACAAATTACCTGTGGCCAAACAAATGTGTCATTATAAAATTACAATCACATGCACATTGCCTATGTGCACAGATTTGTCATGTGCTTGAATCAGCTATGCAAAAATAAATGATTACATACAGACAAACACTGGAGATGTAGCTAATCAAAAGAACAAGTATTGGCTCCACTGTTTCCCACTTGTTTTTTCATCAATGCTTATTACAGCTGTTCATTTTTTTTACAGCATCTGCATGTTCTTAACCTCTTGGCATGAACTCTGTCCTAGGAAATAAATCAACAAAGTAA
Source organism: Somniosus microcephalus (assembly GCF_052327205.1). Lineage (NCBI taxonomy): Eukaryota > Metazoa > Chordata > Chondrichthyes > Squaliformes > Somniosidae > Somniosus > Somniosus microcephalus. The sequence continues at coordinate 88,404,375 of NC_140993.1, read as the reverse complement.
CTCAAATGCTATAATAATTCTATGTGGATAAAGCTAATAGAATATATAATGAAGTAGAAAGTGATAAAGGGATTAAAATTTAAACAAATTCACCATAAATGGTATTTCATATTTTAGTTAAGAAATAGTATTATTTCTGGCAGGAATTATTGGAGCTCACTTCATAATAAAAATCTTTAAAATATGGAATTCATATCTGATTCCTGTGGACTGATTCCTTCTATCATTTTTTCAAGCTGTCTCACCTCAATAAAGGAATTGATCAGATATTTATCAAGAATAAAATAGATGGAAAAACAGTATAGGATATGGTAAAAGTCTATCCTTGAGTGGTATTTCTGAGGTTAGGGAAACCTGTTAATGCAGAGCAATTACACTCAAATCACGAACCCTTCCTAAATTGTATGGCCTATGCTTTCCATGTCCACCTTGATTGAAGACCTTCTATAGGGAGTGGGACTTCACACCACAGAGGTGCCCCTTGTCCCAGCAGACTTTCCAGCCTCAGGATGGTTATATTATTGGAGGTGGGCTTCCGAGCCTCTGTTGAAAAGAGAGAGGAGTTCTGACATGGCAAGCCTTGGGGGTCTGCTGCAGTGATGGATGAAGACAGTCTACATACTGCATGCAAAATTCTGATTTGTAAAAAAAAGGTAGACTCCCTTTTTGGGCCTGTGCAAGGTAGCATTCCATGAATACTTGCCATGGCTGAATTGAGAATTTTATACTTCCTTCCACCAAGTATTGAATGTTGGGTGCCTGGGCCAAAGAGATGGCCTTGTATCCAGCATTCAAACAGTGCTATTGGCAGAAAACATTTATATACCTTTAACTGATTAGGCATATTCTGCCCTCTTGGGACCAGCCCTCCAGAAAGGGCATAGGAGATCCATATAGTTGAAGATATGACAGACCGTATCCCCAAGCACCTTTCTACTTCCACCCACCCTAGATCCATAAGAGAATATCTATGTCACTCCATCCATCTATCTATCAATCTATCTAACTATCCATTTAAGGTGTCAGCTTTGACTCAGTGGTAGCATACTCACCTGAGTCAGAAGGTCATGGATTCAAACCTCATTCCAGAGACTTGAGCACATAATTTAGGCCAATGCTTCAGTGCAGTACTAAAGGAGTGATGCACTGTTGAAGGTGTTATCTTTCAGATGAGATGCTAACCTGAGGGCCTGTCTGTTCTTTCAGGTGAAAGTAAAAAATCTCATGGCACTACTTGAAGAAGAATGGAGTGTTCCCCCGGTGTCTTCATCAACATTCCTCACTTGGCCAACATTGCTCCCTTGGTCAACATTCCTCCCTTGACCAACATTCCTCCCTTGACCAAAATTCCTCCCTTGGCCAACATTCCTCCCTTGACCAACATTCCTCCCTTGGTCAACATTCCTCCCTTGGCCAACATTCCTCCTTTGGTCAACATTCCTCCCTTGGTCAACATTCCTCCCTTGGTCAACATTCTTCCCTTGACCAACATTCCTCCTTTGGTCAACATTCCTGCCTTGGCCAACATTCCTCCCTTGGTCAACATTCCTCCCTTGACCAACATTCCTCCCATGACCAACATTCCTCCCTTGACCAACATTCCTCCCATGACCAACATTCCTCCCTTGGCCAACATTCCTCCATTGACCAACATTCCGCCCTTGGCCAACATTCCTCCTTTGGCCAACATTCCTCTTTTGACCAACATTCCTCCCTTGACCAACATTCCTCCCTTGGCCAACATTCCTCCCTTGGTCAACATTCCTCCCTTGGCCAACATTCCTCCTTTGGTCAACATTCCTCCCTTGGTCAACATTCCTCCTTTGGTCAACATTCCTGCCTTGGCCAACATTCCTCCCTTGGCCAACATTCCTCCCTTGACCAACATTCCTCCCTTGGTCAACATTCCTCCCTTGGCCAACATTCCTCCTTTGGTCAACATTCCTCCCTTGGTCAACATTCCTCCCTTGGTCAACATTCTTCCCTTGACCAACATTCCTCCTTTGGTCAACATTCCTGCCTTGGCCAACATTCCTCCCTTGGTCAACATTCCTCCCTTGACCAACATTCCTCCCATGACCAACATTCCTCCCTTGACCAACATTCCTCCCATGACCAACATTCCTCCCTTGGCCAACATTCCTCCATTGACCAACATTCCGCCCTTGGCCAACATTCCTCCTTTGGCCAACATTCCTCTTTTGACCAACATTCCTCCCTTGACCAACATTCCTCCCTTGGCCAACATTCCTCCCTTGGCCAACATTCCTCCCTTGACCAACATTCCTCCCTTGACCAACATTCCTCCCTTGGCCAACATTCCTCCCTTGACCAACATTCCTCCCTTGACCAACATTCCTCCTTTGGCCAACATTCCTCCCTTGACCAACATTCCTCCCATAGCCAACATTCCTCCCTTGGTCAACATTCCTCCCTTGACCAACATTCCTCCCTTGACCAACATTCCTCCCTTGACCAACATTCCTCCTTTGGCCAACATTCCTCCCTTGACCAACATTCCTCCCATAGCCAACATTCCTCCCTTGGTCAACATTCCTCCCTTGACCAACATTCCTCCCTTGACCAACATTCCTCCTTTGGCCAGCATTCCTCCTTCGGCCAACATTCCTCCCTTGGCTTACATTCCTCCCTTGACCAACATTCCTCCTAGGGTTGCAAAATTCTGGGAATTTTTAAAAGAGGAAGCTTTCCATGGGAATTTTTGGGAATTTATGGGAATTTTGGGAATTTTGAGTTTTTTTGCACACTGATGGTTTTTGTCTCTGACCCTTATATTATCTTTGTCGTCAAAATAGACATACTGTTCCATACAAATAAAAACAGGCTTTCAAAACTTTATTTAGGTTATAATTTTGAACTTTATTGAACCCCCACAAAAAAGACCCATCTATAATAAAATAAAAAGAGCGTCAGCTTATTTAGCCTGTAATTTGTCCTTATTTTGTCCCTTTGAGTCTTCTACTCATGAGTCTTCTGAGTCTTCTACTCCTCATTGCTCCTCCTGATTCTCTGACTCTGGCTCTGACGTGTCCATTTCCTCCTCTGTGTCAGTGTCTAGCTGTGTGGTGGACACTTCTGTATCTGGCTCAATAAATTGTAGGTTCGCCCGGATAGCCACCAGTTTCTCCACTCTCTTGTTAGTCAGCCTGTTGTGCACCTTTGTGTGCGTATTCCCAAAAAGTGACCAGTTTCGTTCAGAGGCCGCTGATGAAGGTGGGATTTGGAGTATCACTGATGCAATAGGTGACAGGGCCTCAGATGCACAAAGTCCCTTCCACCAGGTATGTGCACTGATATGCTTGCATGATTCCCATATCCCATCCCCATTCCAAAGACCTTGCTTGGTAGAGAATTTTGCCAGTCTTCCCAGAACTTTGCCCACATCCAGATTGAGATGGTGTGAGAGGGTAGAAATCACACTGTAAGCGCTGTTGATCTGTTCTCCAGAAAGTATTGGTCTCCCAACATGCTTTGGGTCCAGCATGTATGCTGCAGCATGAATCGGCTTGACACAAAATTCTTGACGCGTCTGTATGAATTGAACAATTGCCTTCTCTGCTTTGAGCAGCAGGGATATGGGTAGGGCAATGCTGATTTGTTCTTTTAAATCAGTAAAAAGCCTGAGAACATCTGACAAGACAGCATCATCTTCAATCTGAGCAATTGCAGATGCTACTGGTGAGAGTAGTTTAAGGCTGCTAACCACTCTCTCCCAAAACAAATCATCCAGCAGTATTTTCTTGATGGTGGTTTCCATATCCCCAGACTGGGATATTGCCATTTCTTGCAGTGACTCCTTACCCTCCAGAAGGCTGTTGTACATTATGACAACACCACCCCATCTAGTGTTGTTGGGCAGCTTCAGTGTGGTGTTCTTGTTCTTTGTCATTTGCTTGGAGTTGTAGGTTGCTGCAACTACCTGTTTTCCCCTGACATACTTAACAACTTGCTTGGCTCTCTTGTACAGTGCTTCCATGGTTCTCAAACCCATGATGTCCTTGAGGAGCAGGTTAAGCCCATGAGCTGCGCACCCAATAGACGTAATATGAGGGTAGGCCTCCTCCACTTGAGCCCAAGCAGCCTTCATATTCGCAGCATTGTCAGTAACTACTGCAAAGACCTTTTGTGATCCAAGATCGTTGATGACCGCTTTCAGCTCATCAGCAATGTATGTGCCTGTGTGTCTGTTGTCCTTCGTGTCTATGCTCTTGAAGAACACTGGGAGAGGAGTGGAGACGATGTAGTTTATGATGCCCTCCCCTCGTACATTTGACCACCCATCTGAGATAACTGCAACACAGTCTGCCATCGCTATCGTTTCTTTGAGCTTTCCTTGGACTCTGTTATACTCAGCCTCCAGCAAATAAGTAGACAAAGCATGTCTGGTGGGAGGACAGTATGCAGGGCGAATAACATTGAAAAATCTCTTCCAGTACACATTGGCTGTGAGCATGAGGGGTGAGCCTGTTGCATATACAGCTCGAGCAAGGCACTCATCTGCATTCTTCTGGCTATGGTTATCCATTGTATCAAAGAACCTTCCAAGTGGGCCAGGAGTTGCTGATGATAAGGAGCCTGATGCTGAATGAGAACCATCATCTTCTTGAATGGAAGCAGACGAACTCTGGGCTGATTGCTGTGAGCTTTGAGTGAAGTTGTTGCATTTGGATAAATGCTGCTGCATCTTTGTGGCATTCTTTACATATGGCTTTCTACAGTGTTTGCACATGTACACAGTCTTTCCATCTTTAATGCCTGGGGTAAAATGCTTCCACACATCCGACGGTAAACGTGGCATTGTTCTATGCAGAGAAATAAAGGGCATTCATCTCTGTGTCGAACTGCGGTCGATCAGCACGATTGCAACAGGGTGAGTACATTTTTGCTGATGCTCCATGTGATGGAAGCATGACCTGTACACACACGACGCTACATCACCAATAGTGTATTATTTTGTATACTTTAAATTGAAGGACAACAGAGTTCAACAAGTAATTGGTTTATTTGGTATAAAGTCTGATTTACTTACTGCATCATCACAACATCAGCAGAAAACAAAATGACTTCCCTCAGGACCCCTAACCTGGATCTTAAAAAAACGATAGCAGTCTTACAGATGCCTGCAGGCCAATCACAATTTGATATGCAAATATTACAAATAGAGGGAGCTAATCGCTCATCCACTCATCCAACCAATCAGGACATATTTGTTCACAGTCACACACAAAACTTGTAATTATTAAAACAAGCCAAATAAGAAGATAAACATATATTGATTAAGAAATTCTTTAACAATTAAGATTCCATCCCTGTTAGTAATTTTGAGAGAGGACCTGTGGAAAAAAAAGAAAGAAATACAAAAAAAACAATATTATGCTAGCATGTGCTTTTTTGGGCAAAAATCCCAAAATTCCCAAGCAAAACTTCCCGTGGAAAATTACCGGAAATTTACCGGAAACTTTCCACCCCTTTGCAACCCTAATTCCTCCCTTGGCCAACATTCCTCCCTTGGCCTACATTCCTCCCTTGACCAACATTCCTCACATGGCCAACATTCCTCCCTTGGCCAACATTCCTCCCTTGGCCAACATTCCTCCTTTGGCCAACATTCCTCCCTTGACCAACATTGCTCCCTTGGCTAACATTCCTCTCTTGGCCAACATTCCTCCTTTGGCCAACATTCCTCCCTTGGCCTACATTCCTACCATGGTCAACATTCCTCCCTTGGCCAACATTCCTCCCTTGGCCTACATTCCTCACATGGCCAACATTCTTCCCTTGGCCAACATTCCTCCCTTGGCCTACATTCCTCACATGACCAACATTCCTCCCTTGGCCAACATTCCTCCCTTGACCAACATTCCTCCCTTGGCCTACATTCCCCACATGGCCAACATTGCTCCCTTGGCCAACATTCCTCCCTTGGCCTACATTCCTCCTTTGGCCAACATTCCTCCCATGACCAACATTCCTCCCGTAGCCAACATTCCTCCCTTGGTCAACATTCCTCCCTTGGTCAACATTACTCCCTTGGCCAACATTCCTCCCTTGGTCAACATTCCTCCCATGACCAACATTCCTCCCTGGGCCAAAATTCCTCCCTTGGCCAACATTCCTCCTTTGGCCAACATTCCTCCCTTGACCAACATTCCTCCCATGACCAACATTCCTCCTTTGGCCAACATTCCTCCTTTGGCCAACATTCCTCCTTTGGCCAACATTCCTCCCTTGGCCAGCAGTCCTCCTTTGGCCAACATTCCTCCCTTTGCTTACATTCCTCCCTTGACCAACATTCCTCCCTTGACCAACATTCCTCCCTTGACCAACATTCCTCACATGGCCAACATTCCTCCCTTGACCAACATTCCACCCTTGACCAACATTCCTCCTTTGGCCAACATTCCTCCCTTGACCAACATTCCTCCCTTGACCAACATTCCTCCTTTGGCCAACATTCCTCCTTTGGCAAACATTCCTCCCTTGACCAACATTCCTCCTTTGGCCAACATTCCTCCCTTGACCAACATTCCTCCCTTGACCAACATTCCTCCTTTGGCTAACATTCCTCCCTTGACCAACATTCCTCCTTTGGCCAACATTCCTCCCTTGACCAACATTCCTTCTTTGGCCAACATTCCTCCTTTGGCCAATATTCCTCCCCTAACCAACATACCTCCTTTGGCCAACATTCCTCCTTTAACCAACATTCCTCACATGGCCAACATTCTTCCCTTCACCAACATTCTTCCCTTGGCCAACATTCCTCCCTTGCTCAATATTCCTCCCTTGGTCAATATTCCTCCCTTGGCCAACATTCCTCCTTTGGCCAACATTCCTCCCTTGACCAACATTCCTCCCTTGACCAACATTCCTCCCTCGGCCAACATTCCTCCCTTGACCAACATTCCTCCTTTGACCAACATTCCTCCCTTGGCCAACATTCCTCCCTTGGCCAACCTTCCTCCTTTGGCCAACATTCCTCCCATGACCAACAGTCCTCCCTTGACCAACATTCCTCCTTTGGCCAACGTTCCTCCCTTGACCAACATTCCTCCCTTGGTCAACATTCCTCCCTTGACCAACATTCCTCCCTTGGCCAACATTCTTCCCTTGGCCAACATTCCTCCTTTGGTCAACATTCCTCCCATAGCCAACATTCCTCCCTTGGCCAACATTCCTCCTTTTGTCAACATTCCTCCCATAGCCTACATGCCTCCCTTGACCAACATTCCTCCCTTGACCAACATTCCTCCCTTGACCAACATTCCTCCCTTGGCCAACATTCCTCCCTTGGCCAACAATCCTCCCATGTCCAACATTCCTCCCTTGGCCAACATTCCTCCCTTGGCCAACATTCCTCCCTTGGCCAACATCCCTCCCATGACCAACATTCCTCCCGTGGCCAACATTCCTCCCTTGGCCAACATTCCTCCCTTGGTCAACATTCCTCCCATGACCAACATTCCTCCCTTGGCCAACATTGCTCCCTTGGCCAACATTCCTCACATGGCCAACATTGCTCCCTTGACCAACATTGCTCCCTTGGCCAACAATCCCCACATGGCCAACATTCCTCCCTTGGCCAACATTGCTCCCTTGACCAACATTCCTCCCTTGGCCAACATTCCTCCTTTGGCCAACATTCCTCCCTTGACCAACATTCCTCCCTTGGCCTACATTCCTACCATGGTCAACATTCCTCCCTTGGCCAACATTCTTCCCTTGGCCAACATTCCTCCCTTGACCAACATTCCTCCTTTGGCCAACATTCCTCCTTTGGCCAACATTCCTCCCTTGACCAACATTCCTCCCTTGACCAACATTCCTCCCATGACCAACATTCCTCCCTTGGTCAACATTCCTCCCTTGGCCAACATTCCTCACTTGGCCAGCATTCCTCCCTTGACCAACATTCCTCCCTTGGTCAACATTCCTCCCTTGGCCAACATTCCTCCCTTGACCAGCATTCCTCCCTTGGTCAACATTCCTCCTTTGGCCAACATTCTTCCCTTGGTCAACATTCCTCCCTTGAACAACATTCCTCCCTTGGCCAACATTCCTCCCTTGGCCAACCTTCCTCCTTTGGCCAACATTCCTCCCATGAGCAACATTCCTCCCTTGACCAACATTCCTCCTTTGGCCAACGTTCCTCCCTTGACCAACATTCCTCCCTTGGTCAACATTCCTCCCTTGACCAACATTCCTCCCTTGGCCAACATTCTTCCCTTGGCCAACATTCCTCCTTTGGTCAACATTCCTCCCATAGCCAACATTCCTCCCTTGGCCAACATTCCTCCTTTTGTCAACATTCCTCCCATAGCCTACATTCCTCCCTTGACCAACATTCCTCCCTTGACCAACATTCCTCCCTTGACCAACATTCCTCCCTTGACCAACATTCCTCCCTTGGCCAACAATCCTCCCATGTCCAACATTCCTCCCTTGGCCAACATTCCTCCCTTGGCCAACATTCCTCCCTTGGCCAACATTCCTCCCATGACCAACATTCCTCCCGTGGCCAACATTCCTCCCTTGGCCAACATTCCTCCCTTGGTCAACATTCCTCCCTTGGCCAACATTGCTCCCTTGGCCAACATTGCTCCCTTGGCCAACATTCCTCACATGGCCAACATTGCTCCCTTGACCAACATTGCTCCCTTGGCCAACAATCCCCACATGGTCAACATTCCTCCCTTGGCCAACATTGCTCCCTTGGCCAACATTCTTCCCTTGGTCAACATTCCTCCCTTGGCCAACATTCCTCACATTGCCAACATTGCTCCCTTGGCCAACATTCTTCCCTTGGTCAACATTCCTCCCTTGGCCAACATTCCTCCCTTGGCCAACATTGCTCCCTTGGCCAACATTGTTCCTTGGCCAACATTCCTCACATGGCCAACATTCCTCACATGGCCAACATTCCTCCCATGACCAACATTCCTCCCGTGGCCAACATTCCTCCCTTGGCCAACATTGCTGCCTTGGCCAACATTGCTCCCTTGGCCAACATTCCTCCCATGACCAACATTCCTCCTTTAGTCAACATTCCTCACATGGCCAACATTCCTCCCTTGGCCAACATTGCTCCCATGGCCAACATTGCTCCCTTGGCCAACATTGGTCCCTTGGCCAACATTCCTCACATGGCCAACATTCCTCCCATGACCAACATTCCTCCCGTGGCCAACATTGCTCCCTTGCCCAACATTCCTCCCATGACCAACATTCCTCCCGTGGCCAACATTGCTCCCGTGGCCAACATTCCTCCCTTGGCCAACATTGCTCCCTTGGCCAACATTCCTCACATGGCCAACATTCCTCACATGGCCAACATTCCTCCCATGACCAACATTCCTCCCTTGGCCAACATTGCTCCCTTGGCCAACATTGCTCCCTTGGCCAACATTCCTCACATGACCAACATTCCTCCCTCGGCCAACATTCCTCCCTTGGCCAACATTGCTCCCTTGGCCAACATTCCTCCTTTGACCAACATTCCTCACTTGGCTAACATTCCTCCCTTGACCAACATTCCTCCTTTGACCAACATTCCTCCCTTGGCCAACATTCCTCCCTTGACCAACATTCCTCCTTTGACCAACATTCCTCCCTTGGCCAACATTCCTCCCTTGGCCAACATTCCTCACATGGCCAACATTCCTCCCATGACAAACATTCCTCCCTTGGCCAACATTACTCCCTTGACCAACATTCCTCCCTTGGCCAACATTCCTCCCTTGGCCAACATTACTCCCTTGACCAACATTCCTCCCTTGACCAACATTCCTCCCTTGACCAACATTCCTCCCATGACCAACATTCCTCCCTTGGCCAACATTCCTCCCTTGGCCAACATTGCTCCCTTGGCCAACATTCCTCCCTTGGCCAACATTCCTCCCTTGGCCAACATTCTTCCCTTTGCCAACATTTCTCCCTTGAGCAACATTCCTCCCTTGGCCTACATTCCTCACATGGCCAACATTCCTCCCTTGGCCAACATTCCTACCTTGGCCAACATTCCTCCTTTGGTCAACATTCCTCCCATAGCCTACATTCCTCCCTTGACCAACATTCTTCCCTTGACCAACATTCCTCCCTTGACCAACATTCCTCCCTTGACCAACATTCCTCCCTTGGCCAACATTCCTCCTTTGGCCAACATTCCTCCCTTGACCAACATTCCTCCCTTGGTCAACATTCCTCCCTTGACCAACATTCCTCCCTTGGCCAACATTCCTCCTTTGGCCAACATTCCTCCCTTGACCAACATTCCTCCCTTGGCCTACATTCCTACCATGGTCAACATTCCTCCCTTGGCCAACATTCTTCCCTTGGCCAACATTCCTCCCTTGACCAACATTCCTCCTTTGGCCAACATTCCTCCTTTGGCCAACATTCCTCCCTTGACCAACATTCCTCCCTTGACCAGCATTCCTCCCATGACCAACATTCCTCCCTTGGTCAACATTCCTCCCTTGGCCAACATTCCTCCCTTGGCCAGCATTCCTCCCTTGACCAACATTCCTCCCTTGGTCAACATTCCTCCCTTGGCCAACATTCCTCCCTTGACCAGCATTCCTCCCTTGACCAGCATTCCTCCCTTGGTCAACATTCCTCCCTTGGTCAACATTCCTCCCTTGGCCAACATTCCTCCCTTGGCCAACATTCCTCCCTTGACCAGCATTCCTCCCTTGGTCAACATTCCTCCCTTGGCCAACATTCATCCCTTGGTCAACATTCCTCCCTTGGTCAACATTCCTCCTTTGGCCAACATTCTTCCCTTGGCCAACATTCCTCCTTTGGCCAACATTCCTCCCTTGGCCACCATTCCTCCTTTGGCCAACATTCCTCACATGGCCAACATTCCTCCCTTGACTAACATTCCTCCCTTGACCAACATTCCTCACATGACCAACATTCCTCCCTTGACCAACATTCCTCCCTTGACCAACATTCCTCCCTTGGTCAACATTCCTCCCTTGACCAACATTCTTCCCTTGGTCAACATTGCTCCCTTGACCAACATTCCTCACATGGCCAACATTCCTCCCTTGACCAACATTCCTCCCTTGGCCAACATTCCTCCCTTGACCAACATTCCTCCCTTGACCAACATTCTTCCCTTGGTCAACATTCCTCCCTTGGTCAACATTCCTCCCATGGCCAACATTCCTCCCTTGACCAACATTCCTCCTTTGGCCAACATTCCTCCCTTGACCAACATTCCTCCCTTGACCAACATTCCTCCTTTGGCCAACATTCCTCCTTTGGCCAACATTCTTCCCTTGACCAACATTCCTCCCTTGGTCAACATTCCTCCCTTGACCAACATTCCTCCCTTGACCAACACTCCTCCCTTGACCAACATTCCTCCTTTGGCCAACATTCCTCACATGGCCAACATTCCTCCCTTGACCAACATTCCTCCCTTGACCAACATTCCTCACATGACCAACATTCCTCACATGACCAACATTCCTCCCGTGGCCAACATTCCTCCCTTGGTCAACATTCCTCCCTTGGCCAACACTCCTCACATGACCAACATTCCTCCCGTGGCCAACATTCCTCCCTTGGTCAACATTCCTCCCTTGGTCAACATTCCTCCCTTGACCAACATTCCTCCCTTGGTCAACATTCCTCCTTTGGCCAACATTCCTCCCTTGGCCAACTTTCCTCCCTTGGCCAACATTCCTCCCATGACCAACATTCCTCCCTTGGCCAACATTCCTCCCTGGGCCAACATTCCTCCCTTGACCAACATTCTTCCCATGACCAACATTCCTCACATGGCCAACATTCCTCCCTTGGCCAACATTCCTCTCATGACCAACATTCCTCCCTTGGCCAACATTCCTCCCTTGGCCAACATTCCTCCCATGACCAACATTCCTCCCATGACCAACATTCCTCCCTTGGCCAACATTCCTCCCTTGGCCAACATTCCTCCTTTGGCCAACATTCCTCCCTTGACCAACATTCCTCCCTTGGTCAACATTCCTCCCTTGACCAACATTCCTCCCTTGGCCAACATTCCTCCTTTGGCCAACATTCCTCCCTTGACCAACATTCCTCCCTTGGCCTACATTCCTACCATGGTCAACATTCCTCCCTTGGCCAACATTCTTCCCTTGGCCAACATTCCTCCCTTGACCAACATTCCTCCTTTGGCCAACATTCCTCCTTTGGCCAACATTCCTCCCTTGACCAACATTCCTCCCTTGACCAGCATTCCTCCCATGACCAACATTCCTCCCTTGGTCAACATTCCTCCCTTGGCCAACATTCCTCCCTTGGCCAGCATTCCTCCCTTGACCAACATTCCTCCCTTGGTCAACATTCCTCCCTTGGCCAACATTCCTCCCTTGACCAGCATTCCTCCCTTGACCAGCATTCCTCCCTTGGTCAACATTCCTCCCTTGGTCAACATTCCTCCCTTGGTCAACATTCCTCCCTTGGCCAACATTCCTCCCTTGGCCAACATTCCTCCCTTGACCAGCATTCCTCCCTTGGTCAACATTCCTCCCTTGGCCAACATTCATCCCTTGGTCAACATTCCTCCCTTGGTCAACATTCCTCCTTTGGCCAACATTCTTCCCTTGGCCAACATTCCTCCTTTGGCCAACATTCCTCCCTTGGCCACCATTCCTCCTTTGGCCAACATTCCTCACATGGCCAACATTCCTCCCTTGACTAACATTCCTCCCTTGACCAACATTCCTCACATGACCAACATTCCTCCCTTGACCAACATTCCTCCCTTGACCAACATTCCTCCCTTGGTCAACATTCCTCCCTTGACCAACATTCTTCCCTTGGTCAACATTGCTCCCTTGACCAACATTCCTCACATGGCCAACATTCCTCCCTTGACCAACATTCCTCCCTTGGCCAACATTCCTCCCTTGACCAACATTCCTCCCTTGACCAACATTCTTCCCTTGGTCAACATTCCTCCCTTGGTCAACATTCCTCCCATGGCCAACATTCCTCCCTTGACCAACATTCCTCCTTTGGCCAACATTCCTCCCTTGACCAACATTCCTCCCTTGACCAACATTCCTCCTTTGGCCAACATTCCTCCTTTGGCCAACATTCTTCCCTTGACCAACATTCCTCCCTTGGTCAACATTCCTCCCTTGACCAACATTCCTCCCTTGACCAACACTCCTCCCTTGACCAACATTCCTCCTTTGGCCAACATTCCTCACATGGCCAACATTCCTCCCTTGACCAACATTCCTCCCTTGACCAACATTCCTCACATGACCAACATTCCTCACATGACCAACATTCATCCCTTGACCAACATTCCTCCCTTGACCAACATTCCTCCCATGACCAACATTCTTCCCTTGGTCAACATTCCTCCCTTGGTCAACATTCCTCCCTTGGCCAACACTCCTCACATGACCAACATTCCTCCCGTGGCCAACATTCCTCCCTTGGTCAACATTCCTCCCTTGGTCAACATTCCTCCCTTGACCAACATTCCTCCCTTGGTCAACATTCCTCCTTTGGCCAACATTCCTCCCTTGGCCAACATTCCTCCCTTGGCCAACATTCCTCCCATGACCAACATTCCTCCCTTGGCCAACATTCCTCCCTGGGCCAACATTCCTCCCTTGACCAACATTCCTCCCATGACCAACATTCCTCACATGGCCAACATTCCTCCCTTGGCCAACATTCCTCTCATGACCAACATTCCTCCCTTGGCCAACATTCCTCCCTTGGCCAACATTCCTCCCATGACCAACATTCCTCCCATGACCAACATTCCTCCCTTGGCCAACATTCCTCCCTTGGCCAACATTCCTCACATGGCCAACATTCCTCCCTTGGCCAACATTCCTCCCTTGACCAACATTCCTCCTTTGGCCAACATTCCTCCCTTGGCCAACATTCCTCCCTTGGCCAACATTCCTCCCTTGGCCAACATTCCTCCCTTGGCCAACATTCCTCCCTTGGCCAACATTCCTCACATGGCCAACATTCCTCCCTTGGCCAACATTCTTCCCTTGGTCAACATTCCTCCCTTGCCCAACATTCCTCACATGGCCAACATTCCTCCCATGACCAACATTCTTCCCTTGGTCAACATTCCTCCCTTGGCCAACATTCCTCCCTTGGCCAACATTCCTCACATGGCCAACATTCCTCCCTTGGCCAACATTCCTCCCTTGGGCAACATTCCTCCCTCGGCCAACATTCCTCCCATGACCAACATTCCTCCCATGACCAACATTCCTCCCTTGGCCAACATTCCTACCTTGGCCAACATTCCTCCCTTGGCCAACATTCCTCCCTTGGCCAGTACTCCATACCACCAAAGTTCAGATGCTTGTTCTCAAACTTTGTCTGTTTCTCTCTTGAAGGGATTTCCTTCATTCTTGTTTATCACTTTCCTATTACTCTCGTGCAGCCAGATCAACTTTGATCAGTGTAAAACTCAGAGTTCTGGCAAAATTGCTCTATCTCCGTGTTCTCCGCCTGCTTGAGTTCCTTTTGTAATTCAAGGCCTTTGAACTATGTTGGGAAATTGCAGCTGGGGCTCCTGTTGTTTCCCCTGGCACATTTAATATTCCAGAACCTAGGCAGCTAAATAGCTCATGATTGCTTTATCTACTGAAATTGCAGATCTCATTATAGGAACATAGGAAAAGCAGTAGGCTCTTTAGCCCCTCGAGCTTCTTCCACTATTCAATGACATCATGGCTGATCTGTGACCTAATTCCATATATCTGCCTTTGCCCCATATCCCTTAATACCTTTGATTAACAGAAATCTATCAAACTCAGATTTGAAATTAACAATTGACCAAACATCAACAGCTGTTTGCAGAAGTCAGTTCCAACTTCTAACACCCTTTGCAAGCAGAACTGTTTCCTAACTTCACTGCTGAAAGGCCTGGCTCTAACTTTTAGGCTATGTCCCCTAGTCCTAGATTCCCCAATCAGTGGAAATAGTTTCTCTCTATCAGTTCCCATTAATATCTTGAAAGCTTCGATCAAATCACCCTTTAATCTTCTAAATTCCAGGGAATACAAACCTACTTTGTGTAGTCTCTCCTCATAATTTAACCCTTGGAGTCCAGGTATCATTCTAGTAAATCAGCGTTGCCATCTCTCCAAGGCCAATATATCCTTCCTAAGGTGTGGTGCCCAGAACTGCTCACAGTACTCCAGACGTGGTCTAATCAGAGCTTTGTTTAGCTGTAGCATGACTTCTAACACGTTGTATTCTAGTCCTATAGATACAAAGGCCAGCATTAATTAGCCTTACTTTTTTAAATTTGTCCATGGTATGTGGGCATCGCTGGCAAGGCTAGTACTTATTGCCCATCCCTAGTTGCCCTTGAGAAGGTGGTGGTGAGCCGTCTTCTTGAACCGCTGCAGTCCATGTGGTGAAGGTATTCCCACAGTGCTGAGGGAGTTCCAGGATTTGACCCAGCGACGATGAAGGATCAACGATATATTTCCAAGTCAGGATGGGGTGTGACTTGGAGAGAAACTTGGAGGTGGTGGTGTTCCCATGCACCTGCTGCCCTTGTCCTTCTAGGTGGAAGAGGTTGCGGGTTTGGGAGGTGCTGTTGAAGTAGCCTTGGCGTGTTGCTGCAGTGCATCTTGTAGATGGTACACACTGTAGCCACGGTGTGCCGGTGGTGGAGGGAGTGAATGTTTAAGGTAGTAGATGAAATGCCAATCAAGTGGGTTGCTTTGCCCTCGATGGTGTCGAGCTTCTTGAGTGATGTGGGAGATGCACTCATCCAGGCAAGTGCAGAGTATTCCATCACACTCCTGACATGTGCCTTGTTGATGATGGATTACTTTCTGTACCTGTCCATGACATTTTAATGATTTATGTACATGGACCCCTAAGTCTCTTTGGACATCCTCTGCTTCTATTTTTCACCATTTAGAAATTGCTCTGATCTATCCTTTTTAGGCCCAAAATGAATGAATCACACTTGCCTATATTGAATTCCATTTCCCACAATTTTGACCATTCACTTAATCTATTAATATCTCTTTGTAATTTTTGCTTCCATCTACACTGCTTACAAAGCCGTCTAACTTTGTGTCATCGGCAAACTTGGATATGAGGCTCGCTATCCTGTCATCTAAGTCATTAATAAATATTGTGAATAGTTGGGGCCCCAACACAAATCCCAGTCACATCCTGCCACGTTATGCCTACTCTCTCCTGCCGCACAGCCATTCTCCTAACCAGGTCAATAATTTGCCCTCAATTTCATGAGCTTCAACTTTAGTTAACAGTCTCTTATGAGGGATTTTATCGAATGCCTTCTGGAAGTCCACATAAATAACATCCATAGACATTCTATGGAGTTCTGATGAAAGGTTGTCAACCTGAAACTTTGGCCGTGATTTTATTATAGGTGTCGGGATGGCGGCAGGAGAGCTGGTTTCCGGGATCCAGTCACGATCCTGGCTGCAGCCACACTGTTGAAGGGATTTTCCCTTGATTGGCCTTGTTAAGCCCATCCCGCGGGCTTCCCAGCCAATTAACAGGAAGCGGGTCTGATGACGTCATTTGATGACGCGTCATCAGCCTTAAAGGGAGCACAACCACATGGAGTTTGACAGTTGTTCTGTCAGTGTTTCACAGCATTGAGGTGCTGCAAACACTGACAAGCACTGTACAAAGGTGGACGCTTGCACCCGGGTTCTCAAATGACTCCCTCCATATGCTTATGGAGGGAGTCACAGCAAGCAAGGAGGTTCTCTTCCCTTCCAATAGTGGAAGAGACCTCCCCAGGACACCAACACAGCCTGGTTGCACATTGCACAGGAGGGCAAAAGCAGTCAGGCCGCAGTGGCGCCAACCTTTCAATGATCTCATTGGATCACAAAACGTTACTGCAAAGCCACACTCAAACTCACCCTGCTGTGCCACTCAACACATCCCCATCACTCTGCCTTCCATACCCTTCTCCTGTACATCCTTACTCATGCCAACTTACCTCGCACCTCCACCCAATGCTCTCTATCTACTTTATTACTTCCCCATCTCTAGCCACCCCTCACACTCACCCTCATCCTACTGCAAGCATACCAACTAACAACACACAAGGGTGGGCACTTGAGAGGTTTAGCCAATGTCCATGTGAAATTTCTGGTATGTGTTGTCATACAGTGAAATCTTTTTTTCCAACACTGCCCCATACTGGACAGATCTGAACACACCTTGAGAAGTGTCTTACTGAGTTCCAGTGAATGTTCAGATATAACTTACCCCCCTCCCCACCTCCCCCCAGCTATAGTGATGAGTGTGCATGGAATGGCTTGGATATTACAGGGCTGCTTCACGCTGCTGGTGTGGGATGGTGTCAACCTGGCGCATCATGTGGCAGCCAAGGTGAACAGCGTCAAGTGAAGTAAATCTGGCCATGGTGATGCCATCGCTGGCCTCCCAGCCAGCAATGTTGTCAGGTGCTGATGCCCTGTGTCCAGTACAGCATCAGGTGATGGCGAAGAAGGTTGGTGGTGTTGTTGGTGATGTTGGTGTGCCTGGTGATGTTGGTGTTGGGGCTGATCGTGGAAGGATTCAGAGGACCAAGGTGAGATTTTTTCAAGGGCACTGATGTTACTGCACTAGATGGCAGCTTCAGGTGAGATGACAGAAGCAATCTGTCAATGGTGAGTGAGGTTCTCCCAATGAGGTGGCACTGGACATACATTGGCTCTAAACACTTGCAAGCTAAAGAAATCTCTATATGTCTTACAAATGCAGTAACCAACAGTTTCTGTGCTCTGAAACTGACCATCTGCAACATGGCATCCTTTAAACCACTTCTGCAGCTGTGTAAGAAATCATGAATTGGAAGAGATAACTTGAGACAAAAAAGTCTCTTCAGACTGGTGTTAGAGTAACTGGACAGATGCTTAGAATTTGCTTATGTTCTTGGTTTCCCCTGCAGATGTTATAACATTCTGCACCATGGCGGTGACCTTGTTTCCAGACTAGCTGTCTGCTGTGTGTGTGCTAGAAAGGTTGTTGGCTGTATCTTTGATAATCTACCCTAGGCCCACCCCTAAAAAGAGAGTAAAAGAGATATCAAAAGAGCTTTTAGCACAGTCGGTGAAGAGCTGTTCACGCACGCCAGCCGTCTGTCCGATCGGGACCGATACCAGCTGCTTGTCACGGTTGTATGTCTACTATGTCTATCCTGATTGCATGTTGTACATAACTTAAACTGCCGCTCTTTAATAAAAAGCCTTACAACTCCTAAGACCCTTTGGGTAATCTGTGTGTGACCTGTGATCCAAATTCTTACGGCTGTCAGCTTATCAGAACCATCAGAGCAGACTCAAATCACGTCAGGGTGAGCTGGTGTGTTCCCCGAGCAGCGGGTAACCCGTGGTGGAGAATGTAAAATGGGAAGGAAGTCTCAGAATAGCATTAAATTGGCTCTTAACAAGCCATTTAATTAGCTCAATTGTCTCCCCCAGTGCTTGGTGTCGGGTCAGTTCTCTGCTGATAGACCCGATACCTGGGAGACTCGCGTGGAGGCGAGTTAACAGCGGGTTTCCTACGCACTGTCAATCTTTGTTATTTTGATAGCGGACCTGTCTCCAAACCCGCCCTCTAAGGGCCGGCAAATTTGTGGCCGTTAACTCTGCTTCTCTCTCCTCAAATGCTGCCTGACTTGCTGAGTATCTCCAGCATTTTCTGTTTTTAATCCATAGACGTTCCCCTGTCCAGTTCTTTATCACCTCTTCAAAAAATTCAATCAGGTTCATCAGGCATGATCTACCCTTTTCAAATTATTCTTCACGTCATTCATTCACACATCATCTTTAGCATCACTACTAAAGAATAGTGTATAAACAGGGTCAATGGCCGATCAAGTGTGGAACCCCCAGCACACAGTTGGTTCACAGTTAAACTGCAGATCGTAGATCGCTGTTTAAATGCAGTCTTCTACAGTTTGGGTCCTAAAGGGAAAAGTTCAGCTGGCCTGATTGGGGGTGGGGTGGGGGGGAAGTTTTTTTTTACTAATACCTGAAATTGTTCCTCATGACATTAGCACTAAATGAAGCCCAAGAAAAACTCAGGTAAGGTTTTGGAGAACATAAGAAATAAGAAATAGGAGCAGGAGTAGGCCATTCGGCCCCTCGAGCCTGCTCCGCCATTCAATAAGATCATGGCTGATCATCGACCTCAACTACACTTTCCTACACTATCCCCATAGCCCTTGATTCCCTTAGTGCCCAAAAGCCTATTGATCTCTGTCTACAAATACGATATTCGCTAGGTACAAGTTTCAGAAGAAAGTACAAGGAGCTAGTGAGTCGTTTGAACAGTTTGTGACTGTTGATTACTACAGCAGATTTTTTGAATTGGACAAGCTTCACAGCACCACATCTGCAGCCGTGATCCACAAGCTAAAGGCAGCCTTTGCCAGGCATGGCATGGTAGAGACTTTAGTCTCAGACAATGGCCCCCAATACAAATCAAAAGTATGAATGGGTCCTCCAAACAGGTAAGGTTTTGGAGATGCCAGTATGAATGGGTCCTCCAAACCCACAGCAAATGCAATAGCGTTTTGCTCTGAGCTCACGGATGGCGCATGAGTGCCCAGTAAAACATATTTTAGATGAGTACCAATGAATCCTTTGTAGCTTGATGTCAGATACATCTTTGAATTTTTCTCAAATTGTTAGCCATCATATTCTTAAAAACTGTTTGGCCTAGAAATTGAGTGGGCTTAGCGCCCATTTTGCGGCGCTAGAGGGCATTGCGCTGGACTTACAGCCGGTTTTGAAATTGACTAGGGCCCAACATCGGCGTTACACCGGTAGCGCTGCGCCGGCACCGATGACGTCATCGGTGTGCGCAGCGTCCCGGTTGCCGTGGTGACGGGCCCCAGCGCCGAAATTCAGTTGCGGCCGCCTCGCCCGTGGCAGCCGCAACTAAGACTCTGGCAACAGAGTCTTGCACGACTTTGCGCCGGCACATAAAGGTGGAGCGGCGGCTGGCCGCTTTCCCGCCGGCCGCCTGCCCGCACCTCCCTCCCCGGACTCCCCCACCCCCCCCCCGCGGAACAGATGCTTCTCGGCTGTGAGCCCGGCACTTCCCCGAGGTGCCGGGCTCATTTTTGTGGCGAATTAACCGGCCAGCGGGCGGGTGCAGGCAGCTCCTCCTTAACTGAATGAGGAGGCCTGCACTTCCCGAGCCTGCCGCACCGCATCGGGCGCCGCAGCGCCGGAATAGCGCCGCAATGCGGCGCGTAGCGCCAGTTTTCAGGCGCAAACAGCCTTCAGTAGCGCCGGCAGCCGTTTGGGCGCGTCGCTACTGAATTTTTGACGCGCACAGCGCGACTTAGCACCGGCGCTAAATTTCCGGCGTTAAGCCCCGGCGCAGCGCAATCTCAATTTCTAGGCCTTTAAGTTCAGAAATTTCCATCTTCCAACATAGGATAGAAGAGAAATCTGATTGCCACTTGTGAACATTGTCCAGCTTTAAAAATTAGGAACCATCCTCACTTCTTGAAGCTCTACAGTACACCTACCAACATCACACTCTGATAAATGGAGCCACTATCATCATTAGGATTATTTGGCCCTGGATTTTATTCACTTTCTTGAGTTCCTTCTGTTTCAATAACACTTGTTGTAGTTTTAGCATGTGACAACTACACTGTCACTCTCTTCCTTATTTCTTCAGACATTGCTTCTAATTGAGCTGTCTTGGATGGGCTTGCATTAACATTCCTCTTAACTTTTCTTGCTTTTCTTATTAGAATTTACAACATTCTCTTGACTTTGGTTAAGTTTTCTGTGTTAGTTATACTCTTCAATAACTCCCACAACAGCTATTTTATCTTTCTCTCTTATCCATGTTTAGTCTATTTGAATAGTGCTGCACATGTTGAATATTCAAGATAATGAATAAAAACACCCAGAAAAAATAAACCTCCAAAAGGATTGTACGCAAGAAAAACTCCAAAACTATATACTTACTTAGAACAGAAGAATAACCTTTCTGATTTTATATAAATACCATAGTAATACTTACCTTGCTACACTAACATTACAATAATAACATTTATAAGGCATTCAGGAAAATAAAGTGGTTTTGATTGCAGGATTTTTCTCAAAGCTTTTAGCATCTAGTCAGTTAGTTGTCTGCCAGTGTATTACTTCTTGGGGGAAAAATTCAATATCGCCCCGTTTGGGGAGCGATTATCGGCCGTGCGCAAAGTTTAGCGCCTGGCACTAATTATCGCCTCCAACTGCAAACTTGGCTTTTATCGCCCCTGGAGTTGATTGGAGCGCTAAATCAGGCACTACACACCTCTGTAAAGGCCGAGGAGCGAGGCGCTACCTCAGAGCGCTGGCGAAGCTCATGTGATGTCAGTCAGCAATGGAACACAGACACACTGGCGCCGGCCAGTTCTTAAAGGGAAGGGTTGATCTTGCTCTCCATCCACATCCTGCTCATTGCAGCCTTGAATCTCGGCCTGGAGAGACCTGTACATCAAATCTGCTGGAAAGAACAATGGAGAGGCCCAGGGAAAGAGCTCAGCGTGCAGCCCCGACAGTCTCTTCTAAATCGATACAAGGAAGGGCAAATCAAAATGAAGCTGCAAAGTGCTGCTCAGTACCCAAAACTACTTCACACAGCATTGAATCTCTCCAGAAGTCTCTCGCTCTCTTTCAGAATGCGTGGTGCAAAAATATCGCCAACAAAAAAAAGCAGGAAGCAGTCGCCTTTAAATAGCGCTCCCCCAGTCCCTCCCTGACTGCAAAATGCTCCCCTCAACCTGTCGTCGCTAGCGGTAGGCGGTAAGGCAGGGGGCGCCACTCAATATCCGGACCGGGGCACTACCGGGGCGTAGCACACTTGACTGACGTCACGATCTGCCGGCGCAGGAGATCGTGGCAGTAGTGTTTAGCGCCACTGCAAAATGTCTAGTTAAGTTCGTGAGCGGCGCAAAAATCGACGCGCACGGGCGCTAGTTGCTTTGCGCCCCATTAACGCTCTCTTAAGGCGCTAACGGGAGGCGCAACCAACTGAATTTTTCCCCCCTTATGTCCTATATTAGGTCAAATATTTGGCATTATCCTGCATTACTAAAAGTAAGCTAATACAGATGTTTCCTGCCCACCTTAACTATCCATGTAATTATTGTCCTTTATATCAGTAGCTAAATTCAACTGGCAGGGGGTGACATTGGTATTTGACAGTAACGCAAAATGAGCAATAACGAATCGACAGCCATTTTACACCCCATATGATTTTCTCTTCCATTGACTTCAGTGGAATAATATTGAAAAGAACAAATATTAAATTCCTGTTAACTGACTTCAGCTGGGACAGTAGTAAGGATGCTATAATTAGCCTCAAGCCCCTTAAGCTAGGGAGGGCAAAGGATCACTCAAACATTCCACTCCTGATCTAGTTATTGTTGCTGGAAAGTATACATGTGTAGATGCTGCCTAAGGACAGGCTCGGCCACAACTCTAATGGCTCCCATTGTTGATTAGCCTAGGCTGACACTTGCGTGAGAATTTGAAAGATCGTTAGTATGTGCAACTGTATTCCATAGACAAAACACAGTAGGCAAATCAATGACATACAACCAGATTTTCAAAATATATAGGGCAGAAATGAACAGAAATCCAACTTTCGCTTTCAAAATACTCTTCTGCTACTGTACCCCCTCCCCCCCAATATTCTTACAATACATTGTCGAAGAGTGATAATTGTCACATTCTACCACAGTTATTGTAACATTTCTTTCTTTCTCTTTCCTTTTACTGCCAATTTTCTCCCCTATTCCCCTGAAGTCTTTGACTTCTTGCAGGAGTACAGCTCTGCAGGGGTACAGTTCTACAGGCAGCGATTGCCCTCTAGCACCTCACCCACGTGTCCATTTTTCCTATATTGAGTGTTGCCAGACTATTTAGCTGTAAAGGACAATAGCCCTGCACAGCAAGGTCCCACAAACAGCAATGCGATAATGACCAGATAATCTGTTTTAGTGATGTTGGTTGAAGGATAAATATTGTCCAGGACACCATGGAGAACTTGCCTGCTTTTCTTCAAAGTAGTGTGCAGTGTGAAATTTGTCCATTTTAATAAAAATTCAAATTGTAAGAAACTTTACAAAAAAAAGTTTTAATTTTTATTTAAAGTTTGTTCATCTTTATTTCAGGTTTGCCTTTTCCCCAATGTGAGAGTCCCAATTTTTGTTTTGCTCTCTGTAACTATTTTAAAAAGTTAGAATTTTAAGAGCTTAGCTTGATGATGGCATAACAGTTCGCACAAGGGGATATCCTCACTATACTTCATTGATTTGAATTGAAGGTTGGACAACCTGAAGTTCTCGACACAGGGTTCACGAGGTCCTTGTGTGAAGCGTACTTCGGGGTCAGCAGCGAATGCCTTCGCTTTGCTGCTGACCGCAAATTCCGGACCCTTGTTTGTTCATATGTCAGCCCTGTAAATTGATATAAAGCAATAGACCAGATTTAACATCTTGATATAATTGCAGTTAATACTTGTTTGTGATCTCAGTAGTGATATGACAGGTATTCCTTTGTGTGCCATGCAATGTTCTGCACCAGTGTAAAAACTTGCCCTTGTAAATTTTGCTTTTTCGGATTTAGAAAACCAGTGGTAAGTGCACCATTTCATTCTGTGCAGAATACCGCAGCATGAATATGAAGACACAGAGGGGGTTCATACTTCTGCAAATGGTCCTCAATTGGATTACTGAATGGGCTGACAATGGTTTATGGCTGAAATCATACAGAAAACCCATATTCAAGTTGATCTAAATGCAGCAGCTCGCCAAGGCTTCTTCAGCAGCACCTCCCAAACCTGCGACCTCTTCCACCTAGAAGGACAAGGGCAACAGGCGCATGGGAACATCACCACCTCCAAATTCCCCTCCAAGACACACCATCCTGACTTGGAAATATCTCGCCGATCCTTCATCGTCGCTGGGTCAAAATCCTGGAACTCCCTCCCTAACAGCACTGTGGGAGTACCTTCACCACATGGATTGCAGCGGTTCAAGAAGGCGGCTCACCACCACCTTCTCAAGGGCAATTAGGGATGGGCAATAAATGCTGGCCTTGCCAGCGACGCCCACATCCCATAAACAAATAAAAAAACGAGAAATATTTGTTACCTGAACAATGAAAATGTCCATCATTTCTTCCTGACATTTTCATCCTAAAGTCTTACCTAATGCAATGTGCATGTGACATACCCAATTTTGCAGGCCGCAGGAAAATAGATGAAGCAGCAATACTCACCATTAGTGTACTTGTGACAGAAATTAAATAACTTTATATTGTACATATGCTACGTAAATATGACATTTTAAATGTAATATGCCTGTATTCACTTGTATGGAAGAGTATTGCATTGAGCAATTGTAGTAACAGCATAGAACAATCCACCAATTGACTGTTGCCAGTAGCAACATGTGAATTCAGAAGAATCCATAAAGATAGTAGTCTGTGAGCCTGCCATATTCCTTTCAGTCAGGCTATTTGAGAAGAGTTTAAACAGTTCATTTTAAAACTAGATACTTTGCGTAAAGACAGCAATCTGAATTGATTCAGGTATTTGGTAAATTGAATAAATTGCAAGCAAAATTAATCTGATGAGATGAATTAGGAATGTCTGTGTTATTCAAGGCACAGAAGAAAAGATTTAGAAAAACCAGCACTTAGCCTGTTGGAAACAGCAATGCATGTACAGGACTGTACTGAGATTCAGCCATTCAGTGAATACAGACCAAAGGAACCATTTAATATCATCCACTAGAGGGCATCAAAATACACAGGGCCTGATGACCACATAGGGCCCAATGTAACGGATGACAAATCTGTGCACTTCGGCCTGGAGTTTCTGCTAGGTCTGCCCGAAATCAGCCAAACCAGAGCAAAAGAGCGAGGAATTTCAGGCACAAGTTACGTCCAGCGCAAATCAAGTTTCCGTGATCTTTTGTGGTAGTTTTCAAAACATCGTGCTAGAAGCCGTCCCCGCCCACAAAACTGGCCAGGCCTGCAGATCGAATTAATCACCATTGCGAGTTTCTGCTAATTACGCCCATTTGCGGGCCTTCAAAGAGGCTCTTAAGATTAACCTTTTTTTCCGGCGGAAGGCCACTAATAGGCATATTTTAAAAGCTTTTAAATATTAGGGCATAGAAATTAGTCTCGGGCGGTGGCGCAAAGCGGGCGGTATCGGATCGGCCACCCGTTATACGCTGCGCCTGATACTCAGTTCCATTGCAGTCAATATCAGGCGCTGTGTATAATGGAGGACTGAATCAATACCACCCATTTTGTGGTTTCGCCCAAGACCAATTTCTAGCCCCTATGTTTTTTTAAATTTACTAAGGAACTGACGAGTGTACACCAATATAACTAGTAAATGGTTCTGTTTAGTTTTTTATAGTCATTTTCAGTTATTTAAATCGGGTTACTCTCAGATGGTGGACTAAACACCCTGGGCTCGATTTTAATAGGCCTGAGGAGACGGGTTTGGAGGTGGGTCGGCAGCAAAAATCAGAAAAAATGGTGTCGGGCTGTGAACATAATAAGAACATAAGAAGTAGGAGCAGGAGTAGGCCATACGGCCCCTCGGGCCTGCTCCGCCATTCAATAGGATCATGGCTGATCCGAACCTAGACTCACGTCCACTTCCCTGCCCGCTCCCCGTAACCCCTAATTCCCTTATCAGCTAGGAAACTGTCTATCTCCGTTTTAAATTTATTTAATGTCGCACCTTCCACAGCTTTCTGAGGTAGCAAATTCCATAGATTTACTACCCTCTGAGTGAAGAAGTTTCTCCTCATCTCAGTTTTGAAACGGCAGCCCCTTATTCTAAGATTATGCCCCCTAGTTCTAGTCTCACCCATCAGTGGAAACATCCTCCCTGAATCCACCCGATATAGCCCCCTCACAATCTTATATGTTTTGATAAGATCGCCTCTCATTCTTCTGAATTCCAATGAGTAGAGGCCCAACCTACTCAACCTTTCCTCATAAGTCAACCCCCTCATCTCCAGAATCAACTGAGTGAAACTTCTCTGAACTGCCTCGAGAGCAAATATATCTTTTCTTAAATATGGAAACCAAAACTGTATGCAATATTCCAGGTGTGGCCTCACCAGTGCCCTGTACAACTGAAGCAAGACTTCCCTGCTTTTATACTCCATCCCCTTTGCAATAAAAGTCAAGATTCCATTGGCCTTCCTGATCACCTGCTGTACCTGCATACTAACCTTCTGTGTTTCATGCACCAGGACCCCCAGATCCCTTTGTACTGTAGCACTTTGCAGTTTCTCTCCATTTAGATAATAACTTGCTCTTTGATTTTTTGTGCCAAAGTGCATAACCTCACACTTTCCAACATTATATTCCATCTGCCAAACTTCTGCCCACTCACCTAGCCTGTCTATGTCCTTTTGCAGGTTTTTTATGTCCTCCTCACTCACTGCTTTCCCTCCCATCTTTGTATCATCGGCAAACTTGGATACGTTGCACTTGGTCCCCTCCTCCAAATCGCCCCCATGCGATTCTTGTGAGTGTTGGGTCAGCCGCTCCCAAACTGACCCGATGGCAAACGGTGGGACAGGTAGTTAAGGCAGTTAAAAGCCTGTTAACAGCCTGTTAACTGCCTTGCTAATCACATTTTTATAGTCGTTTCTGCTTTTCGTGCTTCTGGCTCCTGTTCCCCGTCTTGCCAGAAACACGGCAGCTGCAAGGAGATGAGTTTCTCGAGGCCATGATTTGTAGTCATTGGTGCAGCACTTTAAAAGCGCTCCTGTAACATGGCTGACATAATCTCAGGCCACTTTGAGTGTGCGCTTGCAAGCTTCTTGCCTCAACTGAAATCTATAGCAATGGGATGAGAACCATTTATATCCTCTCATCCTGGTCGTCAGATTTGGAGGAAGAGCAGTCGTGGCAGCTCCACAACCAGCCACAACAGCAGCACCAGCACCAGGAGTGCCAACCTTCTCTTCAGCCGCCTGATGATCCACAGGACAGAGGGTGTCAGTGCAGAGCTGCACCTCACCGCAGGAGATACCCCCAACACAGGATTTACAGGCAGAGGACCAGCTTCCTCAGCATGACTGAACAGCAGTGCCAAAGGAGGCTGAGACTTTCGAGAGATGTAGTCACTGACATCTGCGCGATGCTGCACCAACACCTGGAGCCTTGAAGAGTGTGTGGACACTCCTTACCAGTGGCTGTCAAAGTCACCACTGCACTCAACCTCTTTGGTTCGGGCTCCTTCCAGGGATCAGCTGCAGACATCAGCGGCATCTCCCAGTCGGCCGCACGCACCTGCATCATGCAGGTCACCAATGCCCTCTTTGCAAAGGCCCACAATTACATCCACTTCTCCACGGATGGCCCAAGTGTGATGGCGCATGCGGTTGGCTTTACCAATATGGCAGGCTTGCCAATGGTGCTGGGTGTCATAGACTGCACACAGGTTGCCATTAGGGCACCCCATCACAACCCAGCTGTATTTGTCAACTGCAAGGGATTTCACTCCCTGAACATTCAGCTGGTGTGTAACCACAGGAAGATCATCATGCATGTTTGCACTAAGTACCCTGGCAGTTGCCATGACTCATTCATCCTGCGGCAGTCTACTGTGCCTCAGCTCTTCCATCCGCCAACCCAACTTTCCGGGTGGCTTCTTGGCAACAAGGGCTATCCCCTGAAAAAGTGGCTCATGACACCGATGAGGAGGCTAACAAACGAAGCTGAGGAGCATTACAATATCAGCCACATTTCCACCAGAAGCATCACCGAGCAAACCATTGGCTTGCTCAAAATGCACTTCCGATACCTGGACAGATCTGGTGGAGTATTGCAGTATGCATCAGTCAGGGTGTCCAGAATCATCGTGGTCTGCTGTGCCCTACACAACATTGCACAGCAGCGCGGCTTAGTGCTGCCAGACAAATAAGTGGCTCAGCACACAGCCTCCTCAGAAGAAGAGGATGAGGATGAGGACGAGGAGGAGAACGAGGAGGAGGATGAGGAGGAGAATGAGGAGGAGGACGGGGAGCGATGCCTTGCAGGCTGGATGTGGCCAATCCAGCAGCACGCGACCACATTGATGGCTGTCAGGCAAGGGATGCACTCATCCATGCCAGGTTCACGTAGGCTTATGCTTCAGCCACAGGTGGCTGGCACATGGAGATGAATATAAGTCCGCCATTCTCAAAACCTCAGGCATCATCTGTCCAATAAACAGTGATTTGCGCTCAGTGTCACCACCAACATTCTACATGGAATTCTCCCTGAGCCCTCACTCTTGAACTTCCATTTCCCAGAACACAGGGGCCATGCTTTAGACGATCTCAGCAGATCATTAAACCTTTTTCGACATTGAACCCGTGTGCGTCCAGGCCTCAAACTCACCTCCTCAGCAATTTGCAACCAAGCTGCCTTGGTTTGCTGAGGAGGCCTCCTCTTTCCATTTCCAGGGAAGAGGACCTCCTGGCATCCTCTAACTCCCTCCACAAGAGTATGGAGGGAGCCCTCATTGAACCTGGGTGCAGCCTTAGTTTTTTGCGCTGCCATTCCTGCAGCAGCCAGCACCTTTAACAGAAAAAAGCTAATGCTTCTGCAAAGGGGACAAGACCCCTTTAAATCTTTAATGAAACAACGTGTCCTCAGAGGCGAGAAACAGAAACATAGAAGATAGGAGCAGGAGTAGGCCATTCGGCCCCTCAAGCCTGCTCCGCCATTTAATGAGATCATGGCTGATCATCCAAATTCAGTACCCTGTCCCTGCTTTCTCCCCATATCCCTTGATCCCTTTAGCCTTAAGAAATATATCTAACTCCTTCTTGAATATATTTAATGAATTGGCCTCAACTGCCTTCTGTGGTAGAGAATTCCACAGGTTTATCACTCTCTGGGTGAAGAAATTCCTCCTCATCTCAGTCCTAAATGGCTTACACCTTATCCTTAGCCTGTGACCCCTGGTTCAGGACTCTCCCGCCATCGGGAGAATCTGACACTCTGCAAGCAATTGCCTGGAGGGACCTGCACGTCGGCCGTAATGAGGCCAATCAACCTAAAATCTTATCTGCGGGGCGGCAGCAGCTGGGAGCGGGTCTAGAAGATGCTGATCAGCGGGCCCGCCATCTGCCCGCCTCCTTCATTAAAATCGAGCCCTCTGATTAAAAATGCTTATTTTTTGCGATAAACCCATTTTCAGCTGTATTAATAAAACTGCACCAGGTTACCACTCTTAAATGTATTAAGGAATATTTTTTAATGCAACATTTTTTTTAAATGCCAAAACACTGTCTAATTGCACTGGTTCATGGAAGTTTGAGTTCAAACTTGAGCATAAAAACACTTCTTAAAACTAGCACAAGTTTTAGAGCAATTTGTGCCCGGATCGCCGATTGTGCCCAAAGCAGAAACTCTTGGCCTATGTGTGAAATATCATGGGATGCATAAGCGTTTCTTAGTGAAATAAATGGTGAATTTTTTTTATCCCAAACTAACTTTCATTTTTTCTTGCACATTTGTTAACATCTTTATTTTATTCCCTTTTTTGATTAGAATTATCCTTCTTGGAAAAATGAGCAACCAGGCACAGTCAAGTAGCTAAAGCAACTATTGATTTTTATCAAAACTAAAAGCCTTCAAAACTGACAACATAATTTTAGTAGTTCAAAAATCAAAGAAAATGAATCGGTGAAAAGAGGCTTCAAAGTTTCCTTTCCTTTCCTGCAATTACCTCTTTAAAATGTGCTAATAATAAGGTTAATGTTCCAAAATTCCTTCAATTTCAGACAAATTTTCCTTTAACAGAAACCTAACCTTCAGGCACAAAGCACAAATGAAATAGAAACCCAACTGACTTTCATTAATTGATTAAATATAAAACAACACTCCAATCAAATAGGAATAATGAAATGCAGTCTGATGATTTGATAACACACAAATTAGATTCAAAATTAAATTTAACATAACTACCTGAAAGGATTATTAAATGGAATGACTCCACTTGTAATCTGTGCACCTCCTAATCAGTTTCTAATGCTAACATTATAGAATGATACAGCAGCATCTATTGCTTTCATGGTTTAAATATTGGAGATTAATTGTTTGTATTAAGCTGACCTTGTAACATATGAAGTACAAGAACTATGTTTATGGGACATTAAGTTATATGTTTTTTCCCAGATTTTTCTGACTATTTTCAATCATACCAAACAATTTTAATTTTAATGAAATGATTTCCCATGGCATCTCCCATGGCCAAAAATGGTACCATTCTCCACCTGTCTTTACTACTACTCTGTAATTCTTTCTCTCTCTCAGGACATCTTAAAGGATTTCACAGCCAATGAGTTACTTTTGAAGTGTTGTTATGTAGACAAATACAGCCACCAACGTTCTCACAGCAAGGTCCCACAAACAGCAATGAAACAAATGATTAATTAATCGGCTTTGGTGGTGTTGGTTGAGGAATAAAATGTTGGCCAGGACAGTGGAAAAACGTTCCTGCTCTTCTTTGAATAATGAAAGAGATGGAACCTCCAGCACTCCCTCAGTACTGCATTGAAGTGTCAGCCAATATTTGTGCTCAAATCCTGTAGCAGAGCTTGAATTCACAACCTTCTTTGACTCAGAGTCAAGAGTGCTACCACTGAGTCACAGCTGACAATCAGAAGAAGGATATTCCCTGGTGTAAATGTATCAACTGACTTTATTTGAGCATTCCTGTCACAAATTGTCTTAATTTGAGCATTCCTGTTACTGTGGAATTGCCAAGGTTTGGAACTAAAACAAGAGTGGGGTTAGATTGATACCTACCTCTGTTTTTTTTACTTAACTTAAAAAAATATATTGAGATTCTCATCTTGAGAATTAAATGTGATGAGAACTGTTGGCCTGTTTATGTGCGCTGTAGCACCTGGTTATCTTCTATAACTTTAAAAGCTGTTTTCAGTTTGGATCCAGGCCAGGGATAGATGCA
Source organism: Somniosus microcephalus (assembly GCF_052327205.1). Lineage (NCBI taxonomy): Eukaryota > Metazoa > Chordata > Chondrichthyes > Squaliformes > Somniosidae > Somniosus > Somniosus microcephalus. The sequence continues at coordinate 88,373,334 of NC_140993.1, read as the reverse complement.
ATAGTGTCAATTTAAAATAAAATGGGGCAGAAATTGGACTTTGTTTCGCCCGTCTACCGGGTGGAAAACGGGAGCAAAAAAAAGGTCAGTTTTGCAGGGCTATATCCTGTGTCCCGAAGACATCTGAAATGCATCCGACCCCATATTGGGTAGGGTGATTTTTTTAGGTGTCCCTGGCAGCCGCCTAAAACAGGCGTTATGTTCTTGCATATGTTGATGTGGAGCCTAATGCCTGCTTAAGGACCCATTCATGAAATCGGGCTGCCCTGAGCAGAACAGGCAGCAGGCCTGCTTCACTCAGGTTTTCCTGCCGTTGATGTGACCTTACAAGTGGTCGTCAACAGAAAGTGAGAAAAAAAACCTTTCATGTGGAGCTAGTAGTAGCTGGACTGCTCCTGCTGGCTTCACAGCACTCCTGAGGGCTGCTGCCCAGCTGTGATCACCACTTCCCATTCTCCTTTCCCCCATCCCCTAGCCAGGACTTATCTCAGGGCCGTGCCAGCGAGGCTGGAGACTCAAATCAGATCCTTCGGCATGGGCAAGCTGCCTCTGGAGGCATGACAGGAACTGGCAACATGCCCCAATTATTTGGATGGAGTCCGGGACCCAATCCTGATTGGGCCTGAGACCTACCTGTTTGGGCACAGGGTTCATTCCCTGCGCGGAGTTCACGCTGGCCTAGCAGCAGGGAAGAATATCTACGCTAATGCCCTTTGTGATTTTGAGGGCCTGTCATCAGAGAGAAGCACACTATTTTCCTCTTCCAAGCTATTTTCATGGCCCAGGTCCTCTCCCAGCACAGGCTTATGCCCTTGTGCCAGAAAATCATGGAGGAAAGTGGAGCACAGTTCCTCTCAGACCTATAGCTGTACTCCTGGCTGCCAGCATAAGAGCCTAGAGCCAGAAGATCATAAGGCCTGAACATCACCCTTTGGGTGGGGGTTGGGGGGTGGGGGGGAATGTTGAAAGGAAAGTAACAAGACAATTTCCCAGAAAGCTCTTTCAGTTTTTGTCTGCCTCGGGACCTCTGGATACCCTCTGGTCTGCAAGGATCCTAGACAGAACTCTGCAACAGCTTTCTTCAGGTGCTTCTCTACTGGGAGCCTAATGTTAATAGAAAATCTAAATGAGGTGTGAGGACAAGAACACCCCTCTCCATAATGGCTATGGCCACACCGGAGGATTCTGGCTGACAGCAAGAGATTAAAGAAGAGTAGCCAAGGTCAGGTACTCTGACCTAGATGTCCTCCTAATGGAGATGCAGAGCAGGAGGAACAGGCTGGCTGGGGTTGGGAGCCGGGGACCCACCAATCACGTGGTACACATTCTGTGGAAGGTGGTTGCAGTGGCAGTGAGTGCCATCTTCTTAAACCCCAGGACACCTTTGATCTCACCACAGCAGCCAAGGTAAGCTACCTACTTCCCTTCGGACTCAGTTCTCTGGGGTCCTGCTCTGAAAGGAAAGATGCTGGATATGCATGACACTTACATGGCCCAGGTCACAGCAGAATCCAATATCATTCTCAGTGCCCATATCTGGGAAGAGTACAACACGATGCAGCGCTACCTGCAGTGGATGGTGGCACCAGGAATACCTGCATCCATCCTCCTGACAGAAGCTTTCAGACCATCCAATGCATCCAACATTGACCACTGGCCTTCATGCCTTTGAGGACCATTGGAAAGAACAATGACAACTCGTACAGGATGTCATCTCTTAGGGTTTGCAGGATCTAACTTGTTAGATCCATGATTCTGAGAGTATGATGTTTTCCAATAACCACACGGATGCTGTAACTTAACAATAAACAGGTATTTACTGGAGGAGGGTAGTCTCAAGACTGGGGTACAGAGGCATGCGCAAGGCTTATATACAGGTGTGGTCACTGCCGGTACTACAGTATACAGGAGCTGTAAAAGTAGTTCTGTCTTAAAGGTACATACACTACAATTCCTCCCCTTTTAGATTAGTAGTACCCCTACTATTCAAATAACAATTAACACTTTAACATGTACATTAAACAACAATAGTCCATTTATAGATTCAGTCTTTGGGGTGGCTTCCTGACCCTTTCGGGATAGCGCCTTTCCTGAGGTTCTTGTTCTTGGTGCAGAGGCGATTCTGGCCCCATTTCATCGGGTAGTTCATCGGGTTCCACTGCTACTGGTTCTGAGGTAGATGCTACCGGTATGTCGGGTTCATCCCCAGGTACTCGAGACATGGGGTTGACTCGTTCCTGTGACGCTAAGATCTGATCGACGTGGCATCTCACAATGTTCTCCCCGACATCCACTGTGTACATTAATGGCCCCTGCCTTGTGCATATCGTTCCGGTTTGCCATTTCTCTGTTCGATAGTCAAGGGCCAAGACTGGTTGTCCTACATTGAAGCTCCTTGTCGGCTTCTCATTGATGTGCTGGAATTGTATGTCCTCAACATTTCTTCGCACATTTGGTCTGAGCAAGTCCAGACGAGATCTCAACCTTCGGTTAAAGAACATCATGGCCGGGGTCTGGTTGGTAACTGCATGTGTCGCGTTTCGGTAGGCTAATAAGAAATTGTCCACCTTATGCTGTAGTGGAATTTCATTGTCGCACATGGCCTTTATCGCCTTCTTAAAGGTTTGTATGAACCTCTCAGCCAATCCATTTGTGGCTGGATGATACAGGGCGGATGTGTAATGCCTTACCCCATTCCTTCTTATAAATTTTCGAAACTCTTCGGACACAAACTGTGGTCCATTATCAGAGCAAATCTGCTCTGGCAAACCGTTTCTGGCAAATATGGTCCGTAGGACTGCAATCGTTTCTCTGTAGTGGCTGAGGACATTTTTATCACCTCAGGCCACTTTGAATGAGCATCCACTGCTATTAAGAACATTGAGTCCATGAATGGACCAGCAAAATCAAAATGCACCCATTGCCATGGAGAGGAGGGCCACTCCCATGGGTGTAGAGGGGCATGTGGTGGTGCATTTTGGACTTTCTGGCATCCTGAGCAGCTCTTAGTTAAGTCTTCGATTTGTTGATCGATTCCCGGCCACCACACATAAGCCCTAGCAAGGCTTTTCATTTTCACTCCCCCCAGATGACCTTCATGTAGCTCATTTAGCACTCTCTCCCTTAACTTGTATTAACTTAAATTGTAGTGTATGTACCTTTAAGACAATCTCTGTAGCTTTCAAGGGTATATGTGAAAATAGCCGCTTGTAGTCCCTTTGGTTTATGGCTGTTAGGGCTGATCCTGTGTCCAATTCCATTTTCACTTGGACTCCGTCTATCTTGAGTGTGACCCAGATAGTCTGGTGATCCTCCATTTTGGTTACCTTATGTAGTTTCAGACAACTCAGCTCCTTGCTTCCGGAGTCTGTGTCACTTTTCTGTTCGTCTGAACCACTGTCCATCACCTGGTGTACCTTTTTGTACTTCTCCTGTGGAGATTTCTTACTGTTGGTTTTCTTCCCAGACCTGAAGACTCTTGCTATGTCTCCTGCTTTCCCACACTGTCTGCACACTTGGTCCTTGAACCAACAATCCTTCTGGTCATGTGTTGTTCTGCCGCAGCGATAGCACTTCCCTGTTCCATAGGACATTTCATTGGTGCCATATTCTTGCGGTCTCCGTTGTATCTCTGCAGCGCCCCTTGCGGCTGCTTCATGTGATGCTGCCATACTGAAAGCCTTGTCCAGCGTAAGATCCTTTTCTGATAGAAGCCGTTTCTGGGTTCCTTCACTTTGTAGCCCACACACAAACTTGTCCCTTAACGTGTCTGCTAGTCCCGCTCCAAACTGGCAGTATTTCGATAGCTTGTGCAGTTCCGTTAGGTACTCAGCATTGCTTTTATCTTTGTGTTGGTTCCTTTTATGGAACTTAAATTGTTCTGTTATCAGCAGCGGTGTGGGGTTTAAGTGGTCCTGTAGGATTTCTACTATGCTTTCGAAATTCTTGGTCACCGGCTTCTCTGGGGTTATTAGATTTTGCAGTAACCCATAAGTTTTTGCACACATGGAATTTAACAAAACCAGTGCTTTCCTAGCATCTGGCACTTCATTCGCCCTGCAGTACACCTCAACACGTTCCACATATGTCGCCCAATCTTCAACTTCATTGTCGAACGTAGAGATACTGCCACTCTTCGGCATCCCTGGGTGTGATTTAACTGTCAAAAATGGCATCTCCCGCGCTTCGCCTTCTTCTCCGCTGGCACAAAATGGCATCTCCCGTGCTTTCCTTCCTTCCCGCGCTCGCCCTTCTTCTCCGCTGTGGCTTCTAAAAATGGCGTCTCCCACGCTCTTCCTTCTTCTCCGCGGCTCAATGGCGTCTCCCGCGCTCTCCCTTCTTCTCCCCGCGGACACTGTTCAGCCCTTGAGCCCTGGCTGTGCTCTGCGTGTTCTTTTTTTTTTTTCCCTCGACGCCGCTCGGTCCTGAACCCGGCTGTTGCTTTACCCTCTCTCGCTCCGGTTTGTTTTTTTTTCTCTCGACGCCGCTCGATTTTCAACCCCCGGCTGTGCCCTGTGCGCTTCACCCTCTGTCTTACCCCGCCAACGCTGCTCGGCTTTCTCTCCACCGTCGGTCGGCTCCAGCCGCCGCTGCCCGGGAAGGGTCTGCGCTGGACCTGTCGTCAGTCTCTTGCTGATCGTCGTGGCTGGGGAACCAAGCCCGGCTCTCCACAGCCTCCCCTGCAATGTTCACTCTCTGCCGGACGACTGGGCAGTTGCTCGTGGTCGACGCCCGTGTTCCTGGCCTCGACTTTCTTACACCGCCCTCCCGGAGCGAATCCTCGAAGGGAAATGCAGAGTTGCAGGTAGATTCGAATCAACACTCGTCGCCACTGTTAGATCCATGATTCTGAGAGTATGATGTTTTCCAATAACCACACGGATGCTGTAACTTAACAATAAACAGGTATTTACTGGAGGAGGGTAGTCTCAAGACTGGGGTACAGAGGCATGCGCAAGGCTTATATACAGGTATGGTCACTGCCGGTACTACAGTATACAGGAGCTTTAAAAGTAGTTCTGTCTTAAAGGTACATACACTACATAACTGATAACATAAGGTCTGTCCTCCCATTGATCAGTGGGCACTCAGATTCAGGAACCAGCACAAGTGGCATGACTAGATTCCCCCTTCTTAATGTAGTCCTCTCTCATGATGATAACTCTGGTGACCTTTCCAGCCAGCCCCTTCAGATGACTGCTCATGTCGGTGTCAGGATACAGGACTAGCCTGCCCATATAACTGAAAAGGCGATGCAACTTGCTGAAGAGTCCTCTGGGACTCAGGTGCATAGAGACAAGGGCCACTACAGCCACAAGAGGTTCATGGCCAAGCACTGCTGGCACCCCTGGCCCTCAGATAATATTTTAGTGCAGAGAGGCACCAGGGGTAGGCACCATGGTAAAAAGAAGCATTTGCTGTAAATATATATGTGCACAGTAAAACCACTTGGTGATAATGAAATCCAGTATTCCAACGTACATCTATCCTTTGCTTTCTCTATTTGAGAAGATGTTTGGGGGTCAGTTTATATGCCTCCTTACTGAACTGTTTCCTTCTTAAGCAGACCTCTTCTGATACATTCTCGAGGGAGCAATGTGTTCTGTCAACTCTGGTGGAAGGATACCTCCTAGTTGGTTTTCGTGATGCTTGTAAATGTTGGTGCTGTGAATTGCTGTCTTTTTCTGGCCCACCAGCAGTGCTGGCAGACTATTGTTCCATGCCTACAATAACAAGAAAGTGACTCATGTTACAGTGTTGGTTCCAAGTGATACCGTCTAACAGAGCTCACATTACAAGATACCGACGGGGTATGTTGTTTCTGTGGTTGCTTGTATGTCTGTATGGGAGTGAGCAAGAGATAAGAACTGAAATAACAACAGAGAACGCTGGAAAAACTCAGCAGGCCAGGCAGCATCTGTGGAGAGAGAAACAGAGTTAACATTTCAGGTCGAAGACCTTTCGTCAGAACTGGAAAGAAGCAGGAAATTGAGCACAATTAAAAGCAAGTTTAGGGGCTGGGAAATGGGCGAGGGGATGAAAGAACAAAAGGGAAGGTCTGAGATAGGATGGAAGCCAGGAGAAGTAAAGAGGCATTAAGAGATATTCAAGGCAAGAGGAGATGGTAATGGGACAGGTTAAGAAACAAAGGGTGGCTCTAGATGAAGTGTGAATTGTGCTGGCAGAATGAAAGACAGCTGCCATGTGGGAGGGAGAGAGAAAAAAAAAAGCACAAACAAAAAGTGTGGATAAAAAAATGTAAATGTAATAGGGGGCCGAGGTTATGATCTGAAATTGTTGAGCTCTATGTTGAGTCCAAGGGCTGTAAAGTGCTTAATCGAAAGATGATGTGCTGTTCCTCGAGCTTACGCTGAGCTTCCATGGAACAATGCAAGAGGCCGAGGACGGTGAGGTCTGAGTGGGAATGGAGCGATGAATTAAAGTGACAAGCGACCGGAAGCTCGGGGTCCCCCTTACGGGCTGAACGGAGGTGTTCCGCAAAGCGGTCACCCAATCTGCCTTTGGTCTCCCCAGTGTAGAGGAGACTACATCGTGAGCAGCGAATACAGTACACTAGATTGCAAGAAGTACAAGTAAATCACTGTTTCACCTGGAAGGGGTGTTTGGGGCCCTGGACAGTGGGAAGGGGGAAGGTATAAGGGCATGTGTTGCATCTCCTGCGCTTGCACAGGAAGGTGCCGGGCGAAGGGGAAGGGGTGCTGGGGGTGATAGAGGAGTGGACTAGGGTGTCGCGGAGGGAGCTGAAAGGGGAGGTGAGGGGAAGATGCGTTTGGTGGTGGGATCACGCTGGAGGTGGCGGAAATGGCAGAGGATAATCCGTTGAATGTGGAGGCTGGTGGGGTGAAAGGGGAACTCTATCGTGGTTCTGGGAGGGAGGGGCAGGGGTGAGGGCAGAAGTGCAGGAAATAGAACGGACACGGTCGAGGGCCGTGTCAACCACTGTAGAGGGGAATCCTTGGTTGAGGAAAAAGGAAAACACGTCAGAAGCACTGTTATGGAAGGTAGCATCATCAGAACAGATGCGGCGGAGATGGAGAAACTGGGAGAATGGAATAGAGTTCTTACAGGAGGCAGGGTGGGAGGAAGTGTAGTCCAGGTAGCTGTGGGAGTCAGTGGGCTTGTAGTGAATGTTTGTCAATAACCTATCCCCAGAGATGGAGATGGAGAAGTCGAGGAAGGGAAGGGAAGAGTCGGAGATGGACCATGTGAAGGTGAGGGAAGGGTGGAAATTGGAAACAAAGTGAATGAAATTTTCTAGTTCAGGGCGAGAGCAGGAAACAGCACTGATAGAGTCATCAATGTACCGGAAAATGAGGTGAGGGAGGGGACCCGAGTAGGACTGGAACAAAGAGTGTTCCACATATCCCACGAAAAGGCAGGCATAGCTAGGACCCATGCAGGTACCCATAGCAACACCTTTAATTAGGAGGAAATGAGTGGAGTCAAAGGAGAAGTTGTTCAACGTGAGAACAAGTTCAGCCAGGCGGAGGAGGGTGGTGGTGGATGGGGACTGGTTGGACCTCTGTTCAAGGAAGAAGCAGAGCGCCCTCAGGCCATCCTGGTGGGGGATGGAGGTGTAGAGGGATTGGACGTCCATAGTGAAAAAGAGATGGTTGGGGCCAGGTAACTGGAAACTGTTAAAGTGGCGGAGGGCTTCGGATGAGTCGCGGATGTAGGTGGGAAGAGACTGGACAAGGGGAGAAAATATAGAGTCGAGTTAGGAAGAGATAAATTCTGTGGGGCAAGAAAAGGCTGAAACAATGGGTCTACCAGGGCAGTCCTGTTTGTGGGTCTTGGGAAGGAGGTAGAAGCGGGCTGTGCGGGATTGGGGAACTATGAGTTTGGCGGCCATTGGGGGAAAATCTCCAGAGGAGATGAGGTCAGTGACAGTCTTGGAAATGGTGGCTTGATGTTCGATAGTGGGGTCATGGTCCAGGTGGAGGTAGGAGGAGGTGTCGGAGAGTTGGCGTTCAGCTTCCGCTAGGCAGAGGTCGGTTCACCAAACAACAACAGCATCACCCTTGTCAGCAGATTTAATGACAATGTCGGGGTTGGATCTGAGAGAATGGAGTGCTGCAAGTTCAGAGGGAGGTAGGTTGGAGTGAGTGAGGGGAGCAGAGAAATGGAGACAGCCAAAGACACGGCGGCAGTTTGCAATGAAAAGTTCTAGAGAGGGTAAGAGACCAAAGGGAGGGGTCCAGGTAGAACGAGAATTCTGAAAGCAGGAGAAAGGGTCAGCTATGCGGGGGGAAGACTCCTGGCAAAAGAAGTGGGCACAGAGACAAAGGCAGCGGAAAAAGAGCTCAGCATCGTGCCGAGCTCGAAATTCATTGAGGTGGGGGCGTAAGGGGATGAAGCTCAGACCTTTGCTGAGGATTGATCGTTCAGGGTCAGAGAGGGGAAGGTCAGAGGGGATAGTGAAAACGTGGCAGGAGGTGAGATTGGGAGAAGGGGGTTCAGAGGAAAGTGAAGAGGAAGAAGGTTCCGGAGGGGCATTGGTGTTCAAGAGTTGATGAAGCTTGCGATCCTTGACATCAGAAAGGAAGTAAAAAAGTTTTTTGTTGAAGCAAATATACAATTTAATATACTGTATTCGCTGCTCACGATGCGGTCTCCTCTACATTGGGGAGACCAAACGCAGATTGGGCGACCGCTTTTCGGAACACCTCCGTTCAGTCCGTAAGGGTGACCCTGAGCTTCCGGTCGCCTGTCACTTTAATTAACCGCTTCAGTCCCACTCTGATCGCTCTGTCCTCGGCCTATTACACTGTTCCAATATAGCTCAACGTAAGCTCGAGGAACAGCACCTCATCTTTCGATTAGGCACTTTACAGCCGTCTGGACTCAACATTGAGTTCAACAATTTCAAACTATAACCCCCGCCCCCATTTTTCATGCTGTATGATTTTGCCATTCCCATTTGCAACATTTTATCTTTCCTGCCTCCTACAAAAGCACAGTATATTCCTTCAATTCCTTCCTCCCCTCCGCCACCCACCCGCCCCCCCCCCATCCCCTGTCTCTGCACCTGCTTAATATCTGTTACATCTCCAGCTTTTTCCAGTTCTGATGAAGGGTCCCAGACTTGAAACACTAACTCTGTTTCTCTCTCCACGGATGCTGCCTGGCCTGCTGAGTTTTTCCAGCGTTTTCTGTTGTTATTTCAGTTTTCCAGCATCCGCAGTATTTTGCTATTGATAAGAACTGAATGCTACTGCAACATAGCTTGAGGATGCCTGGGGCATTACCTTCTCTTACTCCCTTGATGCTTTTATAAGCAAGGTCTTTCATTGTGGCTTCCACCAAGGGCTTTTAACTTCTGAACCCTCCTCTACTTGGGTCTGTTCCCTTTTATTAACTAGTCATGCAAGCAGATAAAGAGCCTTGAACTGTTTAGGTATGTACAGTGACAGACCAATCTACAGCACTTATTGGGTGCCATTAAGTGACCATGTATCATGCAGCCAGGTTGTGTTGCAGTGCTTTTGTGTGTGAAGACCTTTGAAAATGTTAGTGTGCCAAGTTTTGCACTTGTAAGTTACATATTTAATGTGTGCCTTATGAGCATGAATGAAAGGCAATAAAAGATCTGTACGGTTGTGTGAGGGCTAGACACTGATCAGCAGTAAATGTGTAACAGATCACCTGGCAACACAATGTGGCATGAATGCACAAGCTGTGTACCTAGTAAATGGAACTTCTGCACAGTTTAATCTTGGTAACTTTGTTAGAGTGTGCTTACATAGGATTACATAGGATATACAGCACAGAAACAGGTCATTCGGCCCAACCAGTCCATGCTGGCATTAATGCTCCACTCAAGCCTCCTCCCATCTTTCCTTATCTAACTCTATCAGCATAACCCTCTATTCCCTTCTCCCTCATATGCTTATCTAGCCTCCCCTTAAATGCATCTATACTATTCGCTTCAACCACTCCTTGTGGTAGCGAGTTCCACATTCCCACTACTCTCTGGGTACAGATTTTCCTTCTGAATTCCCTGTTGGATTTCTTGGTGACTATCTTATATAAGAACATAAGAAATAAGAGCTGGAATAGGCCACTCGGCCCTTCAAGCCTGCTCCACCATTCAATAAGATCATGGCTGATCTTCTGCCTCAACTGCACCTTCCCGCACTATCCCCATATCCTTTAATTACCTTAGTTCCCAAAAATATATCGACCTCTCCCTTGAATATATTAATGACTGAACATTCACAGCTCTCTGGGGTAGAGAATTCCAAAGATTCACAACCCTTTGAGTGAAGAAATTTCTCATCATCTCAGTCCTAAATGGCCTACCCCTTATTCTGAGACTGTGACCCTATGTTCTAGATTCCCCAGCCAGGGGAAACATTTTCCCAGCATGTGGCTTTGCTAGGATAGCGGGCTTCCCCATGGTTCAGGGCGCCATTGACTGCACCCATGTTGCACTGCGGGCTCCTCATGAACATGCAGAGGTGTTCCGTAACTGGAAGGGCTACCACTCCCTGAATGTGCAGTTAGTGTGTGACCACCGACAGCACTTCCTCGCCGTGAATGGCCGCTATCCTGGCAGCAGCCATGATGCCTTCATCCTGCGCCAGACAGGTGTCCCAGCACTGTTTGAACCCCCGCATCAAGCTCATGGCTGGCTCCTCGGGGACAAGGGATATTCACTCTCCACCTGGCTGATGACACCGCTCCGTAACCCCAACACTCCTGGTGAGCTCGCCTACAATGAAAGCCATAGTGCCACCAGGAACCTCATTGAGTAGGCCATCGGCGTCTTGAAGCAACCGTTCCGGTGTCTTGACCACTCTGGAGGAGCCCTGCAATACTCCCTGATCGAGTGTCACTGTTCATAGTTGTTTGCGGCATGCTGCACAACCTCGCCATTCTCCGGAGCCAGCCATTGCCACCGGGGATAGCTGGATCTCCTCAAGAGGAGGAAGAGGGAGAGGAGGAGGATGAGGAGGTGGAGTAGGATGAAGAGGAGGGGGAGCCGCAACAACGTGGGAGGGGGCTGCACAATGTTGCCTCTGCAAGGACTGTCCATGAACGCCTGATCAGACAGTGCTTTTCATAGTGAGGCAGCACATGGCACTGGGGTTCCACAGTCACATCATCGCAGCCACGCCTGAGACCCCATGAGCAGGCAAGGTTGCAATGACAAAGATGATCGAATTTGTAACATGGAGACAAACACTTTTATTAATGTGAACAACTGTATCTTATTAACTGTTACGTCCGTGTAATAATAAGAAAAGGGCTGCAGAAAAAGGTACAACAAGGTGTTTACTCAACGTGGTTCAAACTGCAACTGAAACAACAGATTACTACTCAGCGTTATATACAGGTGTGGCCATTGCCGGTACTACAGTATACATGAGCTGTAGAAAGTAGTTCCCCCCTTAAAGGTACATACATTACAATTCCTCCCCTTTTAGATTAACAGTACCATAACACTTATTTAACAATTAAATATCAAACTAATTACAATTAACACTTTAAACATGCAACATTAGCTGAAAATAGTCTATTTATAAATTCAGTCTTTGGGGAGGCTTCCTGATCCTTTCTGGATAGCACCTTTCCCGAGTGTCTTGCTCTTGGTGCGGAGGCGATTCTGGCCTCCTGTCGTCGGTTGGTTCATCAGCTTCCGATGCTATTGTTTCTGGGGTAGATGCTACCTGTACGTCGGGTTCATCACCAGGTACATATGGGCGAGGCATGGGGTTGACTCGTTCCTGTGACTCTAGGATCTGGTCAGCATGGTGTCTCACGATGCTCTCCCCAACATCCACTGTGTACATTAGTGGCCCCTGCTGTGTGCATATCATTCCTGGTTGCCATTTCTCTGTTCGGTAGTCGTGGGCCAAGACTGGTTGCCCTACATTGAAGCTCCTTGTCGGCTTCTCATTGATGTGCTGGAATTGCTTACTCTCAACATCTTTTCGTACATTTGGTCTGAGCAAATCCAGACGAGATCTCAACCTTCGGTTAAAGAACATCATGGCCGGGGCCTGGTTGGTGACTGCATGTGTCGCATTTCTGTAGGCTAACAGGAAATTGTCCACCTCAGGCTGCAGTGGAATGTTGTCATCGCACATGGCCTTTACTGCTTTTTTAAAGGTTTGTACGAACCTCTCAGCCAATCCATTTGTGGCTGGATGATACGGGGCGGATGTGTAATGCCTTACCCCATTCCTTTTCATAAATCTTCGAAACTCTTCGGACACAAACTGTGGTCCGTTATCAGAGCAAATCTGCTCTGGCAAGCCGTTCCTGGCAAAAATGGTCCGTAGGACTGCAATAGTTTTCTCCGTGGTGGTGGAGGACATTCTGATCACCTCAGGCCATTTCGAGTGCGCATCCACGGCTATTAAAAACATTGAGTCCATGAATGGACCAGCAAAATCAATATGCACCCGTTGCCATGGAGATGAGGGCCACTCCCATGGGTGTAGAGAGCATGTGGTGGTGCATTTGGGACCTTCTGGCATCCTGAGCAGCTCTTTGTCAGGTCCGCGATTTGCTGATCGATCCCCGGCCACCACACATAAGCCCTAGCAAGGCTTTTCATTTTCACCCCTCCCAGATGACCTTCGTGAAGCTCATTGAGCACTCTCTCCCTTAACTTGGATGGAATTACCACTCGGGATCCACACATCAAGGTCCCCTGGCATACTGACAGCTGTTCTCTTCTGGATGAGAATGCTGGCAACAGTGAGTCACCATGTGTTGGCCATCCCTTCACCGTCAAATCATATACCCGAGAGAGTGTCGGGTCATTTCGGGTCTCCTTCTCTATACCAGCGTTAGTTACTGGCAAGCATTCAATTATAGTCGAATGAAATATTTCGGCTGGATCCACTGCTGGTGCTTCCTCCGCAGTAGGCAGTGGCAGGCGTGATCGCCCATCAGCGTTTCCATGCTGTTTCGTGCCCTTATACTCGATTTCATATTGGTGCGCCCCTAGAAAAACGGACCATCTTTGTAGCCATTGTGCAGTCATCACCGGAATGCCCTTCTTTGGATTAGAGATGGAGACAAGTGGTTGGTGGTCAGTCAGCAAGGTGAACTTCTGCTTGTGCGGATAGTGATTGAACTTTTTCACTCCCCACACTAGGCTGAGGGCCTCCCTGTCAATCTGGGCGTAGTTACGCTCGGCTGAGGTTAGTGACGAGCTGCAAAGGCTACTGGCCTCTCCGAGCCGTCCGGGAATTTGTGCGACGGCACCGCTCCAATGCCATAGGGTGATGCATCACACGCCAACCGAATTGGTAGTGCTGGGTTGAAATGAGCCAGCACCTCTTTTGATGTGATCAATGCTTTGCTCTTCTGGAAAGGTCGTTTACATTCGTCACTCCACTTCCATGGTACCCCCGTTTGCAGTAGGTTGTTCAGTGGGTGTAGTACGGTAGACAAATTCGGCAAGAACTTATGGTAGTAGTTCACCAGCCCGAGGAACGACCTCAGTTGTGACACATTTTCCGGTGCTGGAGCCTTGACTACTGCCTCAATCTTTTCAGGGGACTTATGTAACCCCTCTTTATCAATAACGTGGCCACAATACGAGATCTGCTTTTGGAAAAACTCGCATTTGTGGTGATTAGCTCGGAGCCCATATTCCTTCAATCTAGTGAGCACCTGCTCCAGGTTGGCGAGGTGATCACTGTCATTTTCACCCGTGACCAGGATGTCGTCCAAATAACACTGGGTCCCTGGAATCCCTTGCAGGACTTGTTCCATTGCCCTTTGCCAAATAGCCGGAGCTGATGCTACCCCGAACACCAGCCGGTTGTATTGGTAGAGACCTTTATGAGTGTTGATCGTGAGGTACTGTTTCGAGGCTTCTTCTACCTCCATTTGCAGGTACGCCTGGGCCAGATCAATCTTAGTGAAGCGTTTCCCTCCAGATAGCACGGCGAAAATGTCTTCAATCCGCGGAAGCGGATATTGTACAGTGTGAAGGACTGTGTTCACTGTCACCTTAAAGTCCCCACAGATGCGAACCTTCTTTGGTTTTTTCACAGAATTCACAGAAACCCCACAGTGCAGACAGAGGCCATTTCGGCCCATCGAGCCTGCACCGACACATATCCGACCTGATCCCCGTAACCCCTACACCAACACATATCCCACCCTATCCCCATAACCCCACGTATTTAATCCCCCTAACACTAAGGGTCAATTTATCATAGCCAATCAACCTAACCCGCACATCTTTGGACTGTGGGAGGAAACCGGAGCACCCGGAGGAAACCCACACAAACACGGGGAGAATGTGCAAACTCCACACAGACAGTCGCCCGAGGTCGGATTCGAACCTGGGTCCCTGGCGCTGTGAGGCAACAGTGCTAACCACTATGCCACTATGCCACCGTTCCCCAGGCATATTACTCAATGACCTCTTCATTAAAGGAATGATGGGTGTAGCCCACTCGCTCCAGTCCACTTTGGACAGTACTCCTGAATGTTCCAAACCTTCCAGCTCTGCTTCGACGGCTGGGCGGATCGCATAAGGTACCGGTCTGGCCTTAAAAATCTTTGGGCTTGCATTTTCCTCTCTTTTGATCATCGCTGTTATGCCTTTTAGTGTTCCGAGTCCCTGCTGGAACACTTCTTGTGCATCAGTTAGCATTTTTGACAGTCGTCCAGGTGTGACGTCGTCATCCTTTTTGGCATCTACAGTCAGTGCTTGTATTGAATGCCAATCTAGCTGTATCTTCCGGATGCATTCACGTCCTAGTAGTGGTGGTCCTCCATCTGGCAATACATATAGGTCCATTTTTGGTGTTTCCTTGCCGTTATATATAACGTTCAGCCTTATTTTCCCTTTGGGGTAGACTTTTTGCCCCGTGTACGTCTTCAAGGCAATCTTTGTATCTCTCAAGAGTATATGTGAGAATAGCCGCTTGTAGTCCCTTCGGTTTATGACTGTTAGGGCTGATCCTGTGTCCAATTCCATTTTCACTTGGACTCCTGCTATCTTGAGCGTGACCCAGAGAGTTTGGTGATCCTCCGTTTTGATCACATTATGTAGTTTCAGACAATCCAGCTCCTTGCTTCCGGAGTCTGTATCATTCTTCTTTTCATCTGAACTACTCTCCGTCACCTTATGTACCTTCTTGTACTTCTCCTGTGGAGATTTCTTGCTGCTGGTTTTCTTTCCCGACCTGCAGACTCTTGCTATGTGTCCTACTTTTCCACACTATCTGCACACTTTGTCCTTGAACCAGCAATCATTATGGTCGTGTGTTGTTCTGCCGCAGCGATAGCACTTCACTGTTCTGTATGACATTTCATTTGTGCCATATTCTTGCGGTCTCCGTTGTATCTCTGCAGTGCCCCTTGCTGCTGCTTCGTGTGATACTGCAATGCTGAATGCCTTGTCCAGCATAAGATCCTTTTCTGATAGAAGTCATTTTTGGGTTCCTTCACTTTGAAGCCCACACACAAACTTGTCCCTTAAAGTATCTGCGAGTCCCGTTCCAAACTGGCAGTGTTTCGATAGCTTGCGCAGTTCCGTTAAATACTCAGCATTACTTTCATCTTTATGCTGGTTCCTTTTGTGAAACTTAAATCTTTCTGCTATCAGCAGCTGTGTGGGGTTTAAGTGGTCCTTTAGGATTGACACTATGTTTTCAAAATCCTTTTCTACTGGCTTCTCTGGCATTACTAGGTTTCGTAGTAAGCCATACGTTTTTGCACCCATTGAATTCAACAATACCAGCGCTTCCTTGTCATCTGGCACTTCATTCACCTTGCAGTATACTTCTATGCGTTCGACATATGTCGTCCAATCTTCGACTTCATTGTCGAACGCTGTGATACTGCCACTCTTCGGCATTTTTGGGTGTGGTTAGACTGGCTTAAAATGGCGTCTCCCGCGCTTTCCTTTCTTCCCCGCTGCCGCTTAAAATGGCATCTCCCGCGCTGCTGCCAACGCCACTCTCGGCGGTCCTCGTGGCAAATGGCGATGCCCTGTGGGTTTCGTGCGCTGCTCCTGCGCTGCTGCCAACGCCGCTCTCTGCGGTCCTCGTGACAATGGCAGCGCCTCGCATTTTCCTGCATGCCTCTCTCCCCCTTTGACGATGCTCAGCCCTTGACCACCGGCTGCGCTCTGCTCTCTCTCGTCTCTCTCCCCCATTGACGCTGCTCGGCCCTTGACCACCGGCTGCGCTCTGCTCTCTCTCGCCTCTCTCCCCCGTTGACGCCGCTCAGTCCTGAACACCGGCTGCGCCCTGTGCGCTCTGCTCTCTCTCTCTCCCCCGTCGACGCTGCTCGGCCTTTTTCTATGCCGCTCGGTCGGGCTCTAGCCCGTCGCTGTCCGGGAAGGGTCTGCGCAGTACCTGTTGCCAGCCCATTTCGCAGGACCACCGTGACTGGAAAGCCAAGCCTGGCTCTTGACAGCCTCCCCTGCGATGCTCAAATCTCCGCTGGATGACTGGGTAGTTGCCCGTGGTCGATGCCCGTGCTTCTGGACTCGACCTTCTTCCACTGTTCTCCAGGAGCGAATCCCTGGGAGGTGATGCAGAGTTGTAGGTAGGTTCGAACTTGCTCGTCGCCACTGTTACATCCGTGTAATAATAAGAAAAGGACTGCAGAGAACGGTACAACAGGTGTTTACTCAACGTGGTTCAAACTGCAACTGAAACAACAGATTATTACTCAGCGTTATATACAGGTGTGGTCACTGCCGGTACTACAGTATACATGAGCTGTAGAAAGTAGTTCCCCCCTTAAAGGTACATACATTACATTAACCACAACTGGTAACAGACAAAGATACAATTTATTGACAAACAGAACTGGTGCTGAGCACACGCAAGAACTTTGTAACAGATTGAACAACATATTTACAAACACAATCGAATGTCCGAGAAACACTCCCCGCATTTAGTGGAAACATTTCAGTTATTGAGTCGTTCTCGGTGATCTCCATCCCCTCCGCACTTCACCCCTACCAACCCTGCTATTCCTCCGTAATGTGGCCCCAGTGGCTGCAGCAAGGCTGGTGAAAGGCTGTTTACTCTGCGAGACAGAGATTGAGGACGGCCTTGAAGGATGCTCTCGATCAGCTCTGGGCCTGGAGGGCCCGGCTGCAGACTGCACCAACTCTGCATGGGCGGCAGCAGTGTGGGCTGGCTGTGTTGCAGGCGGTGGCAAGTGCAATGGTGGAGTGGCAGTGGTGGGAGCAGGAATGCTGTCATCCAGAGAGAGGACAGCAACTTCCTGCTCGACCGACACACTGCCACTCACACGGGGCAGTACCTCAGCATCTGGAGCTATCTGCTTGAGCACAGATTGCTGGCCTGCTGCGGCACCGTAAGAGCCCTGGTGGATAGTGTAATGGTATCAGCAAATAGTGATGGTATTTGCCTGTTTGATTATGATGCCTTACCAGCATGTTTGCCTGATTGATTACTTATGCCTGACCAGCAGAGGGCATGTGACAGAGGCAGAGTTTAGTTTAATTTCAGTTTCATTCTAGATGGATCACTAGCATGGTGTCTCCTGTAATGCTGTTAAAAAGAGTTGAACATACTTTAGATAAAAAGTCATTCTCTTTCATAAATGTCTCGTCATTGAACTCACAAAGAAATCAATACATGGTGTCAGAAGTGGGATTGAAAGAGATGAAGAGGAAAAATCTGAAGTTAAATCAGCTCTCCACATATTAGCAAGCCAAAAGAGAACATCGTTACTTACCATTGGAGAATAGCTAACAAAGTGAAAAAATGGAAGGATTACACCCACCGGCAAAGCTTCAGTTGACAGTTAATGTGGCTGAAAATTGGAGGAGATTCAAACAACGTGTGGGGTTGTATTTAGCGGCAATCGGAGCTGACGAGAAAAGTGATAAAAAGAAATCGTCAGTGTTCTTACATGTCGTGGGTGAGGAAGCGCTGGAGGTGTATAATAACTTCACATTCACTGCTGATGGAGACAAAATGAAGCTAGATAAAATAATGGAACAGTTCGAGGCCTACTGCATACCTAAACGTAACGTGACGTTTGAGAGGCATAGATTTTTCACATGTGTACAGAAAATGGGAGAGACTATTGATCAGTATGTGACTGAACTGAGAAACCGAAGCAAAACATGTGAATTTGGGGGACTCACAGACTCGCTGATAAAAGACAGACTGGTGTGTGGTATTCCAGATAATGGTCTAAGGGAAAGACTGCTAAGAGAGCAAGATCTAGACCTGGGAAAAGCCATAGCACTGTGTAGGGTTACAGAGACTGTGAAGTCGCAGGCAAAGGAGCTGTTCAGTGACAATAGCTGCAACGTGGATGCAGTGAGAAAGAACGGACACAAACCGTTTAACAAAAAGAGCACCAATGTGAAAAAAGTGGCGTGGCCAGCGAACAAAAATGAAAGGGGCAATCGAAAGTCATGTGTTCGATGCGGTACACAGCATACACCAAAAAAGTGTCCAGCATATGGTAAAAAATGCAATAGTTGCAACAAAAACAACCATTATGCCCATTGCTGTAAGAACCAAGCGCAACAAAGCAAGGTCCATGCAGTAGATGAAAGTGAGATAGAGGAGTTCAATGTAGATGTTGTGTCTGAAAACAAAAAAGAAAAAAGAGACTGGATGTTGACACTAAAAGTGAATGACATACATATTCCATTTAAATTGGATACTGGAGCACAAGTTAATGTGATATCAGAGACTGATTTTAAGAAAATTAGACCCAGACCAAAGATACATGGAATAAAAGTGAAAGTGACAGGATACTCAGGTACTGATATACCAGTGAAAGGAAGATGCATTGTCAAAGTAACACACAAGGACAGAGAGCACACGCTAGCATTAATCGTGGTGCCAAAGGATGTGCAAGCCATACTAGGTTTAAAAGCCTGTGAGAGACTGAACCTGGTAAAGAGAGTCCTCGTTGTGGAAAGTGAAGGAGAGACAGTCTATAATGAACTCATGAAAGAGTACAACGACCTATTTCAGGGTCTAGGCTGCATTCCAGGAGAACACATGATCAGAGTAGATAAAAGTGTGCCAACGGTCATACATCCATGCAGAAAAGTTCCGTTTGCTCTTCAAAAACAACTGAAGGCAGAGTTGGACAGGATGGAAAGCTTGAACGTGATTCAGAAGATAGATGAGCCAACTGAGTGGGTGAGTTCCCTCGTCGTAGTGGACAAAAAGAATGGAAAGCTCAGAATTTGCCTGGATCCAAGAGATCTAAACAGAGCAATAAAGAGAGAGCACTTCAAGCTTCCTACACGTGAGGAAATCATGTCACAGTTTGCAAATGCAAAGTATTTCAGCAAGTTAGATGCATCATCAGGATTTTGGCAGATGAAACTGGACGAAGCAAGTTCAAGACTGTGCACGTTCAACAGTCCATTTGGCAGATACAGATTCCTAAGGTTACCATTTGGCATTGCCTCAGCTCCTGAAGTGTATCACAAAACTATCCATATGATCTATGAGCATCTGGAGGGAGTTGATACATCAATGGATGACATCATAGTATGGGGAACCACGAGAAATGAGCATGACGAGAGACTGAAAAAAGTGCTGGAAGCAACAAGGAAAACAAACCTGAAGCTGAATAGAGAGAAATGCCAGCTCGGGGTGACAGAACTGACATTCGTGGGAGATATCCTTAGCAGTGAGGGCATCAGGCCAGATCCCAGAAAGGTGTCCGCCATTGAGAATATGCCAAAGCCACAATGCAAAAAGGACGTGCAGAGGTTTAATGGAATGATCAACTACATGGGTAAATTCATATCCAACCTCTCAGAAAAGATGGCGCCACTGAGACGACTAACTGAAAAGAACATAGAATGGGAATGGAATCATGAGCATGAGAAGTCATGGAGCGATATAAAGAAACTGCTCACAGAGGAACCAGTTCTGAGGTTTTATGACCCAGCGAGACCCATCAAGATATCATCAGATGCATCACAGAGTGGGCTCGGAGCCGTTCTTCTGCAAAAATATGACTACTGGCAACCTATTGCATATGCATCACGCTCAATGACAGACGCGGAGACGCGATATGCTCAAATAGAAAAGGAGCTGCTCAGCATCACATACGCCTGTGAAAGATTTCACCAGTTTGTGTCAGGACAAGCACTCAGTGTAGAGACTGACCATAAGCCCTTGATTGCATTGTTCCAAAAGCCACTAAATAGCTGTCTGCTTAGAATACAAAGAATGATGATCAGGCTGCAATGCTACACACTGAATGTTGCGTACACACCGGGTAAGCTGATGTATACAGCAGACACGTTGTCCAGAGCTGTTGACCCAAGTGAGCCCGCAAACACCAAAATGGATGAAAAAGTGAACGCCCACGTAGACATGATCACAAGTACACTGCCCATAGCAGATGCAAAAATGGAGCTCATAAAGACTGAGACAAACAAAGATGAAACAATGAGACAACTGAGGAAAAGCATCTTGGATGGATGGCCCAACATGAAGCAAGACTGCTCACCTGACATGGCAGAGTACTGGAACTGCAGGGCGGAACTATCAGTGGTCGAAGACATCATCTACAAAGGAAGTAAAATAGTTATCCCAAAGAGTCTGAGAAAAGAGATGCTAAAAAGGATCCATGGAGGACATCTGGGAATCGAAAAGTGTAAGAAAAGAGCACGAGAGGTGATGTACTGGCCACGAATCAACCAAGATGTGACAAATGAGGTGTCAAACTGCACAATATGCCTGAAATATCGAGCAAGCAATCCGGTAGAACCACTAAAGCCACACCCAGCGCCAGACAGACCTTACCAGAAGGAAGGCGCTGACCTATTCGTATGTCAAGGGAAGGACTATCTTGTAGTCACAGACTATTACTCCCTGTATCCAGAGGTTTGTAGACTGTACACCACCACTGCAGATGCTGTGATAAGATGTATGAAAGCCATATTCTCCAGACATGGCGTGGCAAGCGAGGTCTTCACAGATAACGGACCCCAGTTTTACAATGCAAGTTTCCAACACTTTGCCAAAGAGTGGGACTTTGTCCACACAACGTCAAGTCCTCACTATTCACAGTCCAATGGACTAGTGGAAAAATCGGTCCAGACAGTGAAAAGACTGATGTACAAGGCAAAAGACAGTAGAACTGACTTCTACCAGAGCATGCTTGTATACCGCACAACGCCGCTCGAGTGTGGTAAGTCACCAGCCCAACTCCTTATGGGACGTCGGCTAAGGTCAAACCTACCCATCCCGGAGAACCTCCTGAAAACAAAAGAGGGGGAGAAAGTGAGGAAGTTCAAAGAACAACAGAAAGAAAAGCAAAAGTACTACTATGACAGAGGAACACAAAACCTACCTGAACTCCACACTGGTGACCAAGTAAGGTTCAAAGACTAAACAAACATATGGACTCAGAAGGGAACTGTCCTGAGTGAAGTTCAACCAAGATCATACACCATTCAGACAGATGAGGGTGCTGTTCTGCTAAGAAATCGTCGAGATCTTCTCATGGGACCAGCCACAGCAAGTCAAAAGACTGATACTGTTGAACAACCTGATCACACAGCAGGTCGAAAGACTGATACTGTTGAACAACCTGATCACACATCTGAGGCAACAACTCAGATTCAAGGACAATCAATCAGAAAATCCTCAAGACACGTGAAGCCTCCTGAGAGACTCATTGAGCAAATTTAAGGACTATTGTTATAGAAGGAAGTAATGTTATCTTATTCTTTCTTCAAGTTCTAGTGTATTTACATATTTCATGTGAACACACAAAGCAAGGTTAAAAAACCTTGATCATGATAATGATAATGTAAGTTCATTAAGTGTTACAGTTAAAATGCAGATTAATACAAAGAAAACATGTTGTTAGTTAAAAGTAAAATACTTTTGTTTTAAGAAAGGGAGATGTAATGATATCAGCAAATAGTGATGGTATTTGCCTGTTTGATTATGATGCCTTACCAGCATGTTTGCCTGATTGATTACTTATGCCTGACCAGCAGAGGGCATGTGACAGAGGCAGAGTTTAGTTTAGTTTCAGTTTCGTTCTAGATGGATCACTAGCATGGTGTCTCTTGTAATGCTGTTAAAAAGAGTTGAACATACTTTAGATAAAAAGTCATTCTCTTTCATAAATGTCTCGTCATTGAACCCACAAAGAAATCAATACAGATAGTGGGTGACCCAGTGACGATGGCAGCAGCCAACGCTTGTGTGGCATCAATCTGAGGCTGCATGAAAGCAACCTGAGAATGGATGACACCAACCAAGGTCTCTATTCCAGCATTAAGATGTTGTGTTGCTTTGGCCTGTGCTGCAATTGATCCTGCCACCTCACCCATTACACGCCGCATGGTATCTGGGTCCCCACGGTGTCTCTGCAATTCAACCATCCTCTGCAACGAGGCAAGGATGGGCTCAAGCGTTTGTGCACAGATGACAGTTGTGCTGGTGGCGGACTCCTCCACGCTCCTAGCCAGTGCATCCATACTCTCGGGCACCCTTGCCATTGCACCCATGAGCTCAGTGTGCATGCTCATTGCCTGCATATCCATGGCCGCAATGTCGAGATCCCCATCTGAGTCCAGTGCAGCAGAACTCGTCTGCGCACTCACCCTCTGGGAAGGTGGCCCCCAAGCTTCCCTTTCCCCAAGGCATTGCTGCAGGCCACTGGATCCCGGAGCTTCCAACACATCAGAGCCCATTCCCGTGCTCCCCTCGAGTGACCGCGTGGCCCCGGTGTCGGGAGTTACAGGTGCTGAGGCTCTGGGTTCGTCTCCCTCCTTGTCTCTGGCCTCGCTGACACTGGCAGGCTGAAGGACAGGCTGGTCAGATGCTGGCTCACTGTCTGAAAGCAGGAAGGCACAAGAGTGGGTTTAAGATGAGGGGAGGGGTGCAGGGAGGGAGCGAGGAGTGGAGACAGTATAATTAGATGGAAAGTGGGAAGGGCTTGTGTTGTGAGGGGAAAATGGTATGAGGGAAGAGGGAGAGGTGATGAACATACTGTTGCTGTCCCAAGGGGGTCGACTACTCCAATCACCACAGCATCCACGACATGGCTTGCGACGATACTCCGCACTCATTCCTCGAGCTGTGTGAGCGGCCGCCGCTCCGCCTGCCCGCCTCCCATGTGCTGCTGCTCCCTCCTGTTGTGAGCCAGCTTGGCCTGTAAGGAAAAGGACAGCGTGTGAGTGATTCTGAAGCCATGTGTTTGCCACATGTGCCCATCATAGTTGAATAGTCATTAATGTCTGCGGGATGTGGGATGTGGATGTGACATTTAGTAGGTAGGCATTGTTGGTGGGTGTGCTTTGGGGATGTGGCAGTGTATACAGTCTGTGCACACAGTGGGGTTGGGATGGTGGGATGGTGGAATGAAGAGGTTTTTGAAGCATGTACTCACCCTGACCACCCGAGTGAGGTCGTTGAACTTCTTCCGACACTGGGTGTGCGTCCTTCCCACCACACTTCTGGAGGAGACATACTGGGCCACCTCCCTCCACGGCCTTGAAAATTCTCAGGGTAATGGCCTCTTGCCAGTGTGTGGGAACAGCAGTGCCCGTTGCCATTTGACTGCTACGACCAGACCCTCCAATGCCTGGTCACTGAATCGGTGGGCACTCTCCCTGGGCCTCTGCAATGCCATCACTGTCTCAGTGCAAGGTTTGAGGGTACCTCCAGGACCAGGTCACAAGCAGCAATGAGAAGAGTGCGGCTGTGCAGGATACTTGAACCTCCCCTTTAACAACTGGAAGACTGATTAGTTAAGAACTGAAGTATGCCTGATTAGTTGCGATTCACATGGCCTGGCCTTGGGTAGCGCTCTGAGGTAACACCCCGCTCCCCGACGTTAGCACCCTAAGAGGGGTGTATGGCGTTTGATTTAGCACTGCAATCACCTCCAGGGGCGTTGGAGGCGAATAACACGGTGCCCGGCGATAATTCTCGCCGGGCGCTAAAGATTGCGCCTGGGCGATGTTAGCACCCCAAAATGGGCGATACTGAATTTCTCCTCCCCAGGGGTTTTATCCTCTTTGAGTTTGATTAGTATATTAAATATTTCTCCTCTTTTTATTTTAAATGCTGTTATCTCATTTCTAATCTTATCATCCGATGTCATGTCCATCTGTTCTGTCTCCCTGGTAAATACTGAAGCAAAGTAGTTAATATTTCTGCCATCTCTCTATCGCTGCCTGTGATATTATCCTAACCATCGCTTAGTGGCCCTATTCCCAACTCGACTTTCCTTTTTTTATTCATGTGCCTTTAAATAATTTACTATTTTGTTTTATGTTCCTTGATCATTTATTTCCTAGTTCCTTTTTGCCTTTCTAATTGTTTTTTTTTTACTTCTCTCCTAATCTCTTTGTAGTCGCCGTCGCGCTGCCTTCCTCCACACCTGTTCATAAGAGTTACGGGTAATGCATGCAGCATTGAAAATGGTCACCAACCTCTTTCCCACATGCTGCCTTGCTGTCTGTTGGGGAAGATAAACCAGAGTGGTGAACAGGGAAATCCTCCTTAAATCTGCCTCATACAGTAGCACCTCCACTTCACCATCTACTGAACAGGAGGTTTAACTGCTGCTTTCTCCATCAGTGAACTTTATTGAGCCTCCTATTTCTTCTTTACACATATTATGCCATCCACTGGAAATTGCCACCCAAACAGGTTCAAATGCACCTCAGAAATATTTATTGCATTTTTAAAGGCGAACACAATATTTGCCTCATCTGTCACTACTTACCTTTAATGGCTGCTGTTATGTCTTTAGACCTTTGCCAGACATGCTCAGCTCCTAAGACCTCTCCTATAATTGAACCCTCATTCCCTATGGACCAGTGTTTGATTACATTCACAATAATATGTGGTAATGTAGCATTGCTTAAGGGTCAAATAGAAATCTTTGTTATTGTAATTAGCTTACTGGAATTGACACAAACTCTCTCATGTTTGCTTAGTATTTAGGTATCAGAAAAATAATTACTCAGACCATGCAAATTAAGCTGTTTATTACAATTAATGGCCCAGAAATTCGGGTCGGGGGCTTCCCGCGGGTGCAAGCCCCCGACCTGCACTTACCTAGCGCACCGGCCGATGAGCTCTGAGCCCCCGTGGAATTCCGATCCGGGGCCTGGTCCAGCTGCCGGCGCGCAGTGCTTGCATATCCCAGGGGCGCAGTTAGTTCGATGCGTCCCCTGGGATCACGTGGGCCATGGGGAGCCAATCGGAGCAGGGAATGCTCCATTCATAAGTCTGACAGGAAGTGCTGTCAAGACTTATAAATACTACGGCCCCAAAATAGCACTAAATCTTCAAATACATTTTTTAAAAACATCACATTTTTTAAATAAACTGTAAATTACATGAAATAACTATTTTAAACAATAATTTAAATTTTTGAAAAAAATAATTTTATTTTCTAACGGGGCTAAAAATAAACTTACCTTGCTTTAAAGTATTTAAAAATAATAAACCTGTGGAAAAAATGTTTTAATTTTAATTAATTCACCATTTCTAAATTCTGCAGGCTTGCCTTCCTGGGAAAACCTGTAAAAAAAAAACGAAGTTCGATGCACACACGCAGCCCCTCCTGCGCACGCGTTCGACCTCTGAACTTCTTCATTCAGAGGAACGGAAGTGCCGGTTTCCCGCACATGCGCAGTGCATGCAGGAAACCGGCATTTCCATTGGGCCTACGGGTGAGTACCCCGTGCGTACTCACCTGTGGAAACCCAAATTTCTGGGCCATTAAAAATAAAAAGCATAATACAGCAGCGGAAAATCAATACTGCAGATTGCACTTGACTACAGAACCTGTGGCTCATATATAGGGACCATTAAAATAAATTCCTTGATTCTTTTGGGTTGGTGATCTAGTGAAAACTGATTTCCTCCTGAGTTTGAGAACCCCCACAGCTCAAGAAATTTCCCATTATTTTCTTACCAAGAATCAGGCCTGGAGATGTACGCACATCACTTCTGTTCGTGCCACACTCACGTTAAGGATATGATGCACATGATTCTCTGGAACTCAGTTTGAACAAGTAAACTAATGACATTCAAGTCACAGGTTCCTTTATGGGAATTCCCTAATCAAAAATACATTAAAATTTTTAAATATAGAGGTGGATGGCGGAGGGCGTAAGGAAAGATAGTTACACTGCCCTTTCATCATGGGGCCCTGTGTTTAATTTAATCCAGAATAATGGGATGAAAGTCTATTCATTCTATCTGTAACAATCCTACTTGAAGTAATTTTGGACAGCCTTAATCCAGTTGCTAGTGGATGCAAGGCCAGAGCAAAGCTACCCACAATTTAGCATTAAATTGATAATCTTCCTCAGGGAACTCACAAGATGAATGGTGTGGGATGTGGGAAATGTATAATGAATTTGGACAAGCTCAATTTCAATCCAATTCCATTTTTAATAAAAAAAACATTC
This sequence comes from Somniosus microcephalus, assembly GCF_052327205.1. Classification (NCBI taxonomy): domain Eukaryota; kingdom Metazoa; phylum Chordata; class Chondrichthyes; order Squaliformes; family Somniosidae; genus Somniosus; species Somniosus microcephalus. The sequence continues at coordinate 88,346,909 of NC_140993.1, read as the reverse complement.
AGTAGCTCAGTTGAATAATTTGTATAAGAAGTCACTGAACAAAAGTAAAGTGTAGGTTTTCCATTTCTCCATTAAGGCTCCGACAATCCTTCATTGGATTATGTTCTCCCATCCCCCGCCTGCTTTTCACTTTTGGTGAAGGACAACGGTATGAGATGAAATTGGAGGGGATTTTGCCCAATTCAAAAACCAGCACTGAAAGGACTTTTCACCTGAAGCTTCAGGATGTGGACTGGTAAGTAAAAGATTATTTTCTCCATAATTAACACTTGTGCGAAGTAAGTAGAGTTTGAGTCTTATGCGTTTGGTGCTACTAAGACTGTAGGTTCACATTTTTACATTTTTAAGCTAGGCAGTTAGACAGGGCAAGGAACTGTGATAATTTATGTCGAGTGGGCTATGTGGGCCATCATGTATCTTCAGTGTATCCAGGTGCACCAAATTTGCACTACAAATTTCACAGGTCTATGGTATATGTTCTATCTTGCTCAGTGCCAAAAGTCACTCCCATAAACAGACCTCATGTACTGTTTGATCAGAAGCTTTATAAAACAGCGAGAAGCACTGTAAAAGACTTTAGGAAGACATAGGACTGTAGTGGAATGGGCAGACAGGTGGTACATGCAATTTACCATGGAGAAATGTTAAGTAATATATTTTGAAAGACAAAGCAGAAATGTCAGTAAACACTCAATGGATGACCGAGGAGTCTCAGTAGACTTGATGCTAAACATGTCCAACAGTATAAAGCAGTAATCAACAAAGCTAAGAGAATGTGAAACTTAATAGCCAAAACATTTGAATATAAGTTGACCTTTTTTATGGCTTGCAATCACATTTTTAGGGTATGATGTACTTGAACTTCTAAGTTTTGTTCATCCACACCCTTCAGTGTCTTTCCCAAGATCACAATATACTTATCACAATATTCAGCCAGTGACTCAGTGGGTAGCACTCTCTAGGTGGGAGTGGCTAGGAGTAAGCAGGTGCTGCTGGTTGCCTGATTACTGCAGGGAGTTGGAGTGAGCTTGTAAAAAGTTGGTGGTGGATTTTGGTTTTTTTTCAGGTTTTAGGGCCTTTCTGGCCCATAAACATCAGCCAGGTGGCTGCTGAGGGGCCCAGAGTGCCGGGCCCCTCAGAGGACAGTGTTCCCAAGGTGAATTTAATCAGGGGAGAAACTGTTGTTGGAAGGGAGAAAAAAAGGCCCAAAGATTTGGGCCGGGACCGTAGGAGGTTTGGAAAAGAAAACATAGTGGTGGTTCAGTGCGAGGATAAGGAGATACGAGCTTGAAATATTATCCAAGCGGTACATGAGGACTGTGGCAAGGGAAGCTGCTTTGCCTGCTGACCAAAGCCGAATGTTGGGTTCGAGGTGACGGTCAGTGGCTGAGAGGAGGTGGAAAGACTTTTACTCAGTTTGAAGGTTGGTGATAAGTTCTTGGAGGTATCTCTGCTATATTCAGAAAAGGTGGTGGTCTCATTCTTAAACTTGCTGGTTTATATTGAGGATGATGTGCTAATCAAAAAGTTGGAGTCATGGGATGTTAAAATTTGCTCAGCAATAAAGAGGAGATACTATCCAGGAACATGGGTAGCAGATGGAACCTGTTACATAAAGGTACGGTTCCCAGAGGCTTGAAGTCATTACCATACAGCATGAAATTCGAGACAATGGAAGGAGTGCAGTACTTCCGAGTGAAGGTTTGTTATTATTGTCTTGGACACGACTATCTTGTAAGAAACTGTCTGGACTTGTACTGTTATAATTGCAGCGAGTCTGGACACATCGCTCAGAGATGCAAGGCAGAGAGCCATGGGGTGTGTCACAAAGACCCCACCCATTGTGAGCGTGAGGCAGAAGGAAGCTCTATGAGTGATGAGGAGATGAGAGAAGGAGCAGGAGGTGTGAGTGGAACAGCCGGAGGAGCGGAGCAGTCGGAGGACACAGCTGGTGAATTGAAGGAGAAAGGAGCGCAGGAAGAGGCAGAAAATTGCGGAGCAGAGAACAGAGATGGCGATAGTGGAAAACTTACCAAGTACAGTGGAAAACAATAAAGACAGCAGAGGGCAGCACGGGTTGAGGGCAGAGTCAAGCCATAATACGGTACACCTCTCCCTAAAGAGTCTGATGTCCGCGGGGGGAGAGGAGGCGGGAGCGGGGTGCGTGGTAAATGTAAGTACTATATGGTTCTCAAAATTCCCACATTCCCCAAAAGTTATGGATAAAGGGAACCTGTATGGACAAGTTATTAAAAAGGATACCCAAAATGGCTTCTGCAACCTCGTGACCAAAAGTACAGGATTTTAAAAGCAAGGCCCTGCAAAAAGGCAGGCACTTTTCAAAACCTGAAACGAAACCTAAAATGCATGAATCTGTGAAAGACTTTGTGAAGCCAGACAGCTAGGTAAACACAGAATATGCATTCATTCACCTTGGAACAGATCAAGTCAGAATGGGCCTAATCGAGGCCATTAAGTTTCTGCATACATAATCGGTAACAGCTCACAGTAGCCATCAAGTCAGGATAAGGACAATTAAATTTCATAAATAACAAATAGCCAGGATATCGAAGCCATTAAACAAGGAGACAACCGCCCCAAAAGCCGTTAAAGTAGATAACCGTAATCATTTTGGACGAGCCCGCCAAAAGTTAGACAAAGGACTGACCTGATTTGGCGCGCAGATAAGGGATGAAGAACCGGGTATAATTGTAGGCCCACCAGTGGCCAAGCTCTCTTGCTCTTGCTCTGGCCGCTTGCTCTTCGCTCGTGCCCTGGCCTCATGGTGGGCTCTCTTCTCGCTCCCCGCGCCGCTCAACACCAAGGACGCCCATTACTACACCGAGGGCCGAACACGGGAGGAGAACGAGACCCGATTCGAAAAGTCACAGGCCATATGGGGCCACAAACGGGCAGACGAGACGAGATGAGATGAAGAAAACGGTAAACCGGTAAAGGCAGAGAAGGGCAGCAGAAAGACGCGTTGGGGGACAAACGGCCTAGTTATAAGCTGGCGTTTGATGAATAAGTTGGCGTTTGAAGCATGGCTAGCAACGTCAATGAAGAATAAGTTGGTGTTCAAAGCATGGGTAGTAAAAGCATATTGACAATATAAACCGCCAACCGAGCCCCAACCGTTATAAAACCCGGCGGCGACCAAACCGCCCGAGGAAGAAGAAGAAGACCCATCGCGACTCAACTAAGACGTTAACTGAGGAAAAGGAGGGTGCTTCGCACAAACAACTCCATCGCCGCGCCCTGTGCCCACGTGGCAATGACGTACCCCAAAGGACAGCAAGAGCGGACCCCAAAACTCACAACCGTTAAAAATAAGTCAACAGGTTTCAAATTGGTGAGCATGAATCCCTGGCCCCTCATAGCTTAATCTAGTTAGGTATTGGGGATGGGATAAGGATAAGGGGATTTTAATGTGTTTGTTCCCTCGATGTGCCATGTGTTCCCCATTCCAAAATAAATGTATTGGTTTTTATATGCCTGTAATTATCTTAGTAATTCTCAGTATTGTGATTTTGTTTTGCCTTTAATAAAAATTATGGTTTTCTTGCACCGAACCAGCTGTCTACTCGTTTTTCTGTATCGCCGCCTGTACCTAAGTCCAGTGTCTAGAACCCAGGGGTGTGGGAGCAATTTGAACCGCTCAGGGACAGTCAGGGGCAGAGCTGACTGGGCACACGCCACCCCCTACAGAACTCCAAAGAAAGATGGGGAGTTGGACATCTCGATGAGCAGGAGGGGGCAAGACAAGGAGAGGGTCCAAGAGGCAGGAGCCTTAAAGGGACAGCAGGATGGGAATGGCGAGACAAAGATGCCAGAAGGGGGCAATATAGGTGCGCCATTGTCCCAGAGAGAGAAGGATCAGGGAGCAAGGGTCAGTGGTGGAGATGAGGTCGAAGGGAGCGGCACTGTTTGAGAAACCGCGATAGCAGGAAGACTCTCTATGGGAGATGATGTATCTGACGGGGAGCAGGATTATGTATCTGACGGGAAGCAGGAACAGAAGGTTACAGAAGAGCTCGAGAGTGAGGAATTAGAGGGGGACAGAGACATGGAAATGGAGGGTGGGGTGGCATCATGTGGAAAGGGAAAGGTTAGTGAGGGGCAGAAGGAGGGAGAAAGGGCAGCTTCTTGGCCCAAATTTAATGCAAGGAAGATGCTGAAACAGCAGGGAAGGTTTCAAACAGGAGGTGAAAAAGAGCCGGAGGCTGCAGGAAAAGCAACAGCTGGCCGAAAAGTTGGGAAGGAGCATGAGAGGAGGGAAGGACCAGAGATTAAATGATGGGGCTGGAAAGAAACTTGTAGTGGGAGGGGGTGGATCCAGTTGTCGTGGTCCATGTTGGTACAAACGACGTAGCTAGGACTAGGAAGCCGGTTCTGTTAAAGGAGTATGAGCAGCTAGGGGTCAAATTAAAAAACAGAACCTCAAGGGTAATAATCTCTGGATTATTACCTGAGCCACGAGTGAATTTGGCTAGGACAAATAAAATTAGGGAGTTAAATGCGTGGCTCAAATACTGGTGTGGGAGAAATGGGTTTTGCTTCCTGGGACACTGGCACCAGTACTGGGGCAGGAGGGAGCTGTTCCGTTGGGACGGGCTTCACTTGGCCAGTGCTGGGACTAGAGTCCTGGCGGATCATATAACTAGGGCTGTAGAGAGGGCTTTAAACTAACTAGTGGGGGGAGGTTCCTAGAGAGCAAATAATAAAAATGACAACAGAGAAGGTCATAGACTTAGGTAGCAGTGGGGAAATTAAAAACCAGAGCATGTCAGGAAGGGGCAGAAGGTATGGAGTAAAAGGTAAAGTAATAAAAAGGGCAAAAGCAGGAACTAAGTGTCACAAAACATCTGTGAAAGTTCTCTATCTGAATGCACGTAGCATTCGTAACAAAATAGACGAGTTAATGGCACAAATAACTACATATGGGTATGATCTTGTGGCCATTACAGAAACATGGCTGCAGGGTGACAATGCCTGGGAATTAAACATACCAGGTTATTTAATGATCAGGAAGGACAGGCAGGAAGGAAGGGGAGGTGGGGTGGCTATGTTAATAAAGGAAGGAATCACTGTAATACAGAGACATGATATTGGGTCAAAAGATCAGGATAATGAAACAGTTTGGGTGGAGGTAAGGAATAATAAGGGGAACAAAACACTAGTGGGCATAGTCTATAGGCCTCCGAACAGTTGCAACTCTGTTGGATGGAGTATCAATCAGGAAATAGTTGAGGCTTGTAATAAGGGAACATCTATAATTATGGGGGATTTTAACGATCATATTAATTGGACAAATCAAATTGGGCAGGGCTGCCTTGAGGATGAGTTCATTGAGTGTATTAGGGATGGGTTTCTTGAGCAGTATGTAACTGAACCGACCAGGGGGCAAGCAACCTTAGATCTGGTCCTGTCTAACGAGACAGGATTAATTAAAAATGTCCTAGTAAAGGATCCCCTTGGAATGAGTGACCATAACATGGTTGAATTCCATATTCAATTAGAGGGTGAGAAGGTTGGATCTCAAAGAAGTGTGCTAAGCTTGAATAAAGGAGACTATGAAGGTATGAGAGTGGAATTGAGTAGAGTGGATTGGGAAAATAGATTAAAGGGTAAGACGATACATGATCAGTGGTGTACATTTAAGGAGTTATTTTACAACTTCCAAAAAAAATATATTCCACTGAGAAGAAAAGGGTGTAAAAGAAAAGACAGCCATCCGTGGCTAAGTAAAGAAATTAAGGATAGTATTCAACTAAAAACAAGGGCATATAAGGCAGCCAAATCTAGTGGGAGGATAGAGGATTGGGAAAACTTTAAAAGACAGCAAAAAATGACAAAAAGATTGATTAAGAAAGGGAAGATAGATTATGAAAGTAAATTAGCAAAAAATATAAAAACAGAGAGTAAGAGTTTTTATAGCTATATAAAAAGAAAAAGGGTGGCTAAAGTAAATGTTGGTCCCTTAGAGGATGAGACCGGGAAATTAATGGTGGGAAATATGGAGATGGCAAAAACACTGAATGAATATTTTGTATCAGTCTTTACAGTAGAGGACACTAAGAATATCCCAACACTGGACAAAGAGGGGGCTATAGGGGGGGAGGAGCTAAACACGATCAAAATCACTAAGGAAGTGGTACTCGGTAAAATAATGGGACTCAAGGCGGATAAATCACCTGGAACTGATGGCTTACATCCTAGGGTCTTGAGGGAAGTGACGGCAGGGATTGTGGATGCATTGGTAATAATTTTCCAAAACTCCCTGGACTCAGCAAAGGTCCCGGCAGACTGGAAAGCTGCTAATGTAACACCCTTATTTTAAAAGGGCAGTAGACAGAAGGCTGGAAACTGTAGACCGGTTAGCCTAACATCAGTGGTAGGTAAAATTTTGGAGTCCGTTATTAAGGAGACAGTAACAGGGCATTTGGACAATCATAATTTTATAGGACAAAGTCAGCATGGTTTTATGAAGGGGAAGTCATGTTTGACAAATTTGCTGGAGTTCTTTGAGGAAGTAACATATAGGGTGGATAAAGGGGAACCAGTGGATGTAGTGTATTTAGACTTCCAAAAGGCATTTGACAAGGTGCCACACAAAAGATTATTGCTTAAGATAAAAAATCACGGGATTGGGGGTAATATTCTGGCATGGATAGAGGATTGGCTATCTAACAGAAGGCAGAGAGTTGGGATAAATGGTTCATTCTCAGACTGGCAATCAGTAACTAGTGGTGTTCCGCAGGGGTCAGTGCTGGGTCCCCAACTCTTTACAATCTATATTAACGATTTGGAGGAGGGGACCGAGTGTAACATATCAAAGTTTGCAGATGATACTAAGATGGGAGGGAAAGTAGTGAGTGAGGAGGACATAAAAAACCTGCAAGGGGACATAGACAGGCTAAGTAAGTGGGCAGAGATTTGGCAGATGGAATACAATACTGGAAAGTGTGAGGTTATGCACTTTGGCAGGAAAAATCGTAGAGCAAGTTATTATCTTAATGGCAAGAAACTGGAAAGTACTGTAGTACAAAGGGATCTGGGGGTCCTGGTGCACGAAACTCAAAAGGTTAGTATGCAGGTGCAGCAAGTGATTAAGAAGGCCAATGGAATGTTGGCTTTCATTGCTAGGGGGATAGAATATATAAATAGGGAGGTATTGCTTCAGTTGTACAAGGTATTGGTGAGACCGCACCTGGAATACTGCATACAATTTTGGTGTCCATACTTAAGAAAAGACATACTTGCTCTCGAGTCAGCACAAAGAAGGTTCACTCGTTTAATTCCGGGGATGAGGGGATGGACATATGAGGAGAGGTTGAGTAGATTGGGACTCTACTCATTGGAGTTCAGAAGAATGAGAGGCGATCTTATTGAAACATATAAGATTGTGAAGGGGTTGGATCAGGTGGATGCGGGGCGGATGTTCCCGATGATGGGTGAAACTGGAACTAGGGGGCATAGTCTTAGAATAAGGGGCTGCTCTTTCAAAACTGAGATGAGGAGGAACTACTTCACTCAGAGGGTGGTAGGTCCATGGAATATGCTGTGCCAAAAAGCTGTAGAAGCTACATCATTACATAAATTTAAAACAGAAATAGACAGTTTCCAAGAAGTAAAGGGAATTAAGGGTTACTGGGAGCGGGCAGGAATTTGGACATGAGTCTAGGTTCGGATCGGACATGGCCCTGTGACGCTATGATCTGATCGACGTGCCGTCTCACAATGTTCTCCCCGACATCCACTGTGTACATTAATGGCCCCTGCCTTGTACATATCGTTCCGGGTTGCCACTTCTCTGTTCGATAGTCACGGGCCAAGACTGGTTGCCCTACATTGAAGATCCTTGTCGGCTTCTCGTTGATGTGCTGGAATTGTTTGTCCTCAACATTTCTTCGCACATTTGGTCTGAGCAAATCCAGACGAGTTCTCAACCTTCTGTTAAAGAACATCATGGCCGGGGTCTGGTTGGTAACTGCATGTGTCGCGTTTCGGTAAGCTAATAAGAAATTGTCCATCTTATGCTGTAGTGGAATTTCCTCATCGCACATGGCCTTTATCGCCTTCTTAAATGTTTGTATGAACCTCTCAGCCAATCCATTGGTGGCGGGATGATACGGGGCGGATGTGTAATGCCTTACCCCATTCTTTTTCATGAATTTTTAGAACTCGTCGGACACAAACTGTGGTCCATTATCAGAGCAGATCTGCTCTGGCAAACCGTTTCAGCAAATATGGTCCGTAGGACTGCAATCGTTTTCTCTGTAGTGGTTGAAGACATCTTTATCACCTCAGGCCACTTTGAATGAGCATCCACTGCTATTAAGAACATTGAGTCCATGAATGGACCAGCGAAATCAATGTGCACCTGTTGCCATGGAGAGGAGGGCCACTCACATGGGTGTACAGGGGCATGTGGTGGTGCATTTTGGACCTTCTGGCATCCTAAGCAGCTCTTAATTAGGTCTTCGATTTGTTGATCGATTCCCGGCCACCACACATAAGCCCTAGCAAGGCTTTTCATTTTCACTCCCCCCAGATGACCTTCATGTAGCTCATTTAGCACTCTCTCCCTTAACTTGTATTAACTTAAATTGTAGTGTATGTACCTTTAAGACCTTAACTTGGGTGGAATCACCACTCTGGATCCACACATCACTGTCCCCTGGCATACTGACAGCTGTTCTCTTCTGGATGAGAATGCTGGCAACAGTGAGTCGCCATGTGTTGGCCATCCCCTCACCGTCAATTCATATACCCGTGACAGCGTCGGATCATTGCGGGTCTCCTTCTCTATATCCGCGTTTGTTACTGGCAATCGTTCAATTATCGACGAATAAAATAGCTCGATAGGGTCCACTGCTGGTGCTTCCTCCACCGTAGGCAATGGCAGCCGTGATAGCCCATCAGCGTTCCCATGCTGTTTCGTGCCTTTATATTCTATTTCATATTGATTCGCCCCTAGAAACAGGGACCATCTTTGTAACCGCTGTGCAGTCAATACTGGCACGCTCTTCTTAGGATTAAAGATGGAGACAAGTGGTTGGTAGTCAGTCAGCAAGGTGAACTTCTGCCCATGCAGATAATGGTTGAATTTTTTTACTCCCCATACTAGGCTGAGGGCCTCCCTGTCAATCTGGGCGTAGTTGCGCTCGGCTGAGGTTAGTGACCGAGACGCAAAGGCTACTGGCCTCTCCAACCCGTCTGGGAATTTGTGCGACAGCACCGCTCCAATGCCGTAGGGTGATGCATCACATGCCAAACGAATTGGTAGTGCTGGGTTGAAATGGGCCAACACCTCTTTTGATGTGATCAATTCTTTACACTTCTGGAGAGCTCGTCTACGTTCGTCATCCCACTTCCATGGTACCCCTGTTTGCAGTAGGGTGTTCAGCGGGTGTAGTACCGTAGACAAATTTGGTAAGAACTTGTGGTAATAGTTTACCAGCCCGAGGAACGACCTCAGTTGTGACACATTTTCTGGTGCTGGAGCCTTGACTACTGCCTCAATCTTGTCAGGGGACTTATGTAACCCCTCTTCATCGATGACGTGGCCGCAATACGAGATCTGTTTCTGGAAAAACTCGCACTTGTGGCAATTAGCTCGTAGCCCATATTCGTTTAATCTGGCGAGCACCTTCTCCAAGTTAGCGAGGTGATCACCGTCATTTTCGCCCGTGACCAAGATGTCGTCCAAATAACACTGGGTCCCTGGAATCCCTTGCAGGACCTGATCCATTGCCCTTTGCCAGATAGCCGGAGCTGAGGCTACTCCAAACACCAGCCGGTTGTATTGATAGTGACCTTCATGGGTGTTGATCGTAAGGTAATGTTTCGAAGCTTCTTCTACATCCATTTGCAAGTACGCCTGGGCTAGATCAATTTTGGTGAAGCGTTTACCACCAGATAGCGAGGTGAAAATATCCTCAATTCGTGGAAGCGGATATTACACTGTGTGAAGGACTGGGTTCACTGTCACCTTAAAATCCCCACAGATGCGAACCTTCTTTGGTTCCCCAGGCGTATTACTCAACGACCTCTTCATTACAGGAACGATGGGTGTAGCCCACTCGCTCCAGTCCACTTTGGACAGTACTCCTGAACGTTCCAACCCTTCCAGCTCTGCTTCAACCGCTGGTCTGATCGCATAAGGCACTGGTCTGGCCTTCAGAAACTTTGGGCTTGCATTATCCTCTATTTTAATTGTTGCTGTTATTCCTTTTAGTGTTCCTTGTCCCTCCTGGAACACTGCTTTTGCGTCAGTTAGCATTTTTGACAGTCGTCCAGGTGTGACGTCGTCAACCTTTTTGGCCTCCACCTTCAGTGCCTGTATGGAATGCCAATCTAAATGTATTTTCCGGATCCATTCATGTCCTAGCAGTGGTGGTCCTCCATTTGGCAATACATATATATCCATTTTAGGTATTTCCTGACCTTTATATGTCACTTTCACCCTTATTTTTCCTTTGGGGTAGACTTTTTGCCCCGTATACGTCTTCAAGACAATCTCTGGAGCTTTCAAGGGTATGTGTGAAAATAGCCGCTTGTAGTCTCTTTGATTTATGACTGTTAGAGCTGACCCTGTGTCCAATTCCATTTCCACTTGGACTCCGTCTATCTTGAGTGTAACCCAGATAGTCTGGTGATCCTCCATTTCGGTTACATTATGTAATTTCAGACAACCCAGCTCCTTGCTTCCGGAGTCTGTGTCACTTTTCTGTTCATCTGAACCACTGTCCATCACCTGGTGTACCTTTTTGTACTTCTCCTGTGGAGATTTCTTACTGTTGGTTTTCTTCCCAGACCTGCAGACTCTTGCTATGTGTCCTGCTTTCCCACACTGCCTTCACACTTGGTCCTTGAACCAACAATCTTTCTGGTCATGTGTTGTTCTGCCGCAGCGATAGCACTTCCCTGTTCCATAGGTCATTTCGTTGGTGCCATATTCTTGCGGTCTCCGTTGTATCTCTGCAGCGCCCCTTGCGGCTGCTTCGTGTGATACTGCCATATTGAAAGCTTTGTCCAGTGTAAGGTCCTTTTCTGATAGAAGCCGTTTCTGGGTTCCTTCACTTTGTAGCCCACACACAAACTTGTCCCTTAACGCGTCTGCTAGTCCCGCTCCAAACTGGCAGTATTTCGATAGCTTGCGCAGTTCCGTTAGGTACTCAGCATTGCTTTCGTCTTTGTGTTGGTTCCTTTTATGGAACTTAAATCGTTCTGCTATCAGCAGCAGTGTGGGGCTTAAGTGGTCCTGTAGGATTTCTGCTATGCTTTCAAAATTCTTGTTTACCGTCTTCTCTGGGGTTATTAGATTTCGCAGTAACCCATAAGTTTTTGCACCCATGGAATTTAACAGAACCAGTGCTTTATTAGCATCTGGCACTTCATTTGCCCTGCAGTACACCTCAATACGTTCCACATATGTCGCCCAATCTTCGACTTCATTGTCGAACGTAGAGATACTGCCACTCTTCGGCATCCTTGGTTGTGCGTTAACTATCCCCAATGGCGCCTCCCGCGCTTCCCCTTCTTCTCCGCTGGCACAAAATGGCATCTCCCGTGCTTTCCTTCCTTCCCGCGCTCACCCGTCTTCTCCGCTGCGGCTTCGCAAAATGGCATCTCCCATGCTCTTCCTTCTTCTCCGCGGCTCAATGGCGCCTCCCGCGCTCTCCCTGCTTCTCCGCGGCTCAATGGCGCCTCCCACGCTCTGCCTGCTTCTCCGCGGCTCAATGGCATCTCCCCTTGCTTCACCCCGCGGACCCTGATCAGCCCGTGATCCCTGGCTGTGCTCTGCGCGTTCTTCTCTTGATATTTGTCGACGCCGCTCAGTCTAGAACCCGACTGTTTCTTACCCTCTCTCTCTCTCCGGTTTGCAGTATTTTTCCTCGACGCCGCTCGGTGATCAACCCCCGGCTGCGCCCTGCTCTCTTCACCCTCTTTCTTACCCCGTCGACGCTGTCCGGCTCTCTCTCTCTGCCGTCGGTCGGCTCCAGCCGCCGCTGCTCGGGAAGGGTCTGCTCTGGACCTGTCATCGGTCTCTTACTGTTCGTTGTGGCTGGGGAACCAAGCCCGGCTCTCCACAGCCTCCCCAGCGAAGTTGGATCTCTGCCTGACTGCTGGGCGGTTGCTCGCGGTCGACGCCCGTGTTCCTGGGCTCGACTATTTTTATTTTTTATTTTTTTTATGTTGCAGGTAGATTCGCATCAACACTCATCGCCACTGTTAGATCCGTGGTTCAGTGGATAAATAATTACATGAATGCTGTACATAAACAAATAACAGGTCTTTACTGCAGGAGGGTAATTTCTAGACTGGGGTACAGAGGCATGCGCGCAGCTTATATACCGGTGTGGTTACTGCCGGTACTACAGTATACAGGAGCTGTAAAAAGTAGTTCTGACTTAAAGCACATACACTACAGTTTGGAAGGGAGAGGTGTTTGCAAGTTGTGCAAACAATAACCATAGAGTGGTGGCTGTTTTGGTGAGTCTGTCCATAAAAGAGAATGTTGCCTTGGTGGACAAGGACACTGAGGGGAGATTTTTACAGCTACGGGTAAAAATGGAGGAATTTAATTGCGATCTCTTTAATATCTATGCACCGAACGACCATTGCAAGCGTTGCGGGTTTTTCGGGGGTTATTCACTGAAGTGGCAGAAGTGGAAAATCCTTGTATAGTGGGGTATTTTAATGTATTTTTTATCTTGGATGGATATTTCAGCCCAGATGACCTTTAAGGATGATAACTCCAGAGGGATGATAGTAAAAATGATGGCAAATTTAAATTTGAGAGACTTATGGAGGGACCGGAACCCCATAAAAAGGGAATTCTCCAGAACAGGTTGGGTGGGCGATGTTTTAAAACAGAGCCGAATAGATTTTACGTTAATGTGGGAAAGGTTAAGTTCTGAGGTGATGGAGATTTATTACAAAAAAATATTTTTTAGTGACCACTCGGCTTTGGTTCTTAGTGTTAGGAACAGCAGAGTTAAGATCGGTTCAGGGGTGTGGATTTTAAACAATCAATACCTGAAAGAAATTGCTTGTAAAAAAGGGGTTTAAAATATAATAAAGAATGCGCGGAAGGAACCTTTGTTCTTGAAAGAAAGAAGAGTTTGGTGGGACAATTTCAAATATGAGGTAAAGATCTTTTTGGTACGTTATGGGAAAAAGAGAGCGGCAGCTAACCGGCATCGATAAGAGAATATAAACAAAAGGGTTACGGATGTCTGTAAAGCAGTTGATGGAGGAGATAAGGGAGTTGAGACTAAGTTCCAGGTGTTAAAGGAAGAGTGGGAATAAGTGCAAGCTGAAAAGTGCAAGGGGGCCATTCTCTGTGCAAAGGCTAAAGATGCATTGGAGAGCGAAAGATGCACTAGATATTTTCGAGAGCAAGCGAAGCTGCGACAGAGGTTATCAGTAATTGGAGAGTTGAAGGTTGGGGAGAACATCATTAATGAAAGTGGGGAGATTTTAGAGGCAGCTAGCAGCTTTTATCAAGAGTTATATATAAAAGAAGACATTTCCGATTTGGCGATGGAGAAGATTAGTGCTTTTATTGAAGAGGGTTTAAAGGTGGATTAGAGAAGCATGTGTGACAAAGAAGTAGGATTAGCGGAAATAAAAGTAGCAATAAGTGGAATGAAGGGGCGGGGGGCGGGGTGGGGGGGGGGACTAAGTGCAGAATTTTACAAAGAATTTTTTGAGATTTTAAGTCCATTGCTCTTAGAAATTTTTAAGGAAATTATAATTGAGGGAAACCTGGCCCCATCTATGAGGAGAGGTATCATAAGCTTAGCTTATATAAAAATAAAGGGGATAGAAGGGATCTGAAGAATTGGAGGCCCATCACATTATTAAATGTGGATTATAAGATCTTGGCGAGGCTTTTGGCAAATCGTATGAAGGAGGTGTTGCCACAGATAGTTTTGCCCTCTCAGTCCTATGGCATCATAGGCTGGGACATTGCAGACTCTGTGGTCTCAATCCGAGATGCGATAGAGCTCAAGGAAGAGAGTGGGAGGGAAGCTTATGTATTAAAGATAGATCAAGAGAAAGCCTTTGATAGGATCTCTCATGAGTTTTTATTGATGGATTTGGAAGCATTTGGTTTCGGGGAAAATTTCATTGAGTGGATAAAGATTTTTTATTCAAACATGTTTAGCTGTGTTAAATGTAATGGTTTTTTATCCAAGTATTTTCCGATACAGAGGTCAGTGAGACAGGGTTGTCCCCTGTCCCCATTGTTGTACACATTGGTAGCAGAACCATTAGGTCACATGATGCGAAAGAGACAAGGTGTAGTTGGGATTGTGGTTCCAAGTTCTGGGCGGGTGTCGGTGATACACCAATATGCAGATGGCACAACTTTAACATTGAGAAATGGGGAGTCAGTGAGGAAAGATGTGGACGTAGTGGAGGAGTATTGTAGAGCTTCAGGAGCCAGAGTGAATTATAGTAAGTCCCAATGCCTGGTTGCAGGAAGGGGTAGGGGGGAATGGTAGGAGGAAAGTCCCTTTAAGGTGGTGGAGGTTTTGGAAGTTCTGGGGGTGCCTATGGGGTGCAAGAAAGACAGGGATGAAGTGAATCGATTCAATTGGGAACCAAAGGTTCTGAAAATTTAAATCATTTTGGGAAGATGGGAAAGAAGGTGGTTGATAGTGCAAGGCAGAGTGATAGTGGTGTCCGCTCTCCTGCTATCTAAGCTATAGTACTTATTGATGTTAGAGGATATTCCTGAGTGGGCGGAAAACTCCATCCAAGTGGCTTGTGTGAGGTTTTTATGGGAAGGGTGTAGTGTATGTACCTTTAAGGGGAGAACTACTTTTTACAGCTCCTGTATACTGTAGTACCGGCAGTGACCACACCTGTATATAAACCCTGAGTAGGGATCTGTACAGTTAGTTTTAGAGTAACCCTCACCCAGTAAACACCTGTTGATTGTTCCCTGCAGTCTCTTGTCTAGTTATTGAAGGACACACAACATCAAGATACACGGATCTAACATTGGCGACGAGAAGATTCAAACCTACCTGCAACTCTGCATCACCTCCCAGGGATTTGCTCCTGGTGAACAGTGAAAGAAGAAGGCCGAGTCCAGAAGTACAGGCGTCGACCATCCAGCGGAGACTTGAGCATCGCAGGGGAGGCTGTTGAGAGCTGGGCTTGGTTCTCCAGTCACGGTGGTCCAGCGAAACGGGCTGGCAACAGGTACGGCGCAGACCCTTCCCGGACAGCGGCGGCTAGAGCCGACCGATGGCACAGAAAAAGGCCGAGCAGCGTCGACGGGAGAAGAGAGAGGGTAGAGCGCACAGGGCACAGCCAGTGTTCAAGACCGAGCGGCGTCGACGGGAGAAGAGAGAGGGTAAAGCGCACAGGGCGCAGCCGGTGTTCAGGACCAAGTGGCGTCAATGAGAGAGAGCAGAGCGTAGCCGGTGTTCAAGTGCCGAGCAGCGTCAATGAGAGAGAGAGGCGCGCAGGAAAACGTGCAGAGCGCAGCCGGTGTTCAAGGGCCGAGCAGCGTCAGCGGGGAAGAAAGGAAAGCGCGGGAGACACCATTTGAGCTGCAGCGGAGAAGAAGGGAGAGCGCGGGAGACGCCATTTTGAGCCGCAGCGGAGAAGAAGGGAGAGCGTGGGAGACGCCATTTTGAGCCACAGCGGAGAAGAAGGGAGAGCGCGGGAAGAAAGGAAAGCGCGGGAGACGCCATATGGAGCCACAGCGGAGAAGAAGGGAGAGCGCGGGAGATGCCATTTTGAGCCAGTTTAAACACAACACAGGGATGCCGAAGAGTGGCAGTGTCACAGCGTTCTACAATGAAGTCGAAGATTGGTCGACATATGTCGAACGTATAGGAGTGTACTGCAAGGCGAATGAAGTGCCAGATGACAGTAAAGCGCTGGTATTGTTGTATTCAATGGGTGCAAAAACGTATGGCTTACTGCGAAACCTAGTAACCCCAGAGAAGCCAGTGGAAAATGATTCTGAAAACATAGTGTCAATCCGACAGGACCACTTAAACCCCACACCGCTGCTGATAGCAGAAAGATTTAATTTTCACAAAAGGAACCAGCATAAAGATGAAAGTAATGCTGAGTATTTAACGGAACTTCACAAGCTATCGAAACACTGCCAGTTTGGAACGGGACTAGCAGATACTTTAAGGGACAAGTTCGTGTGTGGGCTTCAAAGTGAAGGAACCCAGAAATGGCTTCTATCAGAAAAGAATCTTACGCTGGACAAGGCTTTCAGCATGGCAGAATCACACGAAGCAGCAGCACGGGGCGCTGCAGAGATACAACGGAGACCGCAAGAATATGGCACAAATGAAATGCCATACGGAACAGTGAAGTGCTATCGCTGCGGCAGAACAACACACGACCATAATGATTGCTGGTTCAAGGACAAAGTGTGCAGACAGTGTGGAAAAGTAGGACACATAGCAAGAGTCTGCAGGTCAGGAAAGAAAACCAGCAGCAAGAAATCTCCACAGGAGAAGTACAAGAAGGTGCATAAGGTGACGGAGAGTAGTTCAGACGAACAGAAAAGTGATACAGACTCCGGAAGCAAGGAGCTGGGTTCTCTGAAACTACATAAGGTGATCAAAACGGAGGATCACCAAACTATCTGGGTCACGCTCAAGATAGCCGGAGTCCAAGTGAAAATGGAATTGGACACAGGATCAGCCCTAACAGTCATAAACCGAGGGACTACAAGCAGCTATTCTCACATATACCCTTGAGAGATACAGAGACTGTCTTGAAGACGTACACGGGGCAAAAAGTCTACCCCAAAGGAAAAATAAGGGTGAACGTTATATATAACGGCAATGAAACACCAAAAATGGACATATATGTATTGCCAGATGGAGGACCACCACGACTAGGACGTGAATGGATCCGGAAGATACAGCTAGATTGGCATTCCATACAAGCACTGACTGTAGATGCCAAAAAGGATGACAACGTCACACCTGGATGACTGTCAAAAATGCTAACTGATGCACAAGAAGTGTTCCAGGAGGGACTCGGAACACTAAAAGGCATAACAGTGATGATCAAAATAGAGGAAAATGCAAGGCCAAAGTTTTTTAAGGCCAGACTTATGCGATCCGCACAGCCGTCGAAGCAGAGCTGGAAGGTTTGGAACGCTCAGGAGCACTGTCCAAAGTGGACTGGAGCGAGTGGGCTACACCCATCTTTCCTGTAATGAAGAGGTCGTTGGGTAATACGCCTGGGGAACCAAAGAAGGTTCGCATCTGTGGGGACTTTAAGATGACAGTGAACCCAGTCCTTCACATGGTACAATATCCGCTTCCGCGGATTGAAGATATTTTCGCCTCGCTATCTGGAGGGAAACGCTTCACTCAGATTCATCTGGCCCAGGCGTACCTGCAAATGGAGGTAGAAGAAGCCTCGAAACAGTACCTCACGATCAACACCCATAAAGGTCTCTACCAATGCAATCGGCTGGTGTTCGTGGTAGCATCAGCTCCGGCTATTTGGCAAAGGGCAATGGATCAAGTCCAGCAAGGGATTCCAGGGACCCAGTGTTATTTGGACGACATCCTGGTCACGGGCGAAAATGACAGTGATCACCTCGCCAACCTGGAGCAGGTGCTCACTAGATTGAAGGAATATGGGCTCCGAGCTAATCGCCACAAATGCAAGTTTTTCCAGAAGCAGATCTCGTATTGTGGCCACGTTATTGATGAAGAGGGGTTACATAAGTCCCCTGAAAAGATTGAGGCAGTAGTCAAGGCTCCAGCACCGGAAAATGTGTCACAACTGAGGTCGTTCCTCGGGCTGGTGAATTACTACCATAAGCTCTTGCCGAATTTGTCTACAGTACTACACCCACTGAACACCCTACTGCAAAGGGGGGTACCATGGAAGTGGAATGACGAATGTAAACGAGCTTTCCAGAAGTGCAAAGAATTGATCACATCAAAAGAGGTGTTGGTTCATTTCAACCCAGCACTACCAATTCGGTTGGAGTGTGATGCATCACACTATGGCATTGGAGCGGTGCTGTCGCACAAATTCCCGGACGGCTCGGAGAGGCCAGTAGCCTTTGCGTCTCGGTCACTAACCTCAGCCGAGTGTAACTACGCCCAGATTGACAGGGAGGCCCTCAGCCTAGTGTGGGGAGTGAAAAAGTTCAACCACTATCTGCACAGGCAGAAGTTCACCTTGCTGACTGACCACCAACCACTTGTTTCCATCTTTAATCCAAACAAGGGCGTTCCGGTGATGACTGTGCAATGACTACAAAGATGGTCCCTCTTTCTAGGGGCGAACCAATATGAAATCGAGTATAAGGGCACGAAACAGCATGGAAACGCTGATTGGCTATCACGCCTGCCACTGCCTACTGCGGAGGAAGCACCCGCAGTGGACCCTGTCAAAATATTTTATTCGACTATAATTGAACGCTTGCCAGTAACTAACATTGATATAGAGAAGGAGACCCGAAAGGACCCGACACTGTCTCGGGTATATGAATTGACGGTGAAGGGATGGCCAACACATGGTGACTCACTGTTGCCAGCATTCTCATCCAGAAGAGAACAGCTGTCAGTATGCCAGGGGACCTTGATGTGTTGATCCCGAGTGGTAATTCCACCCAAGTTAAGGGAGAGAGTGCTCAATGAGCTTCACGAAGGCCATCTGGGAGGGGTGAAAATGAAAAGCCTTGCTAGGGCTTATGTGTGGTGGCCGGGGATCGATCAGCAAATCGAGGACCTGAAAAAGAGCTGCTCAGGATGCCAGAAGGTCGAAAATGCACCACCACATGCCCCTCTACACCCATGGGAGTGGCCCTCATCTCCATGGCAACGGGTGCATATTGATTTTGCTGGTCCATTCATGGACTCAATGTTTTTAATAGCCGTGAATGCGCACTCGAAATGGCCTGAGGTGATCAAAATGTCCTCCACCACCACGGAGAAAACTATTGCAGTCCTACGGACCATATTTGCTAGGAACGGCTTGCCAGAGCAGATTTGCTCTGATAACGGACCACAGTTTGTGTCCGAAGGGTTTTGAAGATTTATGAAAAGGAATGGGGTATGGCATTACACATTCGCCCAGTATCATCCAGCCACAAATGGATTGGCTGAGAGGTTCGTACAAACCTTTAAAAAAGCAGTAAGCACCATGTGCGATGATGACATTCCGCTGCAGCATAAGGTGGACAATTTCCTGTTAGCCTACAGAAATGCGACACATGCAGTCACCAACCAGACCCCGGCCATGATGTTCTTTAACCGAAGGTTGAGATCTCGTCTGGATTTGCTCAGACCAAATGTACGAAGAGATGTTGAGAATAAGCAACTCCAGCACATCAATGAGAAGTCGACAAGGAGCTTCAATGTAGGGCAACCAGTCTTGGCCCGCGACTACCGAACAGAGAAATGGCAACCAGGAATGATATGCACACGGCAGGGGCCACAAATGTACACAGTGGATGTTGGGGAGAACATTGTGAGACGCCATGTCGACCAGATCCTAGAGTCACAGGAACGAGTCAACCCCATGTCTCGCGTACCTGGTGATGAACCCGACATACAGGTAGCATCTACCCCAGAAACAGTAGTATCGGAAGCTGATGAACCAACCGACGACAGGGGGCCAGAATCGCCTCCGCACCAAGAGCAAGACACTCAGGAAAGGCGCTATCCAGAAAGGATCAGGAAGCCGCCCCAAAGACTGAATTTATAAATGGACTATTTTCAGTTAATGTTGCATGTTAAAAGTGTTAATTGTAATTAGTTGATACTTAATTGTTAAATGATTGTTATGGTACTGTTAATCTAAAAGGGGAGGAATTGTAGTGTATGTACCTTTAAGGGGAGAACTACTTTTTACAGCTCCTGTATACTGTAGTACCGGCAGTGACCACACCTGTATATAAACCCTGAGTAGGGATCTGTACATTTAGTTTTAGAGTAACCCTCATCCAGTAAACACCTGTTGATGTTTCCCTGCATTCTCATGTCTAGTTATTGAAGGACACACAACATCAAGATACACGGATCTTACAAAGGGAAACCAGCCTTGGTTGATTACAATACCATCAATGGACGGAGAAATCAGGGAGGACTCAATTTCCCAGACATTGATTTGAAGAAAAAATCCTTTAGAATCAAATGGGTGAAGAGATTTCTTCAGAAGTCAAATACAAGTTTTTGGAAGAGTTGTTTCAAGCATTTTTTAAAGCGAAGTGTGATAGGTGGGCAAGGGATATTGTATATGGAATACAATAATATGTTTTTGAAATCGATTAAACCTCTCCCTAGGTTTTATAAGGGGGTTGGAGGGAATTGGGCCCAATTTTTAAACTTGTGCATTTTAAGCCCAAGGGTGCTGAGGAATTTTTAGAATAGCCCTTATTTTTGAACAGGTGGGTCAACATTGAAGGAGAGGTATTATTTAATCAAGCTTTTATAAAAGCTGGTGTTATATGTGTGAAAGTTGTATTATACGAGGTAATTCCAGGTTGGTTGCCGGAAGCGATAGTGAGGGATATGGGGCTAGATTTTCAGTAGCTTGCGCCAGCAGTTAGCGCCTTAAGAGAAGTGATTTCCGGGCGCTATGCGTGTAGCGCCCGGGCGCAGCGCAGTTTGCGCTCCGCCCCAAATTAAGTTGCCCGTTAGCGCCGGCGCAAAGTTTAGCGCCCGCCCGGATGCGCGCGCAGAAAATGACGTCACATCCTCGTGCAACGCCCTTTGGCCGCCCCGATTGCAAACTTCAGTCGGACCGCCCCATTGTGCGGCGGGCGGCCGGAGCGTTTGGAAAAAGGAACGCAACACAACCAGCGCGGGCCCCGGGGGGCGCTAATTAAAGGGAACGTCCTCTCCAGTATAAAGGCCATCCTTTTTTCAGAAAACAGTCTTGTGCAACGCATTTCTGGAGACACAACAAGGAGGATAGCTAACTGGTTTCAAGCAGCAAGAGCCAGGTATTTTTGGACTCAGGCAACAGCGCTGCAAGTGGCCATTTGGAAATTAGAGTGTTTGCCAGGATTTGATGGGGGTTGCATGGGGTGCCAACGCGGAGCTGCAGCTCCATGTCCGTAGGGCTCGCAGACGCATTGTGAGAGGGGCAGCCCTGGCTAGAGGCAGAGGGGGCTACAGGCGTCGGCCACGTAGGCCTTACCCAGTCAGGCTATACCGCCAGCAGCGCTCCTACCTAAACATGAGTGCCGCGCGATGTGTTAAAAGGCTCCGATTCCGAAAGGGGGTGATTGCAGAGATCTGCCACCTGCTTCGCCGAGATCTGCGGCCAAAGCTCAGGTGCAGGACGTCTCTGTCGGTGGAAGTGAAGGTGACAGTGGCATTGAACTTCTATGCCACCGGCTCCTTCCAATACGCTGCTGGGGACATAGCAAACATCTCCCAGTACGGCGCGCATCGCTGCATCCGCCAGGTGACCGAAGCACTGTTCAGAAGGAGAAGCCAATTCATCTCCTTCCCCATGGCCCTGGAGAGCCAGCATCAGCGCGCATTGGGATTTTCCAGACTCGGGGAATTCCCCTTGGTGCAGGGCGCCATTGACTGTACGCATGTGGCTTTGCGGGCCCCTCTGGAGCATGGCGAGCAGTATCGCAACAGGAAGGGCTACCATTCTCTGAATGTGCAGCTGGTCTGTGACCACAAGCAGCGCATCATGGCAGTCAATGCCAGCTTCCCAGGCAGCAGCCACGATGCCTTTATCCTGCGGCAGAGTACTGTGCATGACATGTTCCAGGCACAGCCTCCCCCAAGAGGATGGCTACTCGGGGACAAAGGCTATCCTTTGTGCACCTGGCTCATGACCCCACTCCGCGCGCCCAGGACCGCTGCTGAAGAGGCCTACAATGAGAGCCATCAAACCACCCGCAACATCATCGAGCTAACTATTGGGGTCCTCAAGCAGCGGTTCCGCTGCCTTGATCGCTCCGGAGGAGCTCTCCAGTATTCGCCGGACCGGGTCTCCCAATTTGTGGTGGTTTGCTGCATGCTACACAACCTGGCTATCCGCAGGACTCAGGCACTGCCACCTGACGTTGGACCAGCACCTCAGGAGGAGGAGCAGGAGGAGCATGAGGAGGAGGAGGAGGAGGAGGAGGAGGAGCAGGAGTACGTTCCCAGGAGGGAGCGACCAGGGCCAAGGGCCGCACGACGCCACCTTATTACACGGTACTTCTAAGCCCCCTGTCAGGGAATGGCCAGGGGCCATGAGGGAAGATGAATGCAGCCGCTCCGCAAGCCCTCAGCCGGCGAAGCCAACAAACACTAAGAAGAACAACCATGGAGACTGCATGAATAAAGATAATTTTTTATTACACAAAAATGAAAAGCCCTTCCCACATGAATCCCCAAAAACAATAAACGGGCCCCACAAAAAGCCCAACAAACGACTCACTCCCACAAACTGGGGAGGAGCCACTCCACCTTTATTGAAACCGGGCCTCAACGTCGGCCTAACGCAAAAAAAAAGCCCTGCAAAAGCACAACCATGGGCAAAATAAAGATGGCCACCGCCATATTAAAGGAAAGCTGGCCACACCCTCTACTGAGTGGCCCGCGAGGGCGAGACCTTGGCCAGCATTTTGCCTCCCCTGCCCTGCCTGCTGCTCCTTCGCAAGCTCTGCCCAGTGGCTGCTGCGAGGCTGGGGGAAGGCGCCTGAGGCTCAGATGCCCTTCCGCCAGATGCCGCTGGGGGGCGGCCTACACGGCGTTTGGGCCTCGAGGGGCCGTCTGCTGAGTGGCGCACCTGAGCCTGGCCACCATCAGCTGCAGCCGCTTGCCGTCGACGCCCCAGAGGGGGAATGGCGGCGACGGATGGCGCAATGTGGGCCAGCTGGCGTCTGGGATGCGCTGGCTGGTGCTGTGGCGCGGTGGCACTCGGCCGGGCCCGCACTGCAGGATCCGCAGCAATCAGCCGACGGCCGGCTTGCTGGGATGGTCCAGCGCGGCGCCTGCCCTGGCGATGCCTGCCTGAGACAGCGCGTGTGGCAGCAGTGAGTGGCCCTGTGGTCCTGGTGTGCGCGCGCATCACATCCGCCAGGGTCTTGACGGCATCAGTTAGCATGCGGCCAGTCGCGGCAGTTGCTGCCCCGAACTCGCGCACACTGGTCGCCAGCGACTCGATGGCCTCAGGCATGCGCCCCACCACGCTCATGAGCTCCGTGTGGCGCCGGTCCGAGTCGTCGGCCATCTGATCGAGCTTCCGCACCTCCTCCGAAGTGAAGGTGTCCGGACTGGAGTCGCGACTCTCCCGCTGGGGAGGAGGGGGCCGAACTAGGGGACCCTTGCCGCGTTGGTGACGGCGAGTGTGCCGAGCAGCAGCACTCCCCTCTGATCCTTCCCCCCTTTGGGGGGAAGGCCGCGGGCCACGCGCACGGCTGCTGGGTGGCTGGACGCCACTGGTCCCAGAAGCTGCATTGCCCTGCGACAGTTCCTCCAGGCACTCGTCCAGTGAGGAGGTGTCAAGCATTTCCTCCTCTCCTGCGGGACGTGACTGTTCCCCCGAAGGTCCGGCTTGCTCCTCCTCCTCCTCCTGGTCGGAGGTGCTGTCACTGGCAGCCTCAGGGTCCTGGTCGTCACCAGCTGAAAGCAGGAATGCACAAGAGTAGCTTCAGAGTGAGGAGACGGCGTCAGCGAGGGAGTTAGGACTGGTGGGATTCAGCGCATTGGTGGGACAGTGGCAAAGGAGGTAGCTCGGATGGGCCAGTGCGACGCGAGAGGGCCAAAAGGCGAGGTCCTTACCATTGCCGGGCAGTGGAGGGTCGGATACACCGCACGCTGTGGGGACAATCACACGGGCTCCCATGAGCACACACACGCGCTCCTCCAGCCGAGTGAGCTTCTGCAGCTTGGCGCGACCACCCCTGGCACGGGCCTGGCGATTAAACGCTACTTTAGCCTGCAAGAGAAAGGACGGGCTGTAAGTGCGCAGTGAAGCCCTGATGTAGTGTGCACTGCCTCCCATGGTGGAATAGCTTGGACAGAGTGAAGCCCTGATGTAGTGTGCACTGCCTCCCATGGTGGAATAGCTTGGACAGAGTGAAGCCCTGATGTACTGTCCACTGCCTCCCATGGTGGAATAGCTTGGCCAAAGTGTAGAGTGCCGAATGGCCATTTGATGCTCATGACTGTCCCAATGCTGCTGGCTGAGGGCTGGCTAAAAGGACTTTCAGGTCCCTTTGCCCATCATGTCAGGTGTACATGCAAGAATGAGGAGGAGACTGGAAAGGCTACTCACCCTCACAATCCTGGTCAGATCGTTGTATTTCTTACGGCATTGTTTGTGGGTCCTGGGGGCCTCGCCGGTGAACGTCACCCTCTGGGCGATCTGCTTCCAGGCTTTGGTGTAGTCGTGGTGGGTTGGATTCCTCCCACTCTCTGGAAACAAGATCTTGCGCCTCACCTCCAGAGCTGTGACCATTATGTCCAGATCACCCTCTGAGAAGCGCAGGGCACGCTGACGGGCCTTCTCTGGCGTTGCCATGACTCCCTGGGGCTGAGCAGTAGTGTTGAGGCCTCTTTGCAAGGCTGCAGTGTGCAGGGCGTGGCAGCAGACCAATTCGTCCCTTCCCCCTTTAAGAGCTGGTCGGCACCACGGGGTCTGCTGTCAGTGCAAAAATGACCGCACCCGTGCTGCGCCCCGCCTGGGCGCTATCCCTCTGGACCGCCGGCTTAGCGCCTAAAGAGAGTAGTGGAACGCCTCTTTTAGCGCTCCACCAACCTCTTAGGGCGAAGCCACTGAATTCCCGGCAACGGGGCGCTACTTTGGGGCGGGCGCTAACTTCGGGCGGGCGCTAAAGCTAGCGCCCCAAAACTGCCTATACTGAAAATCTAGCCCATGGTGTGGGAGGAGGATCACGAGAAACATAGAAACATAGAAAATAGGAGCAGGAGTAGGCCATTTGGCCCCTCGAGCCTGTTCTGCCATTTAATGAGATCATGGCTGATCATCCAAATTCAGTACCCTGTCCCTGCTTTCTTCCCATATCACTTGATCCCTATAGCCTTAAGAAATATATCTAACTCCTTCTTGAATATATTTAACTAGCGCGGGGGGCCCGGCGTTGCCAAGGCTTTTTTGTAAAATGGCAATTTACAGGGCCGCGCAGTTTACGGCCGGCCGCTGCCGCTCCCCCGCTCTGTGTCTCGGGCCGAGCGGTTGTCAGGCCCGGACCGAGTGACCCCAACTCACCTCCCGCTCCGGTGGGCCACCGCAGCTGCCCCGCTCGCTGTTGAGTAAAAACAGTGAAAAAAATGGCGGCTACATTTCGGGAGGCTGCAGGATTAGGTCCCGCCCACACATGGAATGAAACACCCCCTGTGATGCACCGATTGGTCAACCATCAGGTCACTGAACTGTAGGATTGGTCAACCATCACGTCACTCAAAGCTAATGAGCGGTAGGATTGGTCAACCGCTAATGAGCGGATTTTTGAACGTTTTTTGTATACTGTCCGAACAATTTTTGTCTGACCAAAAGGTACATATGCCTATGAAACTCCCCTAATCATAAGCTTTCTTTTGATATAACATATGTGTAGGTACGCTCTATAATTTTTGAGTGTATAGCGGACAGACAGACAGACATACAGACAGACAGACAAACAGACGGACGGATTCTTTTTATATATATATAAGAGATAGATGAATTGGCCTTAACTGCCTTGTGTGGTAGAGAATTCCACAGGTTCACCACTCTCTGGGTGAAGAAATTCCTCCTCATCTCAGTCCTAAATGGCTTACCCCTTATCCTTAGACTGTGACCCCTGGTTCTGGACCCCCCCACCATCGGCAACATCTTTCCGGCATCTAGTCTGTCTAGTCCTGTTAGAATGTTATAAGTTTCAATGAGATCCCCTCTCATTCTTCTAAACTCTAGCGAATATAAGCCTAATCGACCCAATCTCTCCTCATACGTCATTCCTGCCATCCCAGGTATCAGTCTGGTGAATTTTTGCTGCACTTTCTCCATGGCAAGAGCATCCTTCCTCAGATAAGGCGACCAAAACTGCACACAATACTCAAGGTGTGGTCTCACCAAGGCCCTGTACAACTGCAGTAAGACATCCTTGTTCCTGTACTCAAATCCTCTCACTACAAAGGCCAACATACCATTTGCCTTCTTAACGCCTGCTGCACCTGCATGCTTACCTTCAGTGACTGGTGCACAATGACACCCAGGTCTCGTTGCACTTCCCCTTTTCCCAATCTATTGCCATTCAGATAATAATCTGTCTTCCTGGTTTTTCTACCGAAGTGGATAACCTCGCATTTATCCACATTATACTGCATTTGCCATGCATCTGCCCAATCAACCAACCTGTCCAAATCGTGCTGGAGTTTCACGACATCCTCCTCACAGCACACTCGCCCACCCAGCTTTGTGTCATCTGCAAACTTGGAGATATTACATCTGGTTCCCTCGTCTAAATCATTTGTATATATTGTGAATAGCTGGGGTCCTAGCACCGATCCCTGCGGTACCCCACTAGTCACTGCCTGCCACTCAGAAAAAGACCCATTTATTCCAACTCTTGCTTCCTGTCTGCCAACCAGTTCTCTATCCAAGACAGTACCTTACCGCAATCCCATGTTCTTTAACTTTGCGCACTAATCTCTTATGCGGGACCTTATCGAAAGCCTTCTGAAAGTACAAATACACCATATCCACTGGTTGTCCCTTATCTATTCTACCAGTTACATCCTCAAAAAATTCCAATAGATTAGGCAAGCATGATTTACCTTTTGTAAATCCATGTTGACTTTGTCCGATCCTGTCACTGTTTTCCAAGTGCTCTGTTATTACATCTTTTATAATGGACACTAGCATTTTCCCCACTACTGATGTCAGGCTTACCGGTCAATAATTCCCCATTTTCTCTTTACCACCTTTTTTGAATAGTGGGGTAACATTAGCTATCCTCCAATCCATGGGAACTGTTCCAGAGTCGATAGAATTTTGGAAGATAACCAGCAATACATCTACTATTTTTAGGACCACTTTCTTAAGTACCCTAGGATGTAGATTATCAGGCCCTGGGGATTTATCGGCCTTCAATCCCATCAATTTCCCTAACACCATTTCCCTACAAATACTGATTTCATTCAATTCCTCCCTCTCATTAGACCCTAGGGTCACTGACATCTCTGGGAGGTTATTTGTGTCCTCCCTTGTGAAGACAGAACCAAAGTATGTATGTAATTGGTCTGCCATTTCTTTATTCCCCATTATAAATTCCCCTGATTCTGACTGCAAGGGACCTACACTTGACTTCACCAATCTTTTTCTCTTCACATATCTATAGAAGCTTTTACAGTTATTATGTTCCCTGCAAGCTTACTCTCATAATCTATTTCCTCCCTCTTAATTAATCCCTTTTTCCTCCTTTGCTGAATCCCAAACTGCTCCCACTCCTCAGGTTTGCTGCTTTTTCTGGCCAAGTTATATGTCCTCTCCTTGGATCTTATGCTATCCCTAATTTCCCTTGTTAGCCACGGTTGAGTCACCTTTTTTGTTTTATTTTTATGCCAAACTGGGATGAACAAATTCTGTAGTTCATCCATGTGATCTTTAAATGTTTGCCATTGCCTATCCACCGTCAACCCTTTAAGTAACATTCCCCAATCTATCCTAGCCAACTCGTGCCTCATATCATCATAGTTTCCTTTATTTAAATTCAGGACCCTTGTCTCTGTGTCAACTACTTCACTCTCTATTTTAATGAAGAATTCTACCATATTATGATCGCACCTCCCCAAAGGCCTCGCACAACAAGATTGCCAATTAATCATTTCTCATTACATAATACCCAGTCTAAGATGGCCTGATCTCTAGTTGGTTCTTCGACATATTGGTCCAGGAAACCACCCCGTATACTCTCTAGGAATTCCTCCTCCACAATATTGTTACTAATTTGGTTAGCTATATGTAGATTAAAGTCACCCATGGTAACTGCTGTGCCCTTATTGCACACGTCTCTAATTTCCCATTTAATGCCATCCCCAACCTCAGCATTACTGTTTGGGGGTCTGTATACAACTCCCACTAACGTTTTCTGCCCCATGGTATTTCTCAGCTCTGCCCATAAAGATTCCACATCATTAGAGCTAATATCCTTCCTTACTATTGTGTTAATCTCCTCTTTAACCAGCAATGCAACCCCACCTCCTTTTCCTTTTTTCCTTCCCTTCCTGAATATTGAATACTCCTGGATGTTGAATTCCCAGTCTTGGTCACCCTGGAGCCATGTTTCCGTAATCCCAATTAAATCATATCTGTAGAGTAGGTAGAGGAAAAAGCAATAGGGATCAGGTATGAGAAGATTGTGTGGATAATACCACAGGATTGGATGGAAGAAATAAATGCGGAAATCTCCAGAGGGAGTAAAATGCGTCCCACTTTTCCAAGCTTTCTGCTGGAGAAAGGGGGACAGTTGGTCCAATTTGACAACTGTAATACTCGAGATTTCTATGAGGTATTTAGAGAATGGAGATTCAAGACACCTGCTGGTCAGGAGTTTTGGCAGAGTATCTACCCACAGCTGGACTTCAACAGGATTTGGAAGGAGTGTGGGCGAATTTTAAATGTCTAAAGTGGATTGAACTGGATTTCAAATTGGCTCATAACTGGATTTTTACCATGACAGTCTTGTGGAAGATTGGACGAGTGGAGGGGTCAACTTGTATGGGACATGAGATGCGACTCTGTCCCATTTACTGGTGTTATGTCCACAGTTAAATGATTTTAAGTACTATATTCAACAGTTGTGTGAAGTTTTTTGGCTGGGTGGGGACCGAAGTGTGAGAATGGGAATCTCGTGGGGCTCAATTTTGAGATGGGGATTGCAGGAGAGTCTGCCCGAGTTTAGCGGAGCGGCAATTAATTTAATGCTCAGTTTGGCTAGATTCGTGATTGTGCAAAGAAGGAATACTCTGTTTTTTAAGGGGAGGAGAATCAATCTAAAAGAGTATTTTAAATATAAGCTAAAAGATCTCTCAGGTGGGGCCCAGAAATTCGGGTCTCCACGGGTGAGTACGCACGGGGTACTCACCTGTAAGCCCAGTGGAAGTGCCGGTTTCGTGTATGCACTGCGCATGCGCAGGAAACCGGCACTTCCGTTCCCCTGAAAGAAGGGGTTAAGAGGTGAAACGCGTGCGCAGGAGAGGCAGCGCGTGCGCATTGAACTTACGTTTTTTTTGCAGGTTTTCCCGGGAAGGTAAGTCTCCAGAAGTTAGACATGTAAAAAGCAGTTGTAAGGCCTGCTTTTTACAAGGTAAGTGGTGAATTAATTAAAATTAAAACATTTTTTCCACAGGTTTATTATTTTTAAATACTTTAAAGAAAGGTAAGTTTATTTTTAGCCCCGTTAGAAAATAAAATTATTTTTTCAAAAATTTAAATTATTGTTTAACATAGTTATTTCATGTAATTTATAGTTTATTTTAAAAATGTGATGTTTTTTAAATTTATTTGAAGATTTAGTGATGTTTTGGGGCTTATAGTATTTATAGGTTTGACATGAATGGGCATTTCCCTGCTACCATTGGCTCTCCTTGGCCCACATGATCCCAGGGGATGCATCGAACTAACTGCGCCCCTGGGATACGCAAGCACTGTGCGCCGGCAGTTGGAGGAGACCCAGGATCGCAATTCCACGGGGGCCTACAGCTCAACGGCCGGCGCGGTAGGTAAGTGCAGGTCAGGGGCTTGCACCTGCGGGAAGCCCCCGACCCAAATTTCTGGGCCATTGCTGTTTGTGGGAGCTTGCTGTGTGCAAATTGGCTGCCGCGTTTACTATATTACAACAGTTACTACACTTCAAAATTACAGCCAAAATTACCTCGTTGGCTGTAAAGCGCTTTGGGACATGGGTGGTCATGAAAGGTGCTATATAAATGCAAGTCTTTCTTTTTTTATATGTCAGAGGAATTCATGATCAAACTTTATAATACACCTTGGCCTAGAAATTCAGTTTGGGCCCGCCAGCTGGTTTGCGCCCAAAAGTTAGCGCTGGGCGGGGAGCCATTTGCGACCGTCAGAAATTCAGTTTTTGCGCCCCAAGCCGGAACCGGGCGCTATTCCAGGGTGTGGCCGCCCCCGCTTGGGGCGCTGAAACTGAATTTCAGTGCTGTAGGCGCCGCTGCGCCACCCGATGCGGTGCGGTAGGCTGCGGTACAGCAGGCCTCCTCCTTCTCTTAAGGTGGAGGTGCCTGCAACGGGGAGATCGCCGCTGGATTGTGCCGGCAAATGAGCCCGGCACCACGGAGAAGTGCCGGGCTCGCGGAAAGCAGCCGGCAATGCCGCGGGGGGGGGTGGTGGAGGAGGCCGGGGAAGGAGGTGTGGGCAGGCGGCCGCCGAAAAAGCGGCCGGCCGCACCTCCACCTTTATGCGCCCCACTAAGGCTGCAGTAAGGCCCTGGTCTCCGGATGTAAGTAGCGGCCGCCACGGAGGAGGCGGGGGCAACTGAATATGGGATTCGGGCCGGCATCGGGGCGGAACCGGGGCACTGCGCACACCGATGACGTCATCGGTGCTGGCGCAGCGCTACCGGCTACCGCCGCCATTACCGCAGCGCTGAATATCAGCGCGAACTGCTCTATTGGCGCAAAAGCCCTCTTTGGGCGAAAACTGGGCGCAAAGCCAACTGAATTTCTAGGCCCTTGACTTCTACATCCAGTTCTGGTCAGCAAGACATAAGGAGGACATTCAAGCATTGATGACAGGGCAGATAAGAACCACGAGGTTGATCCTTGGTGTCGGGTTATGATGGAAAGATTGGAGAGATCTTGGCTTTTCAGCCTACAAATGTGACATCTGAGAGTTGATCTTATAGAACATATCAGATAGCAAATGGAATGAAAAAGGTAAATCCAGAATATTTCTTTAAGTTAAATTATGGGAGTAGGACAAGGGGACACAGGTTCAAACTAATAAAAAGTAACTTTAGGGCTGATGTCAGGAAGCTGTTCACCAGAATTTGATTAACACTTGGAATAGACTTCCCGGTAGAGTGGTGGAAATAAAACCCTGCATGCATTTTAGAAACAATTGGATGCTGCAATGGAGGGTCTGTAGGGTGCTTCTTGATGGATGAACCAATATACACTAAATGCTCTTCTTTGTCCATAAGTATATTGTGATCTTGGGAAAGACATTGAAGGGTGTGGATGAATGGGACCTAAGAGTTCAAGTACATCATACTCTAAAAATGTGATTTCAAGCCATAGAAAAGGGCAACAACATTCTGGGTTTTATAAATAGGGCACAGAGTATAAGAGCAAAGAAGTAATGATAGAATTTGTAGAAAACATTGGTTAGGCCACACTTAGAATACTGTGTGGAATTTGAGGGCACCATTTTAGAAAGGACTTAAATAGCATGGAGTACAGCACAGATTCACCAGAGTGATGTCAGAGATGGAAATCTGTAGTTATGATAAGAGTCTTGAGATGCTGCTGTTATTTTCAATTGTGCGAAGAAGACTAAGAGGGGACTCAATACAGTTTCTTTAAAATTACGAAGAGTTTTGATTGATTGAATAGGGATAGATTATTTCCTCTTGTTGAGCACAAGTGGCCATCAATTTAGAATTGGTACTTGATCGCAGTTTCCTGCGGGGGTGGGGTGGGATCATTGCCTGGGTCTCTATCCCTGGGAGGAAAGGAAATCAGGACAGCCTGCAGCAGTTAAAATGCTCCCGCCCAATTATACTGGTGCTGAGCAACCTAATAGCAATACGTAAATAGACTGCTCAAAGCAGCTCAAAAAATGGCCCAAAACCATTTTCATGCTCCTCGTGGCCCCACAAAAATACACTGGCCTGCACGCGGCTTCCCCTCCTGGGAAGGTCTTTCCATCCCCAGTCCGAATTGTCGGCCGACTTCATGTAGGAAACGACCATTTTCCTGTCCTCGGTTGTGCAGCTCACCAGATCCATGCAAATGAGCTACAAGCCTCACAACAACTAGGGCCTCACGACAGCAACAACAAATGAGCAAGGGGTGCATTGCATCCGCCAAATGCCTGTTTTGTGCCAAAAGTTAAAATTGGCCCTAATATGTGTAAATAAGGAGAATAGTTTTCATTCCTTTTGTTTTATATGTATTAGTATAGAATATCAAAGTATTCTATCATGTTATTGTTTTCTTTCAGTGTGGAGATTTAATGAAAATACATTTTTTCATCGACACTGAAAGAATCAGATTTGGCCATTCTTTACACAAATGATGTATACTTCTTTTCAAAAGTAATTTTTTATAAGTTCAGAAAAAACAATGATACAAATAGCTGTGGCTTTTCACTTCCATTACAGGCACTAAAAGAGAACGGCTAAAGCATCAATTTTGCAGAGTCAGGCTCATAAATTGCACTGTCACATTGGAGCAGTGGAAAGGGGTACTGATAAATAGGTGATATTTACAGACTACATTAATCATGTTAGATATGGTTTCTGCTGGTGAAAGATTTACCATTATTACTGTGGCATTTACCTGAGTAACTAATTCTAGATATATGTTCATATTCTTTAGCAGAAAAGATAGGGGGAGGGTCTGTCAGGAGGGAATGGTAGAATCTGTGTATTTTAACCCATTCCCCCTTAAAGAATTACATTAGAAGATGCAGTTGTATTTTGTATTTTTGCAACTCTTTGTTACCAACAGTCAACTGTCGGCCGCAGTCAATTAACCCTGATATGAAATAATTGTTATTCATGAATGAAAACAAGTATACAACAAATGGCTTCTATAAATGTTTATAAGGTGATTTACTGTTGTGGACAATGTCCCTAATTCATATATTGGGTTTAAATGTTTGGATCTGTTGAATGCTATTCTTCAGCTCAAACCTCATCAGTTACTTTTATACCTTTATGCCTGTCGTGTCTGCATTATGCTCATCGATCCAATGCTAACATCACATCAACAGAACTGAGATTCTGAACTATTCAAAATATTTTAGATAATAAAGTGAATAAATCACATGTACATTATATATTACACAAAAATAACAAATGCCAATTGCAGAGTGAACAGTAATTGCATTGGGCTTCATAAATTATTTGAGTTTTGGAACCCCTCACTACAATTGCCTTGTAATCCACCAATATCCATTATCTCATATTGTACTATAAAATAAAAACAAAAAAAACAATTTTGTCTGTCTTAGCTATGAGTTTTCATTGCAGTGGAACCTCTGTTCTATGAACTTGGATATAGGGAATCTCCATTTGTAGTGAAAAGAACAATTTAAAAATCTCAATTCAATAGCAGTCTGTATGGAATAACCTTGATTTTGAAATTACTATCCAGTTATGGTGAACTTAAGAACCTAAGAAATAACAGAATGTGCCTGACAGATCAAAGGGAAACGGTGCCTCCTGTTAAAACAGTTATCTCTTTTAACCTTGAATTTCATTGGAGCTGTATTATGATGGGCTGCTTGTAGGGCTGAGTGGGTTAACATATTTCTATGCACGGGCTGAGTTTCTTATTGATCTTGGCTCGAAACTGACAGTGCACTTCATCAGAAGGTTGAGATCCTGAGACAAGTCTGTTTACTGTAACTGAACTGCCTATCAAACTGCTAATCAGAAATGCTTGATCAACTGGCTGTTAATACAGTCAAGCGTCCGATATAATGACATTTTGTTATGGCAAACAAGATTAAGACATAAAAGGGTTGCACTGTATTGAAACATAGAAGGTGATTTTCTGGGTGTTGATCATCAGAACTCTTAAGGCATGTAAACCACCAACTTCTATCCCCAAGGGAATACGGCATTTTCAAATTACTAGCATTTGAACTTCCAGTTGGTGGAAAGTTAACCCACCCAGGCACAGTCTGTCACAATAAATGTAATTTAGTATCTGAACTAAGAGGTAATTAGCCTCTTGACCCCAATAATAGATCAGGGAGGAAATTATCCAGATGTGTTGACCAGAAAATCAGAATGAAGTAGCATCAAAAATCAGAAATGAGCATTTCTTGAAATCAGAGGTGGCAATCATCATTGAAGAGATATCAAAGTTGGCAGCAAATTTTGCCATAACAGCATCCTTCTTCCTATCACACATCAGCAGGAATACCTATGAAGAAACACCAAGACAATTGAACAGCACACTCTCCAGCCAAAAGATTTGCCAGAAAGGCCAAACAAAAATTCAAAAAATTAAAAAGTTAAGAAAACAACCAGAGAAAGTTGACTTCCAACAACAGTCTAGGAGGACCACTGAGGAAGACATTAGCAAATAAAAGTGCTCATGGAGCCTATTAAAGTTGTGTTTGGTCTGCTTGGTCTTGAGAATCAAGAAAACTGAAAGAGGGCAAAAAAAAAGAGGGCACCCTGTTAATGAATTGGACCCTTGGCTGTCTGGAGTAGAGGTGATCATTGCATCACTCTCTGCACCTGATTCTGTGTTTACATCCATCAATCTAACAAAGTGGTAAATAAGGGACTATCTATCGATGGTATTTATATGGACATTCAGAAGGCATTCGATAAGGTTCCACACAAGAGGCTATTAGGAAAAATGGAAGCACATGGAATTGGAGACAACCCTTTGACATGGGTAGGGAATTGGTTAAGAGGTAGGAGACAGCAAGTAGGGGTATTAGATATGTACTCCAATTGGCAGGATGTGACTAGTGGTGTCCCCCAGAGGACACTATTTTCATTATATTTTTAAATGACTAAGATAAAGGAATAGAAAGTCATATATCCAAGTTTTCTAATAGCACTAGGTTAGTAGTGCAGATGGGAGCAGAAAATTGCAAAGGGATATTGGTAGATTAAGTGAGTGGGCAAAATTGTAGTAGATGGAATTCAATATGGAGAAGTGTGAGGTCATTCACTTTGGACCGAAGAAAGATGGATCAGATTATTTACTAAATGGTGAGATACTGTGAACTGTGAAGGAACAGGGGCCTAAACATTTGCCAATGCTAAAAACATGCCGGTGCCACCGTGGGCCGGTGTTAATTGCTGCCGAAAATGGTGGTGCTGGCACGGCCGGTAAATTGACGCTGGGGACTAATTAACATTAGCCCAGCGCTAAACTCACTGTGCCACATCTGGTGGCATTCTCCCTGGCAGGAGGCCCCAATGTAGTGTGGCTGTAGCGTCATTGCAGCAAGAACAGCCTGCCCTGAAAGCGAGGCTGTCATTTCAGAAAACAGTTCGGTCCCTTAAAGGGGAACTGCCTTCTGAAATGAAAAAATAAAAATCATGTAAAAATAGGTAGTTTTTAGCTCTTACTGCCTTCTGAAAAGAAATTAACATCAAAAAGAATCCCCAATGGGAGTCTTCAGCTCTTAAAACTGCATTCCCTTCCACACCTAAAAAAAATGGGAAAAGTGCTTCAACACTAACACAGCAAGCCAGGGAACGGCAACCAGGTTCTCGCATGCAGTACTCCAGTATTGTGCAGGGGGTCAACACTGCAAGGGAGGCCATCTACCCACATGGGCCAGGAGGCCCTCCAGAAAGAACGATGATGGACCAGATTACTGAGACGTCACTGCCAGCAGTGTTGCCCCACCACCTGGCTCCAGTGCCCAAAGAAGCTTCATGACTTCAGACCACTGGTCAAGATCAGTGAATGCATCTTTAAAAGCCATCTCCTACCAACTGCATCATTAGCCTCACACACTTCTCAAAGCAGGACTCTCCCCGCCTCCACCAATCACTCACCTACCAACAATCTGTACCAAACACGAGGCATACCTCCCATTCCCAACTTCACCTCACCACAGTGGAGGAGACGGTGCTGGCCATTCTTGGCAGGGGCATAGCTGAGCCAGCGGTGGGGCTGAAAGGATACAAGATGCTGGTATCCTCGCATGTTATCCTCCTTCTTGCATGCACCTCTTGCTTTCCCACCCTCCCCTCACCACAACGCAACACTTGTACCTTCCTCATTTCACACTTAGAAAATATCAACGGGATTAGACAAAGTCAACATGGATTTATGAAAGGGAAATCGTGTTTGACAAACCTACTGGAATTTTTTGAGGATGTAACTGGTAGAATAGATAAAGGAGAACCAGTGGTTAGGCCGCATTCAGTCCTACTGCGTTCAGTTCTGGGCATCACACCTCAGGAAGTATATCTTGGCCTTGGAGGGGTGCACTGCAGATTCACCAGAATGATACTTGGGCTAAGAAGGCTAAATTATGAGGAATGGTTGCATAGACTACAACAACAATAAAAATAACTTGCATCGCTGACTTCAATGCGATGAGACAGAAACTATCCACAGTAACCTGAGAAAATCTGTTAATGGGTGAAATGACCGAAGATCAGTGAGAGGTGTTCAAAAAAGAATGTACTCCTCCCCTGATTAAAGCGGAGGGGCCTAACCATCCCTAATTTCCCTTGAGTAGGTGGTGGTGAGCCGCCTTCTTGAACCACTGCAGTCCCTGTGGTGAAGGTACTTCCACAGTGCTGTTAGCGATGAAATTCTAGGGCCTAGAAATTCGGTATAGCCGCGTTTGGGGCGCTAGTCCTGGCGATACGCAAAGTTTAGCGCCAGGCGCAATTTAGCGCCACCTAGCGCGATATTGGGTTGCAGCGCCCCTAAAGATGATTGCAGCGCTAAATCAGGCGCTGCACGCTACTCCTAAGGCACTAACGCGGCGGCGCAACCCAATTTCGCGGCAGCGGGGTGCAGCGAGGGTGCTGTCAATAATCACTTTCCCTGAGACACACTGGCGCCGGCCAGCTCTTAAAGGGGCAGGTCAATTGGCATCACCAGACATACTCACTGCCTTGTAGGCCTTCAAAGCAGTGGGAGCCTACCTGTGGCGCACCAGCCTAGCAAGACATGGAAAGGGTGAGGCAGAGGGCGGAACGCCTCACTGATGGGGCATTGGATGCTTTGGTTGGCGCAGTGGAATCAAGGCCAAGGAAAATGGTCAGAATGTGATTTATGTTTTGGACAGTCTCCCGGGTGTGAGAAGCAGTTATGTGTCAGTGTATTAGTTTTGCTTTCTGTTGCCATAGCTTTCTCATGTTTGAAGGAACCACATTTTGTGTAATGAAACACTTTCTTCATTTACAATGGCCATGCCTGCTATTTACATGCATCTTGCCCTTCACAGGCTTGGGGGTATCAGACCAGTCCCATTCTTGTTCTTGGAATGGCAGAAAGCATTTCGTGAGAAAGGCCTAGAAGCTACTTCTGATCAGCCTCTGACGCGCAGCCTGAGAAGAGCCGCTCGCGTAGAAGTTCAGGCCAGCAGGCATCTTCTCAGCCATCGGCAGAGATGTCCTGCACCTTATCTGAGGCTGCAGATCTGGCTGAAGCAGCTGGCACAGCTCAGTCACCACCTCCTTTCTAAATCGCAGCCTTCTGACACACTGCTCCTCCGGCATGTTCATGTAGGAAAACTGTTGTCGGAAAACCCTGCCAGCGTAAGGTCTGCTGTGGCGACGTCTGTTGGCCTTCCTCCGTCTGGCTATGCCCGCCCCCCTCTCCTGCGTCTCAGTGCCCTTTCCAGATGATTCAGCAGCAGGACGTTCCCCACCAATGCAGCCCCCATAATAAGTGCCCACAGCAAGGTTCCCCATTGTCAAGGCTCACCAACAGCAAGGTGATGGTCAGAAGGCTGAAGATCGTCTGCCTGCGCTGGCTCAGTGGTCAAATGGCTCTAAGTGTGCAGCTAAGCAACTCTTTGTAGCTCTCGAGGAAGTTGTGCTCCAAAAATGGCTGCCGCTTTTAAACCACACCAGTCCCCTTTAAATAACGCTCCTCCAGCCCGAGAGCGAGTTGGTAAGATCCAGGTAAGCTGTCACTATTAGCGCCAGGCGCTACGGAGGGGGGTGCCACTGAATTTCCGGTCCGGGGCGCCCAAAAGGCATTGCACACTGAAATGATGTCATAATCAGCCTGCGCCCATGAGCGGGCGCTAAGATTTAGCGCCAGCGCTAAGATTTAGCGCCGGCGCTAAATGCATGCTCAATATGGAGCAAGGCACTAGGCGCCTTGCGCCCGCCCGGAAATTGGCTAGCACCCCACTTCTCGGCCTCTTTAGGTGTTAATCGGTGGCGCTAACAACTGAATTTCGCCCCCTAGGATTTTGACCCAGCGACAATGAAGGAATGGCGATATATTTCCAAGTCAGAATGGTGTGTAACTTGGAGGGGAACGTGGAGGTGATGGTGTTCCAATGTGCCTGCTGCACTTGTCCTTCACGGTTGTAGAGGTCGTGGGTTTGGGAGGTGCTGTCAAAGAAGCCTTGGCGAGTTGTTGCAGTGCATCTTGTAGATGGTACACGCTGCAGCCACGGTATGCCGGTGGTAGCGGGAGTGAATGTTTAAGGTGGTGGATGTGGTGCCAATCAAGCGGGCTACTTTGTCCTGATGGTGTCGAGCTTCTTGATGTTGTTGGAGCTGCATTCATCCAGGCAAGTGGAGAGTATTCCATCACACTCCTGACTTATGCCTTGTAGATGGTGGAAAGGCTTTGGGGCGTCAGGAGGTGAGACACTCGCCACAGAATACCCAGCCTCTGACCTGCTCTTCTTGCCACAGTCTTTATGTAGCTGGTCCAGTTAAGTTTCTGGTCAATGGTGACCCGCAGGATGTTGATGGTGGGGGATTAGGCAATGGTAATTGTTCTGGACCGATGGACTATTTTATGTGCAGATAGCACCCTCTGGTGGTGGTTATGTGTTAGCAGTGTGTTTGTATGAAACAGAGGTCATTTGACCTTTGTTCCTTTCTTCCTGTGAGAGGTAATTTGACCTTCGTACCTTTCTTCCTGTGTGATCCAGGAAGTAGAATCCCAGGAAGTAGAATTCCAGGAAGAACCTGGCAGTAATGGAGGATTCCATGAGGGTTTCACAATCCAATGTAATCTGATTTCATATGTTAGGCCAAGCGCAATATCTGTGAGCATATTTGTTTGTTAGCATAATAGCAACGTTGTCAGAGTCGTATTTTGATAACACTTATGTTTATAAAAGGTTAATATTTGATAGTTACAGAAGTGAGTCCAAAATGTTAGTTAGTTATACAATTAATCTATTCTACTGTTGTAAATATGTTATATCTTATGTAATATCGAATGTATAGTACTCAGTTTATGTATAAAACATACTTTGTCTTTGTTTACAGTTTCACAAAAATTGTTCAAGTAAAGGCTTCAAACAGCAAACGGCTTCACGAAGAATTATTTTGAATAAGTGTTTAACTTGCTGGATAACTAGATAGGAGCACATCTAGCGTGGCCAGTACAGTGAAAAGATAGCAATACGGCTAGCTGTGACGAGCGGAGAAGGAGGAACCCAGAGTAAGCCTTAACCTCATAGAGCACATCTACCTCACATCAACATGTCAGAAGATAATAACGAAAATGCTTTGCAGTGAGGAGAAGACCTTAAACAGGCAGACGAAACTGTAGAAGGTGACAATCTGTCTATAAGCTCCGGTTACGTCAGATCGCAAGCTGGTTCACGGTCATCAGGTGGTTCTAGAATAAGCGTGACTATCGCCAGAGCACGGGCTAAGCTAGTGGCAGCTCAAGCCAGAGCTGTGCATGCGAACAGTGAAATAGAGATAAAAGTAAGACAGGCCCGTCTCCAAGCTGAATCCCAAGCCGAACAGGCCCGTCACCAAGTTGAACGCCAGGCGGAACAGGCCCGTCTCCAAGCCACATTAGATGCTCTGCAGCAACAAAAAGAGATAGATGCTGCATTAGCTGAGACACAAGTATTCGAGGCAATTTTGGAGGGAGCTAATCCCGAGACAGCTTACAAACCTTTAATTCCCGTTTCGTGGCAGAGTCCATGACAGCGCACCATAGATTACATGAGCGACCATGCCGACGTACAGTTTACAGGAGAAAGGGATGGAGGCCCGCACATCTCTACAGATGCAAGCACTTCGTATAACATGCCACAAGTTGCCAACCAAGGTCAAAGCAGACGGCGTGCCTCAAGCCGCAGAGTCTCCCCCAGCAGAACGGAAGACACGGTGCAGAGGAATAGGACGCTGAATAGAGAAAGTCAGAGGCAAATCCCCTCTCGGTTCCTTGAGACCCCCAACGGAGCCCCTAGCCAAGGCAACCCTGGCACAGGTCCCAGCACCTACGACCTTGCCAAATACCTTGCACGCACCCAGCTGGTGACTTCGGGGTTAATTAAGTTTGATGACAGGCTGGAGAATTATCGGGCTTGGAAGTCCTGCTTCCACGATGCCATATCAAGCTTAGACCTGTCGGCAGGAGAAGAGCTCGGCCTCCTTATCAAATGGCTCGGCCCAGAGTCCGCCGGACAGGCCTGCAGGATAAAAGCGGCCAACGTGGGGCAGCTGCCAGAGGGGTTGAAGAAGGTATGGGCGAGGCTGGAAGAAAGCTACGGCTCGCCCGAAGCCATTGAAAGGGCTCTCTTTGACAGGTTGGAGAACTTTCCGAGGTTGACGAGTAAGGAACCCCAGAAGCTCCGCGACCTTGGAGATCTGCTGACGGAACTCGAGGCCGCAAAGCAGGACGGCTACCTACCCGGTGTATCGTACTTAGACATTTCCAGAGGGGTAAGTCCCATCATTGAGAAGCTTCCATTTAACCTGCAGGAGAAGTGGATAACGTTTGGATCAAGTTCAAGCTAAAGCACAACGTGGCATTCCCACCATTCTCTGCGTTCGTTAAATTCATCCGTAAAGAAGCCAAAGCCAGGAACGACCCCAGCTTTAGCTTCTTCTCCTCCCACCCAGCACTTGCCAGAAGAGACAAGTTCGACAGACATGGAAATACACCATCTGTCCACAAAATGCAAGTGTCCTCAACTGAGCACACAAAGATTCAGAAGAAACCTGAGGATATGAGCAAACAGTGCCCTATCCATAACAAGCCCCATCCTTTAAAGAAGTGCAGAGGCTTCAGGGAGATGTCCCTGGAAGACTGCAAACAGTATCTCAAAGAGAACTCTATGGCCTAGAAATTCAGTGCCCTTAGCACCGATTTTGCGGCGCTAGAGGGCCTAGCGCTGCAATTGGCGCCGGTTCCTAAATTGCCTGGGGCCCTTCCGCGGCGGTAGACCGGTAGCGCTGCGCCGGCACCGATGACGTCATCGGTGTGCGCAGCGTCCCGGTTGCCGTGGTAACCCGGCCCCAAGCCGAAATTCAGTTGCGCCCGCCTCGCCCGTGGCAGGCGCAACTAAGACTCTGGCAACAGAGTCTTCCCCCAGTGTGCGCCGGCGCATAAAGGTGGAGCGGCGGCCGGCCGCGTTCCCGGCGGCCGCCTGCCCGCACCTCCCTTCCCGGACTCCTGCATTCCCCCCCCGCGGCCCTGATCAGTGTCTCATGCGAGCCCGGCACTTCCCCGAGGTGCTGGGCTCAGATGTCGGGTCAATCCGCCGGACAGTTGTCGGCTGCAGGCAGCTCCTCCTTAACAGGAGGAGGAGGCCTGCAGTTCCCCCGCCTGCCGCACCGCATCGGGTGCCGCAGCGGGGGATTAGCGCCGGGAAACCCAAGTTGACGCCCGTTTTGAGGCGCTAAAGGAGGGTTTTAGCGCCCGCCGCCGTCTGGGCCCGGCGCACCCGAATTTTCGTCGGGCGCTGCCGCATTACCGCTGGCGCAAACTTTCTGGCGCTACAGCCCTGGCAAGACCAGAACCCAATTTCTAGGCCTATATGTTTCAGGTGCTGCTCTTCCACGAGCCATCTCGCCAAGAACTGCAAGTTAGATGCAAAATGCACAGAAGGCGAAAGTGATTGGCACGTTTCAGCACTACACCCAGGCCCAGCTCCTTGGGAGTCAGAGATGCCTCCTCCCGCTTCAGAGCACGGCGGGGAGAGAGAGGGAGCTGCTGGTCCGGAGATTACAACCAGGTGCACCGAGGTGTGTGGAGAAGGAGTGAGTGCAAGAGCATGCGCCAAGATA
This sequence comes from Somniosus microcephalus, assembly GCF_052327205.1. Taxonomy (NCBI): domain Eukaryota; kingdom Metazoa; phylum Chordata; class Chondrichthyes; order Squaliformes; family Somniosidae; genus Somniosus; species Somniosus microcephalus. The sequence continues at coordinate 88,305,007 of NC_140993.1, read as the reverse complement.
TGCCTCGTTAATGTGTACCCTGTAGGACATCGCACACTATAGAACAAGCCATCTCAGGTGAGCACACTCAAGACTTCCATCTTGGAGAATGGTCGTCCAAGCTACCTTACTCCATGCAGTAGACAGATCCGCGTGGTGTTTGACTCCAGTGCACCATATCAGGGAGTCTCTCTCAATGACGTACTCCTCACAGGGCCCAATCTTAACAACAGCCTCTTGGGAGTGCTCATGAGATTCAGGAAAGAGCCCGTCACCATCACTGCCGATATCCAGCACATGTTTCATTGCTTCGTGGTGAGAGAAGACCACAGAGACTTCCTCCGCTTCCTGTGGTATCGGGACAATGACCCCAATAGAGACATTGTGGACTACAGAATGCGTGTCCACGTCTTTGGGAATAGCCCATCCCCTGCTGTTGCCATATACGGACTAAGGAGGGCTGCCAAGGAAGAAGACGACGACTTTGGCCGTGATGTGAGAGGGTTCATCGAACAAGAGTTCTATGTCGACGATGCACTGAAGTCATTCCCGACCGATGCAGAGGCCATCAGTACCCTCGGACGAGCCCAGGAACTACTTGCACTATCCAACCTCAGGCTGCATAAGATAGCCTCTAACAGACCAGCAGTGATGGAGGCATTCCCCCCTGAAGATCGTGCTAAGGATGTCAAAGACCTAGACCTCTTCACTGATGACCTCCCCTTGCAGCGTAGCCTAGTGGTGTCGTGGAACATAGCAACAGACACGTTCACGTTCCAAGTCTTAGACGTCAAGAAACCCTTCACACGTAGAGGAGTGCTCTCTACAGTCAACAGCCTATATGACCCTCTCGGCTTCTTAGCCCCTGTCACCATACAAGGCAGGCTGCTCCTCAGGGAACTCTCCACACGCGCTGAAGAGTAGGATTCACCTCTCCCTGAAGAGATGGAAGCAGAGTGGGACAGATGGAGAGACTCACTCCAAGACTTATAGGGGATCCGAATACCTCGCTGCTATTCATCTTTCTCTCCCTTAAATGCCCAATTCAAAGAGCTTTGCGTCTTTGCAGACGCATCCGCTAAGGCCATTGCAAGTGTGGCTTATCTGAAGGTCACCACTCAAGAAGGACAAAGCAAAATTGTCTTCGTCTTTGATAGAGGCAAGTTGGCGCCCCAGCCAGACCTCACCATACCCAGATTGGAACTGTGCATAGCAGAACGCAACCTAACTCCTCACAGCAGTCTACGGAAGCTGCATCCTATCATCGACACTGACGGACCGTCTCCGAGGTGGTTCTTTATTTGTCGCCAGAGGACTCCAGTGACAAGTAGAGTTCGGACTATGTGGAGTCGTTAACGACCCCAGATGGGGAGTGTTCTGGACCGATGGACTATTTTATGTGCAGATAGCACCCTCTGGTGGTGGTTATGTGTTAGCAGTGTGTTTGTATGAAACAGAGGTCATTTGACCTTTGTTCCTTTCTTCCTGTGAGAGGTCATTTGACCTTCGTACCGTTCTTCCTGTGTGATCCAGGAAGTAGAATCCCAGGAAGTAGAATTCCAGGAAGAACCTGGCAGTAATGGAGGATTCCATGAGGGTTTCACAATCCAACGTAATCTGGTTTCATATATTAGGCCAAGCGCAATATCTGTGAGTATCTTTGTTTGATAGCATAATAGCAACGTTGTCAGAGTAGTATTTTGATAACACTATGTTTATAAAAGGTTAATATTTGATAGTTACAGAAGTGAGTCCAAATGTTAGTTAGTTATACAATTAATCTATTCTACTGTTGTAAATATGTTATATCTTATGTAATATTGAATATATAGTACTCAGTTTATGTACAAAACATACTTTGTCTTTGTTTACAGTTTCACAAAAATTGTTCAAGTAAAGGCTTCAAACAGCAAACGGCTTCATGAAGAATTATTTTGAATAAGTGTTTAACTTGCTGGATAACTAGATAGGAGCACGTCTAGCGCGGCCAGTACAGTAATGCCCTTGAATGTCAAGGGGAGGTGGTTATCACTTATTGGAGATAGTCATTGCCTGGCACTTGTGCGGTGTAAATGTTACTGTACTTAGATGATGGGATAGAAAGCTGCAGATCCAAGTTTGCCGATGATGCAAAGAAATATGGCATTGTAAGCAGTGTAGTTGGAAGCATAAAATTACAAAGAGATATTAATAGGTTAAGTGAATGGGCAAAACTGTGGCAAATGGATTACAATGTAGGCAAATGTGAGTTCATCTACTTTGGACCCAAAAAGGATAGAACAGGGTACTTTCTAAATGGTGAAAAGCTAAAAACAGTGGAGATCCAAAGAGCCTCGGGGATCCAGGTACATTTATCATTATACTGTAATGTCATGGAATGTTACAGAAAAAAGCTAATGGAATGCCGGCCTTTATATCTAGAGGACTAGAATACAAGAGGGTAGAAGTTATGCTGCAGCTATACAAAACCCTGGTTCGACCACACCTGGAGTACTGTGACCAGTTCTGGACACCACACCTTAGGAAGGATATATTGGCGTTGGAGGGAGTGCAGCGTAAATTTACCAGAATGATACCCAGACTTCAAGGGTTAAATTACAAGGAGAGATTGCACAAAGTAGGGTTGTATTCCCTGGAATTTAGAAGGCACATAGGAGCAGGAGTAGGCCATTTAGCCGCTCAAGCCTGTTCCACCATTCAATGAGATCATGGCTGATCTGTGACCTAATTCCATATATCCATCTTTGCCCCATGTTCATTTATGTCTTTGGTTAACAATCTATTGTCTATCAATCCCATATTTAAAATTAACAATTAATGTCACATTAAGAGGTGATTTATCAAAGTTTTCAAGATATTAAGGGGAACTGATCGGGTAGATAGATATTTCAGCTGGTTGGAGAGTCTACGACTAGGGGGCATAGTCTAAAAATTAGAGCCAGGCCTTACAGGAGCAAAGTAGAGGGATTAGAATGAATATTGATTATTTACAATTATCTTTGCGGTGCATATCATTGTATCATAGAATAATGGAATGAAACAGCACAGAAGGAGGCCATTTGGCCCATTGTGCATGCGCCAGCTTTTTGAAAGAGCTATCCAATTAGTCCCACTCCCCTGCTCATTTCCCATTACCTTGCAAATTTTCCCTATTCAAGTATTTATCGAATTCCTTTTTGAAAGTTACTATTGAATCTGCTTCCACCACCCTTTCAGGCAGTGCATTCCAGGTCATAACAACTCGCGTCAAAAAAAAATCCTCATATCACCTCTGGCTCTTTTGCCAATTACCTTAAATCTGTGTCCTCTGGTTACCGACTCTCTGCCACTGGAAACAGTTTCTCCTGACTTACTCTATCAAAACCCTTCATGATTTTGAACACCTCTCATCAAATCTCCCCTTAACCTTCTCCTAAGAAGAACAACCCCAGTTTCTCTAGTCTCTTCTTGTAACTGAAGTTTTTCATCCCTGGCTCCATTCTAATAAATCCCCTTTGCACTATCTCTAAAGCCTTGACATCCTTCCTAAAATGTGGTGCCCAGAATTGAACACAATACTCCAGCTGGGACCTAATCAGTGTTTTATAAAGGTTTAGCATAGCTTCCTTGCTTTGTATTCCACGCCTCTATTGATAAAGCCAAGGATCCCTTATGCGTTTTTAACAGCCTTCTCCACTTGTTCTGCCACTGTCAAAGACTTGTGTACGTAAACCCTCAGGACTCTCTGTTCCTGCACCCACTTTAAAATTGTATCATCTAGTTTGTATTGCCTCTCCTCATTCTTCCTTCCAAAATATATCACTTCACACTTCTCTGCATTAAATTCCATCTGCCATTTGTCTGCCCATTTCACCAGTCTGTCTATGACCTCCTGGAGTCTGTTACTATCCTCCTCACTGTTTATTACATTTCCGAGTATCATGTCATTTGCAAACTTTGAAATTATGCCCTGTATCAGAACATAAGACTTAGGAGCAGGAGTGGGCCATACGGCCCCTCAAGCCTGCTCCGCCATTCAATAAGATCATGGCTGCTCTTCAATCTCAACTCCACTTTTCTGCCTTATCTCCATATCCCTTGATTTCCCATGAGTCCAAAAACCTATCTATCTCATCCTTGAATATACTCAACGATTCAGCATCCACAGCCCTTTGGGACAGAGAATTCCAAAGATTCATAACCCTCTGAGTGAAGAATTTCCTTCTCATCTCAGTCTTAAATAAGCCAACCCCTTAGCCTGAGACTATGCCCCTTAGTCCTAGATTCTCCAACCAGAGGAAACAACCTCTCAGCATCTACCCTGTCGATCCCCCTCAGAATTTTACATGTTTCAATGAGATCACCTTTCATTCTTCTAAACTCCAGAGAGTATAGGCCCAATCCACTCAATCTCTCCTCATAGGACAACCCTCTCATCCCAGGGATCAATCTAGTAAACCTTCATTGCACTGCATCCAAGGCAAGTATGTCCTTCCTCAGATAAAGAGACCAAAACTGTGCACAGTACTCCAGGTGTGGTCTCACCAAAGCCCTGTACAATTGTAGTAAAACTTCCTTACTCTTATACTCCAACCCCCTTGCAATAAAGGCCAACATGCCATTTGCCTTTCTAATTGCTTGCTGTACCTGCATGGTAACTTTCTGCATTTCCTGTATGAGGACACCTAAATCTCTCTTTAGAAAGATTCACTGTTTAGTAACATTTAATAGTTTCTCACCATTTAAAAAATATTCTGTTTTTCTATTCTTCTTACCAAAGTGAATAACCTCACATTTCCCCACATTATACTCCATCTGCCACCTTATTGCCCACTCACTTAACCCATTGCAGGCTCTGTAGTTGAACAGCGGTGTAATATTTGCAATCCTCCAGTCTTCTAGCACCACTCCCATAGCTAACCAGCATTGGAAGGTTTTGGCCAGAGTCTTCACAATTTCCACTCTCACTTCCTTCAGCAACCTAGGATGCAACCCATCCAGACCAGATGACTTTTCTACTTTGAGTGCTGCCAACCTTTTAAATACCACCTCTTCATCGATTTTTATCTTACCCAATTTCTCTATTATCGCCTCCTTTACTGACATTGGCAGAATCTTCTTCTTTATGAAGATAATAACTGCAAGGTACTCATTTAGGTATCTCAGCCCTGCCCACTGCCTTCACAAGAGGATCTCATTTTTGGTCCCTAATCGGCCCCACCCTTCGTTTGACTACCTTTTTACTATTTATGTGTTTATAAAAGACTTTTAAGTTCCCTGTTATTTTACCCGCTAATCTATTCTCATACACTCTCTTTGCCCCTCTTATTTCCTTTTTTAGTTCTCCTCTGTACTTTTTGTATTCAGCTTGGTTCACTACTGAATTACAAACTTGACATTTATCATAAGCCTTCTTTTTCTGTTTAATTTGAATCACTATGGGGGAGAAATTCGATATCGCCCATTTTGAGGCGCGAATATCGGCCGGGCGCAAAGTTTAGCGCCCGGCACAAATTATCGCTGCCGACTGCAAAATTCTCCTCTCTCGCCCCTGGAGGTGATTGGAGTGCTAAATCAGGCACTACACAACTCTCTTAAAGCAGTAAGCCCAAGGAGCGAGGCGCTACCTCAGAGGGCGGGTGCAGCGCAGGTGCTGTCAGTTAGCAATTGAACACAGACACACTGGCGCCGGTCTGTTCTTAAAGGGGAGGGTCGATCTTGCTCTGCAGCCACACCCTGCTCACTGTGTTACTGTTGCGAGATGTGGGAGCCGGTGAACCCCATTGAGGCTATCGGTGATTACATCTGCGACAAGTGTTTGCTGCAAGGGAAGGTAGATTATGAAAGTAAATTAGCAAAAAATATAAAAACAGACAGTAAAAGTTTCTATAGTTATATAAAAAGAAAAAGGGTGGCTAAAGTAAATGTTGGTCCCTTAGAGGATGAGGCCGGGAAATTAATGGTGGGAAACATGGAGATGGCAAAAACACTGAACAATTATTTTGTATCAGTCTTTACAGTAGAGGACACTAAGAATATCCCAACACTGGACAAACAGGGGGCTCTAGGGGGGGAGGAACTAAATACGATTAAAATCACTAAGGAAGTGGTACTTGGTAAAATAATGGGACTCAAGGCGGATAAATCCCCTGGACCTGATGGCTTGCATCCCAGGGTCTTGAGGGAAGTAGCGGTAGGGATTGTGGATGCATTGGTAATAATTTTCCAAAACTCACTGGACTCAGCAAAGGTCCCGGCAGATTGGAAAACTGCTAATGTAACACCCTTATTTAAAAAGGGTAGTAGGCAGAAGGCTGGAAACTATAGACCTGTTAGCCTAACATCTGTGGTTGGTCAAATGTTAGAGTCCATTATTAAGGAGACAGTAACGGGACATTTGGATAAACATAATTTAATAGGGCAAACTCAGCATGGTTTTATGAAGGGGTAGTCATGTTTAACAAATTTGCTTGAGTTTTTTGAGGAAGTAACATACAGGGTGGATAAAGGGGAACCAGTGGACGTAGTGTATTTAGACTTCCAAAAGGCATTTGACAAGGTGCCACACAAAAGATTATTGCTCAAGATAAAAAATCACGGGATTGGGGGTAATATTCTGGCGTGGATGGAGGATTGGCTCTCTAACAGAAAGCAGAGAGTTGGGATAAATGGTTCGTTCTCAGATTGGCAACCAGTAACTAGTGGTGTTCCGCAGGGGTCAGTGCTGGGTCCCCAACTCTTTACAATCTATATTAACGATTTGGAGGAGGGGACCGAGTGTAACATATCAAAGTTTGCAGATGATACAAAGATGGGACGGAAAGTAGTGAGTGAGGAGGACATAAAAAACCTGCAAAGGGACATAGACAGGCTAAGTAAGTGGGCAGAGATTTGGCAGATGGAATACAATACTGGAAAGTGTGAGGTTATGCACTTTGGCAGGAAAAATCATAGAGCAAGTTATTATCTTAATGGCAATAAACTGGAAAGTACTGTAGTACAAAGGGATCTGGGGGTCCTGGTGCACGAAACTCAAAAGGTTAGTATGCAGGTGCAGCAAGTGATCAAGAAGGCCAATGGAATGTTGGCTTTTATTGCTAGGGGAATAGAATATAAAAACAGGGAGGTATTGCTGCAGTTGTACAAGGTATTGGTGGGACCGCACCTGGAATACTGCATACAGTTTTGGTGTCCATACTTAAGAAAAGACATACTTGCTCTCGAGTCAGTACAAAGAAGGTTCACTCGGTTAATCCCGGGGATGAGGGGGTGGTCATATGAGGAGAGGTTGAGTAGATTGGGACTCTACTCATTGGAGTTCAGAAGAATGAGAGGCGATCTTATTGAAACATATAAGATTGTGAAGGGGCTTGATCGGGTGGATGCGGTGAGGATGTTCCCAATGATGGGTGAAACTAGAACTAGGGGGCATAATCTTAAAATAAGGGGCTGCTCATTCAAAACTGAGATGAGGAGAAACTTCTTCACTCAGAGGGTGGTAGGTTTGTGGAATTTGCTGCCCCAGAAAGCTGTGGAAGCTACATCATTAAATAAATTTAAAACAGAAATAGATAGTTTCCTAGAAGTAAAGGGAATAAAGGGTTACGGGGAGCGGGCAGGAAATTGGACATGAGTCTGGGTTCGGAATGGTCATGGCCCTGTGGGTAGTGGAGCGGGCCCAGGGGCCGTGTAGCCTTGTTCTGCTCCTACTGTGTTCTAATTCTGTTAGATTTCAGGAGATGGTTTTATTCCTGTTCCTGGCTGGGGTGGAGATCGCCTTTACAGAAGGTAAGTACTGTAGAAAATATAGGGACAGAGTGATCTCCTGGAAGAATTTCGATCGCCTAGATGGGTCGGAGAGGAATTTCCCAGATTTTTTTCTCCCAAATTGGCCATTGGGTCTTTATCTGGTTTTTCGCCTCTCCCGGGAGATCACATGGGTTCGGGTGGATGCAGAGTGATAGAAGATTTGAGGTTAGGATCAGATCAGCCATGATCTTATTGAATGGTGGAGCAGGCTCGAGGGGCCGATTGGCCTACTCTTGCTCCTATTTCTTATGTTCTTATGTTCTTATGGAGCCTTGAATCTCGGCCTGGACAGACCTGTGACGAAATCTCCCAGCCAAGGACTATGGAGAGGGCCAGGGAGCGAGCACAGCGCTTCAGCGAGCGTGCCTTGGAGGCTCTGGTTGGCGCGACGGAGTGCAGAAGATCTCTACTGTACCCAGAGAGTGGCAGGAGGCCTTTGCCAAGCGAATACAGAAAAGCGTGGAGGGAGGTGGATCACAGAGTGACCTCAAGCAGCATGGTGCCTAGGACCCCTGTGCAATGCAGGAAAAAGTTCAACGACCTCACTCGGGTCGTCATGGTGAGTGCCTTTTTTCAAAACCTCCTCATCCCTCCATCTCCACCTCACTTTATGGCCAGAGGGTCTTGAAAGCCCCAATGCCCAGCACTCATCCAACACCTATGGCCCTTTCATCAAACACACACGCACATTCCACACTTTGCATACAGTAAGGGCTATTCAACAATGGGAGGCATTTCAGGCAACATCATGGCTGCAGACAGTAAGGGCTATTCAACTATGGGAGGCATTTCAGGCAAGATCATGGCTGCATACAGTAAGGGCTATTCAACCATGGGAGGCTTTTCAGGCAAGATTATGGCTGCATACAGTAAGGGCTATTCAACCATAGGAGGCATTTCAGGCAACATCATGGCTGCATATTTGCTCAGACGCCGTCCTTTTTCTTGCAGGCCAAGTTGGCTCATAATAGGAGACAGCAGCAACGGACCTGTGGAGGGCGGCCTCACCTTCAAACCCTCAGTGATCTTGAGCAGCGCGTCTACAGGATTGTGGCAAGCCGGATGCTTGGTCCCGTCGCCACTGGAGACGCCGACCCCGTTCTGGCCAGCAATGGTAAGGTCATCACATTTTTGTCCTCTCTCCTTCGACTTGTTCCTCATAACAGCAGCCTTTGACACTTTCAATCCAAATCAGTACATCGCTGCACTCATGTCTCCCTTGCTGCCACCCTGTCCTCATGCTAAAGCCACTCTTGTACCTCCCTGCTTTCAGATGGTGATTCACCAGGTGAAGAGACGGGCCCTCAAGCTGCCATTGGGAGTGAAGCTGAAGGCGAGGAGGAAGAGGAAGCCGGACCATCAGCACAACCCTCTGCCGAGGCAGCCCATGCCCATACTGGGGACACACCTTCCCTGGAGGGGAGAGGGGGGAATGGTCTGATGAGAGTGAAGCTCCAGGACCCAGCCGGCTGCAGCAACGTGAGGGGGTTAGGGAAGCTCGGGGGCCTTCTCCCCGGACGGGGAGTATGGCCTCGAGTCCTGCTGCACTGAACGCAGAAGAGGAGCGGGCCCTCACTGAAATGTACGCCCAGGCAGAGCAAAGGCACACTGCGCTCATGGTTGCAGTGGCAAGTGCAGTGTATGTACCTTTAAGGGGAGAACTACTTTTTACAGCTCCTGTATACTGTAGTACCGGCAGTGACCACACCTGTATATAAACCCTGAGTAGGGATCTGTATGTTTAGTTTTAGAGTAACCCTCATCCAGTAAATACCTGTTGATTGTTCCTGCAGTCTCATGTCTAGTTATTGAAGGACACAAAACATCAAAAATACACGGATCTAACAGTGGCGACGAGGCAGATTCGAACCTACCTGCAACTCTGCATTACCTCCCAGGGATTCGCTCCTGGAGAACAGTGGAAGAAAGTTGAGGCCAGAAGCACGGGCGTCGAACACGAGCAACTGCCCAGTCATCCAGCAGAGATTGAGCATTGCAGGGGAGGCTGTTGAGAGCTGGGCTTGGTTCTCCAGTCACGGTGGTCCAGCGAAACGGGCTGGCAACAGGTACGGCGCAGACCCTTCCCGGACAGTGGCGGCTAGAGCCGACCGACGGCACAGAAAAGGCCGAGCAGCATCGACGGGAGAAGAGAGAGGGTAGAGCGCACAGGGCACAGCTGGTGTTCAGGACCGAGCGGCGTCGACAGGAGAAGAGAGAGGGTAGAGCGCACAGGGCGCAGCCAGTGTTCAGGACCGAACAGCGTTGACGGGAGAAGAGAGAGAGGCGCGAAAGAAAACGCGCAGAGCGCAGCCGGTGTTCAAGGGCCAAGCAGCCGCAGCAGAGAAGAAGGGAGAGCGCGGGAAACGCCATTTTGAGCCGCAGCGGAGAAGAAGGGAGAGCGTGGGAAAGCGCCATTTTGAGCCGCAGCAGAGAAGGGAGAGCGTGGGAAAACGCCATTTTGAGCCGCAGTGGAGAAGAAGGGAAGCACGGGAAAACGCCATTTTGAGCCAGTCTAACCACACCCAGGGATGCCGAAGAGTGGCAGTGTCACAGCGTTCGACAATGAAGTCGAAGATTGGACGACATATGTCCAACGCATGGAAGTGTACTGCAAGGCGAATGAAGTGCCAGATGAGAGGAAAGCGCTGGTCTTGTTGAATTCCATGGGTACAAAAACGTATGGCTTACTGCGAAACGTAGTAACCCCAGAGAAGCCAGTGGACAAGGATTTTGGAAACATAGTGTCAATCCTACAGAACCACTTAAACCCCACACCGCTGCTGATAGCAGAAAGATTTAAGTTTCACAAAAGGAACCAGTATAAAGATGAAAGTAATGCTGAGTATTTAACGGAACTGCGCAAGCTATCGAAACACTGCCAGTTTGGAATGGGATTGCAGATACTTTAAGGGACAAGTTTGTGTGTGGGCTTCAAAGTGAAGGAACCCAGAAACGGCTTCTATCAGAAAAGGATCTTACGCTGGACAAGGCTTTCAGCATAGCAGTATCACACGAAGCAGCCGCACGGGGCGCTGCAGAGATACAACGGAGACTGCAAGAATATGGCACAAATGAAATGCCATACGGAACAGTGAAGTGCTATCGCTGCAGCAGAACAACACACGACCATAATGATTGCTGGTTTAAGGACAAAGTGTGCAGACAGTGTGGAAAAGTAGGACACATAGCAAGAGTCTGCAGGTCGGGAAAGAAAACCAGCAGCAAGAAATCTCCACAGGAGAAGTACAAGAAGGTACATAAGGTGACGGAGAGTAGTTCAGACGAACAGAAAAGTGATACAGACTCCGGAAGCAAGGAGCTGGGTTGTCTGAAACAACATAAGGTGATCCAAACGGAGGATCATCAAACTATCTGGGTCACGCTCAAGACAGCAGGAGTCCAAGTGAAAATGGAATTGGACACAGGATCAGCCCTAACAGTCATAAACCGAAGGGACTACAAGCGGCTATTCTCACATATACCCTTGAGAGATACAGAGATTGTCTTGAAGACATACACGGGGCAAAAAGTCTGCCCCAAAGGAAAAATAAGGGTGAACGTTGTATATAACGGTAAGGAAACACCAAAAATGGACCTATATGTATTGCCAGATGGATGACCACCACTACTAGGACGTGAATGGATCCGGAAGATACAGCTAGATTGGCATTCCATACAAGCACTGACTGTAGATGCCAAAAAGGATGACGACGCCACACCTGGACGACTGTCAAAAATGCTAACTGGCGCACAAGAAGTGTTCCAGGAGGGACTTGGAACACTAAAAGGCATAACAGCGATGATCAAACTAGAGGAAAATGCAAGTCCAAAGTTTTTTAAGGACAGACCGGTGCCTTATGCGACCCGCCCAGCCGTCGAAGCAGAGCTAGAAGGTTTGGAACATTCAGGAGTACTGTCCAAAGTGGACTGGAGCGAGTGGGCCACACCCATCGTTCCTGTAATGAAGAGGTCGTTGAGTAATACGCCTGGGGAACCCAAGAAAGTTCGCATCTGTGGGGACTTTAAGGTGACAGTGAACCCAGTCCTTCACACTGTACAATATCCGCTTCCGCGGATTGAAGATATTTTCACCTCGCTATCACGAGGGAAACGCTTCACTAAGATTGATCTGGCCCAGGCGTACCTGCAAATGGATGTAGAAGAAGCCTTAAAACAGTACCACACGATCAACACTCAGAAAGGTCTCTACCAATACAACCGGCTGGTGTTCGGGGTAGCATCAGCTCCGGCTATTTGGCAAAGGGCAATGGAACAAGTCCTGCAAGGGATTCCAGGGACCCAGTGTTATTTGGACGACATCCTGGTCACGGGCGAAAATGACAGTGCTCACCTTGCCAACCTGGAGCAGGTTCTCACTAGATTGAAGGAATATGGGCTCCGAGCAAATCGCCACAAATGCGAGTTTTTCCAGAAGCAGATCTCGTATTGTGGCCACGTTATTGATGAAGAGGGGTTAAATAAGTCCCCTGAAAAGATTGAGGCAGTAGTCAAGGCTCCAGCACCGGAAAATGTGTCACAACTGAGGTCGTTCCTTGGGCTGGTGAACTACTACCATAAGTTCTTGCCGAATTTGTCTACAGGACTACACCCACTGAACACCCTACTGCAAACGGGGGTGCCATGGAAGTGGACTGACAAAAGTAAATGAGCTTTCCAGAAGTGCAAAGAATTGATCACATCAAAAGAGGTGTTGGCTCATTTCAACCCAGCACTACCCATTCGGTTGGCGTGTGATGCATCACCCTATGGCATTGGAGCGGTGCTGTCGCACAAGTTCCCGGATGGCTCGGAGGGGCCGGTAGCCTTTGCGTCTCGGTCACTAACCTCAGCCGAGCGTAACTACGCCCAGATTGATAGGGAGGCCCTCAGCCTAGTGTGGGGAGTGAAAAAGTTCAACCACTATCTGCACGGGCAGAAGTTCACCTTGCTGACGGACCACCAAACGCTTGTCTCCATCTTTAATCCAAAGAAGGGCGTGCCGGTGATGACTGCGCAACGGCTACAAAGATGGTCGCTTTTTCTAGGGGCGAACCAATATGAAATCGAGTATAAGGGCACGAAACAGCATGGAAACGCTGATGGGCTATCATGCCTGCCACTGCCTACTGCGGAAGAAGCACCAGCAGTGGACCCTGTCGAAATATTTCATTCAACTTTAATTGAACGCTTGCCAGTAACTAACGCTGATATAGAGAAGGAGACCCGAAATGACCCGACCCTGTCTCGGGTATATGACTTGAGGGTGAAGGGATGCCAACACATGGCGACTCACTGTTGCCAGCATTCTCATCCAGAAGAGAACAGCTGTCAGTATGCCGGGGGACCTTGATGTGTGGATCCCGAGTGGTAATTCCACCCAAGTTAAGGGAGAGAGTGCTCAATGAGCTTCACGAAGGCCATCTGGGAGGGGTGACAATGAAAAGCCTTGCTAGGGCTTATGTGTGGTGGCTGGGGATCGATCAGCAAATCGAGGACCTGACAAAGAGCTGCTCAGGATGCCAGAAGTTCCAAAATGCACCACACATGCCCCTCTACACCCATGGGAGTGGTCCTCATCTCCATGGCAACGGGTGCATATTGATTTTGCTGGTCCATTCATGGTCTCAATATTTCTAATAGCCGTGGATGCGCACTCGAAATGGCCTGAGGTGATCAAAATGTCGTCCACCACCACGGAGAAAACTATTGCAGTCCTACGGACCATATTTGCCAGGAACAGCATGCCAGAACAGATTTACTCTGATAACGGACCACAGTTTGTGTCCGAAGAGTTTCGAAGATTCATGAAAAGGAATGGGGTAAGGCATTACACATCCGCCCCGTATCATCCAGCCACAAATGGATTGGCTGAGAGGTTCGTACAAACCTTTAAGAAAGCAGTAAGGGCCATGTGCGATGACGACATTCCACTGCAGCATAAGATGGACAATTTCCTGTTAGCCTACAGAAATGCGACACATGCAGTCACCAACCAGACCCCGGCCATGATGTTCTTTAACCGAAGGTTGAGATCTCGTCTGGATTTGCTCAGACCAAATGTATGAAGAGATGTTGAGAATAAGCAATTCCAGCACATCAATGAGAAGCCGACAAGGAGCTTCAATGTAGGGCAACCAGTCTTGGCCCGCGACTACCGAACAGAGAAATGGCAACCAGGAACGATATGCACACGGCAGGGGCCATTAATGTACACAGTGGATGTTGGGGAGAACATTGTGAGATGCCATGTCGACCAGATCCTAGAGTCACAGGAACGAGTCAGCCCCGTGTCTCGCGCACCTGGTGATGAACCCGACATACAGGTAGCATCTACCCCAGAAGCAGTAGCATCGGAAGCTGATGAACCAACTGACGACAGGGGGCCTCCGCACCAAGAACAAGACACTCAGGAAAGGCGCTATCCAGAAAGGATCAGGAAGCCACCCCAAAGACTGAATTTATAAATGGACTATTTTCAGTTAATGTGCATGTTAAAAGTGTTAATTGTTAACTGAATGTTATGGTACTGTCAATCTAAAAGAGGAGGAATTGTAGCATATGTACCTTTAAGGTAGAACTACTTTTTACAGCTCCTGTATACTGTAGTACCGGCAGTGACCACACCTGTATATAAACCCTGAGTAGGGATCTGTATATTTAGTTTTAGAGTGACTCTCATCCAGTAAATACCTGTTGATTGTTCCTGCAGTCTCGTGTCTAGTTATTGAAGGACACACAACATCAAAAATACACGGATCTAACAGCAAGGATGCCTGAATCCATTGAATCACTGGCAAGGAGTGTGGAGCACTTCGCTGTAGCACAGGCGGCTGCCACACAAATGCTAAGTTCTGCAATGCAGTCAGTGGCTGGACTCATGTAGACGCAGATTGAGGCCACATGAGCACTAACTGCTGCCACCCTCGCTGGATCAGGCAGATTTCCCCGGGGCTCTCACTGCACCGCAGCAGGCCAGCAATCTGTGCTCCAGCAGATTGCTCCGCATGCTGAAGTGCTGCGTGGGAGTGCCAGTGTGTCGGTCGAGCAGGGAGTTGCTGTCCTCTCTCAAGATGACAGCATTCCTGCTGCCAACACTGTCACTTTTCCACTGCAGTTTCCACCACCTGCAGGACAGACTGCTGCCGCCCATGCAGAGTTGGAGCAGTCAGCAGCCGGGCCCTCCAGGCCCAGAGCTGGTCCAGGCCGTCCCTCAAGGGCATCCGCAGTCTCAGTTTCTGACACTCAGCAGCCTTCCCCCAGACTTGCTGCAGCCACTGGGGTCCCATTACGGAGGAGCTGCAGGGTGGGAAGGGGGCAATTTCGCAAGGGAGGCAGATCACCCTCGAAGGGCAAAAAGTAGGAGGTGTGGCAAAATGTATGTCATTGTTTTATTGAAAGCCGAGGGTCGTGGTCACATTTTTGTTACTGTTTTGGACATTGTCTCCAGGTTGTGAGAGCCAGTTATGTGAATGACTGTTTTTTTTTGGTGTTTCTTTATATTACTTTGTCATGTGGAAATGAGACACAGTTTGGGAAATAAAGAAGTGTCTGTATTCGAAATGTGCATGTTTGGTCTTTGCACTCATTGTTGCCTTGACCGGCTTAGGGGTTGCGGGATGGTTTCATTCAGGTTGTTGGAATGGCAGAAGCCATCCCCTCAGAGGGGGCCTAGAAGCGACTTGCTATGAGCCTTTGACGGACGGCCCTTCCACTTTGTGCCTCCCTCCCGCCTTGGTGCTGCTGATACTCATCCTCCTCATCCTCCTCATCCTCCTCCTCCTCCTCCTCCTCCTCCTCCTGCTCCTCCTCCTCCTCCTCCTCTGCTGGTGCTCCAATGTCTGGTGGCATTGGCTGGGTCCTGATGATTGCCAGGTTATGCAGCATGCAGCACACAACAACGAATTGGGAGACTCGCTCAGGTGAGTACTGCAGGGCTCCTCCAGAATGGTCCAGACAGCGGAACCATTGCTTGAGCACACCGATTCTGTGCTCAACGATGTTCCTGGTAGCTTGATGGCTCTCGTTGTATCATAGCTCAGCAGGGGTGCTGGGTGAATGGAGTGGGGTCATCAGCCAGGTGCACAGAGGATATCCCTTGTCCCCGAGAAGCCAACCTCCTGGGTGAAGCAGTGCCTCGAAAAGGTCTGCCACAGAAGTCTGGTGCAGGATGAAGGCATTGTGGCTGCTGCCTGGAAAGTGGGCATTGACAGCGAGTATCAGCTGTCTGTGGTCACAGACCAACTGGACGTTTAAGGAATGGAAGCCCTTTCGGTTGCGGAAATCCTCGGCATTCTCTTGCGACGCCCGCAAAGCCACATGGGTGCAGTCAATGGCGCCCTGCACCATGGGGAAGCCCGCTATCATTGCAAAGCCCATTGCGCATTCTTGCTGCTTGTCCAGGGTCATGGGGAAAGAGATGTACTCTCTGTAATGTATGTACCTTTAAGGGGGAGAACTACTTTTTACAACTCCTGTATCCTGTAGTACCGGCAGTGACCACACCTGTATATAAACCCTGAGTAGTGATCTGTACAGTCAGTTGCAGTTTGAACCCTCATTCAGTAAACACCTGTTGATCGTTCCCTGCAGTCTGTTGTCTGATTATTGAAGGACACAACATTAAGATACACGGATATAACATTGGCGACGACGCAGATTCGAACCTACCTGCAACTCTGCATCACCTCCCAGGGATTCGCTCCTGGAGAACAGTGGAAGGAGGTCGAGTCCAGAAGCACGGGCATCGACCACGGGCAACCACCCAGTCATCCAGCGGAGATTTGAGCATCGCAGGGGAGGCTGTCGAGAGCCAGGTTTGGCTTTCCAGTCACGGTGGTCCAGCGAAATGGGCTGGCAACAGGTACTGCGCAGACCATTCCCGGACAGCGGCGGCTAGAGCCGACCGACCGGCACAGAAAAAGGCCGAGCAGCATCGACGGGGGAGAGAGAGTGGGCAGAGCGCACAGGGCGCAGCCGGTGTTCAGGACCGAGCGGCGTCAACGGGGAGAGAGATGAGAGAGAGCAGAGCGCAGCCGGTGTTTAAGGGCCGAGCAGCATCAACGGGGGAGAGAGGCGTGCAGGAAAACGTGAGGTGCTGCCATTGCCACGAGGACCGCAGAGAGCGTCATTGACAGCAGTGCAGGAGCAGCGCACGAAACCCACAGGGCGTCGCCACTTGCCATGAGGACCGCCAAGAGCGGCGTTGGCAGCAGCGAGGGAGACGCCATTTTAAGCCGCAGCAGGGAAAAAAGGAAAGCGCGGGAGACGCCATTTTAAGCCAGTCAAACCACACCCAAAAATGCCGAAGAGTGGCAGTATCACAGCGTTCGACAATGAAGTCGAAGATTGGACGACATATGTCGATAGCATAGAAGTATACTGCAAGGTGAATGAAGTGCCAGATGACAAGAAAGCGCTGGTATTGTTGAATTCAATGGCTGCAAAAACATATGGCTTACTATGAAACCTAGTAACCCCAGAGAAGCCAGTAGAAAAGGATTTTGAAAACATAGTGTCAATCCTACAGGACCACTTAAACCCCACACCGCTGCTGATAGCAGAAAGATTTAAGTTTCACAAAAGGAACCAGCATAAAGATGAAAGTAATGCTGAGTATTTAACAGAACTGTGCAAGCTATCGAACCACTGCCAGTTTGGAACGGGATTGCAGATACTTTAAGGGACAAGTTTGTGTGTGGGCTTCAAAGTGAAGGAACCCAGAAACGGCTTCTATCAGAAAAGGATCTTATGCTGGACAAGGTTTCAGCATTACAGTGTCACACGAAGCAGCAGCACGGGGCGCTGCAGAGATACAACGGAGACCGCAAGAATATGGCACAAATGAAATGTCATACGGAACAGTGAAGTGCTATCACTGCGGCAGAGCAACACACGACCATAATGATTGCTGGTTCAAGGACAAAGTGTGCAGACAGTGTGGAAAAGTAGGACACATAGCAAGAGTCTGCAGGTCAGGAAAGAAAACCAGCAGCAAGAAATCTCCACAGGAGAAGTACAAGAAGGAACATAAGGTGACGGAGAGTAGTTCAGATGAACAGAAGAGTGATACAGACTCCGGAAGCAAGGAGCTGGGTTGTCTGAAACTACATAATGTGATCAAAATGGAGGATCACCAAACTATCTGGGTGATGCTCAAGATAGCAGGAGTCCAAGTGAAAATGGAATTGGACACAAGATCAGCCCTAACAGTCATAAACTGAAGGGACTACAAGCGGCTATTCTCACATATACCCTTGAGAGATACAAAGATTGTCTTGAAGACTTACACGGGGCAAAAATTCTACCCCAAAGGAAAAATAAGGGTGAACGTTATATATAACGGCAAGGAAACACCAAAAATGGACCTATATGTATTGCCAGATGGAGGACCACCACTACTAGGACGTGAATGCATCCGGAAGATACAGCTAGATTGGCATTCCATACAAGCACTGAATGTAGATGCCAAAAAGGATGACGACGTCACACCTGGACGACTGTCAAAAATGCTAACTGATGCACAAGAAGTGTTCCAGCAGGGACTCGGAACACTAAAAGGCATAACAGCGACGATCAAAATAGAGGAAAATGCAAGCCCAAAGTTTTTTAAGGCCAGACCGGTACCTTATGCGATCCGCCCAGCCGTCGAAGCAGAGCTGGAAGGTTTGGAACATTCAGGAGTACTGTCCAAAGTGGACTGGAGCGAGTGGGCTACACCCATCGTTCCTGTAATGAAGAGATCGTTGAGTAATACGCCTGGGGAACCAAAGAAGGTTCGCATCGGTGGGGACTTTAACGTGACAGTGAACCCAGTCCTTCACACTGTACAATATCCACTTCCGCGGAATGAAGATATTTTCGCCTTGCTATGTGGAGGGAAACACTTCACTAAGATTGATCTGGCCCAGGCGTACCTGCAAATGGAGATTGAAGAAGCCTCGAAACAGTACCTCACGATCAACACTCATAAAGGTCTCTACCAATACAACCGGCTGGTGTTCGGGGTAGCATCAGCTCCGGCTATTTGGCAAAGGGCAATAGAACAAGTCCTGCAAGGGATTCCAGGGACCCAGTGTTATTTGGACGACATCCTGGTCACGGGCAAAAATGACAGTGATCACCTCGCCAACCTGGAGCAGGTGCTCACTAGATTGAAGGAATATGGGCTCCGAGCTAATCGCCACAAATGCAAGTTTTTCCAGAAGCAGATCTCGTATTGTGGCCACGTTATTGATAAAGAGGGGTTATATAAGTCCCCTGAAAAGATTGAGGCAGTAGTCAAGGCTCCAGCACCGGAAAATGTGTCACAACTGAGGTCGTTCCTCAGGCTGGTGAACAACTACCATAAGTTCTTGCCAAATTTGTCTACCGTACTACACCCACTGAACACCCTACTGCAAACGGGGGTACCATGGAAGTGGAGTGACGAATGTAAACAAGCTTTCCAGAAGAGCAAAGCATTGATCACATCAAAAGAGGTGTTGGCTCATTTCAACCCAGCACTACCAATTCGGTTGGCGTGTGATGCATCACCCTATGGCATTGGAGCGGTGCTGTCGCACAAATTCCCGGACGGCTCGGAGAGGCCAGTAGCCTTTGCGTCTCGGTCACTATCCTCAGCCGAGCGTAACTACGCCCAGATTGACAGGGAGGCCCTCAGCCTAGTGTGGGGAGTGAAAAAGTTCAATTACTATCCGCATGGGCAGAAGTTCACCTTGCTGACTGACCACCAACCACTTGTCTCCATCTTTAATCCAAAGAAGGGTGTTCCGGTGATGACTGTGCAACGGCTACAAAGATGGTTCATTTTTCTAGGGGCGCACCAATATGAAATCGAGTATAAGGGCACGAAACAGCATGGAAACGCTGATGGGCTATCACGCCTGCCACTGTCTACTGTAGAGGAAGCACCAGCAGTGGATCCTGTCGAAATATTTCATTCGACTATAATTGAATGCTTGCCAGTAACTAATGCTGGTATAGAGAAGGAGACCCGAAATGACCCGACACTGTCTCGGGTATATGACTTGACGGTGAAGGGATGGCCAGCACATGGCGACTCACTGTTGCCAGCATTCTCATCCAGAAGAGAACAGCTGTCAGTATGCCAGGGGACCTTGATGTGTGGATCCCGAGTGGTAATTCCACCCAAGTTAAGGGAGAGAGTGCTCAATGAGCTTCACGAAGGTCATCTGGGAGGGGTGAAAATGAAAAGCCTTGCTAGGGCTTATGTGTGGTGGCCGGGGATCAATCAGCAAATCGAGGACCTGAAAAAGAGCTGCTCAGGATGCCAGAGGTCCAAAATGCACCACCATATGCCCCTCTACACCCGTGGGAGTGGCTCTCATCTCCATGGCAATGGGTGCATATTGATTTTGCTGGTCCTTTCATGGACTCAGTGTTTTTAATAGCCGTGGATACGCACTCGAAATGGCCTGAGGTGATCAAAATGTCCTCCACCACCACGGAGAAAACTATTGCAGTCCTACGGACCATTTTTGCCAGGAACGGCTTGCCAGAGCAGATTTGCTCTGATAACGGACCACAGTTTGTGTCCGAAGAGTTTCGAAGATTTATGAAAAGGAATGGAGTAAGGCATTACACATCCGCCCCGTATCATCCAGCCACAAATGGATTGGCTGAGAAGTTCTTACAAACCTTTAAAAAAGCAGTAAAGGCCATGTGCGATGACGACATTCCACTGCAGCATAAGGTGGACAATTTCCTGTTAGCCTACAGAAATGCGACACATGCAGTCACCAACCAGGCCCCAGTCATGATGTTCTTTAGCCGAAGGTTGAGATCTCGTCTGGATTTGCTCAGACCAAATGTACGAAGAGATGTTGAGAGTAAGCAATTCCAGCACATCAATGAGAAGCCGACAAGGAGCTTCAATGTAGGGCAACCAGTCTTGGCCCGCGACTAGCGAACAGAGAAATGGCAACCAGGAACGATATGCACACGGCAGGGGCCAGTAATGTACACAGTGAATGTTGGGGAGAACATTGTGAGACGCCATGCTGACCAGATCCTAGAGTCACAGGAACGAGTCAACCCCATGTCTCGGCCATACGTACCTGGTGAGGAACCCGACGTACAGGTCACATCTACCTCAGAAACAATAGCATTGGAAGCTGATGAATCAACTGACGACAGGGTGGTAGAATCGCCTCCGCCCCAAGAGCGAGACACTCGGGAAAGGCGTTGTCCAGAAAGAATCAGGAAGCCTCCCCAAAGACTGAATTTATAAATGGACTATTTTCAGTTAATGTTGCATGTTAAAAGTGTTTATTGTAATTAGTTTGATATTTAATTGTTAAATGAGTGTTATGGTACTGTTAATCTAAAAGGGGAGGAATTGTAATGTATGTACCTTTAAGGGGGAGAACTACTTTTTACAGCTCCTGTATCCTGTAGTACCGGCAGTGACCACACCTGTATATAAACCCTGAGTAGTGATCTGTACAGTCAGTTGCAGTTTGAACCCTCATTCAGTAAACACCTGTTGATCGTTCCCTGCAGTCTGTTGTCTGATTATTGAAGGACACAACATTAAGATACACGGATATAACACTCTCATCTCCTTTTAAAGAGGGCATTTGTGACCTGACGGATGCAGCAATGCACCGCGAACTGGGAGATATTGGCGATGTCCCCAGTCGCGGATTGAATGGAGCTGGTGGCATAAAAGTTGAGAGCCACTGTTATCTTCACTGCCACCGACAGAGACGTCCTGCTCCTCAGTTAAGGCTGCAGATTTGGCTGAAGCAGGTGGCAGAGCTCAGTGACCACCTCCTTGCTGAATAGCAGCCTTCGCAAACACTGCTCCTTAGACATGTTAATGTATGAGATCTGTTGGCGAAAAACCCT